>NC_137459.1:43912513-44593192 GCF_964235325.1 Thermobia domestica | reverse complement strand
GAGAGATCACTCACGGCTTTGTCGGTAGCGCAGGGGACTTTGGCATAGGAGACCCGGCATCTCATGCAGTTTCTACACGAGCGGAAACGCATGCAGTTTGGATCCCACGTTAAGCCGTAGCTCCATGTCCCATATAGCCTCGCTACCTAAGGGTTGTTAAACTCAAATTCGATCCAATAATGGGGACATATAATAGATGAAAGCTAGTTATTCCCAAACAACTCGTGAAATGAGAATGTAACAGAAAACAGGATAATCCCGAGATAACTCATGGGTACTATTTTGTCCACCACGAACTTTTATAGTCTGGGATCGAACGAGATCCCCCTGCACCGGAAGTTAGTGATTACACTAAGCCAGTGTGGCTACACTTTGGAGAAAGAAGTATGCTTCTGATAGTTGTACCGGTCCAGTAAAAACTAGTAGATGTACTATTATGACTGTTAGGATAAGGAAGACGAATGGTTAAGGTAAGTGAATAATTGAATAATTCGTAGGATGAAAATGTGGGAGGAAACGATGGTACACCGAGAAAACTCACGGACACGATGATGTGCACTACAAACTTACTTGGCCGGGGATCGAATCAGAGACCCTATGCACTAGAGGTAAGCACTTTATCACTGAGCCACCTTGCTCCCTCCATGATAATGTCATACAGGAAAATAAATATAGTGATGTATATTATAAGATATGGATACGAACCTGGGAATTACAGGTTGGTCTGATACAAATCACATAATATACACTTCAAACAATAGATGTATTCTGTAGTGAGCTTCAATTATATAGAAAAAATAAGAAACATATTTGGAGCAAGTATTTCTATATTAATCTCTTGATACTGCCAGCATATGTTATCATTCAGAACTCATTACTTCTGTTGATCTCTTCATGGCTAAATGTACGGTGCTTACACCTTCTACAGGGTAGACCTGGATTTAATTTTAGGTGGGAGCTGATGTGATGTGCTTTGATTTGATTTTAAGTTTAGCGTCCCTTTCAGCTGCAAGGCTATATGAGACGTGAAACTACAGCTTAGCGTGGGATCCGAACGGCATAAGTTCCCGTCGGGTATCGAACTTGGGTCTTCCATTATAGAGGTGTGTACGATAACCGCTTAGCTACAATAAAGCTCGGGAAGCACATGTCGCCATGCGTAGCGTAGTCACTAATGATCTCACATTTGGTACGAATGGTCTCGGGTTTGATTCCCGGTGGGGCATTCGGTCAAAGTGTTGTAAGAGCTTTTTCAAGTCAGCTATCCTGATTGAGGTATTCCTCTGCTTTCCTCATTCAAATCTTTCTTTCTTCTCCATATCCCCGGATAATACGCTCATCGAGAGACGTCATTCCTTATACGTGACTGGATTTAGGACATAGATAGTGGTATAACCAGAAAAAAAAATGTATAAATAAGTAAATAAATTCCATGCTGAAAACGTTTACCTCATTTTCAAACCGAAAGTTTTCAGCAGTTGCGCTATCTTCCCCTCCAATTCTTTCAAATGATGTTAGAAGCTAATCTGGCAAGTAGCCATATTTTTTTACCTTTTTAGCTGATTCGTGAAGTAATAGGTCTATGCATCTTTAAAACTCCAGATGAGACTACGGTAAATTAATGTTTCTCAATTTATTTTCTGAATTTATCCTGACTTCAATATATCTTCATTTTATATTTGTACGGTTTCATATTACGACAATATTATTAAAAGAACACACATCCCATCCTGTAATAGAATATATTTTCGGCGCCAGACGTTTAAATCTTCTCAAAATCAGAGTATTACGTGGTATATTTTCTTTTGTACTTGTGAGTACTATTTTTATGAACACTATTTCTTGATCGGGGGCGCAGTGGCTCAGTGGTAGAGCGTTCACCTCAGGTGATTGGGGTCCTTGGTTCGATCCCAGCTCGCGAAGTGTGGACTTTGTGGTGGACAAAACCGTGCTCGTGGTTTTCTCGGGCTTCCCCCGTTTCCTCCCACTTTCTTCATTCCACCATTTCATTAATTTCTCATAATCACCGTCTCCTTTAGACCTCCGCAATACTTAAAGATTTCATTTCACTATTTCTTTATCGATCCCCGACGAAGTAAGTTTGTGGTGAACACATCGACTCTATGGATTTTCTCAGGGTACTTCCGTTTCTTCCCACTTTCTCATTCCACCAATTCGTCCGTCATCGTTCACTTTCTGTAATCATTGTCTCCCTTATCCTAACGGGCATATTCGTGGGATGCTAAAAGACAGATTTCATTTCATTTGTTTTACACGATTTCTTGAAACGTAAAAAATGAAACTACGGAAAGCTGGAAACTATCAAAACTATATGAAAGGGAAATTAATAGAAGTAAAAACTTACTGTGTGGTCCCAAAAATATACATTTTATTTGACTTGTTGGTAGGCTCATCAACCTAATAAACTCCTCCTTATCCAGATATCTTTGTTTGTCTCAATGAATAGTGTATCTTTTGGTTATATCTGTTTTAATATTGCTCACGAGAAGAGAGGAGATGAAAAGTAAGGTTTCATCGTCTCGTCTCATATTTTTGTAAAGACTCGTCTCATCTAGATTCTCGGAAATCTTTTCTTATGTTATGTCGATTTTTCTCGCCTTGTTATATATATATTCCTTCTGCAAAATATAGAAGCTATTAGAATCCTCCTGCGTCACCACAGGCTCACAAAAGATGCGCTGTAGCTACAATTAAACCTACTTTATTATTGTGCAATGATTTGCGAATCTTTAATCATTGATAAATGCTATTCGTTATATTTGTACAGTCAGCGACAAAAGTTCCTTCCGTTTTGTAAAATATATTTCTGGAATACCGATGGCATGGCTGGACCGTACAGAAAATTACATTCTTTTCATTTACCGAATACTGAACTCAAATTCTCCCTCCATTCTCAGGTTATTTGCGGAACTAATTTTATCAACTAGAGAGAACTTATGTTACAGACTGTACAATGGTGGTATGGCTGAAAAATACAAAAAAAAAAAAAAAAAAAAAAAAATACATTCTCTGTTGCTTACTGGAAACTGTACTCAAATTGTCCTTCCATTTTGAAGTTTTTATGAAAGTAATTTCATCAAACACACACACACAAAAAAAAAAAAACTTTTTTTCGCTGACTGTACAATTATCGAGGCATTTCTCTTCTCTCAACATGCTATAAAATCCTTTCAAATATTCTCTTAGCAAGATTGACCCCCTACGCAGATGAAATTATTGGAGATTATCAGTGCGGATTTAGACGAAATCGATCAACTATCGACCAAATATTTACCATTCGCCAAATACTCGAAAAAAAAAAGTGGGAATACAATACCCCGGTACATCAACTATTTATTGATTTTAGAAAGGAGTACGACTCGGTTAGGAGAGAAACATTATACAACGTTCTTACAGAACTTGGAATACCGAGAAAATTAATTAGATTAATTAAAATATGTTTAAATGAACCCCAAAGTAAAGTCCGGGTGGAAAATTTTTGTCCACGAGCTTGCACGTCGAAAATGGCCAGAAACAAGGAGATGCGTTGTCGCCATTATTATTTAACTTTGTTCTGGAATACGCTATAAGGAAAATCAAAGATAGCAACCAGGGCCTACAGTTGAACGGTATTCAACAGGTTATGGCATATGCTGATGATGTAAATTTAATATGGGATGATAGGAGAACAATAGAAATGAATGCAGAGATGTTATTAAACGCTTGCAGGGACATGGGTTTAGAAGTAAATGCAGAGAAAACTAAATACATGGAAGTGCGTCGGGACCGTAATACGGCAAATTGTTGATGCGTTAAAATATTAAAAAAAAAATAATTTTGATAAAGTGGATACTTTCAAATATCTTCTTTTGATAAAGTGGATACTTTCAAATCATATTCACGAAGAAATTAAATGTCGACTAAAAGCAGGGAATTCGTGTTTCTATTCGGTTCAAAATCTCTTGTCGTCGCGAATTTTGACGAAGAAATTTGACACTTAAAATATACAAAACGATAATCATGCCTGTTGTTCTGTATGGTTGCGAAACTTGATCGCTTACTCAGAGGGAAAAACATACACTGAAAGTATTTGGGAACAAGATCCTTAGACGAATATTCGGACCCAAGAGGAACGGGAATGGGGAATGGCGGAAACTTCATAACGAGGAACTACATAATTTACACGGTTTACCCAACATTGTTAGGGTCGTCAAATCTAGGAGGCTTAGGTGGGCAGGTCATGTAGCTAGAATGGAAGAAAGTAGAAACGCTTTCAAAGTCTTGACTAGAGGACCAATCGGAAAACGACCATTAGGAAGATCTAGGCGCAGATGGGAGGACAATATTAAGATGGATCTAGCAGAGATTGGAATACGAAGTAGAAACTGGATCCAATTGGCTAAGGATAGAAGTTAGTGGAGAGCTTTTGTGAACGAGGCATTGAACCTCCGGGTTCCATAGGCCATAGAGTTAGTTAGTTTAATAAAATCATAACTGATATAATATGGCTGTAAAAATTAGAACATGGTAAAAACGCGAAGAAATCACATGCCTGACGATGATCGTAGCCTGAAAAAATTTAAATGTTTGGATATGTTTCATGCTTGATCTCAAAAACTACACACGGTGCAGCAGTTAGGTCTGCTTTCGTTTGTTTTCAGTTGTGCAAAAATTTGCGAGTAGTGTTTGTTTCGTCTTTCTAGCTCCATGATCATTCACACATCTATATGGTAAGGGGGTTAGCTCCCCGTTGCACCCACGACACCCATCGTAGAGTGGGGCGCGGTGGCTCAGTGATAGAGCGTTCACCTCCGGTGCTTGGGGTCCCTGGTTCGATCCCAGCTCGCGCCGTGTGGACTTTGTGGTGGACAAACACAGTAGTCGTGGGTTTTCTCGGGGTTCTCCCGTTTCCTCCCACTTTCTTCATTCCACCATTTCACTCATGTCTCATCATCACCGTCTCCTTTAGCCTAACCGGCATAACCGTGGGACATAAAACTTAAAGATTTCATTTCAGTTTTTACCCATCGTCGAACTAGACAGCGATATACTTGATGACCCTAACAATGTTTGGTAAACCGTATAAATTATGTAGTTTCTCGTTATAAAGTTTCATCTATTCCCTATTCTCGTTCCTTTGGGTCCGAATATCCGTCTCAGAACCTTGTTCTCAAATACTTTCAGTCTATGTTCTTCCCTCAGAGTTAGCGACCATGTTTCGCAACCATACATTACAACAGGCATGATTATCGTTTTATAAATACTAAGCTTCAGATTCCTTGAGAAAATTCGCCACGACATGAGATTTTAAACTGAATAAACACGAATTCCCTACTTATTGGTCGATATTTAACTTCTTCGTGAATATGATTTTCATCTGTTAATAGATATTTGAAAGTATCCACTCTATCAAAAGTATTATTTAAAGACGTGGGGTCCTGTCACCACGGCATGGTGCGTCCTCAGGTTGCGGATCAAGGAGAAGGCCTCTAGATATAGAGGTTAGCTGCGAATATACTGAATAAGCAGTCGCGGACAGACGACTAGGAGTGGTCCTCCTGTTTGGGGGTTTGGATAATGCTAACAACTTCATCATGTAAAAAAGGCACTTGTTCAGAAACATTCACAAAAGCCTCGGACAAGGACTGATAACTTGGCGCGACCTCAGCAAAAGAAAATGGACATAAGATTTTTGAACATGGAATATTAGAAGTCTTTATAGGGCAGGCGCGTTAAAATCCGTAACGAGTGAGTTAGAGAAATACAGGATGGATCTAGTAGGAGTTCAGGAAGTTAGGTGGAAAGCAAATGGATCTGTGAATTCCGGAATTTTTACCTTCTTTTACGGGAAAGGAAATAAGAATCACCAGTTAGGAACAGTGTTTTTCGTTCACAAACGAATATTACCAGCAATTAAACGGGTTGAATTTGTTACTGACAGACTTTCTTTTATTATTCTTAATGGACGGTGGTGTGATATTATTGTTCAAAATGTACATGCTCCAACTGAAGATAAGGGTGACAATATGAAAGACAGTTCTTAAGAAGAAGTGGAACGGATATTTGACCAACTTCCCGCAATACCATATGAAAATTCTATTAGGAGATTTCAATGCGAAGGTAGGACGAGAGGATATTCTCAAACCGATTATAGGGAACGAAAGTCTGCATAAGGAAAGTAATGACAATTATGTTAGACTTGTGAATTTTGCAACATCCAAAAACCTAATCGTGAACATTACAAAATTCCCACATCGCAACGTTCATAAATACACTTGCACATCACGAGACAGAAAAAAGAAAACACATAATCAAATTGATCACGTTTTAGTAGATAGAAGAAGGCAATCTAGCATAATTGATGTCCGGTCATTTAGAGGGACAGATTGTGACTCTGATTACTACCTGGTAGCAGCGATAAAACGAAAGAGCTTATCGTTCAATAAAGGTAATATTCAATGCCCGAAAACAAATAGATTTAATTTAAAGAAATTAGAAGAGAGTCAGGTAAGAGAGGAATAACATATTGAAGTTTCGAATAGATTCTCGGCTTTTAGAAGATTCGGAGTGCACTAGTGTTGAGTATACTTTGATTGAAATTAGAGATAACATTAAAATTTCAGCAAAAGAAAAATTGAGACATGCGGAAATACGTACAAACAAACCATGGTTCGACGAGGAATGCATTAAACTAGCAGAGAAGAGAAAACAGGCAAAATTAATTTGGCTACAAAATCCGAATGAAAAAAACTACACAAAATTTTGCAGATATCAGACGGGAAACTTCCTAAACTTTTAAAACAAAGAAACGCGATTTTTCGAAAGCTAAAATTAAGGAACTTGAAGACAATAATAAAAATAAAAACATTCGAGACATGTATAAGGGAATCAGCGAATTTAAGGAAGGCTATCAACCTCGTGCTTATATATTAAAGAAAGCTGATGGAATAGTCCTCACTGATACGGACAGCATTTTTAATGGATGGAAAGATTTTTTTTGACAATTTGCTGAACACGCAGCCAAAAACTAATGTGTGTGGAGAAAATGAGATACAGACTGCAGAACCGTATATTCCAGAATCCAACCGAATCGAAGTAGAAACCGCTATAAATAGATTAAAGAAACAAAAATCTCCGGGTGTAGATGAAATTCCGGCTGAGTTGATTTTAACTGGAGGCGAAAAATTGTGGAACAAGATACAGAAACTCATTTTCCTTATATGTAATAAGGAAGAATAGCCACAAGAGTGGAAAGAATCAATCATTGTTCCAATTCACAAGGAAGTAGACGAAACTGACTGTAATAACTATCGAGGCACTTCTCTTCTGTCAACATCCTATAAAATCCTTTCAAATATTCTATCGGCAAGATTGACCCATACGCAGAATAAATTATTGGAGATTATCAGTGCGGATTTAGACGAAATCGATCAACTATCGACCAAATATTTACCATTCGCCAAATACTCGGAAAAAGTGGGAATACAATACCCCGGTGCATCAACTATTTATTGATTTCAGAAAGACATACGACTCGGTTTGGAGAGAAATATTATACAACGTTTTTACAGAACTTGGAATACCGAGAAAATTAATTAGATTAATTAAAATATGTTTAAATGAACCCCAAAGTAAAGTCCGGGTAGGAATGTTCTTGTCCACGAGCTTTCACGTCGAAAATGGCCAGAAACAAGGAGGTGCGTTGTCACTATTATTATTAAATTTTGTTCTGGAATATGCTATAAGGAAAATCAAAGATAGCAACCAGGGCAAGAGTTGAACGGTATTCATCATGTTATGGTATATGCTGACGATGTAAATTTAATAGGGGATGATAGGAGAGCAATAGAAAGAAATGCAGAGATCTTATTAAACGCTTGTAGGGATATGGGTTTAGAAGTAAATGCAGACAAAACTAAATACATGGAGGTGCGTCGGGACCGTAATACGGCAAATTATGGATGCGTTAAAATATTAAATAATACTTTTCATAAAGTGGATAGTTTTAAATATCTAGGATCAATATTAACAGACCAAAATCATATTCACGAAGAAATTATATGTGGAATAAAAGTAGGGAATTCATGTTATTATTCAGTTCAAAATCTCTTGTCGTCGCGAATTCTGTCGAGGAATTTGAAGTATAAAATATATAAAACGATAATCATGTATGTTGTTCTATATGGTGGTGAAACGTAGTAGCTTACTCTGAAAGAGGAACATAGACTGAAAGTATTTGAGAACAAGATCGTGAGACAAATATTCGGACCCAAGAGGAACGGGAATGGGGAATGGCGGAAACTTCATAACGAGGAACTACATAATTTGTACGGTTTGCCAAACATTATTAGGGTCATCAAGTCTAGGAGACTTATGTGGGCAGGTCATGTAGCTAGGATGAAAGAAAATAGAAGCGCTTTCAAAGTCTTGACTGGAAGACCAATCGGAAAACGTTCATTAGGAAGACATAGGCACATATAGGAGGACAATATTAAGATGGATCCCGCAGAGAGAGGAATACAAAGTAGAAGTTGTATCCAGTTGGCTAAGGATAGAAGTCGGTGGAGAGCTTTTGTGAACGCGGCATTGAACCTCCGGGTTCCATAGATCATAGAGTTAGCTATTATTTAAAAAAAAATATCGCGTCCATAATTTGCCGTATTATGATCCCGACGAATTTCCATGTATTTAGTTTTCTCTGTATTTACTTCTAAACCCAAGTAACTGCAAGCGTTTAATAAGACCTATACATTTCTTCTTTTGTTCTCGTATCACCCCCTATTAAATTAAAGTCATCAGCATACGCGATAACCTGGTGAATACCATTCAACTCTAGGCCCTGGTTGCTATATTTTATTTTACTTATAGCATATTTCAGAGCAAAGTTGAATAATAATGGCGACAACGCATCTCCTTGTTTCAGGCCATTCTCGACGTGAAAACTCGTGTACAAAAATTTTCCTACCCGGACTTTACTTTGGGATTCATTTAAACATATCTTAATTAATCTAATTAGCTTTATCTGTACTCATTGTTTTTAAGAATGTTGTATAATGTTGCTCCGCTAACCGTGTCATAACCCTTTCTAAAATCAGTAAATAATTGATGCATCGGGGTATTGTATTCGCACTTGTTTTCGAGTATTTGGCGAATGGTAAATATTTGGTTAATAGTTCAACGATTTCGTTTAAATCCGCGCTGATAATCTCCAATAATTTCATCTGCATATGGAGTCAATCTTTCTAATAGAATGTTTGAAAGAATTTTATAGGATGCTGACAAAAGAGAGATTCCTCGATAATTATTACAGTCAGTTTTGTCGCCTTTCCTGTGAATTTGAAGAATGATTAATTTTCCACTCTTGTGGCAATTTTTCATTTTTCCAGATAAGAAAAATGAGTTTGTATATCTTGTTCCACAATTTTTCCGTCCAGCTAAAATTAACCCGTTTTTGGCTGATGTTACATATATGCAATACTTAATATGGTTTGTCTTTGTTTTAAAACTCAATTTTAATATATTTTAAAAAATGTTGTATTGTTGCTTCAAGTTCATCCTTGCATATTGATGATTTTTTTCCATTTCTCTAATATATGAGTCTATAGCAACAACATATATAAAATTCAAAAATTTTCCAAAGTGGATAAAATTACGGCGAAAAATGAATTAACTCAGCCGGAATTTCGTCTACACCTGGAGATTTGTGTTTCTTTAATTTCTTTTTGGTGATTTCTACTTCTATTCGGTTAGGTTCTGGAATATATAGTTCTGCAGTGTGTATCTCCCTTTCTCCACGCTTTGGCTGCGTGTTCAGCAAACCTTAAAGAAATCTTTCTATCTATTTAAGATGCTATCTGTATCAATGAGAAATGTTCCGTCAGCTATCTTTAATATATAAGCAGGAGGTTGATAGCCTTTCTTAAATTCGTTGATCCCCTTATACATGTCCCGAATGTTTTTATTTTTATTATTATCTTCAAGTTCCTTAATTTTAGCTTTCAAAAAATCGCGTTTCTTTGTTCTAAAAGTTTTGGAAATTTTCCGCCTGATATCTACGATATTTTGTGTAGTTATTTCATTCGGATTTTGTAGCCAACGTAATTTTGCCTGTTTTCTCTTCTCTGTTAGTTTAATGCATTCCTGATCAAACCATGGTTTGTTTGTACGTATTTCCACATGTCCCGATTTTTCTTTTGCTGAAATTTTAATGTTATCTCTAATTTCAATCCAAGTATCCGTATCACTAATACACTCTGAATCTTTCAAAGCCGAGAATCTATTCGAAACTTCAATCTGGTATTCCTCTCTTACCTGGCTCTCTTCTAATTTCATTAAATGAAATCTCTCCGTTTTCGGACATTGAATATTACCTTTATTCAACGGTAATCTCTCTCTCATTACTGCTACTAAGTATTAAACAGTGTCACAATCAGCTCCTCTAAACGACCGGACATCAATTATGCTAGATTGTCTTCTTCTATCTACTAAAACGTGATCGATTTGATTATGTTTTTTTTTTCCGTTTGCTGAGTTCCAAGTGTATTTATATGAATGTTGTGATGTGGGAATTTTGTACTCTTACTTGCCGTCATCATACACTTGTCTTAATCATCCGTTTCTTCTCCTAAAGGGCATAATTGTGGGGTATTAAAATGAAAGATTTCGTTTCATTTTGAAATCAACATTTAAAAAATGCTTAAGGAAAATATCACATCAACACATACAAGAAAAGTCCATAACCTGTAATCATATAGTAAATTATGAATGTGTAATCTCCTGGAATTAAGCAAATAATAACTTCTTCCTTTTGCTGGACACTATAACCTCACGAATGACATAATTTCTACTCTCACGTGTAGGATATGCTGTAATTAAACAAATTCTTATGTAATTTTTATGGAACGCTCAATATGTCACAATTTGTGTAGAGAAGCAATTACACAGTCTACGCACGGCTGAGAATTCTTTCCCTCTGAACTAGTTTAATTTCGTTCTCCAGATAATGCTATGTGCATTCAGCATCATTCCGTCCCATCGCAGTCACCATGGCTGCAATGTAGGGATAAATAGAAGCAGCTTGATAGTTGGTAATAACTATGAAGCGTGGTGAAACAACCACCACCTGCTTAACTAAAAAAAAAAAAAAAAAAAAAAAATCTTCGGCGCCCTCTTTCGCCTTCTCTTTGCGTGAAGCCGCTCTACTGGAATGGGCTGAGCTGTGGATGAGTCAATTCACAGCACTTAGGGTTGGGTTTTTGTGCTCGCCGTCTTTGAGGATAGATCGTTTCAGTTCTTTGTCCAGGAAAATTCTTTAAGGGCTTCTCTTCTGCTCTGTTTCAACAATGAGCGCATTCTATACACAGTACATTGTTTGAGACCGTTTCTGCTACAATTTTAAAGAAGTATTCTCATTGTATTATAAAGAATACGGTACAATATCTTCTCTTTCATGTTGTAATATTATATGTTTGACAATAATCATTTTAGTGTTTGCATACTCATGGACAATTTGAGTTACTCACAGTTAGGCTAATTACTGCACCCAACTATGAATTTTCAGCAAAATTAAAATGTTTAACCAATAGGCTACTATGGCACTGTTTCAAATAACGATCAATACAAGTTAATGTCAATGACAGGAGACTGGAGAATACATATCTTGTTCTTAAGTAGGTCAGTTTTGTAACCTGCTATTTTTTATAATTAATATGGCATCCCATATTTCTGAATATTTTACATAAAATTATGGAACTTTACAGTTTTATATCTTGTATCTTGTCCCTACTTGTTTCTAGCAATTTTGAGTTAACCGAAGAGGAGGAAAACCACTACGCAATATCCAGTAATGTTCCATCTTTTTTAAAAAATACTTTCTCTATTTTCTTAATGAGTGAAGTTTTTTCTCTGATGATTAAGACTGCATCTGGCCATGCTAGTAACAAATTATTGGGCTCCGTTGTTCGTTCTGGGTAAATGCTGTATACTTGTGCACTGTAATACTTCCGGTACTATAATAAAATTAATTGTTTATTTTCTAATACGATTTCAGATTGTGTACTTATTTTCTTTCAAAGAAGTTTTACTGATTCAAAATTTAAAGAAAAATAAATAAAGAAAGAAAGTTTCCACTATGATACGCAACCACATGTTCACTTTCTTGTTTAAAAAATACATCGTTGATACTTATAAATGTGACTTTCATAAGTGATGGTATTATTGTAATTTCCATATTACGTGACAAAAATATGAGGATCAGTCAAAAAGTTAGTTGCACTGCTTAGGAAAATAAAACAAAATAGAAATTCTACGATAAATTTATTTGTATTGTAAGGTCCCATTTGCAATCTACTTTTCAACGTAATTACCTCGTTAGTTAAGCATTTGTCTATGCGTGGTACCAGTTTTTCTATGCCTTCTGCTAAGAAATCCCGACCAATGCCCGATAACCATCCTTAGGCTGCAGCTTTCACCTCGTCATTTGACAAGTAAACCTTACGTTTGGGTGAATCGAGTTGCTGACTGAGACACATATGAGAAAGTAGTACTAAATGTGGTCAGTATTTCAGTGAAGTTGTAGGTGCGAAGCTCCAGGGGTTTAGGAGATACAGCTACCAGAACATCACATGGAAGTACCGAATAGTCTATTGTCTCAGTCAGCAACTCGATTCACCTAAATGTAAGGTTTACTTGTGAGTGGTATCGCCGCTTTGAAAGTTCGTATTTCATGGGACCAAACATATGGAAGTCACATGGTGAAAGGTCCGGGATATAAGAAGGGTGATTTTCTTCCCTCGCCCTCAGCATCGTAAATATCTGTACGTCCGTTCTGAAACATGTTGCACCACTTCGCGATAGCGTGACATTGCATTTTCTCCATACACTTCATGCAACTGCTAATAAATTTCAGTAGAGTTAGAACTTTTCGTAAAAAAAAAGAACAAAAAAAAAAAAAACTGCATGCATTTCCAATTTGAACGCCACTTGCAACTGTCGAGACATATTTACGACTGATTATCAGAACACCTCCACTTGTTTCATGAAAGCCGCTACGTCAAACGATATAGCTACATGTCTGCAGTGTTGCCACTTAGTTTCACCAAAATAGCCTTTGATCGAAAATACTTGCGAAAGTGTGCAACTAACTTCCTGACTGACCCACGTATGTGAATGATGTCAAAGTTGGAACAATATTTCCGAAATGCACCTCAATGCAAAACGAAGAGCTGCGTTCCTCCAGGAGGTAAGTTATGTCGATGCAGGTTAAAAAAAATCCATTTTCTCATCCGAAGATGAGTTTTCCTAAGTGTTCTGTGAAATTTCCATGTTACAAACTATAGTCAGAAGAATTTTGGCACTAAAGCAAATACATGTACTGTACTACAAACATATTATTCCTTATATATATATATATATATATATATATATATATATATATATATATATATATATATATATATATATATATATATATATATATATATAACTGATAAACCCATGCTTGTGCGACAAAGAAAAGATGGGTATTGCTCTTGGTGATTTTTATGTAACTGAGCCGTAACTTTTCTATGTGATAAAGTACGGTAAGAAAAGTTATGCGGTCATACAGCTCCTGCGTTGGACTCGGAAGTTTGATTCGGTAAGATAAGCGGAAAGCATGGCGTTCGAGTACTTTCAATTTGTCATATAAAAAAGGCAAAGCACTAACACAGGCAGGGTGGCCATACGTCAAGATGGGGCGCAAAAAGTACCTTATAGGTATTTAGGACTGTAGTAGGCTGTGATCCCCATTTGATGCCAATAAGACGTTTAAGTAGATTTAGACGATGGTAGGCCTTACGAATGATTTCTTTCAAATATGGCCGCCAAGTTAGATGATGATCGATAATGAGACCTAGGTAAGTAACCTGTTTGGTGGTTTGAATTCTTGTGCCGTCGACACTGATGTTAAGAAGATTCGGATTTTTCTGTACTCGAGAGCGTTTGCGAGGATTGCCTGCGTCTTAGCGGAGTTGATATGGAGTCACCACTTATTGCACCATCAAAGGAAGGAGTCAATTGCTATGCTGAGAGAAGAATGAATCTGTTAAATGGTCCGGGCTGTGCAGAGAAAGCAGTGTCATCGGCATATTGGAAAGTGTGCACATTGAGAGGAAGTGTTGGCATGTCAGCTACAAACAAAATATATTGAAGGGGTGAAAGAGTGGAGCCTTGAGGTACACCAGAGTGAATAAAAATTGGATGAGATAAAGAGCTATTGATGGTTACGTAAGAGAGGCGGTTAGAAAGAAAATGAAGGATGAAATAATGATAAGATAGTGGAACTCAGAAGCGGTGAAATTTAAACACGAGAACTAAGTGCCATACTTTATCAAAAGCTTTTTCGAGATAGAAAAGAATAAGATAAGACAGACGTCCATTATTATAATGATTCGTAATGATATTTAAGAGTGTGAGCAATTAGTCATTGATGCTAAAATTAGGTCGAAAACCAGCTTGATTCACAAGTAACAGATTATGGGTAGTGAGATGAAGATGAAGTCTGATGACAATGATACGTTCCAGGATTTTACTAAATACGGAGGTTAGTTGGATCGGTCTGTAAGATTCAACAGAATCTGGAGGTTTGTTAGACTTTAGAAACATGAGGGTAGAGGAGGTTTTCCACTCTGGCGGAACAAAAACGCCTGAACTCCAGCCTCTAACTCTGGACTTCAAATCTTTGATGTACAGTTATACTCCCACACATACTGTGTTTGTCCACCACGAAGCTCACATATCGCGAGCAGGGATCGATCCGACGACCTCTAGCACCAGATGTGAGTGCTTTACCTACTGAGCCACAATTGTCCCTCGTAGATCAAGCGTCGGTTCACATTCTACGCAGACCGGCCATAACACTAGTATTTCTCCGTTTTTTCTGTACTTAGAAGGTAAATTTTGTACCACCAGACATGTCGACTCTGACGCAAAGTCGTATCAGTTGTAGTAGTATTAGCAGTGGTCGTAGTAGTAATAGTAGAAGTAGTAATATTAGCCGTATTACAGTACTTTGCAGTCTTGAATAAAGAGTCAGTTTTCCAAACACATTACGATTAACATAGGCTGACAACATTAGTTTCCAATCCGTCTTTCAGAGTGACCGGTTCGGCTCTATAGCATTTGTGTCCGAACCGGAATGTGCCCGGCCCGTGCAGGGCTCTGGTGTACAGAGCGCAGGTTCAGCTAGTACATACACTATATGATCAAAGGTATCCGGACACCTGGCTGAAAATGACTTACAAGTTCGTGGCGCTCTCATTAGGTACTGCTGGAATTCAATATGGTGTTGGTCCACCCTTAGCCTTGATGACAGCTTCCACTCTCGCAGGCATACTTTCAATCAGGTGCTGAAAGTTTTCTTGGGGAATGGCAGCCCATTCTTCACGGAGTGCTGAATTGAGGAGAGGTATCGATGTATGTCTGTGAGGCCTGACACGAAGTCGGCGTTCCAAAACACCCCAAAGGTGTTCTATAGGATTCAAGTCAGGATTCTGTGCGGGCCAGTCCATCAGAGGGATGTTATTGTCGTCCGCCACACTCCGCCACAGTCCGTGCAGTATGAACAGGAGCTCGATCGTATTGAAAGATGCAATCGCCATCCCCGAATTCCTCTTCAACAGTGGGAAGCAAGAAGATGCTTAAAACATCAATGTAGGCCTGCGCTGTAAGAGTGCCACGCAAAACAACAAGAGGTACAAGCCCCCTCCAAGAAAAACACGACCACACAATAACACCACCACCTCCTAATTTTACTGTTGGCACTACACACGCTGACAGATGACGTTCAGCATTCATTCGCCATACCCACACCCTGCCATCGGATCGCCACATTGTTTACCGTGATTTGTCACTCCACAAAACGTTTTTCTACTGTTCAATCGCCCAATGTTTACGCTCCTTACACCAAGCGTGGCGTCGTTTGGCATTTGTCTGCGTGATGTGTGGCTTATGAGCAGCCGCTCGACCATGAAATCCAAGTTTTCTCAACTCACGCCTACCTGTCATAGTACTTGGAGTGGATCCTGATGCAGTTTGGAATTCCTGTGTGATGGTCTGGATAGATGTCTGCCTATTACACTTTACGATCCTCTTCAACTGTCGGCGGTCTCTGTCAGTCAAGAGACGAGATCGGCCTGTACGCTTTTGTGCTGTACGTGTCCCTTCACGTTTCCACTTCACTATCACATCAGACATAGTGGAACTAGGAATGCTTAGGAGTGTGGAAATCTCGCGCACAGACTTCTGACACAAGTGACACCTAGAGATGCAAGGGCTCGAAAAAAAAAACGGCTTTTTTGAAAAAAAAACTCGTTTTTTTCTGCTTCGCTTTTTTGCTTGGGAACTTTTGGGCTTTTTTGAAAATTTTGCTTTAGACTGATAGAGCAGACTTTGTTTCGCTTCTCTACAACAGAAAACTCATTTAATTAGTGTTTGATGCAGATAATAATATGAAACCTCGAAAATAAGCCCTTCGGGCTCGAAAATATAGCATAAATTTCAGAAAGATTTTTTTTTTTTAATTCTTAACATATTTACATTATGAATTCCAAAGGGTTAACCAATATATGTAATAATATTTTAACCTCTTATATACAATAAGTACTTTAAAAAATCATACACAAATAACTAGCGAAATTGTATGTAGTATTTTTACTTCAAAATATCACACACCCTCTTTTTGACGCAAAATAAAGAAAAACATGAGAGAAATCTGCTCATCAAGAGCCTCGTTTCGGGTGGTTCTGTACATTCTTGAAATTTTTCAGTTAAATTTTAACTTTCATATACATTGTATGAACATTTCAAATTTTACACTGATTGATCACATACGTAATAATCTGTTACCACCTACCATGTGCTTCGGATCTGCAAAATCGGTAAAGCTCCAAATTCTGTAATGCACTGACTGTTCCTTAAGCTTGTCCAGAATAGGGAAATTATCGAATTTTCTGTTCATGGATCATATACGTAATAGACGGTTCATCTGAGCGTATGGTTTCCTAGGCTGTAGAATATATAACCACCATCACGGTTTACCCAGTCCTGAAGGTTTCTGAATTTTTAACAAGAAAATTCAACATATCGTTACGAAACTTTTTTTTAATACAGAAAAGAAAAACTATGGAATACATTTAAAAAGAGTGGAAAATCAATCGCTGTTCCAATTCACAAGAAAGACGACAAAACTGATTGTAATAATTATCGAGGCATTTCTCTTAACATTCTATTAATAAGATTGACCCCATACGGATGAAATTATTGGAGATTATCAGTGTGGATTTAGTTGAAATCGACCAGATATTTACCATTCGACAAATACTCGAAAAAAAATGGGCATATATTACCCAGTACATGAACTGTTTATTGATTTTAGAAAGTCTTACAACTCGGTTAGGAGGGAAATATTATAAAACATTCTTACAGAATTTGGAATACCGAAAAAGCTAGATTCATTAAGTGTTTAAATGAATCCCAGAGTAAAGTCCGAGTAGAAAAATGCAAGCTTCCACGTCGAAGTTGGCCTGAAACAAGGATATGCATTATCACCGTTATTATTCAGCTTTGTTCCGGAGTACCCTATAAAAAAATCAAAGATAGGAACCAGGGCCTAGAGTTGAATGGTATTCACCAGGTTATGGAGTATGCTGATGCAAATCTGATAGGAGAACAATCGAAAGAAATGCAGAGGCCTTATTAAACGCTTCCAGGGACATGAGTAAATGCAGGGAAATCTAAATACAAGGAAGTTCACAAGGATCGTAATACGGCAAATTATGAATGCGTTAAAGTATCAATTAATACTTTCGACACAGTGGATACTTTCAAATATCTTGGATCAGTATTACCATACCAAAATCATACCCACAAAGAAATTAAACGTCGACTGAAATCAGGAAGTTCTTATTATTCAGTTCAAAATATTTTGTCGTCGTGGATTCTGTCAAGGAATTTAAAGCTTAAAATATATAAAATGATAATCATGCCTGTTATGCTTTATGGTTGTGAAACATGGTCGCGTACGCTGAGGGAAGAACGCAGACTGAAATTATTTGAGAATAAAATTCTGAGACGAATATTTGGACCCAAGAGGAACGGGAATGGGGAATGGCGGTAACTTCATAAGGAGGAACTACATAATTTATACGGTTTACCAAACATCGTTAGAGTCATCAAGTCTAGGAGGCTCAGGTGGGCAGGTCATGCAGCCAGAATGGAAGAAGGTAGGAACGCTTTCAAAGTTTTAACTGGAAATCCAATCGGGACACACCCATTAGGAAAACCTAGGCCCAGATGGGAGGACAATATTAAGATGGATCTAGCAGAAATAGGAATATAGAGTAGAAACTGGATTGAATTTGATAAGGACAGAAGTCAATGGAGAGCTTATGTGGCCATAGAGTAAGAGAGAGAGAGGGAATACATTTAAGTTAAGCACAACTGCACAACAAACATAAGTGAATGGTTAGCTTTTGCGCTTCTATCGTGAAGTCCGGGATTCAACCCCGCATTCGACCATTTTGACAAAAGTTTTTCTTAATTCCATCTGTGAATGTAGAGATAGTGCGTGTACTGTGAGTCCTGGCCAACTTCCTTTCTAATCGTTTCTAAATCTTTGTTATTACTAATTACCGGCAGTGATGGATTTGCGAAGAGAGTTAGCGTGGGGATGTCTTTCGGATTGAAGCCTGTACCCCGAAATTACGGAATTTCTAAAACAAACTAAATATTAGTTTTGCCTTTACTCATAAACTTCAAGTTGTCCTCAAATGAAAATTAGGAATTTTTAGAAAAAACTAAGCATTAATAAGAAAAGCCCTTCCCAAAATACTTTTCTAAATCCACCACTGATCATCAGTATAAAATGATCTTCAAGGTTGTATCTGGAAGATTATAGCTAAATATGCAAACGAAACGAAATATTTGTTATGCCTGTACTCATAAACTTAAGCTCCTCTTAAATAAAAGTTAGGAATTTTTAGAAAAAAAAAAAAACATTATTCAGAAAAAAACCCTCCCAAATACTTTTCTAAATCCGATACTGATTATTTCTATTAAATAGTTTCAAGGTTGTGTCCGGAAGATTATTGTTAAATCATTGCATAACTACAGTATAACGGAAATGTAGAAGTACGCTCGAACAGATACATTGAAAACCGTACGCTCTGATGGATATATTGAAAAACATAAGTTTAATTATGTGCTAGAAGCTAGAGTACTAAGCTCTAAGAAGTAAAACACGGATGACTAAAAAAAGAAAAAAAAAAAAGAAATGATCTAGAGAAGAATAAAATGTCGATAATTCAGAAGTTAAAATGAAGTTAAATAGCGTCTACAATTGTCCTTAAATACTACGTACTTTATGTTTACTTTAATTCATAAACCATGCTCCAGCCATCATGATGGTGAATTCCAGAGCGAAATATGGCATTTAGGTCATGGAATGTTATTTAACTTTAGAGTATACTATAAGAAAGCTATTTAAACCGAAAAATCATGAAAATGAAAAAAAGCCAAAATTTCCAAAATTCTCGTTTTTTTCCCAAGAAAGCCGGCTTTTTATGTGCAAAAAACCATCGATTCAAAAAAGCCGTCTTTTTGGCATCTCTAGTGACACCTAATCACCTGACCACGTTCAAAGTCCGTGAGTTCTGCAGAGCGTCCCATTTTGCTTTCTCACGATGTCTAATGACTACTGAGGTCGCTGATAATGAGTACATGAGTACCTGGCAGTAGGTGGCAGCACAAAGCACCTACATAATATATAATCCATTTTTTCTTTTTTTCTTTTTTTTTTCTTTTCTTTTTTTTTTTTTACGGAATAAATCTTTTCTGATCGAGTCAGCAATGACTCCATCGTTTAAGCGTAAGTTTTGTGGGCTTTAGTACGTAAGACCTGCATTTGATTCCTTGTCAAATTACTTGTAGTCTGGTCCCACGTTAAACTATGGATCCGTGTGTCATAATTTTGGCGTTAGGGAGGGACAATAAACTGCACAATGAACAACTCACTAGTCGAATTCTAGCAATATAATCTGCCGAAGCAAGTAATTTTCGCTGCAAACCAGTTTCCACTCTTAATACCATTTTTTTGAATGGATCCTATTTTTTAACAAGTTCTCTCATTGCTAGAATTGTAAGGAACCTTGCAGTACTCAGGTCTGACAACCGTATGTCACAGTCCATGTAGGTTAGACTTAGTACCAGTAGCACTTATTTTAACCCTTTAGTGCCTGAAGTTTCCTAGAGGTAATATTTGCGTACAATTTGTTATTTTGGGCTATTTAGAGCACTTTAAACGACTGTAGCGGATTCTACCTGAAATTTTTTATTGCAGTGGTCAGCAAGGGCCATAAAATATATCACATGTACGGGAAATACTTGACTAATAAGCCACCAATGTTCCTATAATAAATAATATTTTATTCTTCATACAACATTAACACTTGGTTACTTTGGTTAATGATTTTAGTTATTGACAACGAATTCACATTTCTTTAACAGACATGTCCTTAAAACATTATTGATATTTTGATATTTCAATAAAAATGACCGACTTTGAAGGATTTGCCCTGTAAAACCAAAGTGCAAGTTTTTCGAGAACAATAACACACTCCCATGACTGTTAAAGGATCGGGCAACAATGTTTTGTTCGCAAAAGTTCTGGATGTGGAGTTATAATCAATTCCAACGTAATTAACACAACATCCGATTTTTCGGATCATCAAGCTCTAGCTACAGTGGAGTGGAGTGGATTTTGAATTTAACGTCCCGTTCAGCAGCGAGGCTATATGAGACATGAACTTACTGATTAACGTAGAATCCGAACCACATGAGCTCTTGTCGGGAATCGAACGCGGGTCTCCCACGCCATCTAGCTACAGTCGTATATAAATATCGATAGCACAATCTTTATAACTGTTCCCTTAGTCATAACAAATCATCATAGTAAGTTCTACAAAATTAGTATTATGGTCCGTTTCATAAATGGAAACACGTATTTTTAAATGATTTTCATTGCTATAACGTAGCAATATTATCGCATAATAATCAGTGGATATAGCTGTTTTGATCATGGAAATAACACATGAATTTATTTCATTATATATATATATATATATATATATATATATATATATATATACCAACATAACTGAAATACTAATTTTCCGCTGTTAGAAATACACGTTTTGCTTTAAAAAAAAGAAAAAAAAAACGATGTGTTCTCAATACGGCGGCTTTTACGATATATGGCATATTTATCTCAATAAAGCTTCAAACTAATATCAAAGTTCATTTGAATGGTCGATACGATGCTGCGAGTATCAAAAGGATTACGTTTCCATATGAATATGGAAACGATTCATTTCATCAAGGGTCTAGTTCGGAATGGAATGCAATGGAGTTGGTGCTTTCTTTCAGGAAACTCGAAAGAGAATAAAAAGAGAAAAAAAACAGAGAATGAGAAGAAAGGGAATCACTTAGTGGAAGAAAACCTCAAAACCTTTACTTCTTCACCGGAAACGAAGATTTCTCAGAGCACAGGGCGTCAATAACCCTATTTAGAACTTCAAGAGAACTAAATCGCAAAGCGAATGAGGGGAGAATTCCACGGAAAATATTCCGAGCACAGAATAGCTGGAGGATGAAAAGTTTGCGTCGTTGTCTGACGCTAGATGTTTCTGACGAGACGTTGGTAGGTTGGAAGCTTTATCGCTAATCGTCTCCTTCAAGTCAAAAGAGCTCCTCCCAAAATAGTTGATATTCATTGCCACGAAATATACCTTGATTAGACTATTCAGCTCTGGCTGAGCGTTGATCGAAACCCACTTGAACGCTTAAGAAGTGGAAGAAGTTTCTGCTTTGCGATGCTCATGATCGGGTTGGTGAATTTCACAAATATAATAATAATAATAATAATAAAAACATCCTTTTCTCAAACTCAAATAATTTCCTTAAGACATAAAATTCATTATTTTTAGATCTTAATATACATACATAAGTTATCTCGTATGCAATAAAACACACACAGTTTTGATATCATTTATACTTACAGTAAATTTGCTATTGCTACTTTATTCATAAGCTTTTTCGGTATATATACAAGGGGGTATGCAAAACTCTTAATTATCATCATGAAAGAAAAAAAAAAGCACACAATACTTACTGTAATTGGCCAAAGTATGTTCTTTCCCACGTAGTCTCTCTGCAGTGTCATACATTTCCCCCAGCATTTCTTCACCTTTTTCAAGCCTTCTGATTTGCTCGAAACCCATTGTTCCACTTCGAAAATGACATCCTCTTTGTCGTCAAATCGCCGACCACGACGTGGTTTCTTCGTCTCGGGAAAGGGAAAGAAGTCACTTGGCGCAAGATCAGGCGAATAATGTGCATGCGACAAAAGTTCACAGCCTCACGGGTGGGCGCCGACAACGGATGCTTGGGTCGTATGGAGTTTGTTTCTGAAGATGTGTCAATAACGGAGGAACCCATCGTAAAGACCATATTCTTGTACAGTTCTTCATGAATAATCCTCCACGCACTTCCGTAACTTAGTCCAGGCTCCGCCATCACTATTGCTATGGTCTATCTTTTGTCTTCGAGGATAACAGCCTCCACTTTCTTCACTATGCCAAGGTGATCCTTTATTGAGGGTCTCCTCACTCGTGGCTCATCTACGAGGGACATATGACCACTTTGAAAGTTCCGCTTCCACCTCGCAACCCTGTCATATGATGGGTTTTCAACCCCATAAACAGCTTTTATTTCGTCGTGGATTTGGCGTGCTTTGTTGTCATTCTAATGGAGAAACTTCATGACACTTCGGGCTTCAATTTTTCATCATGCAGGTCTTCTACAGGCTGTGGAAAGAAAAGTACTTTAGACACATATTTGGCATTTGTACAATTATGAATAGAAATGACACTGATTATGCGCAAGAAGTTTCATGTAAACATATGTATATCTTCTTTGTGATAATTAACCCCTTTCTGCATGATTTTTTTTTCTTTTAGCGAAAAAAAAGATAATCTGTATAGTAAATCCTCATATGGGAACTTGAAAAATGAATTAAAACTTGAATTTTTAGATTTTTCACTTAATTCCGACGAGAAATAAGTAAGTGCCATATATGATACACTTACAACTCACAAAGAACATGCCAGATGACACCAAAATTTCTTATTCATGCACGTCAATATCTCACACAACAGACAAAACAGTCATTTGATGCCTTTGATAAATCACAAAAAAAGCTAAAGTGAAAAAGGATATGCGCCATATATGGCACGGCATGCGGTAAGGGGTTAAGACTTTTGAATACCCCCTCGTATTTTAACTTATAGAAAATATATAGAAATTGATATATATTCCAATTTGTAATAAACCACCTTTATGTCTGCAAATGCAATGTGTACGTTGCATTTATCAAATGTAAACTTGCCTTCTACCTTAAACCAAATCAGCATATCAAGAGCTTCAATATGAATTTACTTCGTAATAAGCATACACCATGCTACTAGAATATGTAATTTTCCTTGTAAAGGATAAACTTAAAGATTTTGGATTTGCACACTATTTCATAATCAACAGATTCAGAGTTTGAGTGAACTATTTACATTGCAATAGACACTTTTTTTTATAGAAATAATAGTGAAGATTAGGCAATTGCGAAAGATAAATTACTTGATAAATCTTGAATTACTAAAATCGTATTACAATTTCTGTGGCAAAATAAACAAATTTAGTTAAATAAAATTTTGTATTAAGTAAAAACATTGTGATCAGCGCTTTCACGTCTGTAGATTTTTATACCCAAGATTTGCAGCACAAAAGTCATAACAGCAATCAATTTAAGCCTACGACTGAGTGTGAGAATATCTCAGGTATGATAACATGTGCATTTCGATGAATTTTTTAAACTTATTTACTGTAAACCATGTTTTAAAGATAATTCTGTAGAATAGAGGAATTGCTTGCCCCAAAATAATATTATGAAACTGACACATAATAGAAGAAAAGAAGAAACGAAATGAACACTCATATCCAAAATGTACACTCATGTCACATGTATAAACATGTTGTTGTAGGAATATAATTTCATAACGAATTATCCCGGTATTTCTTATAATGTTAGTATGTGTATAATTGGCAAAGACATGTATATGGCAAATTTCATGTCAGAAGAGCAGTGAATAAGAACGATCAATCATTCTGATTTTCATATTTATAATTCTTTTCCTATGAAATTTACCACAAATATACATTTCCCGATTATATACATAATATCAGTATTAAAAATACCCCGCAAAATCATTATCAAATTATGTTCTTACAAGATGACAGTTATAAATATGCGACAATCATTTTGGACATGAGTGTAAATGTATGCTGTTTGTTGAGGATTCCGTGTCATAGTTAGGTGAAACCGTTTAATCTACATCTCAAAGAATTGTAGAGGCAATTGTGACCAGTATTGGCAGTTATTAGTGGACACAACAGTTATACTAAGATGTATGCTTTGTAATAGTTTGGTGTGTTTTAAGAGCCTTCTAAATCGTGGGTGCTGAACTGGTGTTCCGAGAGTGAATATTCACTCGCAACTTCATAAACTACTACTTCTCAAAAAGGTCTCTCCTAGGTGGGAGTTTCATGTCATTCGCACTTGTGGTTCTAAAGTTCTGAAGCTTCAAAATTTGAGTTGCGCCACTTTAGGAAGTTCACATGTGGACACAAAGAAGGAATACTCTTTCAAACAGAAAGAAACATCAAAATCAGTGCATCTTTGTCGAATTTATATGTGATAATCAGGGCCCGGATCTTGTTGACAAGTCAACTTTTTTCTGTTACGCATAGGACAAGGCAAGTTCAGATAAAAACATTATCCATCAACTCTTGGTTCTAAAAATATATTTTTTAGGGTCAACTTTTGGTCACTTTTTGCCGTTTTGAAGTTTCAGGCCAATTTTTAATATTTTAAGGTAACTTTTAGGTCACTTATGGTCTTTTTATTCTTTTTATTCTACATAAGGAAATCTTAAAATGAAAACTATTTACGGATTTAAAAACACGAATTTAAATTATCTTTTTCCCTGCTTCCTGATTATTGAGGTGGAAAAACTGCATTCCTAACAAGTTAATGAACACTAAGCTGTAGCTGATATACGAGGGCTGGGGGTTCGTAAGTGGCCAAAGCAGATGCTTGTAGATTGTTTACCACAAAGGATATGACTACGTGGATAACTAAAGTAGATTAGAAGACGTACAAAGATTTTAAACTTGATTTTTATCTATTATTCTGGTGTATACAATCTACACTTGCGAATGCCGAGGCCTAAACCATCTAGAGCTTCTCATTTAAGACAGATTGTTTCTGAATTTGGTGAGGATGTTTTAGTGCTGACGGTACAATATTGTTTTGTAAGGTATGTGAAGTAAAAGTGGCAGCAGAGAAAAAGATACACTGTGCAAACGCGTATCAAAAGCGAAAAACATTTATGCGCAGTTGAAAACAAACATTAAACCAAGTATTCACAGTTGTTACTTGTGGAGAGTGCTTCGAATAGTAAAGGCAAATCCCCAGTTTTCAAAAGAGTTGTGTGAAGTATTTGTGTCTTCAAATATTCCTTTTTGGAAACTCAACAATGTCAAATGGCAGGATTTCCTGGAACGTCATACATGTCGTTCCATTCCAGACGAAACGAATCTTAGGAAAAATTACATGCCAAAGTGTAACGAGGGCACAATAAAATAAGAGAGGAACTTTGGACTCAGAAAATTTTTGTTTCTATAGACAGACTAGTGATGTGAAGGAACGCTATATAGTTAATATTATTGTTGGGGCAATGAAAGCCGACAAACCTAGCAAAATATTTTTGCTAACTGGTGAAGTGTTTGAATCTGTCAACCATTTTACAATATGTAGACTTTTCGATAAATCAATATTTCTACTTTGGCCTGAAGGTGTCCAACATGACCATGTTGTTTTTGTAACAGATGCTGCTCCGTATATAATTAAGGCTGCTAATTCAATAAAATCGTAACAATGTTTACAGTTATCTACTGCAATGCTGAATAAGATATGAGCTAAATTTTCTGACTATTACAAAGTTCCTGAATTAGTTTGTTGTACCACAGCTTATAAAATGTTTATATGATGCTTAACTGGACATAGGCATATATATATATATATCTGTAATTCAAATATGAAATGCTTAGCTGTTTACTAAATTAGTCAAAGTTTAATTTTAATATTATTGCTTTTTTTAAACCAGACACAAATGATCAATGGATTGCAACTAACTGAAACAAAACTTTTTAAAATAAGTGAGAAATGGTAATTAAAATCCAATAGATATTCAAAAAATGTCAATGTTTTAATGAAATAAACGTTTAAAAAACTGCAAGTTTTAAGGTCAACTTTGTGAATTTTAGGGTCATTTTACAGGAATTTTAGTGTCATTTTATAGGCCACTTTTTAGAAAATTTTAAGTCAACAAAATCCGGGCCCTGGTGATAATACATACATTTATGGTATGAAGACTGTCAGCCAATAAAGAATTTCATGGCTAGCGACAGAGATAATTTATATATCCTTATGAAATTTACATGAGACTACGAGGAAATCATATTCTTTCGAACAAAAAGAGAATCACTAAATCAGTGCACTTGTGTCCAAGTTATGTTTGGATATAAACATGTTAAAGTCGCTCAATTACGGTTTCCACACTACATCCATTGAGATGTTTCAATGACTTGCTCCATCTTGGCCCAAAGACTATCATTACATCCTGATGAACTTTATGTAAGACCACCAAAAAGGTAAGTTCTTAGAAAAAGATAGATCAAAATCGGTGCACCTATGTCGAAGTTATATTTGGACATACGCGTATTAAACTCAATTATGGTTTCCCCACTATGGTTTCAACTGAGGTGTTTCAATGTTTTCCCCAAAGACTATCCTTACTCCCTAACGAACTTTATGTAAGACCACCAAAAAGGTAAGTTCTTAAAAAAAAAAAAATCAAAATCGGTGCACCTATGTCGAAGTTATTTTTGGACATACGCGTATTAAAAACAATTACGGTTTCAACATTACACCCATTGAAATGTTTCAATGTCTTGCTCCAAAAATTATCTTATATCCTGGTGAACTTTATGTAAGACCACCAGAAAGTATGGTCTTTAAAAAAGAACATCAAAATCAGTGCACCTATGCCGAAGTTATGCATGAGCATACTCACAGCAAATATACATAAAGAGATCGAATTAATAAGCTCCTCCTTTCTTGAAGTCGATTAAAAATAGAAAACGAAAGTCGTTAGGACACAATGAAGAAAATTTGTTTTAGAAATGTGACGCAAAGTGTAGTAGAAAATAAGAAAGAAGGATAAAGAAGACTATGATTCATAAATTATACTAGGTGAATCCATATGTCAAACGAAAATATTTGCAAAAATATCAAATGCAAGATTTTAAATTTCAAGTAATATGATTTCCTGAAGTTTAGAAGAAAGAAGTATCGAAAAAGTATCAAACTTACTGCAATTTTCTGTTACGGAGTACTAGTTGTTCCTCCTAAGCCTTCGGCTCGTCTTCTGATTGTCAGAACGGTAGGAATATCTCTTAGCGTCGTGTGGGAAATCCAGTTTTACGTCCCACAGTTATGCTGGTTAGGCTAAAGGAGGCGGTGATGACGAAAAAATGAAGCAAATGGTAGAATGAAGAAAGTGGAAGGAAATGGGAGAACCCCGGATAAACCCACGCACACTGTGTTTCTCCACCACAAAGTTCACTTGACGCGAGCTGAGATCAAAGACATCATGCACCAAAGGTGAACGCTCTACCACTGAGCCACCGCAGTCAAAGCGTCATGTAAGAAGTGACGCAACTAGTGACAACTATAATACTGACTGTGAATTATTGGAAATTAGCATGACTAACCGTTTATAATAACGATTGAGAACTTAAAAACATTCTCACCTAGCTGTTTATGCAACATGTATCTCTCAAATGATTCGTAGTTTGCATATAAGCGTTACTCATACACTGGTAAGTTTTTTTTTCACAATAAATATAATTTAGACTTGTGTTGAGTTATTTTACTGACAAGCATAACACGCGAATACAGTTTACAATTTGATTTAACGTGTTAATAAGATGGTGTCTTCTGGCTTTGTTCTTTGACTACTGTCGCTGTTAAAGAAGTTTGTGATGTTAATGTCCTGGAGAGTTCATGAGTGTGGCAAGAATTGCATTTTACCATCTCGTGCTAAGCTGTTAAGCTAATTACCCCTGACTTGGTGGGTCGTATGTCAAAGTAGGGAAATTGTATTTTCAGTGAGATAGGGGAGAAAGCTCTGTTAGAAGCTAGCTACAAAGTCTTAAGTGGAGAAATAATGTAGGATGCAATTCAATCTAACATTGTGTGAGGTTGTCAGCTCTTTTGAATGTTTCTTTTTAACTTTTGTGAACTAAGTTTTCACGCCAGTGACACGTTCTTTCGTAAAAGAACCAAAATAGGCTATGCATGTTTTATATAAAACAAACAATAAATAAATATATTTTCTCGTAGTATCATGTGGCTTTGTGTCTGAGTACCTAACGCGTGTGGTCCTGAGTTTGGTTTCCATACGTACTTGTCTCTGGTAGAAACCGGAGTAGTGGTTCGTCTTTTACTTGAAGCAATAGTTACCGGTTTTAAAGGTCCTGGTACTGGAAATCGTCTCCGTATATGTTAAATCAATCAATCAATTAATTAATCTTGATAACAAACAAACACACAACTTGTAGTATCTTTGGTAGATCATTCACTTATTAACGAAACTCCTTTGATCTCCCTTTTTCGGGACGACCACCCCGGGAGCAAAATTCCATAATTGAAACGGAAAAAAATCAATAAAGAAAGTGCAACTCTGTCTTATACTACGGACTCAATTTCCAGGAAAATAATCCAGAAAAAATACAGAGACACTTTTCCGGTACTGTATGAAAACACCACTAAGTGCATCCAGAAAAAAATAAAAAAAAATATCTCTAACGATAAATTTACTTTAGTTCAAGAATTGCAAACCTCAATTTAAAATAACAATAACAAATATTTATTAGGTATTATAAACAATGCGATCTACAGTTCTGAAAAGGGACAACTTGAAATGCATGTCTCAACCTGCTATTCAAACATGACCTACAGCGGAATTATGGTCACCTCCTGTTTCGCAGAATGCCTTAAAGCTATGCAACGTTGCCAAGTTTACCCATTCCTGTTTCGCAGAACCGCATGGAAAGTTCTGATAGGACCTCAATATTAGAAATATTTGGTGAAATAAACAAAACACCAACATAAATCCGAAGATGTGCGGCTCCCAATAGAGTCTTGTCCCACAAGTGCGATCGTGATTTACTGCAACAAAAACGAATTACAAACACACAGACACATAAAAAAATAAGACCTTTTGCAATGAACCATAATGGCATGAACCTTACGTAATAAATTTAGTATACAGGGGAGGCTCTTAATATCACCTTTTTTTTCATTGGATTGTAATTTCAACTATCCGAATGAATGCAGTGAGATACTGCATTAAAGTATGGAATAAGGCCAACTTCGCCAAACTTAAACATCCTCTTAAGAACCCGAGTACGACTGTCTAAACTTCTCCATAATCTTCTCCGAAAAGTCAAATTGCCTGCTTCCAGCAGCCGCATTCGCGGACAGTGCTTGTTTCAAAAGTAGAATGAATCTCTATGTATAGGGATGATGTATGTCTACTTACTATTAAACTTGAAATGCTAAACTTCGGCATAGTTCGTGCTTTTACCGCTGCTATCAAATTGGTTTCTTATTGCCATGAAACATTAATTAGTACGACGTAAGGCGTCAAATAACAATCCAATATAAAATAGTAAACTTTCAAATATTGCTGTATTAACGGGTGAAAGGTTGCATTCAGGTCAACATAGGTGTCTTCCAAATAGTCTAGGTAAACCTGTGCCTCTAGGATGTAGGGTGCATCGTTTTGTATATATGGAAATGCATCAGAAATGTCTTCAAGAGGAGCGAGTGGAAGTACATCTGCTCTCCTAACCTATTTCCTCATATCATTATAAACCTTGTAAAGTGGAGCCAATCCAATATCTTGTACTTATCTCCATATGGGTTGGGTAAAATGAAACAAACAAACGTGTAATGTCGCTTGCTGGAATGTTTCTCTTGTAGCGTTTATTGCCGCTTGTTCAAAGGCAGTCATAAGTTCTCGCACACGAAACAGGAAGCAAAATCTTCAGCTTTTTTGTCTTAATTTGCTGAAGGATGACTGTGCACAATGACTGAATTTTGCTTTGCAATAAGCGGAAGAGGGGTTGAAAAAATGTTCGAAACTCTTTCCGTGCAATGTATATAACTATGAAAACAGACATAGACAAATTTTAAAAGTTCCATTGTCACTACTTTTTGTTCCTTTCATTTTACGATGTGCTGATATACCAGCCATCTTGACTTTCACAATAATTTATGAAATAATTTTTTGTTACAATGTGTATATGTGATTACAATATTATAATGGAATCAATTTCTCAACATCTAATACGAATATCGGCGTACATCGGGTGCAGTACAGACTTTCCACAAATGTATATAAAAAGTAAAATTTATCTTTCTGCGAAACAGGAACACACGCATTGTTTTTTCTGTTCTTTGAAACGAAACATGCCAACGCTTTGCGTGAGAAACCAGTTTGAACCCCATTCTGCGAAACAGAAACACACGCGAATTATATTTTTTTCTTTTGACTTCCGAATAATTACAATTCCCTCAAAGAGAAATTTAGACTTGTTCATTGCCCAAATGAATCATCGATGAATATACTTGTACAGTCAGCGACAATACTTCATTCCGTTTGATGAAATTACTTTCGTAAATAGCTTCAGAATGGAACAATTTGAGTATATTTTACAGTAAATTAGAAAGAATGATATTTTTCTGTACGTTCCAGCCTTGAAACACGTTGAAACGGTGTACGCTCCTCCATTATTCCTAAACTAAATTTCACCAAACGGAAAGAACTTTGATCGCTGATTATACATAGTTTAAGTATAAGTATATAAATTTATTCTATGCTGCGGATATATCAGATACAAATTCAAAATACAGTGACAGTCATACGTATTCGTACACCGACTGCAAGCTATGATTAAACACCTGTAGCTCCGACTTTGTTGGAGGTAGACCATTGAAACTAACGGCACTGCATTTTCCGTTAAGTTCTTTATTACACAAAACAAACGTTCTGTGAATACGAAAACGTAGGTAAATAATGACAAAAGAAACGAAAATGAACATGGTTTTGATTTACCAAAAGTATTCGTACAATTACAAAACGTCCAGAAAGAAAATGATTTTGCATGATTCAATACTTGGACGGGTTCCTTTTGGCTATAATTACAGGTTGAAGGCTCTTCGGCATCGAGTGCACCAAATGTGGAGTATCTTCGACTGTAACAGAAGCCCGTTCCTCTTCAAGTGCAGTTTGCAAAGAACATTTACTCGAAATGCTGCGCTTGCGGAGTTTCTTTTCGAGTAACTACCTAGGTACCATAAATGCTCAATCGAATTGAAGTCAGGCGATTGAGGAGTGGTCAGTTGCTTTGGCACATTGTATAGTAACCAGAGCTTTGTATTGTGTGCCGTATGTTTGGGATCATTGTCCTGTTGAAATATAAAGTGGTCCCGCAGGCCCATTTGATCAGAACTAGGACGTACCACTATGTTAAAAAAAATGGCGCGCATACTGTTATTCGCGATTTGTCAAATTACTTCATTTTCCTTACATTTATGTGAAAAAATTCTGTCATTAGAAAGTGAAGATAATACAAAGTAATCCGTTTATGGAGATATTTCCAAAATATATAATAAAATAATAAAATATAAGTCAAAAACAAAATTGTGTTCGATTTTGTGTGTCCTGGCAATCATGCCTTCGGGGGATTTTTGCAGTAGCAGAGCACGATTCCGAAGGGAAATTCACAATTACCAGTTTTAACAAAAAGCTGGAAGAAGGAACTAGAAAGCGGAGTAAAATATTGAATTTATTGGTTTAAACCTACTGTCAAGATTGTCTGCCAAATATAAATTAGCGTCTGTAACTAAGAGTTCGTACGCAAATATAGAAACAAACAGGAAAACCCTTGTCTTGAGGTTGGAAGTGACACTCTCCATGGCTATAAAATAGCAAAAAATGGAAAACAGAAGTCTCCGTGGTTAGGTGGGTAGAGTGGCGACTAGAAGTTCTTCTACTACTTTGACATCAGATCGAATCCCATCCCATCCTACCTGTCCCTTTTTACAAAACATTATAGAAAGTGTATAATTTTCATAACCGAAAGAATATAATAAAGAAATAATATATTGATATGTTCCTTTAATCGACGTATTTATTCAGGATTAGAGTATTATTGGTAACAGTGGCTGTTTTCAGTTTATGGTCTTGTATGCTTACTCCTCCCCTCCCAGTCATTATACAGCGGACCAAGTAACTGCGGGTTTGTGTTGAGTGAGGAACAGAAAAAAAAAACATACTCAATATGTAGCCTTTCCAATCTTAGCACCAAGCATAACCTACAGCGAATGGAATAGAAAAGCTTGTTGTCACGAAAAAAGGAAAAGCTGATGCCAAATTATTCTTCTGCAGTTTAGAGTATGGAAAGTTTTTTGGTTTGATAACAGTTATACACACAAGTGCAAGAAATGCGATCATACTCGTAAGTCTTGTAAGGAATAAAGAATACTTTGAACAAAAATAAATTATACAGATCATGGTGTGAAACATGAATAGTTCCAAAGAATAGAATTTGCATGAAAGATAATCATACCATTTGTCTAATATATACAGTAGCGTGAACAGGTGATATTAAAAGGATACAAGAAACAGGCATAAGCCGTATTTTTCTAGCATGACAACACATTAAACATAACTTATTAATTTTTTGGAATGACAGATTATCACCTCAAGTGTCGATGTAGGTCTATTCGTTTTCACATTCGGGGCCGCGGTGGCTCAGTGATAGAGAGTTCACCTCTGGTGCATGGAATCCTTGGTTTGATCCCACATTGTGCCTAGTGAACTTTGTAATGAAGATACAACGTGTGCGTGGATTTTGTCGGGGTTCTCTCGTTTCCTCCCACTTTCTTCATTCCACCCTTCACTCATTTCTCATCATCACCGTCTCCTTAAGCTTAATCGTTGTAAACGTGGGACGGAAAACTTAAAGATTTCATTTCATTTCATTTTCACATTCGAGTGACGAAAGAAGAAAGTGTGGTGATAGCGATAAAAATTGAATTCGAGATTTCAATGAATTTAAGGGTCATATCCCCCAACATATCAGTAAAATGGGTTTTCGATATTTGTCCATCTGCTCGTCACGTTTTCACATGCACTCAACTAGAGACAATGCCAGTCTATTCTGGACATAAGGTTTTTATAACATTTTATCCTTTCAAACGTTCCTACTGCACCTAAAATAAAGGTAGTTGATAGAAGAATGAAAATTTAAAACAATTCAAATTTCTGTAAAACAGCTGTAATGAATTTTTTTAAAATTAATATTTTATTAACAAACCTACACCGTAGTATAAATCATCGCTCTGAAAAATACAAAAAGGTGTAATTTACTCTATGTGATGAGTTCTTTTCGCACAACTTTCTCAATCAGATTTCATAAATAAATAATTCACTAATAACCTAACACTATGGCATTACTCATTCGTCATGTAAACATTCAGAAGGTTGAGTGAAGGTAAGGGTTTACCCATAGGATGAAATTTTCCTTCGACGGTTCTTCCGTTAAGGCATTAGACAATGTGGTTCATATTTCGTAAAGAAATGTTTCAATAATGTAATATAACAATACTGTATTACTCGTTTGTCCCCCTAAAAAATCAGAAGGACTGGTGCTCCCCAAGTTTTTTTTATTTGAAAATTTTCTCACAAATAACTGAAACGAATGCATTCAAAATTTATTAATAATCATTTCAGTAGCAACCCCACACTGTGGCATAACTCGTTTGTGCCGAAAAAAAGTCCATAAGAGGTATTTACTTTAGGTAAATTCTTTCCCGACGGGGGTTAGAATAAAAACTTTAAATGCAAAACTCCTTGCGTGTTTGGTATCCGTGAAAAGTCCGTATTTAGATTTGGCATTAACATGTGTTATTTCTTTTATCGTTTTTATATGTCTTCCCTCCACCAAACAACAGAGCTGAATTTTGCTTTCAACGGCATCGGAAGTGTCGCTATTTATCTCAGCAACTCTGAAAACTATGGATACGACACTAATATGGGTCACTTTTGATCATTTCTATATTTCTTCCCCTGTCCCTACGTTGCACCACCTAAATTAACATAAAATTCATCTCTGGCCCGAACCTCACTAAATGCTAAATTTGATCGAGATCGATCGAAGAGTTATTAAGTTACAAACGCAGTCTCTTTCATTGGAGGAGGGGGAGTGGAAGGGCATGTGTATACACATTTCCTTCCTCTCTCTCCCTCCAAGTTTAAATTTAAACGTCATTGGAAGTGTCACTTCATCTCAGCGACCAAGAAACCAAGAAAATTATGTCGTTCTACGACACTACGTAATATGTCATTTTCGGTCATATATATATATAGCTGCGGATCCAGGATATGATCAAGGGAGGGGCTAAACCACAATTTGCCGCTTTATCCAATGTAAAGTAGATTGAAGCCTATTTTATCCAATGTATACCCGAGCGTCAAGGAGGGGCTATAGTCCCCATAGCCCTTCCTTTAGATCCACGCATGTCTCGAACCTCATCTCTGTTAAAAATTTGATCGAGATGTGTCTGGAGGTTCAAGAGATACGAGGTTACATAGCCACTTTCATTTATTTATATAGTAGCATAATAACCGTTCTTGGGCATAAAGTAGAGAATTTGGATTTAAAGGGCATCAGAAGTTTCACTGTTCGTCCCAGCGACCGCGAAAACTGTTGATTCGGTATTAATATAGATCATTATCGATTTTATATATATATATATATATATATATATATATATATATATATATATATCTCCTGTTACGTGGGTTTCAGCCACCACGGCATGGCGCGTCCTCAGGTTGCGGATCGAGGAGAAGGCCTCTAGATATAGAGGTTAGCTGCGAATATACTGAATAAGCAGTCGCGGACAGACGACTAGGAGTGGTCCTCCAGCTTGGGGGTTTTGGGTAGGGCTAACAACCTCATCCTGTAAAAAAAAGCACTTGTTCAGAAATATTCACAAAAGCCTCGGACAAGGACTGATAACTTGGTACGACCTCAGGAAAAGAAAATAGACATGAGATTTGGAACTTGGAATATTAGGAGTCTATATAGGGCAGGCGCGTTAAAATCCGTAACGAGTGAGTTAGAGAAATACAGGATGGATGTAGTAGGAGTTCAGGAAGTTAGGTGGGAAGGAAATGGATCTGTGAATTCCGAAAATTTTACGTTCTTTTCCGGGGAAGGAAATAAAAATCTCCAGTTAGGAACAGGGTTTTTCGTTCATAAACCAGGGTTTTTCGTATATTACCAGCAATTAAACGGGTTGAATTTGTTACTGACAGACTTTCTTTTATTACTTTTAAGGGACTGTGGTGTGATGTTATTGTTTTAAATGTACATGCCCCAACTGAAGATAAGGATGACGATATAAAAGACAGTTTTTACGAAGAAGTGGAACGGATATTTGACCAACTCCCGCCATACCATATGAAAATTCTATTAGGAGATTTCAATGCGAAGGTAGGACGAGACGATATTTTCAAACCGATTATAGGGAACGAAAGTCTGCATAAGGAAAGTAATGACAACGGTGTTAGACTCGTGAACTTTGCAACATCCAAAAACCTAATCTTGAACAGTACAAAATTCCCACATCGCGACGTTCATAAATACACTTGGACATCACCAGACGGGGAAAACACATAATCAAATTGATCACGTTTTAGTAGATAGAAGAAGGCAATCTAGCATAATTGATGTCCGGTCGTTTAGAGGGGCTGATTGTGATACTGATCACTACCTGGTAGCAGCGATAATACGAGCGAGGTTATCGTTGAATAAAGGTAATATTCATTGTCCGAAAACGGAGAGATTCAATTTAAAGAAATTAGAAGAGAGCCAGGTAAGAGAGAAATACCAGGTTGAAGTTTCGAATAGATTCTCGGCTTTAGAAGATTCGGAATGCACTAGTGTTGAGGATACCTGGATTGAAATTAGAAATAGCATTAAAATTTCAGCAAAAGAAAATTTGGGACACGCGGAAATACGTAGGAACAAACCATGGTTCGACCAGGAATGCATAAAACTAGAAGAGAACAGAAAACAGGCAAAATTACGCTGGCTACAAAATCCGAATGAAATAACTACTTAAAATTTCGCAGATATCAGGCGAAAAACTTCCAAAACTTTTAGAACAAAGAAACGCGATTTTTTGAAAGCTAAAATTAAGGAACTCGAAGATAATAGTGAAAATAAAAACATCCGGGACATATATAGGGAAACCAACGAATTCAAGAAAGGCTATCAACCTCGTGCTTATATATTAAAGAAATATGACGGTACAATTCTCACTGACACGGGTAGCATCTTAAATAGATGTAAATATTTCTTTGACGATTTGCTTAACACGCAACCAAAAACTAGTGTGCGTGGAGAAAAGGAAATACACATCGCCGAACCGTATATTCCAGAACCCAACCGAATAGAAGTACAAACCGCTATAAAGAAATTAAAGAAACACAAATCTCCTAGTGTAGATGAAATTCCGGCTGAGTTAATTTTAACTGGAGGAGAAAAATTGTGAAACAAGATACACAAATTCATTCTCCTTATCTGGAACAAGGAAGAATTGCTACAAGAGTGGAAAGAATCAATCATTGTTCCAATTCACAAGAAAGGCGACAAAACTGACTGTAATAACTACCGAGGCACTTCTCTTCTGTCAACATCCTACAAAATCCTTTCAAATATTCCATTAGCAAGACTGACTCCATACGCAGATGAAATTATTGGAGATTATCAGTGTGGATTTAGACGAAATCCATCAATTATCGACCAAATTTTTACCATTCGCCAAATACTCGAAAAGAAGTGGGAATACAATACCCCGGTACATCAACTATTTATTGATTTTACAAAGACGTACGACTCGGTTAGGAGAGAAACTTTATACAACTTTTTTACAGAACTTGCAATGCCGAGAAAGCTAATTAGATTAATTAAGATATGTTTAAATGAATCCCAAAGTAAAGTCCGGGTAGGAAAATTTTTGTCCACGAGCTTTCACGTCAAAAATGGCCTGAAACAAGGAGATGCGTTGTCGCCATTATTATTTAACTTCGTTCTGGAATACGCCATAAAGAAAATCAAAGATAGCAACCAGGGCCTAGTGTTGAACGCTATTCACCCCAAGCACCGGAGGTGAACGCTTTACCACTGAGCTACCGCGCCCCCAGGGCATGATAGGAGAGCAATAGAAAGAAATGCAGAGATCTTATTAAACGCTTGCAGGGATATGGGTTTAGAAGTAAATACAGAGAAAACTAAATTCATAGAAGTGCGTCGGGACCGGAATACAGAAAATTATGGATGCGTTAAAATATTAAATAATACTTTTGATAAAGTGGATACTTTCAAATATCTAGGGTCAATATTAACAGAGGAAGATCATATTCACGGAGAAATTAAATGTCGAATAAAAGCAGGGAATTCGTGTTACTATTCGGTTCAAAATCTCTTGTCGTCGCGAATTCTGTCGAGGAATTTGAAGCTTAAAATATACAAAACGATAACCATGCCTGTTGTTCTGTATGGTTGCGAAACATGGTCGCTTACTCTGAGGGAAGAACATAGACTGAAAGTATTTGAGAACAAGATCCTGAGAAGAATATTCGGACCCAAGAGGAACGGGAATGGGGAATGGCGGAAACTTCATAACAAGGAACTACATAATTTATACGGTTTACCCAAAATTGTTAGGGTCGTCAAGTCTAGGAGGCTTAGGTGGGCGGGTCATGTAGCTAGAGTGGAAGAAAGTAGAAACGCTTTCAAAGTCTTGACTGGAAGACCAATTGGAAAACGACCATTAGGAAGATGTGGGCGCAGATGGGAGGACAATATTAAGATGGATCTCGCAAAGATTGGAATACAAAGTAGAAAGTGGATGCAGTTAGCTAAGGATATAAGTCAGTGGAGAGCTTATGTGAACGCGGCATTGAACCTCCGGGTTCCATAGGCCATAGAGTTATATATATATATATCCCCTTCCCTTCCTCCAAGTCGGGGCTATATTTGGATTTAATCGGCATTGGAAGTGTCAATGTTTATCTCAATGACCCAGAAAACTATGGATTCGACACTAATATCGGTCATTTTTTATCATATATATATATATCACTCCTCCCCCTCCCCTAGGTTCTACCATCAAAGTGAAATGATAGAAAAACATTCCAAACCCGAACCCCAACTATGTTGAAAAGGACTTCGCACAATCCTTATGGAAATTGTATTTCGGTGGAATTATTTGAAACATTGATATGTTGTAGATATTGTGTTCCTGAGAAAAATCTCAACCACCAGTCACTGACTTGGCGCAACCACCAGTCACTGACCCTTTGGCCACTACGGGCAACTTTCTTGAAAAGATCTGAAGATACCGATATCCTGGATTTCGGTCAAAATGACTGAAACCGTGATATGTTGTAGATAATGTGATCCTGATTAAAAGTCTTAATGGGCACAACCACTCATCACTAACCGTTTGACAACTACAGGCAACTATTTTGAAAACAGCAGAACGTAGCGGTGTTCTGGATTTCGGTGAAAATGCCTGAAACCGTGATATGTTGTAAATATTGTGATCGTAAGAAAAAGTTTCAATGGACAAAATCATCAATCACTAACCGTTTGGCTAGTACAGGGCCACTTTTTTCAAAGCAACCGAATATGGTGGTATTCTGGATTTTGGTGAAAATGATTGAAACCGTGATGTATTGTAGATGCTGTGATTCTGAGAAAAAGTCGCAATGGAAACCAACCACCATCACTGATCGTTTGGCCACTAAAGGGCCAGCTTTTTGAAAACAACAAAAGGTAATGTTATTCTGGATTTCGGAGGAATTGATTGAAACCGTGATGTATTTTTAGATATTCTGATCCTGAACAAAAGTTTCAATGGGTACAACCACCTATCACTGTCCATTTTGCCACTAAGGTGTCACATTTTTATTAAAAATAGCAGAATGTATAACTATATTCTGGAATTTGGTGGTATCGTATGAAACTCTGAAACGGTTTAGATCTTAACAACTCAGAAAACCCTGGACAGGATGACCGGCCCGGCCCAACCTTTCAAATGGGAACAGTCTCTCTACCTACTGACCTATCGTTACTCGGTGGCCACAAATTAACACTTTTTCTGAGGATCACAATATCTACAACATATCAGTTTTGTTCATGTTTATCGAAATCTAAAATATCATTATACCCAATTGTTTAAAAAATATGGACCTGTAGTAACCAAACAGCCAATAATTGATAGTTAAGCCAATTAAGACTTTTCATTACGATGAGAGGATCAGCAACATATCACGGTTTCAATCATTTTCACCGAAATCCAGAATATTGGTATCTTCGACTGTTTTCAAGAAAGTGACCCTGTAGTGGCCAAACGAACAGTGATTGGTGATTTTGTCCATTGAGACTTTTTCTCAGGATCGCACTATCTACAACATATCACGGTTTCAGACATTTTCATCGAAGTCCAGAATATCACTGTATTCGGCTGTTTCGCTTTTTTGCCATGATTGGAGTAGACTCTATTTTTTGTTTTCTTTCTTGACCGTGTGCTTTTATTCCCTCGACACAAAGAATCATCCGAACACTTTCAGGCCAAATGTCTGCGCCATACTCAGCCATTTTTATGCTTAAATCTATTAGAAGTTGGACTTCTGTTTCCCAGAGCCAATCTTTTTAGTTTGCTGATACCTCTTAGCGATAGCTTTGGTTTTCACCCACTTCCCAACCCTATTTTGGCTCTTGTTCATTTCAACAGAGATTCTGCCCACAGATTGTTGTTCTGTCCCAACTCTACTAGCAATGTATTCTCGTGTGTATCTTATTTCCATCAAAAGTATTTTGTTAACTTCCATTTTACGCAGAGAAATGTCTTTTGCTTTTCCCATTATGCTTCAATTACAGAACTACACAGAATAAAAGATTGATACACGAAACACTTCACGATCATTTTAAGCTGCCTCATTCGAGCTGTTGAACGCTTTGAATGTCATTACCTTCTTACGACAAAAACCACAACACTTCAGACTGTGACTTGTTGGTAGGAACCACAATAACTATCTACAACTGAAACACCGAATAAAAGATTGATGTTATTCATAGGGGAATCAGAATTTTCCTCCTCAGTAATAGCATCTGCTGTTCAACGGTGATATCACCACTTTAACTGTACAGTAAACAAATGAAGGATCCTATATTGGTGGTTGAACTATGAAATTAAATGTTCTAGAACTCTTGTTAAATGTTAGGACTCCTATATCAAATTTCCATTTTTCGAGCGTGAGTAGTAATTTGAACATGTTTATACATCTTATGATTTTTTTTTCGGGACAAGCGAGTTATACAGTATTGTTATATTACATTATTGAAACATATAATATATATATATATATATATATATATATATATATATATATATATATATATAACCTGCATAAACATGGGACGTAAAACTTAAAGATTTCATTTCAAAATCTAAGCTCAACTTTGATGGCCAATAACTTAGAAACCAAAGATTTTCACACCGTAGTAATTCCAACATGTGCAAATTCCATCAACGTCTACTGTCACGTCAATATTGGTCAGTATCGGATGAGTTTCATTGATCACCTACGATCTTTGTATTTCATTTATTTAATGAACAATAAGTGAAGAAGAAAAATAGAGCAATGCACTAGAAGACAGCACTGTGAATCCTTGTAATGAAGAATTCAGACAAACTACTGAAACAAATAAATTCTTTTAAATGTATTATTTATAGAAACTTTTGTCAAAGAGTATATGTTATCAAATGAACTGCACTTAATATTTAGGCGTCTCATAAACAAATACTAGACTTTGCCTAGCTGGGGGCTCTGCCCCCAGGCCCCCGCGTTTTCTTTGCCTACGACCTCGTATCACTTAAACCCAATTCTACCAAATTTCAAGTTTATTGTTGCATTTCAACCATCTAAAAGATAAGTTTTTGTATCCCAAGGAAACACCATTTTAAATAACATGGGAATTTCTTCATCCTCCCTTTATACCTTTTACAAATTAAAAATATTCACTTTTGGCAATTTTCCTGTAAGTTAGATCCAGAAGTTTACAATCATGTCAAATTTCATAATTCTAATCCTGCCGGAAGTGCCTAAACATTTTGGGATGTAGAAAAAAATGAAATGAATTTTTTGAGTTTTACGTCCCACGATTATGCCGGTTAGGCTAAAGGAGGCGGTGATGATGAGTAATGAATGAAATGGTGGAATGAAGAAAGTTAGGAGAAACGGGAGAACCCCGAGAAAACCCCTACACACGGCGTTTGTCCACCACAAAGTTCACTTGGCGGGGGTTGGGATTTTGTGGTGTAGGAAACGTCCCCTATGAATAACATGGGAAAGATTTTTCAGTTTCTTATAAAACCAGTGTAAAGTTGGGCATTTTTATTTTTACTAATTTACTTACGTAAAGATAACGAAAACGTACAAGTATACCAAATTTCAAATTTGTATTCCAAATCCAGAAACCTAAAATATGAGATTATAGGTAAAAAGAAAAAAAAATACCCACTTAAAATGGTGAATTTGTTCATTCCCCCTTTAGATCAGTAAAAATTAAAAATATTCGCTGTTGGCAATTTTTCTGTCGGTTAGTCCCGAAAAGCTACAAGGATGTCAAATTTAATCATTATAGCCCTACAGGAAATCCTCAGTAATTTTGGAGTGTAAAGGGTTTACTGGTTTACTTAGGTAATACCGAAAGCGTACAAGCATACCGAATTTCAAGTTATTATTCTAAGTGCCTAAACCATGAGATTATAGGTTCAAAAAAGGTCTATTTAAATAACATGGAAAATTCTTCATTCCCCCTTTAGACTCCCTAAAAATTAAAAATATTCACTTTTGGCAATCCTCCTTTCGGTTAGTCCCGGGAAGATACAATAATACTAAATTTCAACTTTCCACATCTACCGGAACTACTCTTTTAATTTATGTCAGTTCATGTAGTTTTATATAGGTAGGATTACATTTGTAATTGTGTTTATGTTAACTTACTGATAGAGCGCGGGATTTTCACTCGTCAGGTGTTGAATTCAAATCGCAGAGTCTTTTACTTTATTAATAAAATTGGACAAAAAAATGATAAAATGTTATTGCTACGAGAAGTATTTTAAGAACCATTTAGTTAATCCTAAAAAGGATTGTTTCGCGAGTTGGCGTGATGGATGACCTTGGACTTAAATGACATTCGGAGCGTCATTATTCATTTCAGCGACCCAGTAAACTACGAATTGCACACTAATATTTTTACATGCCACTCCTTCCAAGTCCCATCCCTTGGGGTCTTTTATTGCCAGTTTTTTTTTATTTTATTAAGATTGAGAGTTATATGTCTACCAAGTTTCTCCAGACGTTCCGGAGTTACGCTGGAGGTAGGCTCAATATTGAACTTAGGAAGAAGTTGGTCAAGTTTCATATCTGGAGCATTGGACTGTACGGTTCAGAGACTTGGACAATACGGAAGCTAGAGAAGAAATATTTAGAGAGCTTCGAAATGTGGTGTTGGAAGTAGACGGAGAAGATAAAATGGACAGAAAGAGTAACAAACGAAGATGGTTTAAAGCAGATATGAGAGAATAGAACACTTCTAGCCAGCATTCTTCTTAGGAAGGCCAATTGGATTGGACACATCTTGCGAAGAAATTGTCTTCTTCATACCACCATAGAAGGAAAGATGGAAGGAAAGGATTCGACATTGATCTTACAAGTGGAAAGAGAACTTGAGGCACTTTTGGATATTGATATTTGTAATTGTAATAATAGCATCATGCCTTACTTTTTAGATATATAAAGAAAACTAAGTTACTAATGAAAATGCGGAAGTTACAGAATATATATATATATATATATATATATATATATATATATATATATATATATATATATTGGAGGACGATACATATGTTGATTCATAATACCACCGTCAATTGTCAGCTTCCCTAGTCCCGAAGCACCCATGCACTCCTAAACCAGAACTCCTCCACCTTCATGCTTGACGATTGTCACAGATTTTCCGACTCCATCTCTGTATTTGTCTTCTGCCACATCATTTGTCTACCGTCGGAACCAAACACATTAAATTTACTCTCCTCTGAGAATATCACTTTGTCCCAGAAAGCCACATCTTTGTTTACGTAAGCTTTTGCAAACCAGAGCTGCTTCTTCCTATTCACCTCGGAAACAAACAAACAAACAAACACACACACAAAAAAAAACTTTTGAGCAACACGCCCATTATAACCTTGTTTATTGAACGCACGACGCACAGTACTTCCCGAAAGTAACATACCTAATTTGGCTGCTTCTGCCACCATCTGCGGAGCACTCGTTATTGGGTTCTTAATTGCATTCATAAGTATACACTCACAAAATTTAAAGATCATCCATGAACGTTCAATTCGCTCATGTTTTCGACTGTGTTTGTTCCACAATATCGATCTATGATTGACTGTACTGTTAAACGTGGTTTTCCGATAATATCTGATATCTCCCGTAATGATTTGCAGTCGTTATGAAGCATTATAAGTATTTTCTTTTCTTTCTGCTTTTGTTGTCTCTGTACCTATTCGACCCATTATGCCTTCCGTTTCGAATCACTCTTTGAACTTGAATAATGTTTCGCTGACCTGTGATTGTGTTTAGCTTTGCAGACTACCAGAGGATGTTCTATGTGAACGACAGCTCGAAGAGCTGGACGTTTTTATCTTTAATTGCAGTGCACGAATAATTTGAAACATCAAAACCACGTTTATTTTGGTTTCTTTTGCCATTGTTTGCCTATGTTTCCGCATTCACTGAACGTTTGTTTTGTATAATAAAGAAATTAATGGAGAATGCAGTGCCGTTTGTTTCAATATTCTATTTTCAACGAAGTCTGAGCTATAGGCATTTAATCATAGCTTACAGTCGGTATACGAATACTTATGACTTTCATTGTAGTCTTTCGTGTTTCACTTTAATAACATGCCTTTATAAAACGATTCCCTTGTAGAACAACTGAAATCGTTGCATCGTCCCTTGAAGATGTTTAAGAACTTCAGGATTTGGTAGCTTTTCGACAGATACTCCAGCAAGAATTTAATATTGTTTGAATGTCTGAAATACTGGAATACATTGCACATTTCGACAATTATTGGGCCGATGCATAAGTTCGCGCGGTTCTTATATTTTATTCTGCTATTTTGTTAATTCAAATACAAATACAACATAGACATAAAATTAACATATTCTACGAGTGTAACAATGCATTGCATACATTTTACTGTCACTCACGTTAACTCAGTGATGTATTCACCTCCACTATCTATGACCTTCTGCTTACGTTCAAGCAGTTCAATGCCTTGCTTGTAGAACTGTTTTAGTTTTGACTGGAAGAAATCTGTTAGTCATTGGTCAAGCGAAACTTTTCTTTGCTGTTTTTTCAGCAATTGCTTCATTCTCGTACACTGCATAAATTGTTCTCGCAGCTTCTGCTGCACTGGATCATCGGCTAAACTCGAAGAGTAAAATGTGACAGAAATGATTACATTTATCAACTTGACATTCTGTATTAGTTTGCCTGAAATACAGGGTCGTATCCAGAAGTAGTAGAACTGATTTTATATATATATATATATATATATATATATATATATATATATATATATATATATATATATAGAATATTTTGGTGCATCGACTTCATACTCTTCAAAATAGGGCTCTTGGACATTCACACACTTCTGGTAGCGAGCTTTCTAGGTCGCGAAAGCCTTCTGGAAGTCGTCCTCCGGGATGACGTTTAGCGCCCTCGTCATCGCCGCTTGGACCGCTTCCACCGAGTCGAAACGATGTCCCTTGAGCTGCCTCTTGGTACGGGGGAACAGGAAGAAGTCCGGCTGTGCCACATCATGGCTGTAGGAGGGAGTGAGGCAACGTGGAAACGCCAAATATCTGCGTTGACATAGTGGAGCTTCCATTTCCCCACCAGGTCTGGTCGCACGCGTGTGATCCGATTTCGCAGCCGTGTGAGCACTTCCACGTAAACTCTTGCATTTACACTCTGTCTAGGAGATACAAACTCCTTATGGACAATGCCACGACGGTAAAAAAATGGAATCAACATCGATTTCACTTTCGATTTCGAATATTCTGGCCTTCTTTATACGGGGTGATTGTGCGGCTCATGTTATCCTCCTTGTAGGCCTGCGTAAGCATGTCCTTGGTTTCGGTCGCTGATTTTCTCAGTTTGACTCAAAACTTGATGGCGTACCGCTGCTCCAAATTTCGCTCCATCGCAACTGACAACGAGGCGTTACAACAGGAGGTCACTAACACAGTGGTCCACACTCAACTAACGCACGCAGGCGACTGCCGCCGGTCGATACCTGTTCCCAAGGCTCCCCTCCATAATATCCGGCCTTGCATTCACCCCTACATTGCTCCGCGCGGGCGGGAAAAAATCAGTCCTGCTACTTCTGGATACGATATACAATAATACATTCATAATAAAGAAAACCTGTGTTTCACAACACACACACTCCAATCTACGGCAAAACAAAGGAACAACGATAAACAATCGGTTCGCGTCGCATTATTGCCAAGCCAAAAGAAAATCGCACGAACTTATGCCTCGACCCAATATTTTAGATTGACGTAAAAGAGTTAATCGTTTTAAGAAAAATAGATATAACGAACACATTGTGTTGTTTCGCTAGAGTTTAAGGTCCTTTTTCACCAGCTGAGCAACATGACAAGTAAATAATGGTGAAATAATGGGCATAATGAGAATGTGGGAGGAAACTGGAGTTCCCGAAGAAAACCCACGGACAAGATAAGAGATGTCCATGGAGATGAATACGTTGATATATGTCGAAAGCATTTCTGATTTACAATTATGCGCTTCTCCGTGGCTAAGCGGTTAGAGTACGCGCCTTTGGGTTGGGAGACCCGGGTTCGATTCCAGGTAGGAGCTCATGTAGTTCGAATTCCACGTTAATCAGTAGCCGCCTCATTAAGCCTCGCTGCTGAAAGGGACAATAAACTCAAAATCAACTCAATTCAACTGTTTTTCCAATTATATCTTCATTACAGCCGTCCAAATATAAGAGAAGCAGCTTACAAACCTAAATGCAATTCTTCGTGTTCAATGGTTTCCTCCCATCTTGTCAGTTGATCGATTTCTTGTAGTCTTTCTCTATATATACTTTTACAAAATAAAAAAAAATAAAAAAAAATAAATAAAAGAAAACAAACACTAATATGCTGCATCGAGATCAACAAATTAATTCGCTGCCCAGTGAAAAAGACACCATATATCAGTATATATAATGATTCAGAGGAGCAAAATTGGACTAAAAGACGGATGAAACCCAATTCGAGTTTATTTTCAGATCCTTAATGATTTAGTTGTTGTTTTTTCTAACGGTTTGATGGCGATTGTTCTTATGTTGTAGAAAAGCTCTTCATCTATTGATCACAGCGTAGTACTTCCCTCGCAAAGAGGCACGCATTTCTTCCAGCAGCTAATAATAATAAAGGTCAGGATTAAGATCTGAACCATGTGCGACTTTTTCGAAGTGGACAAAGTGCGCAAAATTCTACTAAACACTCACTATAAACTCCAAATTATGTCTGTTTTCCACTAGCCACTGGTAGATATATCCCGCCTTATGCAGAGTTGTTTTGAGGTATGATTAACGTCATACTAAAGGCCTGACTACTACAATAACCTTATGTTAGTCGAACTCTTTAGTATGGCACTAAACACGCGTCAAAATGACTCTGCATACGGCCCATCACGTTTTACCAATTGACTTGATTGTGTGCATTAAATCCACTTCTTATTATACGGCACTTTAGATTTGGAAAATCAATGTTTGAAGATTTGGTTTACAAACAGAGGTTTGCGAATTTTTATCATCGGTTTGATTGTTCTGTGAGATCATGGGAGACCTGTTCAAGACATTTGTACGTTTTGCCAATCTTGTGTAATGTTCGATGTATGTCTCTACAGATACTGGTAATCGGTGGTCTACTTTACGTTTTAAAGTATCATAATCAACAATTAATGTCATTTAATGCCATAATGTTGATAATTCAATTTCAATACTTCTACTTGGTATTTTCATTTCTCAACCAAAGCAAACGCCAATCGATATTGTTTATAGAAACAAAGCAATACATGCACTTTAAGACGATTTATTGCTTACATTAATATACAAAAACGTTTTTGTGTAAGAGGATTAATTAATTATACGAGGGTAAGTTATTATTTACTAGCTGAAATACCCATTCTTCGCATGGGTCAGATATAATATCTATGTAAACAAATTGAACAACGAAAAAATATCGGACATTTTCTACTACTTTCACATATCCCGGTAAACGCCCCTGGGACCCCCTGGTTCGAATTTAAAAATATCGCCTTTGGTTCCCAACCAATGGGATCGGTACAGGGAAGTCAATGCCTGTGGTTGTATCATCATTCATCTCAGCAACCGCGAAAACTATAGATTTGGCACTAATATCGGTCATTTTTGATAATTTTTACATGTCTCGGTATCCCTGTCCCCGGTGACCCCCGGCCCGCAGCCAAGTGGAGTGAATTTGGAAGTTAATGCGATCGGAGTTTCAGTATTGTTCTCAGCGACCGCGAGAACTATGAATTTGACATTCATGTAGTTTTTTCTACTACTTTTACATATCCCGGTAAACACCCCCCGCCCACTGAGACCCCATGGTTCGAATTAAAAAAAAATCGCTTTGTCTTAGTCTGAGCTAAGGTATCCGTGACCAAAGTTTGGTAACTCTTGGTCCACTCGTCTGCTCCCCAGGCCCCACACGTACACATAGACAGACTGACAGACAGACAAACACACACACAAAATATTATTTTATTTTTATTAGATTACCACAAGAATATAATGTTTTTATTCATATAATTTTTCAACGTAGTCACCCTGCTTTTCAATGAACATGGTCCATCACTGCATAAGCTTTTTGATGTCCTCTGCGAGTAAAAGAGAATATTTTGGTTGCGCAGCAAGCCACGAAAGCGTCTCTTCCTTCACCTGTCGATCAGAGCTGAAGCGACGGCCTCTGAGAATATATTTAAGTGGACCAAAGAGATGACAATCCAACGGGGCGAGATCGGGAGTATATGCAGGATGCTTGAATATCTCGGCACACAGCGTCGGAAGAGTTTGAGCGGTGTGGGCGGTGGTGTGTGGACGGGCATTATCATGCAACACAAGAACGTCTTTCGACAATCGACCTCTGCGTTTATTACAAATTGAGGATTTCAAATTGCTTACCAGCATATCACTATACTTTTTACTGTTTGTTCTACACACTTTGTCAAAGTAATATTCCAGAATTGGCACTTGAGAGTCCCAAGACACTGTTAACATTATTTTCCCCGTAGAAGGTTGACTCTTGAAATTCTTCTTAATCGGAGATCCTAGGTGCTTCCGTTCCATGCTCAGGCGTTTGCTTTCTGGTTTAAAGTGATGAATCCGTAATTACTAATAAAACTCCAACTGGCCAAAGTAGTATATATATTTGGGCAATTGGAGTTTTATTTGTAATCTTGAATTTTCCAAAGCTACAATGAATAATTTACATGATGAATCCGTGTTTCATCTCCAGTGATAATTCGCTTAAACAACGCTTCACCTTCCTTAGCATAACGCTCCAGTAAGTGCTGACAGATTTTCACACGTTTTAACTTGTGCTATTCATCGATTTCTTTTTCGGAACTCATTTCGCACAGATTTTGTAAAAGTAGAACCTGTTATGTATGATGTAATATGCAGAACCATGACTAATCTACATATGGGTTGCCACGTCATCAAGATTATTCCCGTATTCTGCTGAAAGTCATATATGAATTCCCGCTCCGGGTACACCTTCAGGCAAAAAAAAAAAAGGTATGCCAGAATGCTGTTCTTCTTTGGTGCAAACAGAAAGCGACCCAGCAATCTTTACTTCGCAACAGCGCAAACCAGACTGATTTGATGACGCTGCAACCTACTACAGGCAAAGACAACGGTGAAACCAAACGTTTGGTGAGAAGAAAATGCCGTAGAACCAACCTGAAAAGAAATATAAAATTATTATAGTTGCTTATTGATTTAGCGTGTTTGAGAAATGATTAAAAAAGTTAGTCTTGTGGTTACAAGAATTGCGTATTGTCTGTAGTTTTTTTTTTTTTTTTTTTTTTAGGAAAAAAAGAGAGAGGAAGAAAGAAAACTTAATTGGTTAGCTTTCGAAAAATAGAAATTAGCCATGCTATCTGTATTTTTGCAGCGAAAGAGAGCGACCGTTGTACGAGGTAGTGCTGAAAACGTAATACGATCAACAATTCGCAGCACCTGGTAATTTGTTCCACTTGTTCATCTAAAATGTTCGATTGTTTGTATTTATGTCCCTTATTACAGAAATCTACACAGTTGACTTGGCATACTTTGGTAACAATAAAGAACACAGTTATATTAAATATAAAAGACAGCAGGTTATTTAGATGTTTTATCAAATGTGTATCCTAAGAGGATTGCACATTTATTTCCAAAGTAGAATATCTCAGGTGCTCCGCAAGTTAGAGATATATATTTCTCAAGCTTTGGGGTAGGTGAAAAAGACTCTAGAATGGATACCACGATTTCTTGATCTAACATCACAAAGTCTACTGAACGATGACTTTTAAAATCTAAGGTATAGCCTATAATGGAACAATTTGATTTCTGGATTATGTCAAGAAGAGTACACTGAGAAAAGAAAAGTAGGTGGCGTACTTAAAAAAGACAGGTTACGTGCGTAATTCCTGCAGTTTTCGGACTTAACGTACAACAAACGTATAACTGAAAACGCACGTTCTATAATACTTTCCGTATAAGTATTCCATCTATACGTACTTTCCGTATGAAACGATATAAGTGGTCAGGATCTCACATACAAATGAACGTATATAACATATAGCTGAGGAATGTAACATAAGTATATGCATGTGATATACGGAAGACTGTTAGATGTCAGACATCCTGCAACGGCATGATGTAACACTTAAGGGCAGTGCCTATGTAGCATATGGATAACGTATGCTCCATACTGATTTCTGTAGTAAACAAGATGATTCCGTATATTTGTACAACATACCGCTGTCCGGAGAAAAGATTTTTCTCAGTGTATATAACCCAGTGAAATAGCTGGTTTGTGTTCTCATATGTTAAATAGAGTTTGGAGGAACATTTGAGTGAACTTGAGAATTACTCAACTCTGGGAGTCGATAATCACCGCAATGAGTGTTATGGGTTTCCATGTGTTCAAAGAAATGTGGTGGAACATCTTGAGGAACTGTTAAAAGTGAGTAATTTTGAAAGGATGGTAACTACTACAATATCTGTTATGGATCCTCACATTTTGAAATAATTTGAAGAAACATGATGGAATGTTTAAGGAAGTGTTGTGAATAAATAATCGTTTAACCTTTTATTTGGCACTGTTGCTGTCAAGCAACATCGCAATCTATTGCGTTATCCGCACGAATTATAACTTCAGTGATCATTTAATTAGTATTATTGCTTTCATAAATATGCATATACATGATTTGTGGGTCGCTTCTTTAGATATTTCTAATTTTTGTCAATAGGGAACAGTCAAATTTAGTATTGTAGAAGCTTTATGTTCTACGTTCCGCGAAAGTTATTTTTTAATGTTTTTTATTTGTGTGTGTGTGTTTTTTTTTTTTTTTTTGCTCTGTAGGAAAATATTTCAACAAAACTGTTGCTAATTACTGAGAGTATTCTTATGATACTTGACCATAATAGATCAATGCTGCTCAGTAGCTACACATAAGACCTATTTTAGGGCAATGTTGCTTTGAAATAAACATCCTGTATTTTGTAAGCAAAGTACAAAAATACTTTTAAAATTACAAATTTATGATCAGAAAACATGGTTCAACAATAAAAGCAAACTAAATATTTTAATGGTAATGTTATCAATGCTTGCCAACTAAAGGGTTAAAAAAAATAACTATTATAATGGCTGCTATGAATCTTCAAACTTTGAAGATAATTAAAAAAAAAAAAAAAAAACACACACACACACGATGGTACGTTTGAAGAAGTATCGTGAGGATGGTGGTTGACAAGTGGAGTATCTTTTGCATTAACATAGTATGCTGTTCATTAGTTCTCCCTGTATAATAAGCTCCATTTTATTATTATTATTATTTTACAGAGACTGTGCGAATTCATCTACATATTTCATCTTGTTGGATCATTAAAACAAGTTGGTTTCCTCTTCTTGTGATCCAAGTCCTCATTAGCAAGTTTTGTACCTGTGTTCGGTTTTGTTTCCGTTGTCTCGGAAAGTACGCTTGGTTTGAAGAAGTTCCTCCGTGTTTTAGAATGTAATGTTAACACATCCCACTATATACTTCACTAACTGTCTTTATTGGGAACGGCTGCTAAGGCTGTTAGACAAACAATTTCCTGCTTTTGCGGTCAGGTTCCAGAACATTCGACGATGAAAACTCGACAAAGTTAATGCGCTTGTTAAACAGGCGTCGAGTTTGACGTACGAAGCTAGCTAAAATCACAAGTTTAGCAAATAGTTTTATCTCTGCCGCCACGCTTAAGAGGCAAGTCGTTACCATTTTGTTTAGTTACATCCACAAAATGCTGTACGTATACGCAAACACGAACTATTCTTGCTTTTATGGTTAGGTACACAAAATAAAGTGAACATTTAATTTTTAGAAACAAAAGAAATAGTTTCTATTTTATATTTTAAGCAAATACTTTAGATAATGGTTCATAAAACCCGGATAAGTTTGTTTTTATTATTATTTTACGCTACTTTTATATATCAGTATAAACCGGTTTTAAGCTAGTCTGATTGCCGCTTCCAGAAAGTGAAAATTATTGGAAAAGTTCTTATCAGAAGAATTTCCTGATAATACGATAAGTGTCTAGAATTGCAGATGTTTGTATGTTTGTTAGAAGATTTTTGTGTTTGTCTGTTCCAACTGTATCATAGTTCTTTTAGGGGCAATGGCTGTAACTAGGATAATGATGGGTCTTAACTGTAAGTAGCTTTCCGATATTTTTATATTTTCGATATTTCGTCTGCTAGGTGTTTACACTTGTCAATTTTGTATTAAATTAAGTTTGTGCCACTGGTATACGTATGAGAATTACCTGTTGCTTCATACTATTGAGCAAAGTCCTGTCTGGTCTCTTTGCAAGTACCGTTACATTAATTTCATATTACTACTATGAGATATCTTGGAGTATACTTGTAGGTACTCTGCAGAGTCTATGGCATTAATATCTAGTACTTGCTATCTGTCATTTCTGTTTAGTATGGAATGTGATATGCTCATTAATGATTGGTTGAAATTTAACGTCCCTTTTCATCAAAAGCAGGGTTTCTACCAGAAAAAAAGTGTCTGTGACGGGGAAGAGGGCCGGGGCGAAACGAAATCAAAATGCAAGAGAGCTGTATTGAAGCATTATTTGATGAAGATATTCCCTTGCATAAGAGTGACATCGAACAGCAATTTTATATTTTTTTTAATTATTTTTTTAGGTCTGGGAGGAAGGCAGTGGGTCTTCTCCGGTGGAGTTTGCCTCTTTCGAAAGTATGACTGGAAGAAACATTTTACCGTGGGTATATGGGATGTTGACCAACAGCTTTAAAACGCTCCTCAATCCCGCCATTACTTAGTCGCATGTTTGGTTTCGAACGACTAATACAGAAAAAAAAGAAAGTATGGAGATTGTGAAAAAAAAATCGAATTCGAGGTTTCAACGGATTTATACAGGGAATGCGACATAGGACCCAAATTGCGTATGACCCAAACTGCGTAGGAACAAAAAATTCAACTCAAAACCTGTTTGGATCCTACGCAGTTTGGATCCTACGCCGTTGCCCTGAAATAATTTAAGTTTTAATCATGCGCTCGAAAACATATATATTTTTTTTAATTGTCGCTAATTTGTTTAACCTATGCAGCTATCAATTAGGGTTATATTAATGGACTCCGTACGACCGAAACTGCGTAGGATCCAAACTGCGTAGGATCCACACTGCGTAGGATCCAAACTACGTACGATCCTCACTGCCTAGGATCCACATTGCATACGACCAGGGGCCTCGCTAAGGGGGGAAAGGGGGAGCCTTTTCTCCCAAAGTCTCCGACTTCGGATTGAGTTGGCATTTTCTTAGTTACCCAGTTGTGAATTATCAATACTTTTACGGACTTAGCAGTTGGCACAATTGAAGATTTATGTAATTAGTCTAGGTTTTTGGCTAGGTGGAGCTTTGTCCCAAATTAACCAACTTCTGAACAAGTTGGTAAATTAAAGAATTAGTCCCAGAAGCGACAGTCCTATTAGCGACAGGAACTGTTATCTGTCCTATGAGCGACCGATTCGTTTCCATTGAGATGATGGAAGATAATATGATTCCATCTCGTAAAATATGTTTGCCTCTGGCGTTATTAACGCCCGAACAACCTTGGTATGAAATCGGTGCAACGACATTGCGCAAATTTTTCTAAAGATTAGATCGTTGATAATCTAAGTAATTTATGTCTTATTAACGAGGAGCAGAAAGTGCTGAAATTGCGCAAATTTCCGCCGCGACGTTGCCAACAACAGGATTTAAGGAATTGTGTGAAATTTTGCATCGAAATGAAATGTATAAAGCTATTCCTTTATGAGATATATTTTATTGCATTCTAATATTTACAAAGCAACATACTTATTTACAGAAAATTTCATTTTACAGTTTGAATGCTTGAAATTTAAATCCTACAGCTTTTAAAAATGTCATACGTGCCTTCTCATAGTTTCTCTGCGAATTCCTGAACTCAGCATACTTCCTCATGACAAACTCGCTCCTTTTGACTTCTGCTGGTCTTTGGGCCTTTGAAATTCCTTTTAATATGGACGTTATTTTCATGGCAGTTTCCGTTTGGATCTCTAACAAAGCAGAAATCACCGTATGAATATCAGGAGCAGGGAAGTAAAATTGACTATTATAATGTCTGTGAAAAGCTTCTGGTCCATTTGTCGTCCGACGCATCGTGGATGGTATAGACGCCCACATGACAGGTGGATACCTAAAATTAATAAAATAAAAAGATCCTTAGTTCATGCACACAATTATTGACAATTTATATAAAACACTAAAACATTTATAACACTAGATTCAAGAAATATTTATAGTCTTGGTCCGTAATTTGTTTACAACTATCAATCTCTGGAAATCGGCCATTTTTGGCCAATATCATGGGAACGGTAATTCATAGAGAGACGATATTGGTCTTAATCAATACCTAAGAGGATGGTAAACACTTTGGTAGCAATATTAATTGGTGGCCATTGGCCAAACCAGAACTCTTTAAGTTCGTTGAAAACCGCGGCGAGACACAACATTCGACATGCTGCTTTAGAATTCTAACTGCATGTAGGAGGTACACGTAGATATAAGTTGCTGCATCACTCAAGGGGGCGAGCTTTCTTGCCAAGGGGCCCTATTTATCTCTAATACACTGACCACTCATTCTTGTAACAATTTATACGATAATACCTAGGTAATATATAACAAATGTTTCTCACAGCACCTAAGAACAACTAAGACGCAAATGCAAATCTAAGTATCATTTATAGAAAGGTGAAAGGATAGTTATTAAGATATGTGGTAGACACACCTGAAATATGTATACAAGTGCTTGTTTCTGATTGGCCAAAACTGGAAGATATAGACAAATCTTTATTTCTGATTGGTCGAACGTCTGTTCACGATATTTCAAGAGAACTTCTAGAAATATTTATATATATTGTTTATTTTATATATGTTTGTTTTCCTTACAGTATTTCAAAACTATTTGCTTTCAATAACTATATTCTTACAGTTTTAATCTTACAGTTAGATATGATACGGAAAATGAATGACTGGGACACATTCCCCAGTCACCCTCTCTAACGACGCCATTGCACACATATAATATAGATGACTGAAAATGCTATTGTTATCCATTACTTTGTATTTTTTTTTTTGTTAAAACGACTTGCATTTTGGTGACTGTTTTTATTAGTCGATATACTTATGGTAATGATGGCAACGTTGCACAAGATTTTTTTCGCAATTTCCAATTTTGTTGCCTGCTCATTAAGGCTTTATCTGTGTCAACAGATAAGCGTGGGAAAATTTGCGCAATGTCGGTGCACCCTATGAAATATGTACGGGCCAGTGATACTTTTCGTCAAATATATATATTTCCTCTATTGTGAGTGCAAATAAAACTTATTTTAATTTTGAGTTAGATTTGACATAAAACATATCAACTAACTTAACGAGACAACAGGGATATTTCCATGAAAGTATATTCCTCTGTAATTATTGAAAATCCAGTTGTAATATCCTCTTTCTTCAAAAGCTCTGTTTTCTGTATTTAATTTGATTCAAATCTAATTACTCACCAGCAATATATTTTATTTTGTAATATATTGTATTTTGAAAAACTTAAACGTGTAGCAGTTTTGCCAACTATCTACTTTTTAGACTTCCAAAGACTCTATGAATAAAATTTAAAAAAAAATGTCAATGATAAAATATAGCTTTTGAGATCCCTTACATCTGATTGGTTATTCTCATCCAATCCCACCAATTACAATGCAGTTCACTCTAAACAATCCAAAAGGTAAACAAAGTTTTTAAACTACCTTCCCCCCCTATTGTAAGCTACTAAAACTTAAACTAATTGCTTAATTTGCCTTCCTCCCTTGTTTTGATTTATACATAAAAGCTTGTCGTGTAGAAATCTGAAATAATCCCTTATAACTAGACGAACTGTTAAGCCCTGCGAGAGATTTGTAACTTGTGTGATAATTTCTTCGAATACACTGTGTTTTTTTAAAGATTTTTTTATATCCTCAAATGGTGAACACCTTTTGCCATGTGCGCCCGATGGGAAGGCAGGGGTCGCCCCCCTGGCTCACAAAAATGTATACGTAATGTAGCAAACTACGTATATTAAATACCAGATATACCAGACGTGATACAGCAACCATGGAGATGCCCCTCCCTAGAAAATTTTCTTCGGGCGCTCCTACCTCTTTCTGATTTCTTTCTTATGCCATAAACATATTCAATCTAAACTTATGCTCCGTATCATTTTAACATGAAATTTTTAATTATATTAGAATCATAGACAAAAGCGGAGCTATTCTAAATATTTAGTTAGTTTTTCCCCTTGATAGAGTCAATGTATTCATAGAAATTAATTCAAAAATATAATATTAGGAAAAACGTATAAAATATTGTTAATGTAATGAGAGCATTCTCACGTATTAAATTCAGGTAGAACAAAATTTTTCATAGTGCATTTTGTTAGGTTTTAAATCACATTAGCATAAAACAAGTTAAAGAAGAGAGAACCTTATCTTCTTCCATTATCTTAGTATGAACGAATCGATGACTCATAGGGCAGTTAACAGATCGAATCGGTCGCTCATAGGACAGTTAAGAGTTCCTGTCGCTAATAGGACTGTCGCAAGTGGGAAGACACCCAAATTAAAATGCCTAGTTGGCAATTATTGTTTAACACATTCGAGACAGAGCCCGCCACATAGGCGGGCTATTTTTTCTTCAGTGGACGGAGCCCGCCTACTGGGCGGGCCTAAGGTTTCGTTACTTTGAATGGCAAATTCATGTCCATAGCTGGGTTTCGACTTCTCAGTTATACTTTGTGATGCCTCTAGTACTTGTAAAAAAGTCGAGATGGCAGTGCGACCAGTCCAGAATTTGGGAGGATCGTTGAACTTGAGAGACTGTTTCCGCGCAAATTTGTCAATTGTGCTTCAACCGACGCAGCTGTGAATGATTGCTCTTGCTGTTTAGTAGCTTCTTTTCATTCATAATGGACGATTTGGGCGAATAAGAGATACAAAATATACTATATCAGATGGATTTGGGTTCTGAATCTGAAATCGGTGACTTGGACAATGACCCGGATTACGTGGACGATGATAATATGCAAGGTAAGTTCTTTTTTATTTACTCGGCAATAATTGGAACAATAAAGTTTTGTCATGGGGAAAAAACTGTCTTTGTAATATCCCACAATATACAGCGATGGTGTGTTCAAATATGGAGCTATCCACACGGATAGACAGTGGCGTACTTAGAAAAATATTTGGAGGGGTTGAATTAGAAATGTTATTTTATAGAAGTCGCGGATATTTTGACATACCACGTAGATAAATTGTCGGACCAAAGTTTCGAATTTATTGATTGATTGATTTTGAGTTTAACGTCCCGTTCAGCAGCGAGGCTATATGAGACGTGGACCTACTGATTTACGTGGAATCCGAACCACATGAGCTCCCGCCGGGAATTGAACCCGGGACTCCTACGCCAAAGGCGCGTACGCTAACCGCTTAGCCACGAAGGAGCTCAGTTTCGAATTTACAGGCATTGATAGTAGAGTTTCGTGCATCTGGCTGTTTACAGCATTTTCTCTAGATAGTTAGTGGCGTATCTATAAAACTATTTTGGAGAGCTTGGGGGGAAATATATTTACTGCCGGTGCAGATAAAGGCGAAGTGTCCACAGGTAAAAGGGTACGAAAAGAAGCTGGGAGTGTGCTAAATGTTGTGTAGCTCTATGTTTGCCAGATTGTTTCAACCAGTGCTTAAAGTGAGGCGGTATGAGCCGGTTATGCATCCGAAAGTTAGAAAATCAGCCGGTATGGCATACCGGTAAAAATAACTTATTTTAAATTGTAATTATTTAAATTGTAGAAAAAATATACATAGAAATAAGGACGACGTTAGTATTGAGTCAACAAATATGTTTGTGCTGTCAAAGATTTCGTTTCATTTTCAATTTTGTCCTTCGTTCAATAAAAGACCTCCCATCCCTCGTTCACTGTGTCGTTCATCTATTTACAAAATGGCATTTTCTTGACAATTGGTAAAAAAAAAAAAAAAAAAAAATCTTACCCCCCGCCGCCCCATGTTTTGGCGAACATCGAGGGCCAACATTCATTCATATTGCTTTGCTTGAACAAAGAGGCTTTGCTTGGGGATGTGGGCTAACGGTCATGACACCCGCTTCTGAAAAACAAGAGGTACCAAGGAAGCAAGATTGGTTTTATTGTACCGCCCTGGAGTCAGGCGTTGTCGCTCTTAGTTTTTAGAAGGCAATTTTAAAAAAGAATGGAAATAATGAATATTTGAATGAAAGGAACTTTGCAAAAATCATAAATGATCAAAATTTTGAATTGTGCCAAACTTCACACAAAATGTATACAGAGTGGCATTACGCACTAAATGCACACACAAGACAAAATTGCACACATTTTGTATAATTACATACATTGGCAACGTTGTGCCCCTTCTGGTGGTGTGGTGCTGCTATCAATGTGTGTTTTCCTGTACGTCCCTCGAAAGAGGATTGGCAAGTTGCTGCGACCGAAAGCTTTCAATTGTTTGATGCGGAAGCATTGCCACAATGATTTATTTGACGATCTTCACTCGTCAAGATCAAACGACTGGATGACAAATTGGCAACAAAGTCGAGGTCATTCACTTCTTTTCCCTAATCAAAGGCAGGGTTTCCTCCGTCAGAGGGTGGCGCGGGTGGGACCTAACTATGCTTCGCATATTTCCGAGGGTTCATCTGAGATTGACAGGCTCTACTTCGCGTAGTTCCCAGCTTACTATAGCTCCTACGCACAAGTTGTTTTCGACATTTGGCAGGTGTGAACTACGCATGTCTAATTCAGGCCGTTTCTAAGTGTGTTCTTTGCTCCTTGTTGTGATTGTGTGTGGTGTGCTAATTAAGAAAAATGAAGCGTACCCAGAGGTCAATAGAATCTTATTTCAGTGCTTCTAGTGGTAATGCGAAGAAAAGTAACTCTGGTGTAGGACTTGCACAGGAAGACTCCGGAAGTCTACAGGAGAAATCTGCCGGCGCAAGTTCAAGTGATACTAGTGGCCAATTGTTGAAATCCAATAGTGCACCTTTGTGTTGGACCCAAAACCAAGTTAACATGTTTAAAGAAAAGTATCCGTGGTTAACTGTCTCGAATACTCTTGGCTGTGTAACTTGTCGTAAAGTTCAGGACTTGAAATTGTATTCAAGTGTTGGCGTATCGCTGTCACAACAGTGGATTGCGGGTAGTGTTAAACCTTTCGGGTCTACAACGGAAATGCAACAACATTCATTGCGGAAGAAAATTTTCGAACATAAGAAAAGTATTGCCCACTGCACTGCGGAAAAAATACTCTTGGAAGCTGAAAACCATAGCTTAGAAAAACTTTTTGACAATGAAAGCAAATGTAGCTTTGAAACAACGTGTCGAGTTTTTCGAACAGCATACTATACTGCAAAACAAGACAGGCCGTTTCTGGATCATTCCCATTTAATAGATCTTCAAGCTGCCAACGGTCTTGATATGGGGCGAATTTTACACAGTAATGTTGTATGCGCGGACATTGTAAGCCACATTAGTGCTGAAATGAAAAGTAGACTTATTGAGAAAATTAAGTCTGCTAAGTCCATGATAGGTATTATTGTTGATGAATCAACCACATTAAGTAACAAAAGCGCGTTAAATGTTTATATACGTGCACGTATTCCGGATAGCGGAGTTGAAAGTAAAGACAATAACTGTAGTGATGATATTTATACGTTCTTTTTAGAACTATTGGAACTTCCGGATCAAAAATCAGATACAATATACAACGTTCTTATGGATTGTCTTCGAAGGAACGGTTTTGATGATAATTATCTCGGGGACTACCTGGTTGGTTTCACAAGCGATGGTGCTAGTGTTATGTGCGGGAAAAAATCTGGAGTCGGATCAAGATTACAACAACAATTTCCAAAAATCGTGTTGTGGCATTGCCTTAATCATAGATTGGAACTTGCTGTAAATGATGCACTGGAGTCTATTGGTGGTGGTGTGAATCATTTTAGTATTTTGGTTAGCGCTCTGTACAAGTTGTACAGTCTCTCTCCAAAAAATTCGAACGAACTTGAAAAGTGTGCACATGATGTAGATGTTGCAAGTCAACTTAAAAAGATAGGTCGCATTATAGATGTAAGATGGGTGGCGTCTTCTTTTCGCTGTGTAGAATCTGTATGGAGTTCATACACTGCAGTATATACACATTGCTCTACAGAATCTAAAAACAGCTGCCGCAACAGTAAAGAGCGAAGTCAGTTCCAAGGACTAGCAGATAAACTAAGCTCCTACAATTTTATTAAACTTTTAGGACTTCTCTTTGATATTCTGCAGGAATAAAAAGTCTGTCAGAATTATTGCAAATGCGTGACTGCACCATAAAAAGGGCTTATGATATGATAAAGCTATATATAAATAGAATAGAGAGTTTAAAATGTACGCCAGGCGACAGTGAAGCTGAAGTATTCAAAAGTGTTGAAACCGGGGTTTTCAAAGGAGTGAAACTTAACAAGCACATTAATTTTCCATCTGTCAACAGATGCAGTTCATATAGTGTATAGTGGATAACCTAAAAATGCGAACCATTAATGAAAACGATACGAATCACAAGCTAATAAATCAAATTGAATCTGTTTTCAGTGACTCCGGTGACATTCGACAAGATGAGAAAGAAATCAAGGAACTTGCTTTTAGGTTTGGATTAAATTCACATGATGTTCTTCGCGACTTTGTGCAATATAAAGCAACAGGGAAGAGGGTTGTTACTGAAACTGTAAAAAGGTGCTTCACCGCTCTTAACACCATAGCAATTAGCAGTGCAGATTGTGAACGTGGTTTCAGTAAAATGAACATAATAATGTCTGATCTTAGAAATTCGCTACAAATTAGTACAGTTTCAAGTATAATGTTTGTGTCATTAATCGGGCCCCCTGTACGCACGTTTAATCCTGAGCCGTATGTTAAGTCTTGGTTACAAAAAGGAAGGCGCAGTGCAGACTACAGAAGATGTCAGTAACGAGAAAAGAAGGAAGATGGACCTTATAAGAAGCTGTGGTGGATACTATGATTTAATGTTCCGGATAGCAGACATTTGTATGTAATAGAAGCCAGGTTAGTAAAAATAGTTTAATATTCTAATCGTGTTCTAAACAGAAGCGTCATTTCAGATTTTGTTTGGGGGAAGCAAGATCCCTTGATATAAGTAAAAATTTCGCGTTTTTCACTGACTTACTGCTATTCTATGGATAAAATCTATATAAATCTCAAACTCGGGGGGGGGGGGGATTGCTCCTGTCCCCCTAAATGACGCCCTTGGTTCTAAAGTAGGTCTATGTACAATGTGTTTTGTATATTTTTAGAGGTCCACACTTGTGTAGAAAGTATGAGAATTTTACACTTTGAGCTGATAGAAAATTCTTCTTCTTCTTCTTCTTTTTTTAAATCGTAAATCGGCTACACATTTTTCTGTTCACTGGATCTGTATTATGTGCTGGTAATTATTTACCGAAAAATATGATGATTAGCAATATTTAAAGTTTCCATTTTATTGAACGGAATACAATGCAATACAATGGGATACAACGGAAAATAATATTCATTGAATATTAATATTTATTTCTGTTAGGCTGATGAATGCGAGGAATAAAACATTTACGTATTTGTTTCTCTCTCTCTCTCTCTCTCTCTCTCTCTCTCTTTCTCTCTTTCTGTAATTTTTCACATCAAAACTGGTGTAAAAATATCAAAAGTAGAGATGTTCTTTAGGGTTCTGGCCAGTGGAGTATTGACGATTTTTTTCGGGGGGACTGCTAACTTTAGCCCTGGAAATGTGAACATTCTGCAAGATATGCCGTTTACTTTAATATAGTAAATAAAATTTCGGGGGGGGGGAGTTAAGCCCGGAGGCCCCATAAAATACGCCACTGGTTCTGGCAAAAGTAGTGCTAAAAGTGGTCATATTTGTCCCATACCGTCACCTCATCTGATGTCACTTTAAGCACTGGTTTCAACAAATACCATCAGAGAACGTGATATGAAAAGTAAAATGATCAGTTTATAAGCAGCTAATTTTGTGCATATAATGCGTGTAGCAACCAAGTGCAAGGCTAATTACTAAAACTGAAAATAAATGCCTTGTACATGAAATCTTTTCAACCTCCAGATTTATATAGGTTGTATCGGTTTTGATTGATTACTAATAGAATAAAAATAAGTATACTGCAAATAAATAATTATCCTTGTATTTGTAAATGCAATGAATGTAATATTTTAGTGCAAGGCGAATTAGTTGTTTGTTAGAAGGAAAACACCGTAAATGTTATATACAGAATGGCCCTTATCAACATACAATAGGGTATATAGAGATTCTACGTCATCAAGATACATAACTTCTATACCTTGGTTGTGTCGGTTTGATTCATTTGCAGCACAAATCAGCCTTGCACTAAATTCTTAGTGTAAACCAATATTTTGCAATTTCATGATATGCAATCGCTGTAAGGTTCTTGTATTTCATTATCAATGATGTAACTGCTTGTAAGAGTTATTATATGTACCTCAGTATTCAATTGTATTGCTCGTCGGAATTTTTTTATAATTGCAAAAAGGGTCATATATAACAAATAAATAAAAAATATATAGAAATGAACAAATGATTTGAGATTTGTTTATTAAATAGTTCTAAGTGTATATGCTCAGAAATAAAAGATTTTGTAATTGTATTCTTTGCAGCAGATTTTTTTTTTTACAAAATTCCAAAAACATGGTAAAACCGCCGTCCGGAGGGAGAAACCACGCAAAGAGGACCTCCGACTAGAATGTGTTAAAAGACTGTCGTCACGTTCAATTGACTTTCTTGCTTTAGCATTTTTAGTTACCCAGTAGCTGTGAACTATCAACCCTTTTAATTACTTGGCAGTTGGCACAATTGAAGGTTTATGTAATTAGACTAGTTTTGGCTAGGTGGGGCTTCGTCGCCAAATCCAAAATTTGCTCAGCCTATGGTCTCGGATCTCATAAATCTACAAACACACCGAACTTCCAAGTTTTTATTTTGATTTCAATTACGATACCTAAAACATGAGATTTTGTTTGCAAAAAGTCTATTTTAATTCTAATTAAATTCCATTCATTTGCAACATCGTCATTTGCGAAACCTGAGAAAAAACTTGTTCAAGTGCGTCAGATGCGACCTTGATGGCTTTCTGCAAAATATAACTAAGATAGAGGCGTCATTTGCGGACCTGTGGAAGTATTACGTTTAATTCGATTCTTTATGAATTCACCTGAGTTGGATGCTTATAGTATGGACGTAAATGTTTACTTATACTCTACGATTATTAAAATATCAAACTTAACTTATTCTAACATAAAATTTATACTGGTTTACTGTTCAAGTTTAAACGTTACGTGGAAAACAACTCACTAGAGTTTTAGTTGTTTTATTGTGTTTGCAGTAAAAACAATTTAAATGGGTTGAACACCATTGTGCAGTACCTGCAGTGTGCTTTTGAACCCATGCATCAATGCATTTGAACCCATTTATGCCAATCTCCCCGCGTCACAAGCGCAGGTTATTGCCAAGAAAGATTATCCCCCCCTTAGAGCAGGTCCTTACATGACAATATGTAACCTACCAGATTAGATATTGCCGGTGTTAAATCATTAGTCATGTAATCTCAATGACCTTAGTTATAGAACCAGATGATTGTGAATTCTATTTCTGGCAATATCATACAAAGATTGTCGTTCTTGTGTTTTGGTATAGAAAAAAAAAACACTTTTATGTAAATATAGAGTTGCCGGTGCGCTGTAAGTGGTATTCAGAAAGTTCATCGTTCTGCTTTGATCGATAAGATCTTTTCCAAAGAAACAAAATGCACTCACGTTCAAGGATGCAGTTCAATAAATTTCCAGGAAATTGAATTGTTGCCCTAAATATAGAACTACCTAAGTGGAGAGAAGTGAAAAAGGAAGAGAGAAGAACGTATGAGTTGATTTATACTGCTAATGTGAAATATTTAACATTTATTTTGTTAAGATACAGTTGCTGTTGTTGTTTGTTAAATTTTAGCCTCCCTTGTGAGCACCGATACAATACAAGACGTGAATCTACAGTTTAAGGTGGAATACAAATCACCGTAATGGGTTCAAATTTTTACACTTTCTTATCTGGAATCGAACACGAAACCACGTGAATCAAAGGAGCATGAACTAGCCAGTGTGTATGTATTATGAAAACACTAATAATTAACTGAAAGTAACACTGAAATGGCACAATGAATTTATATTACAAAAAGCATTTACATAACTTCAGAAAAGTAGAATAAATATGTGAAATTCTCCAACGGAACCTTCCTAAAAATACAGTATGGAACTTTTCATAGCAAATTTATTTACTTTGCAAATAAGGTATTACGTAAACCGAAGAAAATGCCTATTTTGCTCTCAGTATCACGGCCATTGACCGAGATCCCATCATACAAACACATTACACATTATATCTCAGTTTTTTTTTTTCGGTTTCCTTTCGTTAGCTAGTTAGGGTTTAGGATTATAGAATTTTATATTTCTGGCTGTCAGCATCAATGGCCATGTTAGCCCGTGACGTTTGACGGATGATGAGCGAGCATATTATCCGGGGAAAGAGAAGGAAGAAAATATTGGAGAAGAAAGGAAGCGGCCTGGGACCTATATGTTAGGTTACCATTCCGGCATTTGCCTAGTGTGAATGAGGAAATCCAAGGAAAATCTTATTCAGGATGAATGGCCTGTAAAAGCATTTAAAAATTTTCCGACTGAGTGCCATCACCGGGAATCGAACACATTTGTTAACTAGTGTACCTTTAGTTTTAGATGAAATACTTATATAACGTATTATAGACGTATTTTAATTTAGTTTAGAATGAACTATGAAAAAAGAAAATGGGTTCATAAACAACGGAGATAATGCTTGTTTCTTGAATCGAGCTGTCCGCCATTTTGATGATGTCGTCATTTCTACGCACTTGCACCAATGCGTGACACCATCGAAATTATTCACCACAAGGCTCCTCTAAATAAAATAGAAATCACCCTCTCATCTTATCTTCACGAAAGCTGCCACAGGATGACATATTTAAAAGTAAAATTTTCATAGTGACCGCCATTTTGATTACGTAATTAACATATTATACCTCATATCTCCGTTGTTTATGGACGATTTTCTTGGTCAATAGCTCATTTTAAAGATAATTAAATTGCCCATAAAAACTGTTATGTAAGTATTTTCTCTAAACGGTTTCCGAGCTAGTTTTGCTTATTTCATAAATAATTGTTCATTAATTCATCAAATTATTAAATAACTCCTATACCTTTAGTTTTAGTGGAAATACTTATATAACAGTTTTTATGGGAAATTTAATTTCCTTTAAAATGAGCTATCAAAAAGAAAATCGGTCCATAAACAACGGAGATAATGATTGTTTGTTGAATCGAGTAGGCCGCCATTTTGATGTCATCATGTCTACACGCCACGCACCAGTGAGTAACACCATCGAAATTATTCACCAGGAGGCTCCTCTAAATAAAAAAAGAAAAATCACCCTCTCATCTTATCTTCACGAAAGCTGCCACGGGGCATGTTTTTTCTACATATACTCCTCTACTATAACAGACACACCAGTCTCCGTGGTCATACGCTGATAATACGCAACAGAACTGCGAGCGTTGTGGCTGGATGTTTTGTCCATGTGGATCCACACATTCCGGGTGTCTCTGCCATACAACTGTGAGATGTGCGTTGCGTATAAGGGTTCCATGATGTTCGTTTGAAAGTAGGCTGCATTTACCATGTCCTCGGAATTCACACGATGCATTGGCAACTTCCCACTGGCGCAGAAACCTGCCACCACCTGCCTTTTGAAAACTTCTCGCGACATTCACGGACGGACTCGCCGCAGCTCCTCGCCTCATGTGATGAATAAAAAATGGCTCTGGGCTTATTGATGTCATCAAGGTAGATCCAGGCTTCATCCAGAGTGACAACTCACTACCATTTGTCACCTGAGACGTACTGTTCATACAGCTTTCTTGAATCTCTCTTGTATGTGTCTTGGTGATAACTTATGACCCACCGCCTTATGTCGTTATTTTTTAGTAGCAAATTGTCCTTTATGATACGACACACTGTGCTCTGTGATGTCCTGCATTAGATGGTAAGGTTGCTTTGGATGAGTGGGTTCTCCTTCACAACTACTTCCCTGATGTTTCTCACAACGCGTGGTTTCCTGGCTGAACATGCCCGTTTCCTTTTCACTCACACGACTTGATCTTGATATTTAGGACCGGTACTTTTACAGCGCTGGATTACCCTTCCTACTGTACGCCTGCTGATATTGTTCCCGCTTGCCGCACAGATTTTCACAACCACTGACTCATTGCATTTTGCATCGGAAAGTGCACATACGTGACCTTTGCAATAAGGTGTCACTTTAACAGACACACTAGCTGTTCACCACAACAACTTTCACAGCTGTGTACGTGACTCACTACTGGATTCACGGGCTACTGACTGATGGTTTGTTCTCCTACACTGTGCTCGTCATCAGCTCTGTAAAATTGACCTTGTGTAGTATATGAAAAACTCAATGGGAGGGGTTACAGCCCCCATCAACCCCCAACCCCATTCGATACGCCACTGCTTAGGTATATGACATATTTAAACGGGAGGTGTTGAGTAATAGAAAAGATCTTTTCGCAAACTGTCTTTGGTGTATTTTCAATTTACAAATTGTGGTTAGGTTATTATTAGGTAAGTACGTGCAGGCTTAGAAATATGTCTCCATCATCATGAGACATAAGAAAATGGAATGAAACTTTATTCGGAAGGCCTGTACACGGGATTGAACCAGAAAACAGAAAGTCAGCACCAACATCGAATGGTAATATTTAGACCTATACATGTGAGCATTGACATTCATGTATGAAATACTAGCTGAAACGCCCGGTGAGCACAGGGAAATATAGTTATGGGAAGCGTCTCAAGGTATACTTGAACTTAATTTCTCCTTCCTGATATATTTTATTTTTGACATAAAGTTTAAACTTCTCCCCATTGAACCCCGCCCCTAGGATTCGCACCCCAAGAAATTAGATATAGGCCTACTACAGACTTTTCCAGACTATTATGTCCTTGAACTTACCTAGAAGGAACTTATATACTGTATTGAGTTTCATCTTCCTAAAATAAGGGGCTCGAGAGATATTCTCCCGAGTTCGATCCCCTTACATAGAGTCGCTGCTGAAAGAGACAGTATTCTATATATCACCTCACCTCATAAGATATTATAATTTTGCATTACTTATTACCCCCTTTTTTCCTTTTTGAACCTTTTCCTTCCCCCTCTTTCTCCCCTTCCCTGCAAGATGCGCACCAAAAATTCTAAATAGTCTACGTTTTCTTCCAGACTACGATATCTTTAATAAAGTTACTAGGAAGGAGTTTATATATCAAGTTTCATCAAGGCCTTAACCTTAGACCTTGAATATCTCAAAACACCCCCTCTTCAATTTGTTTGAAAAAAAATATATAAGTCCTATAGCCTATAGGAGTACCGATATGACAAATATCAAGATGGCATACTAGGGACATCGTACCCAAAAATATTTATCCACATCGCTGCATCACCAAAAATCACGAGAAAAGCACTTTATTGCATCTTAAGTACCATTTACTTTTATAACCTTGAAAATTAATTTTACTAACAAGGGATGTATTTGGACTCGAACGGGAGAATCCAAATGAAACCATGCACGTTATATAAATTATTGGACACAGAAACTATCGTGTCAGCCATTCCTATGTAAAATTCTGCGTTTGGCGACAGGTGCCATCTTTGTGTTCGGATATAGGGTGAACTATTCATCTTGATACACCTTTATAACTTTCAAGGGAATAGATATATAACGCTGGGATTTTGCACATACAAATATCGACAAGGGGACATTTTCTCACGTACTCCTCGATACCACAATATTAACGATGTTGGCAACCCAACACAAACTTATATTTTTACAAACGGCACTACGTAAGGTTATTACAAATTTTAAATCTACACTTAAAACAAAAACAAACAATATCAAACTTCTTATTGAGTGTTGCAAACTAAGGAAGCTACAGCATCACAAACATTCACAAATATATATAAAAAAAATATAGGCATCTTCAAGAGTAATAACTCAAGTGAGACTGACGGGACAATACACATCCACCGTACGTTAGTGCAGTATACTACTGTCATGGTATGACGTATTTCGAATAAATACGAACAAAGCTACAAGGAATTGAAAATTTGACTTTAAAAAGCTTTATTTCAAAAAGTGCTCAGATAAGTATCACATCTAATTATACAGATTAGTTGCAAAAGACATAAAGATCATAATGCTGTTTATTGGATATTTTTGAATGTTTGTGATGCTGTAACTTCTTTAGTTTGCAACTCAGAACAATAAGTGTGGTGTTATTTGTTTTTGCTTTAAATGCAAATTTAAAATTTGTAATAACCTGACGTAGTGCCGTTTGAAAAAAAAAATATAACTTTGTGTTGGGTTGGCAACACTGTTAATTTGGTGGTATCGAGGAGTACATGAGAAAATGTCCCCCTTCCGATATTTGCATGGTGCAAAATTTCAGCATTCTCTATTCATTAGTTTACAAGTTACAAGTGCGTATCAAGAAAAATGGTCCACCCTGTATTTGTTCCACCCCTTCCATGGCTCTAATGTCATATACAATTTTTGTGACTTTACTTTATCCTTTTCAATATCTTGCATGCGCTGTGCAACTTGAGTAATATGAACCTAATAGTATAAAGGAGTGCTCCATAATATTATAAATTGTAAATATCCAACACGTTGTACACAGTGATTCATATTTTAGGATTGAAGTCGAGCGTTCTTTAAAGCTGACATGTTCTAACTTGCGTAATAATTTCATACTCATTCTCTTCAACACGTTTATCGTTCAATTGTATTATTGTTCATGTTTATTTATGTTTTGTACGGAGGAAATGCTTGTTAACTATTCTAGCATCAAGTTATTTCGGAGAACATTGTACAGTTGTTGTTACGGATACTGTTTGAGCATAAATAGGGGCGATAAATGTTTTCCAAGTCGGCACTAATCGTAGAAGAGAAGGAAAAATTCAGTATATTGTGATTTTTTTGTTTGTAACATACAAGTTATGTATCATTAGTCAAATATATGGTGTTATTCTTAGTGTGGTAAGAGTAAAGAGTCAATTCACACCAATCTTGTGTATTTTGTTTGGTATACTAAGAGGAATTGTTGCATTACCATTTTTTCATTATCCATTCATTCCATCAGTTCATTTTTTGTGTTATAATCGTTGAAACATACAATTGCCTTTATGTAACATACAATTGGCAAACAATTACTATTTTAATGCCATGGTACAATATAGGCAGATGAAAAGTAAGACTTGTAGATATAAATAAATGACAGATTGTCATAGATACATAATCAAAAACAATATAAATAAGAATATATCTTCCCAATCTTGTAAAGCTTATGCAGGAGCGTAGCGAAGGAGAGAGCCCGGGAGGAACGCTCCCCCCCCCCCAAAGGTTTTCGACCAAGTACTTTGGTACTTTGAAATTGACATTTTTTTTTGTCGGAATAAACACGAATTGTCTTTCGTGTACTATATTTCAAACCAAAATATGTCACTAAACAGTTACTAGACAAGCCGTGTTCGCCAACGTCATACTTATTTTTTAAAACTGTTTGCATTTTGGGATACGGAAATCGAGTTTTCCAATAAATCTCTTCAATTTACTACTAGTTTATCACACACACACACACACACACACACACATACATACATATATATATATATATATATATATATATATATATATATATATATATATATATATATATATATATATATATATATATAATGTACAGGGTTTTCATAAAGTATATACGGATTTAATTCGCTTATAATTTACAGAAAAATGCTCATATTGAAATCAAATAAAGTGCAAACGGTAGCGGAAGGATTAAATTTTTACCTGTAATCTGCACCAGCTCAGTTCATTCACCGCCACACCTCCAACTGGGCGCCATTTACGTCCACACATTCGCGTAGGCGGCGCTGGAATACACTCACAGCGTTCCGCCGTGTTTGATCCGAAATGCCAGCCACAGACGCCCTGATTTTGTCCTTTAAGTTCTCCAAACCACTTGGCTTCTTTGCATAAACTTCCGTTTTCACATGACCCCAAAGCCAGAAGTCGCAGGAGGTAAGGTCGGGTGATCTTGGCGGCCAAGCGGTCGGCCCACCGCGGCCAATCCATCGGTTAGGGAATTTCTTGTCAATGAACTGTCTCACCTTGATTGCATAGTGAGGGGGTGCCTTGTCCTGTTGGAACACGATGTCGTTCTGGATTCCACGTGCCTCCAGTTCCGGAATGAGGTAAAAGTTTCGAATTGATAGTATGTGGGGTAGCTGAAACGATTAGTGACACTATCGTTTCAGCGAAGCCCAAGTTCAGCCGAATGGACCTGGAAACAAAGGAGCGCAGGGACGGGGGTCCATTTTAGCTCGGTCTACGACCTCGCACCTCATGAGACTACAACCATACCGAATTTTAAATTCCTATTCTCATTTCAATCATGATATTTTATGTCTCAAGGAAACGTCTATTTAAATAACTTGGAGCTTTTTCTCCTCCCCATTAGATTCCCTAAAAACTAAAAATATTCACTTTTCAGAATTTTCCTGTGGGTTAGTCCCAGACTGCTAAAATCATGTCAAAGCTGACCATTGGGGCCCTATCCGAAGTTCCCAATAATTTTGGGGGCCAAATCATGTCCCATTTAAATAACATGGGAACGATTTTTCAGTTGTCCATAAAACCTCAATAAAGATGGATTTTTTTTAGGTGATTTACTTGGATGATGCTATCGGAAACGTACAAGGATACCAACTTTTAAGTTTTAATTCCAATTCTAAGTACCTAAAACCTAAGGTTATAGGTCGAGAAAATCTCTCTTAAGAATAACATGGGAAAATTTTTTTCCTCCCGATTAGACTCCCTAAAAAACTGAAAATATTCACTTTCCGGAAATTTCCTCTAGGTTAAACCCGCAATGCTAGAGTCATGTGAAAGGTAACCATTGGGGTCCCACTCGAAGTGTCCAAAAATTTGGTGGCCAAAACATCTCCCTTAACAATAACATGAGGAATATTTTCTCCTTTCCAATAGATCCCTAAAAACACAAAATATTCACTTTTCGGAATTTTCGTGTGGGTTAGTCCCGGAATGCTAAATTCTTCAGTTGCCCACAAAGCCCCAATAAATTTGATTTTTTTTATTTTTGGTGATTTACACCTATGATGCTATCAGAAACGTATAAGGATACCGACTTTGAACTTTTAATTCCAATTCTAGGTACTTAAAACATAAGATTTTAGGTCCAAAAACATCCATAAGAATAAGATGGAGAAAATTTTCTCATTCCCATTAGACCTCCTAAAAACTAAAAATGTTCACTTTTGGCACTTTTTTCGGTCGGTCATTTCCGGAAATGAACAAACATGCCAAATTTGAAGTTTCCACGTTAACCAGAAGTATGCGTTATTTTCTGTCAGTTCATATAGTTTTATATATTATATATTTATACAATTTTATGGCGTTAGCGGCATCAACAGCCTTAAGTCCGTCACGTTTGAGGAATGAAGTCCCTTGGCGAGCACAGAATCCAGGGAAGAAAAGGGAAGAAAGGAATGAGGAGGGGAAGGAAGCGGCGTGGGGCCTATATGTGAGGTACCATCCCGGCATTTGTGTGGTGTGAGTGAGGAAAACCCAGGAAAAAACATCACTCGGGATGGCTCGCCTGAAAAAGCTGTACATCTTTTCGACCTAGTGGCCCTACTGGGAATCGAACCCGGTACTGCTCTTGCCTTCGGCGCAAGCGTTAGCGACTACGCCGCATGGGCCACAAATTGGAATTTTTAAAAAATAAAATTTGGTATTGCAGGGTGTGCATAGCATTGTCTATGAAAATTATAATACATAAATAAATAAAGAAAGAAAGAAAGAAAGTAAACAACAGTTTAAAACTGTGTTTTATTGGGAACTGAAAATCATTCCATGTTATTTCAATTTAAAGCATCCCAAAGGTATTTATGGAACATTTTCTACACTAAAAAATGATTAGGCACTTCCAGTAGGACTACAACGATTAAATTTGGCAAAGTCTGTAGCCTCCCGGAACTATATAGAAAATTCCCAAAAGTGAATATTTTCCATTTTTAACAGCTTTAAAGAGTCAAAAAAATGTGTAATTTAAATAGACTTTTTGGATGTATAAAATCTCATATTTTAGGTACCGTTATTGAAATCGAAATAAAAACTAGGAAGTTTGGTATGTCTGTAGGTTTATGAGGTGCGAGGCCGTAGGATGAGGAAATTTTGTATCTGGCGACAAATTCCCACCTACTTAAAACTAGACTAATTACATAAACATTCAACTGTGCCAACTGCCAAGTTTATAAAGAAATTGAAAATCACAGCAATTGGATAAGTAAGAAAATGCTAATCCAAGTAAGTCAATTGAAAGTAACGGCAGTATTTTAAGTAAATATTGACAACAACGCATTTTAATTTTCCAACTTGGTTAGAAGTTAGAAAATTTGGGAAAAAGCCACACCTAGCAAAAACCTTGACTAATTACATGAATCTTCAACTGTGGCAACTGCCAAGTCCATAAAAGACGTTGTTGATTGTTGATTTTAGTTTAGCGTCCCTTTCAGCAGCGAGGCTATATGAGACGTGGACCTACTGATTAACGTGGAATCCGAACCACATGAGCTCCCGCCGGGAATCGAACCCGGGTCTCCCACGCCAAAGGCGCGTACGCTAACCGCTTAGCCATGGAGGAGCTCTATAAAAGACGTGATAATGCACAGCAATTAGGTAACTAAGAAAATGTTAAGCCAAGTAAGTCAGTTGAACGTAGTGGCATTCTTCCAAGTGAATATTGCCAATAAGGCATTTTAATTGGCCAGCTTGTTCAGAAGTTGGTAAATATGCGACGAAGCCCCACCTAGCAAAAGCCTAGACTAGTTACTTTAACCTTCAATTGTGCCAAATGCAAAAGTCTATAAAAGAAGTGACAATTCACAGCAACTAGGTAACTAAGAAAATGTTAAGCTAAGTAAGTCAATTGAACGTAACGACAATCTTCTGAACAAGGCATTTGCCAACTTGATGAGAAGTTGGTGACTTTGGGGGGAGGCTCCCCCTTAACGACGCCCCTGCTGAGACAAGACTTTCGATTAGCTTTTCCGGTCCTCCTGAATAAGTCATAGTCCCCCAAGAAAAACTTACTGGGTATACCCCTGTATGATTTAACTATGTGTCACTATTTTATTTGTCTGTCGTTTCTATGTAATTTGGATCTTACGCAGTTTGGATCGTACGCAGTGTGGATCCTACCCAGTGTGGATCCTTTGCAGTTTGGATCCTACGCAATGTGGATCTTATGCAGTTTTGTTCCTACGCAGTTTTGATCCTAAGCAGTTTCGGTCGTATACAGTTTTGATCCTACGCCGGTTTTTCTTTATATAACTTCAAAAGAATATTATTATTTAATATTCTGTGATTATAAAATAATTGTTTTTTTTTTATTATTGTTCGATCATATGACCATACCTGTTTTGGATCCTACGCCTGCTTCATCTTCGGTCGTACGCAGTTGGATCCTATGCAATTTGGGTCGTACGCAGTTTGGATCCTACGCAGTATGGATTCTACGCAGTTTGGATGCTACGAAGTTTTGATCCTAGGAATGTAACCCTTTATACGTATCATAGCCCACATTCAACGAAAAAAGTGATATTTTAACATTTGTATGTATGTTTGCCCGTTCGTATTGTTACGATAACATTTATAAATGTATGTTGATATGGAAAACTGTCCGTATCAAATGATATCATTTTCAACAACTTAATAAATTCGTTACTGAAATGTCTGTGTCTGTGTGTCTATCTATTTGTCCGTCTGTCTGTTATTTTCGATTTTTTTTTCAATTTTGAGCCCTCCGTTCGATAGGTCATCAAAAACCATCTCAGAAAGCGATGGAATGTTTCGCGTCACCGTTACCATTTCCGAGATATTGGCCAAAAATGGTCGATTTCCGGAGATTAAAGAGCCATATCTGATGGAACCATAAGTTATAGAGAGATGATATTGGTGTTGATCAATACCTAGGATGATGATGAACATTTTGGTATCAAATAGTAACCGGTGGAGACTGGTTTGACCAGTGGTCACCAGATAATATTGGTACCAAAATGTTAACCATCCTCTTATACGTATTGATCAAGACCAACATCATCTTTCTATGACTTACCGTTCCAGATAAAAAATGAAATGAAATCTGAGTTTTACGTCCCACGGTTATGCCGGTTAGGCTAAAGGACACGGTGACGATGAGAGATGAGTGAAATGGTGGAATGAAGAAAGTGGGAGGAAACGGGAGAACCCCGAGAAAACCCACGAACACGGTGTTTGTCCACCACAAAGTTCACTTGGCGGGGGCTGGGATCGAACCCGGGACCCCAAGCACCAGAGGTGAACGCTCTACCACTGAGCCACCGCGCCCCCCATTGTTCCAGATAAATTGGCCAAAATATAGTTCCAATTTCGGGAGATTTAAAAAGCCATATCTCAGGAACCGTAAGTAATAGAGAGATCATATTAATGTTGATCAATACCTAAGAGGATGGTGAACATTTTGGTAACAAATAGTAACCGGTGGTCTCTGGACAAGTGGCTACTAGCAAACTGGCCACCGTTACCCAGATATTGGCCAAAAAATTTCGAATTTCGGGAGATTTAAGGAGCGATGTCTCGAGAACCGTAAGTGATAGAGAGATGATATTTTGCGAATTTTTGCGAGAAGCAGAAGAAGGTGTAGATAAAAAAAAAATACTTTTACATGTAGGAAAAATCACAGTTATCCTTTCCGCTCCTTCTATTCATTCTTTTAAAGTTCGTTCTGGCAATGTTCTTGGAGTATTCTCAACTGGTTCTTTATGGCCAGACCTGAGCGTTTAACTTGTTAATTTTTGTGGCCAGACATGTTTAGTCATGTTTTTGTGCACAGTCCTGATATAATACGTAAAAAGGCCATTAACAGTGGATGTATTTGCAATTATAAAGAAGTAATTTTGTGAATATATATATATATATATATATATATATATATATATATATATATATATATATATATATATATATATATATATATATATATATATATATATATATATATAAAGGTAAATGCAGAAAATCTTCGGAAAATACATCAGGTTAAATATATTTTATCTGGAGTGTTACTATTGAACATTGAGTGTGTAAACTATGTTTTAGTTGGTTCCAGAAATTGTGGAATAACGAACTTAGAGCTAATATACATATATTATAGTATGTTCGTCCTGATGTATTACTTTCACCAAATTTTAAAGTATTTATGTGATTATCCAGAGGAATTCGGAAAAGTCGAAAAGGGGTTGTTTATTCTTGAGGATGATTATTTTCTTCCGACGATTTTTTTTTTCAGAAAACAAAACATACAATTTTGTTTCTATTTCATAAATATTTCAGTAGTAACCTGAAAATATAGCATAACTGACTTATCCTGAAAAAAAAATGTACGAGGGGGGTAGTTTATTCTTGGGGGACTTTTTTCACACGATTTTCTTATAAACGACTCAGGCAATATTGCTATTATCATTAAAAAATATTTCATTAGTAATCTGACAATATGGCATATTTCATTAGTTCTGAAAGAATGTATGGGAAGTAGCTTATTTTGGAGGGTTAACTCTTTTCGATTTTTCCTAGAATAAGTCAGGCGGTTTTGCTCATATTTCATATATAAAGATTGCATTTATAATCTGATAATGCATCAAAACTCATTTGTCCTGAAAATATATACGAGGGGTAATGTATTCCTAAGAATGAGTTTTTTTCGGACGATTTTTCGGGACGATTCGGGTGATATTGTTCGGCGACGGACGTTTCGGGCGATATTATTCATATTTCATTAATAGTATGACAATATGGCATAATTCATTTGTCCTGATAAATATGCGAGAAGGTTAAGTTCTTTTCCGGACGATTCTCTGAAAAACAATTCAGGGATTTTGTTCATATTTCATTAATTTTACGTAAATTCCTCCTTACGAATGAATAAACAAGGAGTGGTTTATTCTTAGGGTAAGTTCCTTTTCAGACTACTCTTTTTTTTTTAAAAAAAAAAAAGACGACAGTCCCTTTTTTTCATATTTCAGAAATAAATATTTTATTAATATTCCTACAATGTCGCATAAGTAACTTCCACAGGAATGCTACAAAGGGTAGTTTGCTTTTGGGAGTGATTTCTCTTCGGGTGAAATTTTCGGGAAACATCTTATAATTTTGTTCATATTTCACAAGGAAATGTTTCAATAATTACTGCAACACAATTATGATCTACTTTGAGAAATTGGAGCGAGTAAAATTAGTGCAATGGCCCGTACCTTTTTATTATGTTTTCAAAATGAGCGAATCAAAGAATTACAGTACAAATTTGTGGGTAACTTTCTGGTAACTACAAACATACATTACTGAATCTTCATTCTTGTCCAGTTATTTATCTAAGACGACGACGATACAATTGATTTAAATTAGTTTTATCTGAAAATGAGGAGAGTAATTTTCATCACTGCTTCATTTCTCTAATGGTTTAAAGAAATCTGAAAAACTGAGCACTCGTAAAGTGGAATCTGATTCCTCAGAGCCTCAAAAGAAATTGAACCCGTTTCTTCTGTGTCAAAGACACTTATTCTAAACCATGAGGGACTTTTTTTTTTTTTAAATCTTGGATTCTAGTTTTCAAGTGGATTATGAAATGTGAGTAAATATTAATCTTTTTGAGGCTTCATTTATGAAATAAAAGCATTATGTCATTTTTTTAAAAAAAATAATAAGTGAGTTAAAGTTTTTATTTGTGTCATTGCTATAATAAATTTATCGTTACAATACATATAGTGAGATTGATTCCTTGTAGCTAAACGATCACGCCTTCAGCACATTATATATGGATTTCATTATCTCTGAGAGTTCATTTAGTTCAGATACCACGTTCGTCTGGTGGTATATGTCTCATATACCTTTTGTGTTGAAAGGATATGACAGACTCAAATTTAGCAAATCTAACATCAATTAATGTGTTTCATTCCACACTGGATAGAACTAGTTGGTAATTCATGAATCTGTTCTAGTGAATTTTGCTGTAACTTTAGCAAGGCTGTCGCTATGGTGTTGGATTACACGTGTTTTTCTTTCAAGAATGACTTCAAAAGTAGATGATATATGCTGTGATCCCCATTTGGGGATTGGATACCATTCTGAAATTCTTAAAAAAGTATACGTATGATACAATTGTTTTTTTTCTTACTATTCTACCATAGCTGATTAGAAATACAGTAAAAATAAATGGCAGTTAAAGGTTAAAGGTACTGTTTTATTTATCATCTATCATGGTGGACTGTTTAGTAACATAGTCAAGGCATAAAGCCTTAAATTCAGTTTAGAATAACTATAGACGACAATATAAACAAGTAACGGTGTCAAGGTACAGTAATAGAAGTGGAAGGCTACAAGATATTGAGCCAATATGTAGTGATCTAGTTAATAGTATATTAGCAAAGCAATTAAAATAAAGTTATCTCAATGTATTCTGGCTTCTAAGCGTATTTTCAGTGATATTAAGCACTACAACGCAATTAAGTTAAAGCAAACAATGAAAGTTCTAATTTCCTTCAATCGTTTCTTATGATTTATTTATTTCCTGGAGTGCATTGACTTTCCGTGATGCACTTTCATTTTATGATATGCAGAACGACACAGCTGCTGCTCATTTCAACGGTACTATTACAGCATGTTTTATTTACATATTGTGTATTTTGTGGTTGTTTTGTTCAAGGTAATGACAAGGCTTTGTTTGCTTGCTCCTTTTTCGCGATCTAGAAATAGAAAGTGGTGGTATTGAATTACCTGCTACTAAGACAGCAAAGTAAACATCTTCCAGACAAAACAAATGTCAAGTAACGCCGAGTCTTTTCTATGATTTCTGCTATTTGGATGAAGTTCACGCTTTGGCGGTGTTACTATACAAGCAGAAAATATACTATTATGCTATGTACGTACAAGAAATGCATAGATTTCTCAAAATGTGGACACTTGAACCGAAAATTACGTAATATTACTAAACACACGTTTAACCTAGCAGATACAAAAAAACAGACTGTGTTGATTTTCAACGAACTTCAAAAGGTCATTACTGAATTATCTATGTCTATGTGTCTGTCTGCTATTTGTGATTTTTTTTTTTTAATTTTGAACCCTGCATTCGATAGAGCTTCAAACACTATCTGAGAAGGTTATTAAACTTTTCGCGTCACTCTTACCGTTCCCGAGATATTGCCCAAACAATGGTCGATTTACAGAGATTTAAGGAGCCATATCTCGGGAACCATAAGTTACAGAGAGATCATATTGGTGTTGATCAATAACTAAGAGGATGGTAAATATTTTAATACCAAATAGTCACCGGTAACCACTGTTTGGCCAATGACCAGTTGGCCAGTGACCTCTAATTAATATTGGTACCAAAATATTTTCCATCCTCTTAGGTATTGGTTAACACCAATATCATCTCTCTATAACTTACCGCTCCCATGATATTGTCCCAAAAGTAGTTCCGATTTCGGGATATTTAAGGATCCATACAGAGGTGTAGCCAAGGGAAGGCCCATCGGGGCCGGGCCCCCCCCCCCAAATGACCAGCTTTTAAAACATCATAGTAAAATTATCTCGCTTCATTCATTTAAAAGTAACAAAGTTTATTGACAATTAATAATTTATGGTAAAATAGTAAGGATAAATATTGTTTTTCCATACCGATTGAAAAATAGTATAGTATCTCTTCCTTATACCGATCGAAAAATAGGATACTTTTTTTTATGACAGCAGGTTACACAATTTACTGCGATTTATATTTGACAGTTTGAAGACAAACGTTTTAACAAGGTACTACAAATACAGCCATAAAACAAAGGTATTAAACTGATTTGTAAGTACAGTATATTTTTATATGCTTTAACAAATGTTTTAAAAGACATAGAGGATGGAAAATTTGGCGAGAAACAATGCTTTTATTCAATTTGGATTTCATTCGCTCTCTCTTTTACTTCTACTCAGTGTAATAAAATAATTGTCTTTTTTAGTCATGAATAATAAATATTTTTTGTCAGGAAACCGTAAACAAATTAAGTGAAATTTCAAAGAAAATCAATCTTGTGTAGATAGGTTCTGTATACAAGGTCTTAAATTTAAATATAAAGGTAACCAAGAAAAGTTTTATTGTTTTTTCACCCACCACCTTTAAACATTGATATGTCACCTAACCTGGAAGATCAAAAATAGTCCCCATCAGCATCGACGACCTTCTGAAAACGTTCTGGAAGGCCATGGAATCCATCGCGGTGCATTTTGGACTTTTACTAGGGATTTGAACTGGCGTCCTCTAAGGTGATTGTTCAAAGAATGGAACAGGTGATAATCGGACGGTGTAATACCCGGGGAATATAGTGGTTGCAATATTGTTTCCTATCAAAGGCGGAAAATGGTGTCCTGAGTCATCTTAGCCACGTGGGACTTAGCGTTGTCCCGTAAACGAGGACCCATTTGCAATTCAGAAGCGATGGCTCCAGAGTTTTGAGTTTTTGTTGAGCTCAGCTCAACTGCTGACACTACACAGTTGCATTGATACTCTGACCAGCTGGTAGCAGTTCCCGATGCACGATGCACCAAACACACAGAAGGACCTTATTCTGGTACAGTGCTGGTTTCGGCTGTTTTGAAATCGGTTCATGGGATGCTAACCAATGATGATGGCGCCGTGGAGCTTCGTATAGGACACTTTTTATAACATGTCAACGCCCTGTCCAGAAATTGCTCCGAAACAGTAAATAAACACAGGCGACTGCCGCGTTGCCTTCTGGCCCGGAGTCAAAATATGTGAGAACCATTGACCCAACTTGTAGTGCTTCACAAGTTGATGGGTGTGCTGCCGAATGGTTTCTCCACACACTGGATAGTAGTCCCAGTTCCTCTTTGTACATGTGTTGGTCTTCTGGCACGTGGTGTTTTCGGGTGTTTCGTCATCGTCCTTAAACTTGTTAAACCATCGCTGCAATGTCCGCGTCGTCACGACACGCTCACCAAAGGCCTGGCATATCTTCTGTCCCGCTACAGCGGCGTTTGACCTCCATTTGAACTCGTTCAGCATACATGCTCTTATGACGCTCTGTATATGTCCCATGTTCCCTCTGTCTTTACGCAAGTTCACGGTGTGTCTGAATTGCCACAACCAGGTAGTATGTTGGATATACCCACACCAACAACTGACGTTCGCCTTATCTCCACTCGCATTCAACTCACGGTGTGAGGTCCAATTGAACACAGACTTCTACGAAAAGGGACAGAACTTTCTTGGTTACCTTTATAGTTCTGCACAAAAGTATAGCGTTTCGTCCCGGGCAGTAGTTCTTGATTAAGCATAATAAAAACGATCTTGAATATAATTTATGGATAATAATAATAATAATAATAATAATAATAATAATAATAATAATAATAATAATAATAATAATAATAATAATAATAATAATAATAATAAGCTAAAATAGTGTTTTTAGTTTTCCAGAAGAAAACCAAAATTTTCCTTTCTTTCAGACCTCAAAAACACTAGCAGCAACACTTTTTTTGGCTTTGTACATTGTAGCTGCCCCCCCCTCAAAAACGACGGGCCCCCCTACACAAACCTGCTGGCTATACCCCTGGATCCTTATCTCGAGAACTGTAAGTCACAGAGAGATGATATTTGTGTTGATTAATACCTAAAAGGATGGTGAATGTTTTGGTACTAAATAGTAACAGGTGGCCACTGGATCAACTGACTACTGGCCAACTGGCCACTGTTCCCCAGATATTGGAAAAAAAATTTCGAATTTCGATTGATTTAAGGAGCCATATCTCGGGAACTGTAAGTTATAAAGAGATGATATTTTGCCGAATTTTTGCGAGAAACAGAAGAAGGTGCGGATAAAAGATTTACTTTTACATCCAGGAACAATCAAAGTTATCCTTCCCACTTCATCTCTCAATTCTTTTAAGTTCGTTCTCGCAATGCTCTTAGGGCATTCTCAACGGGTTTATAATGAAAAATGCATTAAAGTTAATCTCACACTAATATTTAATTTCGATATATTTTGAATGCATATATTTCTTGTTTCACATAAAAATGTGCTTTATATTTACATATATAACTGTTTGTATGTATTTGTATGTGTTTGTGCATGTTCCAGCATAATCTTGGAACGCCTGTAGGAATTTTAACCAAACTTGACACACATAATACTTAAAGTGTGAAAAATTGTGCTGATTGTACTGTAGGAGTAAGACCCCAACTGGCACATCTAGCACAAGGGAGAGAGGTATAATTATAAAAATGATGGAAAAGACCGATATCAGTGTCGAATCCATAATTTTCGGGGTCCATCAGCTGATTGGTGAGAGTTCCACTGCCCTTTAAGTCTAATTTGAGCCTCCCGGTGAGCGTAAGACCCCCTAGCATACCTGGTGGAGTAGGGTTACCAACACTGGAAAATAAAATTACCAACACCTCTCAAAATTCCATATAATATAGGCCTAACTGTAAAGTATCTCTATTCGAATCCATCCATGGGAAGAAAATATACTATCGTGGATAAAAGTGAAATAGCGCCTGTATTCTGCATATCCTTAGTATATTCACTAATAAGCTTTAACCCTTTTAGGATTTATGGTATATTTTTATACCATGGCGTAGTATCGTCATTGACCCTTTATTTAGGTTCTATAACAGGTATTTAATCCTATTTTATTGGTCAAATCAAGGATGTACCAAAAAAACACCCCAGATGTGTTTTTAAACTGGACAGTCAACTTGGCGGCGCCAAGTGCGGCGAAGGGGCATGACTTTTTTCTTTCTTAAAGAAAATTAAAAATAAAAAAAAATCACGCATTTAGTTTTCAAGATATCAGATTGAAACTTTACATACAGATTGTATATACGTTTGGGTATTTCTCAATTTTTTGAGAACCCTACGTGAAACCGGGAGCGGGTCCGATGGGCGCAAGTGTTCCGAGGGGGTGATTTTTTTAATTAAAAAACTGTTTTTTTTTTCACATTTTTCCAGTTCAGGTGTATGGAACGGACATTTGAGTAATACCGTTGAAAAGGAATCGTTATACTAAAGAGAATGATGTTTGAACCATGACTCTAGACCGAATAGTAATGACGCAGTAAGTTTTTATAACATGTGTATATATGTGTATATATATAATTATATAGGGTCTAAACTCAAATATTCAAAATTTTTTCTTCCCTTTGTTTTCAAGAAACAAGATTGCAAATCTGCACACATATTATCTACATAAAAGCTTATCTTTTTTAAAAAAAAAGTCATTTCCCTACGTGAACCCACTTTCGGACCAGAGGGGCACAAAAATCGATTTTTTTTTTCGAAAAATCTCCCGGGTTTTCTCGATTTTCCAATTTCTGGTGTATGACGGACAATGAAGTGATAGCGTTGGAACGTATGCTCTATCTTAGAAAAAAAAAAAAAAAAAAAAAAAAAAACGAGATATGAACCATAATTCTACGATAAATAGTAAGGAAGCAATAGCTGTTTTAGTGCAAGCCTAAGTTTACCTCTGTGCTAAAAATGAGAAACTGAAGTTGGTATTGATCATTTTGTTCTATTTACTAGTAACTGCTACTTCTTTAAAACTATTGAAACAGACAAACAAAAGTATATTAATCCTTACGTGGCAATTCTGGATTTACAGGTTAAATCGAATCTCAGAGGGACATCGTTCTTTTTCTTCATACCTGTCAAGCAAGTGTTTCTTCAAGCTCGAGTCAGCTCCGACTAGGGGTGTTCGATAAGGCTGAGGACCTATCGAACTTCGGGACTGAAAATTTATCGAGTTGTCATCGGTTACTCGAAACCTTTCGAGTATTTGAAATTATCGAAGTTTCGGGTATTATCGAAATTTCGAGTATTATCGAAGTTTCGGGTATTATCGAAATTTCGAGTATTATCGAAATTTCGAGTATTATCGAAGTTTCGGGTATTATCGAAATTTCGAGTATTATCGAAGTTTCGGGTATTATCGAAATTTCGAGTATTATCGAAGTTTCGGGTATTATCAAAATTTCGAGTATTATCGAAGTTTCGGGTATTATCGGAATTTCGAGTATTATCGAAGTTTCGGGTATTATCGACATTTCGAGTATTATCGAAGTTTCGGGTATTATCGACATTTCGAGTATTATCGAAGTTTCGGGTATTATCAAAAGTAGTGATGGACAGTTCGGTTCCCTCACCTCTCCAATGATTCCTTCTTGCAGCCAAACTAGTCAAACAACTTTTTTTATCTGATAAGTTATTGCAAAGTTGTACTTGTGAGGTGAAAGGAAAGCGTGCACAAAGGGATTGCTTTTTCGTCCCCTCCTCCCCCCTCCCACACACAGAAAGCGTTCATTTTTACCTGAATTTTATCTCTTGTTTGTTATTTGCTAACAGCTAGTGTATTAGTGTTGCCAGAGATACGGTCTTAAACATAGAAATAGGGTAATTTGCTCTTCATACGATATAGTATACGCCCAACACCTCAACCATATTAATCACGCACGGTGTTGCTAAAATGTTATAGCAACATTTTATTTTTAAGCCAAATGTATTATCTTCTGTCGTGTTTGCTTTCTCTTAATGGCCACTAGTTCACACATTGCCGCAATCAGATATGATGATGCTTTGGGCGCAAACTCCCCCTTTAGCCTTTCAGTAAAACAGATGTTGGTCAAATCAGTGGTGATTTCAGGGGTTGTTTAGGAGGAATATTTCCCCCACAAACATATCTCTGATCATGTTCACCGTGGTTTACCAGTATTTTTGCTACTTTCACCCTCCGTGTATTCAAAATCTCCCGGGGTAGGATTACCATAATTTCTGGATATTTTTAAGAATGGTGTGTGTGTTTATTGAGAAGTTAAGAAAAGTCTAATCTTAACTTTCTAAAATGCTTATGCTCCTTTTCTATACTTAAAATATATTTTTATATTATTGTCTTAATTATTTTCCTGAGTAAAGTATTCTTGCGAAGAACACCTTATCGTTATTGATTTTTTCATAAATATCAGCACAAGACAGAATTGCAAGCCAAGTACTTGACCAAACACAGCGAGGTTTCCCAGTCTTCCATTTTCCCAGACAATTTTCCGGATCGGGCTTGAATCTAGAACGTATGATAAGACTACGCGGGGGAAACCTTGAAATCATCACTAAGTTTAATGAAGGTGAAAAACGGAAATAAATCTATTTCCTCGACAGTGAATATACAGGGTACCATATGTTCTATACAGTTGGTTTGTACATTATGATGAATCCACACACTAGCGGATCCAGAAGCGTCGTTTGGTGGAGGCAGATTGCTTCCTGGACGAATAATGTAGGTTTTAAAAATGTAAGAGTTTTGCATCAATTTAGAATAACGTGGTGCATTATTTTATATAGAGTGTTTCAAAACAACACCGCCAACGTTTGGGTTGCCACATTACCTAATTTTAGCGTATACCACCAGATTTTCAGGTCTTATATTCGTCCCCCGCTTAATCATCTCTTAATCATGAAAAACCTAAGATTGGAGAAAAATCTAAGACGACTTTGTTGATAAAGTGTTGTTATATTCAACGTAAACCGCTACATTTCTGTGTCAATCTCAATGGCGAATGGACAGATGACAGAAATAAGATGAACGCAAAAACTGTCAAATTATTACTACTGGTTTTGTACAATATGAAAGACGTATCATGCGTAGAATTTTATGATAAGATTTTATGCCATCGAGATTTTTTGAAGGAAGTTAAAGGGAATGAAAAATGTAAAAAAAAAAAAAAAAAAAAATGGCATAATCATACACATTTTGGTTCAACCCATGAATACTAATGTATGATCTCATGGGTGCGTATTTCTTTGATAACATTCTGTCCAGTTCAACTGAACACGTCTATGTTGTTACGTAATCTATATGTTCAACTAGTAGTTTATATATTCAGAAATGATTGCAAATTGAACCCACGGATCCTTAGCATATTGTTTAGATTAGATTCATTATTAGTATTTTTTTTCTTTTAAAATGTTTATACTGTATTTCATATATTGTGAAACTGTGGTATTTTCGTACGTTAGTATAATTTCAAGTAGAAATCTTTGAAAATGATCAGAAATTTTATACGAGATGGACCAAGACTCCTAAATATGTTTTAGCTTTCTTACGATAAAAGTTTAGAAATTATTTTGTATTCCTTAGAGAGAAAACCGTATGAACAACATCTGCCATATATCGCTTGCTTTTTTTTTTTTTTTTTTTTTTGAAAACTTATCTTAGAGAAATCCTTATTAGAGATATTTTACTGTAATACTTATTTAATACTTACTTTACAATTCGAGACTCACATTTGTTGAACTTAATAAAACATTAAAGGCAAAAACTAAATTTTCTTTACTTTAGTTTGTTAGAAAAGTACATTGGAAGTGTCACTTAACAAAGAAATCACCAAAAAAAAAAAAAAAAAAAATGGTCAGAAGGATCGTCAGTATTTCTAATACACAAATTCACATCAGTACTTACGGTTTAGAATCCCCCGCTTTTCTAATTTCAAAATATGGCAACACTATCCTGAGACCAAGATAAAACAAAAAGTATAGACCAACCTGGGTGCACAAATGCTTCCTTTTGGAGTTATAGAATGCCGAAAACATGAATAAATGAACTTTATGGGTCCATAGCTCCAATACTATAGGATCTACCGTATTCCGGTCAAAATTTTATTTAAAAACTAGTATGTGCCCTATCCAAATATCCAAGTTTCAGAATGATCCAAATATCCCATATGATCTTTTCGCTGACATTTTCACTTCAGTAACTTGAACACACTTTCCAGTACCGTTTCAGCTTGAATTAGCAGTATAACCTTGTTTCCCATAGAAAAATCTAATTACAACCTAAGTGCACTGTAATCGTAATCGGTTTCAAAGACATTGGCTTCTTGTTTGTGAAAAGAAAGAAACAATGATAAGTAGTCTATTGTATGCAGGACACAACAGGAGAGAGAGGGTCTAATATTTCTTTCAACAACTGCAAAGCAAGTAACTGCACGACCATCTTTCTTTGAAAGGCTGTTTGCAACAATATACGAAGCAGCTGAGAGAACTCTTGAGGAAATAATGTTTTCTATTTTTCCTTAAGAAGTGATCGGAAGTTATTTTAATTTGATATGGAAATTGAATCAGAGCCATTGAAATGTAAGTCAGAGGATGTGTGTTTTTCTCTCCTTTCCCCTTAATCCCTTTTGTCCCTCCCTGGTTCGATCCCCGACCAAGTAAGTTTGTGGGGGACAACATCGTGTCCGTGGGCTTTCTCGGCGTACTCCTGTTTCCTTCCACATTCCCATTCCACCAACTATTCCATCATCATTCACTTGCCTTAATCATATTTCTCCCTTATCCTAACAGACATAATAGTAGGTCATTACACTGGAAGATTTCACGTCATTTCATTTTCCTTTAGTCTTCGTTCTGTCATATGTAAAGTTATCCCTTGTGCATAGCATCATGCCATGAGGGCATGTAGGGAGTGTGCCCTCAGTCGTAGATGAATGTGGTGTTGTCGGCACCACGCTTCGGCCGCATCCTCCCCTCCCAGGTACGCATTGAATCTGAGGTTGGTAATGCCCAGAGCCGCACGGCATCTTATGCACAAAATCAAATATCGTAAAGTAACCAAGAGCAACAGATACCTGACATGCATTTAGACCAATCCTTTAAAATCGGATAATTCATTCGAAAGTTATCGTAGCTTTCACACGCCTACGCCCAAAGTAAGAACAAATACTTCAATTCGGGAAAAATCCCCTTGTGGTATGGCAACCGAAACAATAGGTGTCTGGTGAAAGCAAAAGAGAGCATTTTAAAATGAGTTCCATCAAAATCGGACAATCCGTTCGAAAGTTATCGTCGGATGCCACATGCAAACAGACAGACAGGACGGCGTGTAATAGGGAGCTTCGCACCCAAAATTCTCAAGGTTTGTTTCACGACAATCTCAAATATTCGAAGGCATTCGAGCGCCGGAGAGTAAATTTTCGAAACGGAAGTTTGATAAGTCTTCAGCCTTATCGACTTTCCTTACCTCTACCTATATCAGTAGCTATCTCTATACAGAACTTTAAATTAAACCCTCGAAATCATATTAAAATTATTTTTCTGCCTGCCCCTTTATTGGCGTAATCGGCAAAGTGACTATTAGTAGACTAATGGTGTCTTGGATTCCAATTCCATTCAGGTAATGCATGTTTTCTCTTCCTCTTTCTCTCTTCTGACAGACTGCTTAAACCTTATACAGATCTGTGGGGAGAAAACTTTTCCTTCACTTCATTGCTAAGGAGAGAAGTTTTAAAATAAACACTCTGCATATATGTAATACATGTTATATACAACTATGATAACCTCGAATTCATTGTTTCTTCCGAACACTCCGATAATCCCGAACTTTTCAAAATATTCAAGCGACTCGACAAATGCGATCATATTGATATATTTCTGTATTTGCTGCTTTCAAACAATTCGAGACTTTCGAAGAGTTCGAGTGTCTCGAAGTTGTCTAATGTTTCTTACATTTCGAGTGCCTCGAACACTTCGAGAGTCTCGAACATTTTGGGAGTCCCGAACATTTCAGGAGTCTCGAACATTTCAAGAGTCTCGAACATTTCAAGAGTCTCGAACATTTCGAGTGTCTCGGTCATTTCGGGAGTCTCGAACATTTCGGGAGTCTCGAACATTTCGGGAGTCTCGATCATTTCGGGAGTCTCGAACATTTCGAGAGTCTCGATCATTTCGGGAGTCTCGATCATTTCGAGAGTCTCGAACATTTCGGGAGTCTCGAAAGTTCGATAATTCGATAAAATTAAAATTATTTATCGATGAAACGGTTTTGAAATTTTATCGAATTGTTATCGATTACTCGATTATCGGAACAGCCCTAGCTCCGACCCCCATTTCCGACCAGCATCTCTGGTGTTATCTGATCTTGCCCCAGGCGGTAAGACTAACACGTTCCGATTTCAGGGGGACATCATAATCAACATATGAAATTCAGAAGATGATAATATGAAACTTTAAAACAATATTGAGAAAGTGAACGCATAAAAAAAAAAACTTTTCGCAGCTTTCCTTCACACTTTATTCAGGCTTAGGACTGACAATGTAGTAATTATTTCTACATTGGCGTGTTTAAAAGCTGTGAAGCACTTTTGAGTCTCCTTGTCATATTTCTTTATATGTACAGTATATACAAAAGCTGTGGATCAGTTGAGTCTCCTTGTCAAAATCTTTTACAGAAATATATGAAATATATAAAATAGCTGGATAGTTTCCATTGTCATAATTTAGGCCGTCTGTCTATGGCCACAGTCGAATTAATGAGGATAGTCATACTTGAAAGCTCGAAGGAAGTCTTCAAAAAGTTCTTGGTTTGTACTAAATCTGCTACGCCATATGTACTCACACAGGAACGATTCTGTTCTAATTAGGCTCATTCTCCCAATTCGCCGTCACATATCACACTTTACTCGACTCCAATATCCTTCTATATTCCGGGTATGTGTTGTCCTGTCATTAGGGTTTACAAAATATAAACTGTGGTTAAACAGTAATGTGCTGATATCCTATACGCGCCAACCTGCTATACCCTCTTCAACAATAAGTTTTTTTATAGCAGTTCCTGGCAAGACATTCTCGGCAATTACATTTTCCAAAGTTGCAGCATCCCTTCTTTCAACTAATACCATTAGAGTTTGCCGCGTTTCTGTCAATATCTCCAACTACCCGTCGAGTCTGTGTTATTTGACTTCTGTTATCGTTTCGCTTTCCAAAAACACCCTCGTCTATTTCAACTGTGTGTCCTATGCTTCCAATTTTTTGGCTAGTTTCTAACAACCACATTGAAAGATGCTGTCTGAACTCATTCAGCAGTTTGGAGACAGTGTTTTTGTCCGATCGTGTCTCGCTTACGATCACAATGGCCAGGTAATGTAAAATCAACGCAAGAAGTACTTCTAAAAATGTGCGAATTTTGATCCGTGTTATTGCGAAGAAAGTACCTTGTCGATAGAAGACTTTTTTCTGCAGCTTTTTGTTCCGCATCTATACATTGGCTCCCTACCTACAATGTAAATTTTAGAAAAATCATCGTCAGGGTGACTAAATACGGATTTCTTTTTTCAATCAACTTTAAAAATTGAAGTAACGATAATGTTTCAGAACTAGGGATCCGAGACGTCCCGGTTTATCCAGGACAATCCCGGATTTAATAATCTGCCCCCCAAAAATTGTTCAAAACTCCAATTGTCCTGATTTTCTTCCAAAACATAAGTTAACATGTCCGTGAGAATTTTTTTTTTTTAAATCCCGTTTTAATAAATCATCAATATTTAACTAATAAGAATAATCTACTTTTTGTCACTCACTTTGGTGAGTGTTGATCTTTTATTCAATTACATCTGAATAATAAAGAAGTGCATAACTGTGAATATTCAAAAAAAAAATCCATTTTTATAGTCTTGAAATTTGGGAGGCCTATTCAAAACAATAAAACAGACTTTAAACTGAGCGATTTGTCTTTAAGAAATGAGCTGTGAGATTAAAGCCTCTGTACATTTAAGAAAAAAAAATACATTTACTTCAGATCAGTAATATCAGTAAGCCAGAAAGGAAATAAAATAAAAGAAGTGGCTATTACTTAATACATGGAGAATAATCAATGGTCTTCTATCTTTGAGTATAAGAAAACAAAAACAAAATCAAAGGCCTCATTCCGTTTTGGTTTTCGCAAAATTTGTGGATTGCAACGCAGCGTAGATAATGCAACAATCAACTATAATCGCTGTGCCGATTATCAGTAACTAATACGGAAATTTTACATTATGTTCACACAAGCCAATACAGAATGAGACCCTAGGCTTTGCTAGGACCTTACACAGGCTTGGTTTTTCCATCATATTATGAACATTTATAGCAAATAAATTAACAATTATACTATTACGATTAGTGGTTAATAAATAAATACTGTATTACTTAACATTTCCATTTTCGGAAATCCTGCTATTACCTCCACATAAGCTGCAGACTTTCAAAGGTCTTCTAAAATTCCAGTTCAGAAGAAACTCTCTTAATCCGTTCCTTTAAATGGCAGCCCGTAGGCTTGTGATACTTCTTAAGGCATCCATATTCTTCAGTTCCTACTTACTAGTAATAGATTAATTAGTAAGTTAAGCAATCTATGGTCTGTGGTGATATGTTGCTTCTTCTAAGGCTTCTCAAAAAATGTCAGTCTTCATGGTGTCCCCCTGAGATCGGAACGTGTTAGTCTTACCGCCTGGGGCAAGATCAGATAGCATCAGAGATGCTGCTCGGAAATGAGGGGCGGAGCTGACTCGAGCTTGAAGAAACACTTGCTTGACAGGCATGAAGAGAAAGAACGATGTCCCTCTGAGATCCGATTTAACCGTTTTACATAATGAAATTTACTCTCTAAACTTATACTACATTTACAAATTTATACCTGAACACTCATATATTACGTTGTTTGATGTTTTATTCTGGACTACAGATTTCAAAATACCGGTCATAAAGGGACTGGTAAGAATTTTATATCGATCACCGGCCTTAATCAAAATAACAGCAGTATTTCTGGCCATGCCGGTGAAATACCAGTATAACCGCTACCAGGTTATAGAAGGATTTTTTGTGGACACTCTGCATATTTCGTAAAGACAGTGATCATTATTTTCGATTTATACTTTATTCTGCAACGCATATAAGTTCTTTCTTCGGTGGGAATCGCTTCTTTCCCATACAATTGGACAAAGAAGTCTTTCATCGTTTTTTCATATATATATTTAAAACATTGCTTTTGCTGAGAACATTTCAGCGAATGACTAACCATTTCAGTGTTTCTCCCTGACTCATTATATACACAGTATATATTCTATAGTTATTGGGAACTGAAGTAAGTGCTTTCTTTAATCGCTTATGGAAACATTATAATAGATTAGAGAAATACGGGCTGACCAGATGTTCCAGCAACCAAAGTGGCACTAAGGCCTACCGCTCACTGGCGACAAAACAGTTGCGCAACTATCTCGTCGCTGTCGCCTGCAGTCAGCAACTTCACGGAGACAAAACAGTTTTGTTGCCATACCCTCGCTCACTGGCGACGGCAACAGAAAAGTTGCCGAGCATTTGATATCACAATTTACATAATCGGCAACCGGAACAGTTCATATAATCGCTGGTTTCGGACATAAAAAAAAACTACCGCCCATTCCAATGGTTAAATAAATAAAGTTAAGTAAACTTTCGAAAGTAGCGTCATCAGGGGCGTTATTTCAGACTTCACTTGAGGGGGGCAAGAGCACCAGTGACATAAGACTTTCACGTTTTGTACTAGTATATTAGTAGACAATTGATTAAAGTATATGTATTCCTCAAACTCTTGGGGAGCAATTGCACCTCCTTCTCCCCCTAAATGACGTCCCTGAACGTCAATGAGTGACAAAAGTAACAGCATTGTGTAAGCTAATACGAACGGGAACAATTATTCGTATCAAAAGATAACAAGAATAACGAAAATATAAAACGACTGGAAATAACTAACAGAACGAAACTAACAAAAGCGGCAATCCGACAACACTGTACAGTAACTGTACTCTCAATGTTCTACGTATAGCCATAAAATAAAAATTAGCTTTCTTCGTTCTTCCCGCGTATTCTTCACGTTTTAAAGTCGGCCATTTTTATACAGTACAGTTTTTTTCCTTTTTATATTTGAAATGGAAAGAAAATTGAGAATTAAAATTTTATCTGTATTTTTTTCTAGTTGTGGGAAATTAATGAAAACAGTAGTGTGTAGTATGACAGCGATATGTCATTATCAAAAAATGTACCTACCTGTGTTGTTTTTTCTTGGCTGGAAAGCTCATTCTAGTTTCTTATAACAGCGAAACACACTTCCTTCCATAATTTCTTCTTTATATATATTTCTTTTTTAACGCCGAGCGTTTCTCTATATCCTCAATTAATTTTTCATAGTCTTTATCACTAAAGACATGCTAGTCACTAATCAAAGAAGGTATTAGTTTCCATTGCGAACACTTCTTTTCACGCGCTACACACGGAACGAACTGTTACGTGAAAAAACTTGTAGAAAACATTTATTTTTTACCTTTATATTTGGAGGTACCTCGGCAACTTTTCTGTCGCCGTCGCCTCAGTGAGCGGACTCCCATAAGACTCAATGCATTTTTAGATGTTGCGCAACTGTTCCGTCGCCGAGCTGTTGCCCTGCTGTCGCCCTGCTTGGCGACACCTCGGCAACTTTTCTGTCGCTGTCGCCTCAGTGAGCGGACTCCCATAAGACTCAATGCATTTAGCCAGAGCAACAAGATAGTTACCCGACAAAATGTTGCCAGTGAGCGGTAGGCCTAACTGCGTTGTTCTGCAGTCCGTTATCTGTACTTTCTCACGCCAAAGTTATCGCCGTGTCTAGTGCATTATAGGCAGTTGACAAAAATTAACATATTTTTTTCCATATTCGGTTTGTATGTGCATGCAAGTGAGTTAACTGAGTGATTTTTGAAATGAACTGCCAACCCTTTTCAGCTGACCATTGCAACCCGTACCTTGAGCTTCGGTGCTCAGGGAGTTGGACTCCAGGTCTGGAAGCCGTAACCACGCATCTCGCGTCGAGCTTCAAATATGACTTTTTGTTAAGGGGCACAAGCTATTTAGCCGGTGAAGGACGTTTTCTTACGGCTAGCCCCAACTAGTGAAGTCCCAGGTCCGCAGACCTTGTGCGTACATGTAAGTTATACACGCGCCCTCCAACATCAGCATTCTACTTTGGAGAATTTCTTGTTTAATTTGCTGAAGAATCTCCTCTACGTTTTAGGACGGTTCAGCGTAACAACTGAATTCATCGTGGGACGATCCAAACAACTTTTCCCCAGTGCTAACCCCCCAAGTGTGACAATGGTGTAACAGAAGCATTTACAGTGAAATCCGAATTATAATCTTATATATTTAAGGGGCTATCGCGCACTGAAAAGGCTAAGTGTGATTTCAGTGACGAAAATTATTTTACATATTCAGTGTTCAGTGTTGTATTCATTCCTCTTCGCTATTTTTTTTTTTTTATATATGATAGTGTTCTGATAAATAAGTATAGTGTCATTTAATCCCGTGTGTTTTCGTTGTTTGTATGAGTGATGTTTGTGTGCGCTATGGTCTGGGTGACCGTCTGATCGTCCGTGAGGTTTTCGAGACGACACACTCGAACCTCTCGGCGCCTAATGCTCATCTCATTACTGAGACCGTCGAGCGATTTGGGAACAGTTTGTAACTCTTCTTGGAGAGGTCCTTCATCGTCCTGTCCAGGTAAGTTCCAGTCTCAGGAGAATACTTATTGGTAGGACCACGAACCACGAACAGCGACCAGAACTCCTGCCGGTTACAAATAAATGGCTGCCCGAACAGCGACCAGAACTCCGCATGGTTGCAAATAAATGGAAGCCCGAACAGTGACTCGAACTCAGGGTGGTTACACCAGCTAGTTGGCAACCCTAGGTGGAAGAAGGACGGGTGTCATATAAAAAATGATGGAAAATGGCCGCTATGAGTGTCTTATTCGTAGTTTTCGTGGTCGTTGAGATTAATAGTTACACTTCCGATGCCGTTTAAATCCAAATTCAGCCTCCTTAGAATTTCTGATGGGGGACATGTAAAAACAATTGAAAATCACTTATATTAGTTTTAAATACATAGTTATCGAGACTCCTAAGTTGATTGGTGACAGTTTTGGTCACCAGTTAATTCCAATCTTAGCTCCCAGAAGGGAGTAAGATTTCCTACCGAGACGGGAGGTGGAGACATATAAAAGGATCAAAAACGAGTGATATTTGTTTTCGTTTTCCATAGTTTTCGGAGTCGCTCAGATAAATAGTGACACTCTCTATGTTGCTTAAGTCCGAATTAAGGCCTCAGTGGCATCCGTGTGGAGCAAAATAGTGACGTGTAAAAATATCGAAATCGATCTATACTAGTGCTAAATCATCAGTTTCCAGCCTCGCTAAGTTAGTTGGTGTTAGTGTCTAAGTCCAAGTTCAGCCCTCAGTGGGGGCAAGACCCCCTTTGCACTTCTATGGGGAGTAGGGAAGGCAGACACAAGTTATAAGAAACGACCAGGTGGCAAAATACATTGCAGGACGCATTACTCTAAACACAATGAACCGAGGGGCTGACTTTTCCAGCACTTCCGACCTCCTGGCAAAGCATTCCGTGTCCTCAGTCGTCAATGCTTACATTTTGCCTATTTTGGACCCACCTTGGAATCAGAGCATATCTGGGAATTTTACCCTGTAGGGAATCTCCTGCACCCATTCCTCATTAATGAAATATGGATTTTTGGATTGCGTATGTATGACTTCTTATATGCTAATATAGACCGCCACCTGGTGGTTTCTCGAATTCGAAATTGCATATTTGAAATTTAGCTTTTCCATGATTTTGAATAGCCTTAGCTCTGGAACTATGCACTTCCGCCCACAGATAAATATGAAGTTGTTCTCTTAGTTTGATGTGGCAATTAAATAACGAGACTGGTGTCATAAATGTGATGTATTGCAAAGAAAGTTACAATTGACTGTTATCCCCTTCTCTATCTATACACCGTTGCATACGTGCCCTCCATTGTTCAAAGCAATGCTGTAGGTCATCAGATGTCACACTGTTCAAGAACTCTGCCGTTTTTCGTTTCAGCTCTTCCACAGACTGAAAATGTGTTCCCATCAATGCACTTTTAACTTTTGGGAATAGATAAAAATCACAGGGAGCCAGGTCTGGGGAATACGGAGGATGGACGAGCACAAGGAACTCTTGGTTGCTAAAAACTGCTTCACGGAAAGGGCATTATGGACAGGCGCATTGTCTTGGTCAAGGATCCATGCATAGTTCTTCCACAAATCCGGTCTCCTCTTCCTTATTCTTTCCCTCAGCGTGATTAGGACTTCTTTGTAGTAGGTTTGATTTACCGTTTGGCCCTGAGGCACCCATTCAGTCATACTGATAATCCTGATATCGAAATAAACGATGAGTATTACCTTCACTTTTGACTTGCTCATTCGTGCTTTTTTTATTCTTGGCGATGTGGGAGTCTTCCAGTGCATGGATTGACGCTTAGTCTCGGGGTCATACTGGAAAATCCATGTTTCATCACATGTGATGACACTTGTTAGCAAGTCTGGTTCTGTATTTGGTCGTTCCATGACGTCACAGAAATGGCCTTTCGAATGTATTTTTGTTCCTGAGAGAGGTTTTTCGGGACAATTTTTGCACAAACTTTTGTCATGTTTAAATTGTCATGCAAAATTTGTCTTACTGTCTCTTTGTTAATGTTCGTCATGTCTGCGATCATCCGAATGCTCAGATGCCTGTCTTCCCGCACAAGTTCATTAATTTCTTGAACATTTTCGTTCGTTCTTGAAGTCAAAGGGCGGCCGGGTCGTTCATTATCTTCAACCTCCTCCCTACCTTCTTAAAATCGTTTGTGCCATTCGAAAACTCGCGTACGTGACATAGCATTATCACCATACACCTCATTTGGCATTGCACAATATTCCGTCGGTGTTTTGTTTAATTTCACCAGAAATTTGATGTTAATGCGCTGCGCAACTTTAATGTTCACCATGATTCTGCACTACTACAGAAAACTGTCCTCTTCATGCAAACCTGCAAAGTAAAGAAAGCTTTCAGAATCATGAAACAAACCGTGGCTGCTCATGAAGGTTTAAGATCAACAACAGATCATTAGCTACCTCCCCCACGATCTTGCGCGACAAGTGGTGGGCAGTCTCGTTATTTAATTGCCACACCTCATATATATATATACCAGAAAGGCCTTAATAAATATGGGGTAAAACACACTTCATTTAGGAGATAAATATGGGGTTCACCACCATATTAGACAATGTAATCAATTGTGAATAAGGTAACAAATACCCAACAAATTCGAAATACAGTTTTAATCAGAGCTAATATGTGCATCCAACTTCAACTAAAATAGTAACGTTTATTGTATGTGGCGTTACCAATGTTATTTATTGAACACTACGAAAATACCTGTTCTTCGCATGGGGAGAATACATTTCATTTTGGACATAAAGACCACCAAAAACTGTCACTTATCAACTTCGGGACCCAAACACTATGCAAAAACTATCAAATGGAGTATCACACTAATATCGGTCATCTTCAATTACTTTTACATGTCACCACCTCCCCTTAGGAGTAGTAATAGGAGCTGAGTTTCGATTTAAACGGCATTAGAAGTGTCACTGTTCGTCTCAGCGACCCAGAAAACTATTGATTCGACACTAATATCTGTCATTTTCAATTATATATATATCCCTCCCCCTCCTTCAAGTTGCACCGTCAAAGTGAAATGTCAAAATACATCCCAGGAATGAACCTCATCTAGCTTGAAAATTTGATCGAAATAGGTCGGATGGTTCAAGAATTATTAAGTCACAATTTCACTTTTATATAATACAGTATATAATTTCTTGTTCATTGTGTTTCTTTGTGAAAACTACTTATCATCTTTACAGTTTGGAACATGGATATGTTTTTCTCACATGCACTTATCACAACTCGATGTACTTAATTAGCTAGTATATTCGTTGTAAGCGATAAATATATAATGCAAACATTTATGTTGTGTAGGGGATATTACTAGTCATATAAATCAATGTAACTTATATCTTGCGTACGTTCTACTAAACATTACTATTATTGTTTTTCTCCTTTTTACTTTGTTAATATTTTCTGCATTATTTTCACTTGTGCATACAGTATATCTTTTTTTTTTTTTTTTTACTATCCCTGTCTCATGGAAGAAGTGCTTTCAACCTCATGTTTATTGGGACTGTTTCATTACTTTTTTTTCTTCAAGCGCTATCTATTCATAAACTGTGTTCACATATCCTAACGTAAATCCCACATAATTCAGTATGTCAAATTTTAATTGAAAAAGTAATCAAACGCATGGAACTACATTATTTGTGACTACATATACATACAAACACACAAAATGGAAGAAAATGAATGCTGAAATGGAATATCACACTGGTCTTCTGTTTGAAAAGAAATAACAAAAGAGGTTTTGAGGACTGCAATGTAACTCATGCATCTAACCGGGATGCTTTTATTTTATTTTTTTAATCTTGTTTTATATTACTCGCCCTTATCACTTTATTCAGTTCCAATATATGAAATTCTTCCTCTCTGTATGGTCCGAACATTATTTTCCTACACGTTCTGTGGTTAATGCTTGTCTGCAACATATGAACCACATATCGGTGTAGCTGACAAGCTATCACCAATATGCAGAGTAGCAAGTCGACAACAAAAAACAATTTCGCGGCTGTTTGGATGTGTATTCCTGCCCATAATCATCATTATAAAAACAGAAATCACCTCTATTAGATATGTGCTTCATTCAGTTCGAGTCACACTTTATTTACAGAGGTCAGAGAATTATCATAACAAACACAGCTTAGAGAAAACCAGATTTTATTTATCTTTTCAAAGAGAGAGGATATAATTACAAAAATACAAATAGGAACCTCATTTCAAAATTTATTTCAAAGTAATGCATTTTTAATATGAGTTTCATTTATACAGTGTGTGCGAATGAAACTATACCAATAAGAAATTTGAATAAATCGATAACCAATAATGATAGAATCGACTTGTTTTGTTTTCCGGAAAGATAAACAACATAAGTTTATATCCAGCACACACACAAACACACACACAGAGAGAGAGAGAGAGAGAGAGAGAGACAGAGAGAGAGAGAGAGAGAGAGAGAGAGAGAAACTCAACTCACCTCAGTACAAATCCACGTGTGCCCCTTTTGTTGCTTTTCAAACATCAAGGCGGTACATAAACTTTCTCTAGCTGTTACGTAACATTTGAAGTGTCCCGAATCCACAAGCATCGATAATTCTTTGTCTTGGATCTTCCAAATGTTGAACTTGAGCCTGGCAGGAAAAAAAAAATCCCTGCCTTTCTTCCTCAACACAGAGCCATTTTCCAGCAATTGATTATGCCATATAACAATGCAATCACGGTGTGGTGGTTCCTGTCCGTATCATTGTGTAAATTGTTTTCTGTACAGTTACAGGGGACTTGTATTCTGCGAATCAAAAACAATACTCTACTTCCTGGTGCACAGTGTTGGGCAAATTTCAATTGAATTATCAATTAACAATTAATCTGTAAATTTAATTGTTAATTGCAATTAACAATTGAAATAAGTAATGGTTAATTGTTAATTGCAGTTGGCCATTAAAAAAGGAGAATCAATTGCAATTGATCAATTGATTGAAAGTAATTGCAGTGGAAAGTAATTGCAATTGAATTCTGTAATTCAATTGCAATTGAAATTAATTGGCAATTGATTCAATTGCAATTGATTTCCACAGCAATTACTTTCAATTGATTGATCAATTGCAATTGATTTTCACTGATTAATTTTCAACACTGTAGTTCAGAGAGGGCGTGGGGCAATGAAAACTTTAGCCACGACCAATTGACTCACCACCCGTCGTGACCCACGACCCACCGTGACCCACTCTGACCCATCACCCAACATAAACCACTCTTACCCACTGTGACCCACAGACCCACCAAAACCCATTGTCATCAACTCTGACCCATGATTCACGCCCTCTTCTCTACTGACTAAAGAGTTTAAACTTGTGATAAAACAAGCCTAAAAAATTATCACTCATCGGAGTTTGAATTTCTACAATCAATCGCTCAAGCACCGCACTAATACAATAACGGCGGATCTGACCTTTCTAATATAAATAAAATAGAGTTTGTTCGTGTGTCTGTCTGTCTATCTTTATGCGGCCTGTGGACGAGACGAGTGGACCGAAACTTTTCAAAATTTGGTCACGGGTAGCTTGGTCTAGGCCCCAGACCAAGACGAAGAGTTTTTTTTTAAATTCTTTACTAGGGTGTCTCCAGGGGACGTTTACCGGGACCGGCCTGGGGACCAGACAAGTCGACCGAGAGTTACCAAATTTCGGTCAAAGATACCTTGGTCCAGGTCCCACACCAAGGCAAAGCTTTTTCGAAAAAAATCGAACCAGGGGGTCTCAGGGGGGCGTTTACCGGGACATGTAAAAGTAGTAGAAAATGACCGATATCAGTGTCGATTTCATAGTTTTCGCGGTCGCTGAGATCAATGCTGAAACTCCGATCGCATTAACTTCCAAATTCACCGTATTCTGCTACGAGCCGTGGGTCAACGGGGCGGGAGGGATACCGAAACGTACAAGTAATCCAAAATGACCGATATTAGTGTCAAATCCATAGTTTTCGCGGTTGCTGATATGAATGGTGACACTACCATTAGCGATGACTTTCAAATTCATCCACCGTTGTATGCGGGCCTTGGGTCACCAGAGGGGGGAATTCCGAGACATGTAAAAAAATAATCGAAAATGACCGATATTAATGCCAAATTCATAGTTTTCGGGGTAGCTGAGCTCATTGGTGAAACTCAAGACCGCGTTTACTTTCACATTTAGCCCCCATCAGATAAGAAACGGGGGCATTATAAAGGGGATCACGAGACATGTAAAAATAATCCACAATGACCGATGTCAAATCCGTAGTTTTCGCGGTGGCTGAGATCAATGGTGACACTTTCATTAGCGATGATTTTCAAATTTAGCCACCATTGTATGCGGGCCAGGGGTCACCGGGGGTGGGGAATTGCGAGACATGTGAAAATAATGGAAAGTGACCGATATTAGTGTCAAATCCATAGTTTTCGCTGTCGCTGAGATGAATGGTGATACTTCCACAGGCGTTGACTTCCAAATACAGCCCCCATCGGCTGCGAGCCAGAGGCATTGTTTTTTTTTTTTTTAGAATTGGAACCAGAGGATTATAGGGACTTTTACCGGCATATGTAAAAAGTAGTAGAAAATGGCAGATGTTAGTGTCACATTCATAGTTTTCGCGGTATTAGTTGGGGGTTGGTGGGGGCCAGAGGAGATTTTTTCACAATACGAACCAAGGGGGTCTGAGGGGGCGTTCACCGGGACATGCAAAAGTAGTAGAATTTGTGTCGAATCCATATTTATCGGGGTTGCTCAGACGTATAGTGACACCCCCATAGTGTTTACGTTCAAATTCAGCCCCCATCGGCCTTCCCAATGAAAACACATGTACGTTGTTGGATATATATTCACACAAAATATGTCCAATGTTAGAAATGTTTCTTAATTGTTCTCCCGTTGTTCAGTTTGTTTACATCGATATTTTATCTGATCCGTGCGAAGAACGGGCATAACAGCTAGTACGAAATGGTAAAGTGTTTGTTATGGACCAAATTATAATGAATTCAATTATATAGATAATTATTATAATTATAACTAATAATTACTTCCTTGTTGAATTATAGAGCTCTTCCGTGGCTAAGCGGTTAGCGTACGCGCCTTTGGCGTGGGAGACCCTGGTTCGATTTCCGGCGGGAGCTCATGTGGTTCGGATTCCACGTTAATCAGTAGGTCCATCTCTCATATAGCCTCGCTGCTGACCGGGACGTTAAACCCCAAAATCAACTCAAAATCAAATCAACTTGTTGAATTATACATACTTTTCAGTGGAAAAATGAATAAAATTTAAAAGTCCCAAATCAACGTAAAGTAGACCAACGTAGAGGGAAAATGTATAAAATTTTCCATATAATTAAGCTTACAAACTTAAGATTTCCATGTAATTAAGCTAAATTTCCATTTTTGTGTCGTTTTGTGCGCCTATTTCCTTGTTTTCTGCGTCACCGGAAATGGGTCAATGTTATCCTACAAATATGGCGGAACAAGTTAATGCTGTTCCGTCAGGAACGATTTTGAGGTCGTTTCCTTCACATCGTCTTGTGCGAGTTTTCTACTATTTTGTAAGCCTATTTCCACGTTTTGTGAATCAATGGTAGTGGGTCAAAATGGGCATTCAATGTGGGAAGAAAACTGATCCACTCTCCCACCAGTATCGAATTTCAAGGTCGCTTTTTTCGCATTGTTAAGTGCATATTTATACCGTTTCTGCGCATACTTTCACGTTTTGTAGGCCAACGAAAGTGGGTCAAAGGCGACCTACAAATATGACAGAGAATGACATATTCATTCCACTTTCAAGGTCGATTTTGACCCTCTTCCACTGATGCACAAAGCGACACAAATCACGTATAAAAAATGTGAAGGAAACGACCTCATTTGATGGTGACGGAACAGCATTAAGTTATTCCGCTATACTTGTAGGCCATTTTGACCCATTTCTGTTGTCGCTCTAAAGTGGAAATAGAAGCACTAAAGTGGAAATAGGAGCACAAAACGGTACAAAGCAGGCACTATACGATGCGAAAGAAACGACCCCCCAAATTCGATAGTGGCGGAACAATGGCTCTATTTTCTCACACATTGATGGACCATTTTGACGCATTTCTGGTGATGCTCAAAACGTGGAAGTAGGCGAACAGAACGGTACAAAATACACACTAAACGATGCGAAAGAACCAACCCCGAAATTCGATAGTGGCGGAATAGTGAGCCATTTAACTCCCACTTTAAAGGCCCGTTTAACTCACTTCCGGTGACGCACAAGACGAGGAAGTAGGCACAGAAAACTTTTTAAAAAATAATCACTAAACGATGCGAAAGAAACGACCTAGAAATTCGATAGTGTCGGAACAATGGGTCATTTTGGTCACACTTTGGAGGTCCATTTTCACACACTTTTGGTGACGCGCAAAACGTGAAAATAAGGGCACGAAACGGCACGAAACATTCACTAGTCGACGCGAAAGGAAGGACCACGAAATTTGGTAGGTATAGTGGCGGAGCAGTGGGTCATTTTCGTCCCACCTTCGAGGCCCATTTTGACCGTCTTCCAGTGAGGCACAAAACGTCGAAATACGCGCACAAAAGGGTATGCAATGTGAAATTAACGACCTCGAAATTCGATAGTTGCGGAACTCTTGGTCATTTTCGTCCCATTTTGGAAGCCCATTTTGACCCACTTTCGGTGACGCACAAAACGTGGAAATAAGGGCACGAAACGGCACGAAACATTCACTAGTTGATGCGAAAGGAAGAACCTCGAAATTCGGTAGTGGCAGAGCAGTAGGTCAATTTCGTCCCACCTTTGAGGCCCATTTTGACCGTCTTCCAGTGACGCACAAAACGTCGAAATAGGCACACAAAAGGGTACGCGATGTGAAATTAACAACCTCGAAATTCGATAGTAGCGGAATTCTCGGTCATTTTCGTCCCATCTTGGAAGCCCATTTTGACCCACTTCCGGTGACGCACTAAACGTGGAAATAAGGGCACGAAACGGCACGAAACATTCACTAGTTGATGCGAAAGGAAGAACCTCGAAATTCGGTAGTGGCGGAGCAGTGGGTCATTTTCGTCCCACCTTTGAGGCCCATTTTGACCGTCTTTCAGTGACGCACAAAACGTCGAAATAGACGTACAAAAGGGTACCCGATGTGAAATTAACGACCTCGAGATTTCATAGTAGCGGAACTCTTGATCGTTTTCGTCCCACCTTGGGGACTCATTTTAACCCACTTCCCACGACGTACAAAACGGAAGTAGACGCACAAAACGGCACAAAACGATGTGAAGGAAATGGTCTTGAAATTCATTTGTGGCGTAACTTGTTCCGCCATATTTGTAGGCCCATTTTGACCCACTTCGGGTGATGCACAAAATGTGGGAATAGGCGCATAAAGCGACACAAAACACGCACAAAAGATGCAAAACAAATTACCTTGAAATTCGTTGGTGGCGGAACAAGTTAATGACGCCGTGAGCACCAATATAAGTATATACTGTAGTTCTTACCAGTTGGCGCGGTGGGTCAGTGGTAGAGCGTTCACCTCCGGTGCTTGAGGTCCCTGGTTCGATCCCAGCTCGCGCAGTTTGTACTTTGAGGTGGACAAACACCGTGCTCGTGGATTTTCTCGGGGTTCTACCGTTTCCTCCCACTTTATTCATTTCATTCATTTCCTATCATCACCGTCTCGTTTAGCCTAACCGGCATAAGCGTGGGACGTAAACTAAAGATTTCATATCATTTTTTGTAGTTCTTACCATCAAGGCTGAGAACTGCACGGTCCAATTTTTTAGCCAAAGTAGAAGCTCAACCGGAATAGTGATGTCAACCGACTCGGCTTGGTTCAACTGAGCGTACAGCTTGAGCTGGCTTGGTTGGGATTACCCATCGACTGGGCTCAATTGAGCCAATGGCTTGAACCGGCTCGGTAAAGACGAGTCATCGACTCGGCTCGATTGGAGCCAATGGCTCGAACCAGCTCCGTTGAAACGAGTCCATAGGCTAGGTTCGAGTCAGCTTAACTGAGCCGATGGCTCGAACCGGCTCGGTTGGGGTAAGCAATCAGCTCGGTTCGGCTCGGCTCGTGTGAGCCATCGGCTCGAGCTGGCTCGGTTGGATGAGCTGTTGGCTCGGCTCACTTCTCGGTTCGGCTCGATAAGTGAATAAGCTGTGAGCGAGCCGCTTGAGCTGTTGACAACCCTAAACCCGGGTCGAGCAGTTTTCAACATGTTTGGCTGGAGTCCCATAACTTTTAATAATTTTTGGCTCGAGCCCGAATACTTGCTCCTCCTGAACTCAAACCAAGAACCTCGTGACCGATGTCCTTGCCTCCTGTAGATTTCCTGACGACCGAGATCGACAGTCAACTAATTTTTAGTATTCCGATACAAACCGCCTATATTCCATGTTTATACAGGTACACGGTGTTATAATGATAATTAATTATAGTAGTAGTAGTAGTATCATTGATAATTATATTGTCTATGTAGGATACTTGAAGATAGTAGTACTTGGAACCACACAAAGGATTTAGCTCGAATTGGCTCGACTCGACTGGAAACTCGATCCAAATTCGAGTCGAGTTGGGGGAAATGTTTCGAGCCGAGATCTCAAGTCGAGCTCAAATATGTCTGCTTCGAGTCGAGTCGAGTTTTAAAGAAAACTCGCTCGAACTCGCTGGTGCCCATTCCTATTGTATGCATGACGGGCATATAGAGTTCTTTCGAGGGGGATAGAACCATTAAAAAATAGTTTCCCGGCTTTCTTCCAAGGGGGAGGAAGGGATGGTAGGTATCCAGCATTTCTTATAAGTACCTTATTTGAAATATGTAAAACAGTAACAAGTGGACAACACAATACACACACATCTTCTTATCTTCAGTTTTAATTGCTGATTTCAATTGCAATTAACAATTACAATTAACAATTACAAGTTTCAATTGTCAATTGCAATTAACAATTAAATGTTTCAATTGCACCCTTTGCAATTGACAATTAACAATTAAAAGTTTCAATTGCCTGGTGACCAATTAACAATTAACAATTGACGAAAATTCAATTGCAAATTTTATGATTGAATTCAATTGCAATTGAAATTAATTGTCAATTACAAATTGAAATCAATTGCAATTGAAATCAATTGCAATTGATTTTCAGAGCAATTACTTTCAATTGATTGATCAATTGCAATTGATTTCAATTGATTTTGCCCAACACTGCTGGTGCACAGTAAAAAAACACAACTTTACTCAAGAGTAATGCGTATGCGTGAAGTCGAGTTGCAGTCAATTATCTGCTAGGCATTAAAAAAAAATCCTCTCTTTCCGGAAAACAAAACCGGACGATTCTGTCACTATTGATTCTTGAGTTACTCAAATATCTTGCTGGTATATTTTCATCCGGACGCATTGTACGTATGTATTACGGTAAAAGCAAAGTTTAGTCTTAATGAAACTTGGCATATACAAATGAGAAATAAAATTAAATTTTTGTTGTACGTCCCGCGATTAGGAACCTTAGGCTAAAATAGACGAATGTTTAATCAAAGTGAGCGATTACGGTGGTGGAAAAGAAGCAAATCCACTAATACGATGTTGTCCACCACAAACTCGCATAACTTGATATCAAATTAAGATCCCTATCATCAAATGGGAGAGTTCTACCATTAAGAAAAAAAAAATATTCCGACTCTTTGTGACACTTTTCTTATTACCACACTCGACAAGGACACGAACACATAATCATCTTTTACAGCTAATAACGCGCATGATCTTCAGAGGAATTCGAACCCTCAATGAATTTCGCCTCATAGTAGTCAAACCACACCACTACACACGTCGGTATCACTCCTCACCATGCTCCCTTAATTTATACAAGACTATGTTGTGAAATTTATGTCAACATTTAACTTTCACATTCTAATTATTTCACTGATAAATTTTGCGTTGAAAATACCGAAAATTCGCGTGAGCATATTTTATGCTCATAAAAGTCAGCTGTTATTGAGGTATTTAAATTTCGCAATTTTATCTGTTTTGACCTATTTCACATCATCAACAACATCTTTATTCTTATCACCGCTATTGGCGTGTGAGACCCGGGTTCGATTCCCGGCGGGAGCTCATGTGGTTCGGATTCCACGTTAATCAGTAGGTCCACGTCTCTATAGCCTCGCTGCTGAACGGGACGTTAAACTCAAAATCAAACCAAATCAATTATCACCGCCATTGGAAAGCTGCTATTCTTTACGGATCACAGTTAATATTGTGTTAACATTGAAGTACACTCCTTTAATACTTATCCAAGTATTTCAAGCTCTTTCTCTGATTTTCTGTGGGGCCGCGGTGGCTCAGTGGTAGAACGTTTACCTCTGGTGCTTGGGGTCCCGGGTTCGATCCCAGCCTCCGCCAAGTGAGCTTTTTGGTGGACAAACACCGTGTGCATGGGTTTCCTCAGAGTTCTCCTGTTTCCTCCCACTTTCTTCATTCCACCATTTCATTCATTACTCATCATCACCGTCTCCTTTAGCCTAACCAGCATAACCGTGGGACTTAAAACTCAAAGATTTCATTTCATTTTTTCCCTTTATCATGCCTTTTATTACGTCTTCGGAATAAAGTACATATTAAGTAACGCCATAATCAGTGTATTGTCTTTCTTTAAATCGTAATTCATATTTTTTTCCATACTATTTTTAATGATTTTCTGTTTCACCCACTTCCCGCATCCCAATAGTCTTCCTGAATTTCCTTAAAAGAGAAAGAAACACGAAATACAATTTTCAGTTGGAGATAGTATAAATAACTATATACTGTATGTTGAGTTGAGTTTGAGTTTAACGTCCCTTTTCAGCAGCGAGGCTATATGAGACGTGGACCTACTGATTAACGTGGAATCCGAACCACATGAGCTCCCGCCTATATACTGTATGTGTATCAATAATATTGCTCTTAGGCTTACCGCATAATGGCCAGAAGAAAGACCAGCTGAGCTGAAGAATAAGGAGGCAGAAGAGAAGGCGGAGACAGAGAGAGGCCTGAGTATCGTGTGTCATAGTGACAGAGTTGGAGAGGCATTTGTCTAGCCGTTGGAGAGACCTTTATCTAGCCGTTGGAGAGCTCGTCTGGGTCCTTTAAGCTGTGGACATACCTCTATGCCAAGTTTGATGGATATTAAATTCATTATGTAGATTATGTATGATATAATATTTTGTGATTGGCCTTTTTAAAGAGTCTACAAAACGAAGAACGAAATTGTTGAATAAAATATTGCATATCAAAGGAATGAATACAACACCAGCTGAAACGTCGAAACTGTGTGAACACGTAGTTAGAGAGATGAAAATATACGTATATCACTACTTTTCGCTTCCTTGATATTGTTATTAGTCAAGAGGTGTGAACGAAATAGAAAACCAAGAGTAGTAATGGTGAAATAAGATGTTAGGAAGAAGAAAGTCATAGCTACGACATTCTCGATAGATAAAGGCAAGATTTATAAAATGTTGTGTGTGCAGTCCAGTATATGTAGATACAAAACATATCGGGTCTTATGCAGGGTCATTCCGTCACGTTATTAGTGCCATACTAAGGAGTTCGACTAACATATGTTTCCTGCATAAGTCAGGCCTTTAGAATGACGTTAATCATACGTCAAAACGACTCTGCATAAGGCGGCTCATGTGTTGAAAATGTGGGTGTGAAGAAAACGATTCATGTAAGGCGGAATACAAATAAAAAGTGTTGGGAAAAGGGGAACGATTAAAAAGAATGGTTAAAATTTTGAAAAGTGAAACAAACTAATGGGAACATTTTGTGAGAAGTTGTATTTTGGATTACCTCCCAGTTGCGTACATTCCCAGATCCGTACATGTCGAAATCCTTCCCAGTTCCGGAAAAGTTCCATGGGCAATGGCATAACATATTTTGACATAAGTAAAGATTTCCCACTTCCGTACATGTTTAATAACTGACACTGTTTCAGTGCATTTTTATAAACTTTGAGCAGAGGAGGATATGGAATTGCATGCTCAAGGAAATAGGAAGAGATACATACATGCTTCCATACTGTTGTAATGTTTTTTTTTTCGACTCAAGTCTGCACATTAAATTCAAATTCGATCAATATATTCCTGAAATATGAATTCAAAGGAAAACACAAGTCTGCTATTATAAAAAAAAAAATCTTCATTTAACTAGTATCTGGATCTTCTATGATCTTCGTCCATGTGCAGTAAACCGTTTACCGTAGTTACCACTACCTATATGTAATTCTTATCAATATCAATATATACATACAAGATTTGCAATTTATGACAACTTATGAATGTATGAAAGTGTAAAAAAATGTCATCTAACATCTTTTGAAACATCAGGATTACCTGTCTTTTGTGGGTGCGTGTGAAGCTGCAATATCGTTTACTTTCTTTCTTCTTTTACTTTGCAAGCTGAGACACTTTCTGTCGTAAGCATGGTCACTTGTCCTGGGTTCTAACTTGAGAAAACGAACTAATTCGATGACATGAGGATTTTGCTTGTTTATCAGAGTATTTAATCTATTATTCCAATCCTCTGTGGGATTATTTGTTCTATGGCGTTTTTTATGACAAGTTTCACATTCTTACTGAAGAATTTTCTAGCCACTGGTGAACGAAATAGTCATAAAATTGCTCGAACTTAGGGGAATCTTTCCGAATAGACAGCCAACCACTGTCGGCTATTTCTAAAAGAAGAAAAGCTAATGGCGCATACACTCGAACCTGAAGTCATTGTTTTTGAAATCTCTGTCATCAAATTCTAATCCTGTATCTTACGCCAGAGACACCAGTTAAAGTGAAAATTGCACCCACTTACGGAAGCTGAAGGAAAAATTGTTCTAAAAGAATCTGTTACTGCTTTCTCGAAGTCTACTATTACTTGGAACTTCAGATTCGAATTCAGGATTCATTTCTTTAATAGTGAAAAAAATCTTTCGCGTTTTTTTTTTTGGGGGGGGGAGAAGGCCAAAAACCACTGGAATCACATTAGTTTCCTCTATTGAACTTCCAATATTTGCATGAATTACAAAAAAGTTAGGGAAAAAAAAAAGCTGCAGCTCTTAAACGTACCATCAATAAAGAAGGTCGTGCTGACCTGCTAGGAAGTATGCAAAATGAAACTTCGCTGCGGCTACTACTCGAAACGAAACCTTTAGATTCCATATCACCCCTGCTCAAAAACTAACAAAAAAAATCACAAAAAATAGTGCCAGCTATTGAACCTGTACGGAAATGGCAATTATCATCTCACTTTTAAATTATAACATTTCATTGCATCTGGCACTTGTACGGAACTGGGAAGGATTTTGACATGTACGAAAGTGGGAGTGTACGCAAGTGGAAGGACGCCGTATTTTGAGAGATGTAATGGAAGATATGGTGAAATTAAGAAAATGGATCAGAAGTTTCTTGTTAGTGGATAATTTGCAATGAATAATTGTGCAGAAAGATTGGTTTGAATACCTTAATGCAATAGAAGATTTTAGTTGCTCACATTCCGGGATATGAGTTGCCATGAAAACAGATACGTAACTTGGTAGAACGGTTGTTTTCTAGTCAGTAAGTTTAAGACGTAACTTACGGAACTGACTTTTCTGAACGTTCTGCAAATTTTCCATATGAATATTGCAGAATTCCAGGATACTACTTTTAAAATAAAATAATGTCAGATTTGAATTCTTAAAGTAAAACGAGAACCGCAATCAAATCTACATTTTACTGACAAGCTGAACCAGTTCGCTCAGTCTTCACATTGAAGTTTCTTCTTTTTAATACGCATTTACTTTTTTTAAGTAATTTGTTTCCATATCATAAATGTTATCGCTAAGAGTTCCAGCACATGCTTGAAATTTAAAATGTATGAAAAAGTCTGAGAAAAAGTTTATAATTCAATCTTGTGATGTATTTATACATCATTTTGACGTTCAGTTCATGAAATTTGATACTTTTCAAAATAAACTTCTATTTTTTTTCCCTCTCTGCTTTTCTTTTTTTTCTTCTTTCATCCTCCAATCATTTCCATTTTGAAGAGGAGCTACACAAAAGAAAACCAATCGAAAGCTCTTCTGAAAGAAAGTCTGATACCAGAAGTTGAGAGGCGGACACACACAGAAACACACACACATTGAAGGTTTGGCGAGGAAAAACCTGTTGCTTTCCACTTCATTGACTCTGACTCGCCTACGACAATAGAACAAAATGTCGTTCCACTTAAGAGACAGTCACTGTTCCCAAATTGAGTGACGTCGGGACGAATGAGTTCATTCGTATAAACTTATGAAGAATCTCTGAATGTTAAACAAGAATTTTCTACATCGTTCTTTGTTGTAGGAATCTTTTATTGTGCACCATGTAACCGATCACCTCGAAGTTCGAATAATACAATCTAGAAGTCAGTAACTTTCATGGAAGAAACTCAATGTCGGTTCCACATTCACATTCACTTCACAGCTCTGTTGACTTTTAAATGAATGTTACGGCCATTCTTCTGTTCCAGCGAATAATAATAATAATAATAATAATAATAATAATAATAATAATAATAATAATAATAATAATAATAATAATAATAATAATAATAATAATAATACACTAAAAATATAATATCCAGTTACTCGTGTATGAAGTTTTCTTAACTGAATAATTTCTACACAAACGTACTTGTTTTATTTATTGTAATACAACTAACTTAAGCAATGTTTCGATTGAAAAAATGAAAATGAAATGAAATCTTTGAGTTTTACATCGCACGGTTATGCCGGTTAGGCTAAAGGAGACGGTGAAGATGAGAAATGAATGAAATGGTGGAATGAAGAAAGTAGGGGGAAACGGGAGAACCCCGAGAAAATCCACACACACTGTGTTTGTCCACCCCAAAGCTCACTTGGCGGGGGCTGGGATCGAACCCGGAACCCCAAGCACCAGAGGTGAACGCTCTACCACTGAGAGCCACCGCGGGCCCATGTTTCGGTTGATATTGAATATTGATAAATTGTTACCAAACTTTAATATATAGAATGGAATGAGACCTTTATGTTCAACGTCCCACGATTATGCCCTTCAGGCCAAGGAAGACATTGTTTAAAGCAAGTGAATGATGATGGGGAAAATTGGTGGAATGAGAATGTGGGGAACACCGGAGTAAGCCGAGAAAACCCACAAACACGATGCTGTCCACCACAAACTTACTTGGCCGAGAATCAAACGAGAGACCCCACACAACAGAAATAAGCTCTATATCACTTAGCCACCGTACGCCCCCAGTTCAATATATTGTCTGACTTGTTTATATTAATCATTCTGAGAAAAAAAAGCTTTGTGCACAAATGTTAAAAGATGGACATATTTAATTTAACTGTTAAGACCACTGTTATGTTCTTTAGGTTAAAAGAGACGGATGACTATTGAAAATGAAAGCTCATGAAAGAATTGGTCGATAATCTTTCTTCTAGAGAGAACCACAAATTCTAGAACGCAATGCCTTTCCGATCTCTATAGTCACATTACCTTTCCTGCTCTTCTTTCACACATAAAATCTCTTTGTCTGAAATATATCACTCACTGCCTGACAATGAACCACCCTTTGCTCATGGACACACTACATACTGCAGCCGGCTTCGTCACTCTCCTATAATTACGATCCACCTCTCTCTACGTGCTCTTCGCTTCATGTCATTACGCAATGACTCCAAAAATTCCGGCATTTCTCTTCTCGAAGCATTCCACCTCGATATCTATTCACAGGTCATATTTTCATCATATCATCCTCAGTATATCAAATGTACTAATAGCTCTATATGTTTTACATCAATGCCCGCGTTGTCCCGGGGCGAGAATGTAACCTCACTCGTCATTGTAACATTTCTTAGGGTAGGGACATGCCGAAGATATCTCGCGATAGAGGTCGAGGTTTAAGTCGCGGTCGCTACCTCGATGTCTGGGTCGCGATGGATGAAGGGCGCACATAGTGAGGAGGTTGCACCCTCGCTGATAAGTTCTCAGTTTAAGGAAAAACATTGCTATAACGCATATGAAATTATTCCGTCAGTGCATAAAAATCACTGCAAAACCACATTTTGAAATTGAAAGGAACAAACTGTTTATAAGTAGGGATGGACGCGAGACGAGATATGAGAAATGCCAAAGTCTCATCTTTTGTTTCGCAAAAATAATTGAAAAATGAAATGAAATATTTAAGTTTTACGTCCCACGTTTACACCGGTTAGGCTAAAGGAGACGGTGATGATGAGTAATGAATGAAATGGTGGAATGATGAAAGTGGGAGGAAACGGGAAAACCCCGAGGAAACCCACGAGCACGATGTTTGTCCATCACAAAATCTACACGGTGCGAGCTGTGATCGAACCTGGGACCCCAAGCACCGGAGGTGAACGCTCTACCACTAAGCGACCGTGCCCCCTGCAAAAATATTTGCGTCTCATCTCTATCAATATTCTCAATCAAAGATTTTTACCTTTTATTCAATTTTCTGTGAAGAAATGCCCTCTTTCAGCACTCAGGCGAGAAATCGTTTCCCAGTAAAATTTAATAAATAAATAAATCAGGTATATCTTCAGGTTTCGAGAGGAGGGGGTATTAGCTGCAGCAAATGAAGTTTCGGCACGGAAATTCCATATTCGACGTTTCCTCCCTATGGATACGTGTCAGCCTTTACAGGTATTTCTTTACCTTATATCAATAACGCATTTAGAAGAAACTATTTTTATTAATCTCAGAATTGGAAGTGGTGGTGGTGTACTTTTTAAGCATAGATATGATTAACAGTAGCTTCTTTTTTCTTTAAAAATTCTATAATTTGATGACTTCACCCCGGAAGCCCCCTCCTTGTGACCGTCACTGCCTTATATAATAATAAGCTACAGTATAATTCTCAAATAAATAGCTTATCTGAATAATTTATCTGACATTCCCATTTCAGTTGCTATTTTCTTCCATTCTCTATTTAAAACGTACCTATTATGATGTTGTTTGTGTTTCTTATTCCATATTGCTGAAACATTCCTCAATATGCCTTTCATAATCAAATATAATAGTGCAGCAAAACCTCTCGAGCTTAGACACACACAATCCACTGTAGATGAAATTCTAAACAAGTGAAGACTTTATTCCGTGCAGCGCGTCAGGGAGAGCCAATGAAAACACGAGCCACAGCGATGCTTCCGCTGAACATCGATGTAAAAACAAACAAAGTTGTTCATCATCGCGACCACTAATTTACCCTCGCGGTCGACCTCTAGGTCGCGATGTAGCGTGAATCTTTGGCATGTGCTTACTCATTTGAATCCATGGGTTTGTGCCAGTATCGAGGGTGCGACCGCGACTTAAACCTCGACCTCGATCGCGATGTAACTTTGGCATACATTTACCCTTATGTGTTGTGTCTTGTATTGGACATACTCATTACATTCACACCTCATATACGTTTCACTTCCTACCTTATGTTTACGATCTCAAGATCATAAAATCCAACATAAAATAATTAAGGAAAATTCTGCAAATGAATAATGAATAATAAATAAATCATGTTTATCGTAACAAAAGTACCGTACCACCAGTTTTCCTTGCTATTTCTCCCCGGGCGTAACTCTTCGTCGGGGCTAGCATTGCCTAAAAAAAAAAAAAAGCTACTTTTCCAGAATTTTGCTTTGTTAAAGTTTTGAAGTGCTACTTATTAAACGGTGAGGACTTTTGGTTTTCCTTCCTGTTCCACATCCTCAACTTTCTCTCCTCACCGTACTGGTGAGTACCATCTTGTCAGACTTATCTAGCCAAAGGCGAACGGTACTACCGGTTTGGCGGAAGGACAGTCACACCTGGACTACTATTCAAACGAGTAGTCGAACCGTTAGTCATCACATCATAACACTGATGCATATACGCTTTTGGGCAGAGCCCACAGACGGAGTTTTCATTGGTGGACTTACGCTTACAAGGGAAGAGAGGGAGACTATATATCGAAGTGGAAGATGGTTTACCAGTATACACCAATCGAAAGCACTAATGACACATATTACGAAACTGTAATAAAAATTGTCCGAATGCATATACTATGCGAGTTATATGAATATACAGAGTGCCCAGAAAATCCGTTTCCACCCCTAGAAATCGCAAACGATGAGACAGATGCCAAAACAGGAAAACACGTGTTTGATCATTTTAAAAGTAGAACGTATCAAAGCAAACAGTGTTGTCCCAGGGCCACCCGCAGGGTCTCAGGCGGGGTCCAACTCAAAAATTGCAAAAGGTAAGGGGGTCAAGTAGCATATCGTTGAAAACCTGTTGAGAAATGAAAGAAGACGGAACAAGTCTCGGCTCTCTAAAATTACTGTGGGTGTGCGGTGGCTCAGTGATAGAGCGTTCACCTCCGGTGCTTGGGGTCCCTGATTCGATCCCAGCTCGCGCCGTGTGGACTTTGTGGTGCACAAACACCATGCTCGTGGGTTTTCTCGGGGTTCTTCCGATTCCTCCCACTTTCTTCATTCCACAATATCACTCATCTCTCATCATCACCGTGTCCTTTAGCCTAACCGGGATAGGCGTGGGACGTAAAACCTAAAGATTTCATTTCATTTCTCTAAAATTACTCTGCAAAATGGCCTCCGTTCAAAATGTCAGCCAAAACGTCATTGTAAAGTCTATGGCCACCTCCAAAAACCTGAAACGGCGAGACACATGTCAAAACAGGAAAACGTGTGTGTCATCATTTCGAAAGTACAATGATTGAAAGTAAAAATATTATTCCCAGGGTCCTCCACAGGGTCCCAGACGGGGTCCTACTCAAAATTTTCAAATGGCAAGGGAGGTCAAGTAGACCCGTAAAATGCTTCGTATGGTGTATTATACTAAATGGGGCAGACACATGGACATTACGCAAAATTGATGGAAAACCAATGGAAACTTTGGAAATGTGAGTGTTGAAAGGAATGGAGAGAATTAGTTGGGTCGAGCGAAAAACGAATGTGAGGATGTTTGAAATGGTTAGGAGAAAATAATAATTTTATATATTATTGAAAAGAGAAAGACAAACTGTTTGGAACATTGGGTAAGAAGGAACTGTATTATGAGAGATGTACTAGAGGGTATGGTGGTAGGTAAAAGAGGGAGGGGGCGAAGAAGGCTATAATTGATGGACGATATATAAACAGAAAAATCGTACGTGAAGAGGCTAGCTGAAGACTGTGGAGCATGGTAGCTTCTCAGTTGTGGAAAGTGACCTACCAATTTCGAGAGAATACCTATAATGATGATTTATTTCCTTACCTTACAGTATCACATTGAAAAACTCCGCAAAGACGTCAACAAACTCTTACAAAATCAACGCTCCTTACTTCAACGCAGTGCGACATCCTACACATCGTAGACATCTGCATCCTCCATTACCGCTAATTTTCACGCTGTATCACTACACATTACCTCCCAGAGATCCCATATTATAGCTCATCGCTGATTACATTATTCATAAACATCTTCCATTTATCCATTCATCGTTTTCTGCACAGTAATTCCCTTTACCTTCAACATAGACATCCTCGGTCTCTCACTATTGCCTAGAGTTGCCCTAGACAGAAGGTAGCTTCATTTGTTCTGCAAACATAACCTACGTGTTGTCCTGTGTATCACACTTCACGTCATACTTCATCATAAAGGTGTCGTACGTTTATCTTGATCGTATTTCCCATTTCTCGCTAAAATAACCAGTCTTATCCTTTACAAATCGCCTAGTGTGTTACAAGTACTTACAAATATGGGAAAAAAATCCTTCCTCTTGTTAAGAAACGAAGTTTCTCAAGTCTGATATCTTGAACTAATGTAATATTATATGGTAATGAAGTTGAATAAAATCTCTTAGTCCACACATACCTTTCCTCGAAATAATATTCCTTCGCACCACGCATCTTAGAGAAAGCTTAACCACTTTACAGGTAGCTAGCCAGTCAGTAGGGTTTGCAAATAAAACAAGAATTTTAGGAAAACTAAAAATGGATCAAAATATTGCGATCTTGGCCAATAATTAGTTTTTAGATCAGGGGTCACAAAATTTTTGAACGACCACTAAATCGAATTTTCGTATTTTCTAGGGAATAAGCACATCATACTGAGTTAAGTCATAGTTTGGGTTTGGCTACACTACATGAAAAAAAAAAATGTTGAAATATATTAGATCTTTTTGGGAAAATTGAATCAGGGGCATAACATTTTTGAAGCCCCTAAACAGTTTTCGTTTTTCGTTTTTCTTAACGGAACAAGTACATCATATTGAGTTAAATAATAGTTTGGCTACACTATATGTAGTTCTCCAAACATAAGGCCTACAAGAAAATTTTTGATTCTAATATGTTGGATTTTTTGATTTAAAAAAAAAAAAAAACTTGTTGTTGGTGACTCGGCTTAACCGTGATATAGAAATTGAATTGTTTGATTTAGCACTGTTTTTTTTTTATTGCTCTGTAGGTATCATTAAATAATCTTGACATAGAGATAAGTATTTAATTATTGAATTCTTCCAGTTTGCTGAATCCCATTGTGTTTAAGCAAGTTACGAATAAATGTTTTTTTTTCTTCCTTAAATCATTCGAATATTTCTAGCAACAACTTAGTATATGATTTTCAGAAGTCCTAACTGCTTATCAGTAGCTCTGCAGAACTAGGGAACGTCTGGTTCATTAGTTTTTTTCTCTCATTCACGCAGAACTTTCTGACAAAGTTTGGATATCAGTGAGCTAATACCTAGTAGGGAAAGTTGTTGAAGTTAACTGAAGAATTTGAAATCTATTTTGTTGTATTATGTTCCACAGAACAAAACGTTGTGTGGAAACAAGAAAATAACACCCCAGTTTTGGTGACTTGATAAATATTCCCTAGTAAACAATTTGGTTCCTCGATATGTTGCGTAAAGTGAAGTTAGAAGACAATCGTTTCCTATTGGGCAATTCAGTGCTTTCCAACCTTTTCGAATACGTTTACCCTTTACGGAACTCCCTCGACATTGCGACATACCTTTTTGATTTTGCTTTTTTATTAATAATATGAATTACAAGCAGAAAGCCCGCTCTTCGTGGGATGAATACGTTTTATTTTGGACATAAAGGGCACCAAAATTTTCACCAATCAACTTAGGGTTCACAAAAACTATGAATTCGACACTATTATTGCTCTATTTGTTTAAAAAAATATTTTTACATGTCACCACCCTCCCTGAAAAGTACCAATGGGAGATGAATTTGGATTTAAACAGCATTTGAAGTGTCTCTGTTCATCTCAGCGACCACGAGAACTATGGAGTCGACTAGGGATGCGCTCGAGTCGAGACATGTCTCGAATCTCGACTCGACTCGACTCGAATTCGAGTCGAGATTCGAGTCGAGACACACTTTGTAAAATTCGAGACGAGTCGAGACAAACGTATTTCTCGACTCGAATTTTCGAGTCGAGACACGAGTCGAGTCGAGACGGCTCTTAAAAATCTCGACTCGACTCGAATGTCTCGAAAATCTTTCTATAATTTTTAATATTATTTTGAAGAAAGTATTCACTCAGAAACAGCCTTGAAACCAATTCCAGCTTTTATTCCTTTAGAAAGGTACAGAACGCATAAAATTAATAGTTAATCTTTAAAGATCAAGATTTAATTTTCAGCTCAATTCAGTTAATTAGAACTAATAGTTAATGTCGTTGTATTTGGTTGTACTGTAAATATAATGATAATAATAATAATAATTGATTATCTAGTTTGTATAAAAGTATTATCCGTAGTCTAAATCTAGTTTGTATAAAACTATTGCGATAGAGTGAACTTCATAAATTCTCTGAATGAGCAGTTGGTAGTCTATAGTAATTTAGCATAGTTATAATTATTGTGTTTTCGTTCCCATGAACGCAATAGGGTTACGTAACTTCTGGATTATTTGCTTGCCCAACTATTCTGAGGCTTTAATATGTTGCAGCATATCACGAGCTACGGATAATATATAATGTAACGTTTGTTGTACATCACATATTATGATACGAGACTATTTTACATAGTATATCTTATCTAATATAAATAAAATAAAGAGTTTGTTTGTGTGTTTGTCTGTCTGTCTGTGCGACCTGGGGACCAGACGAGTGGACCGAGAGTTCCCAAAATTTGGTCACGGGTACTTTAGTCCAGGCCCCAGATCAAGACGAAGCGTTTTTTTAAATTTAGAACCAGGGGGGTCTCGGGGGGGACGTTTACTGGGACCGACCTGGGGACCAGACAAGTTGACCGAGCGTTACCAAATTTTGGTCACGGATACCTTGGTCCAGGTCCCAGTCTAAGGCGAAGCGTTTTTGTCAAAATTGGAACCAGGGGGTCTCAGGGGGGCGTTTAGCGAAACATGTAGTAAAAATAATCCAAATTGATCGACATCAGTGTCAAATCCATAGTTTTCACGGTCGCTGAGATCAATGGTGACACTTCCATCAGCGATGACTTGCAAATTCAGCTACTACTGTATGCGGGCCGGGTGTCAACGGGTGAGGAATACCGAGACATGTATAAATAGCCCATATTGATTGATACTAGTGTCAAATCCTTAGTTTTCGCGGTCACTGAAATGAATGGTGATACTTCCACAGGTGTTGACTTCCAAATACAGCCCCCATGCTAAGAATGGGTATATTAAGCTAGTATTACAATAAATGGACTGCTTGGATGCCAAGAACTAGTACAGATAAGTACCATCCACTTCTATGAATAGGTATTTTTTAAAAGGATTTTTGTAAACACTAAGTTATAAAACAATGAACTACATACAGTAGTTATGGTTTTGGTTCCCAACATAAAAGAAATATGGATTGTTCATGAGATATTGAACTTCAACTTTCACTCCTGGAAAATTTCAATTTTGGAGTTAGGCCACTTGGCATCAAAGCAGTTCACTGTAAGATAAATACATTCCGCACATTAGTAACATAGTTGTTCAGGGGCCTTCGATTTCCATCCTCTCAAATGAAAGCTGAATGATTGCTTGTTACATGCTGACTATATAGGAGAAATAGTGTATTAAGTTTTCGAGCTTTGGTGCGTATCCGTATTTACACTCTGATATAACTTTAAGTTCACGCTCAAATCGAGCTAATTGTTTAATGCATTTCGAAAGCTTTTGTTTTTATGCAGCTCATTAAGGAAAATCTATTTCATAATCGTAACATTTATGTACTAAGAAACTATGAACGTAAAGTGGACTCGACCTAGCCCCGTGGCCGCTGTGACTCAGTGGCACAGCTCTCGCTCTTGGTGTGTGAGGACTCTGATTCTGTGTGTGTGTGTGAACTCCGCGGCTAGTGTATGCGTACAGAGTCGGAAGCGGTATGTATTGTTTATACTACTTACAACATTACCCCCCACATAAAATATAAATTCACCCTTTCTCCCTTCTCTTTTTCGAATACAATGAACCGACTCTTTTGCTGAAGAACGAAGCTAAAAGAAAATTGAAACATCTAAACTATGACTCAAAAGATGACACTGACACTGATGTCGATCAATTTGGATTATTTTTACTACATGTTTCGCTAAACGCCCCCCTGAGACCCCCTGGTTCCAATTTTGACAAAAACGCTTCGCCTTAGACTGGGACCTGGACCAAGGTATCCGTGACCAAAATTTGGTAACGCTCGGTCAACTTGTCTGGTCCCCAGGTCGGTCCCAGTAAACGTCCCCCCCGAGACCCCCCTGGTTCTAAATTTAAAAAAACGCTTCGTCTTGATCTGGGGCCTGGACTAAGGTACCCGTGACCAAATTTTGGGAACTCTCGGTCCACTCGTCTGGTCCCCAGGTCGCACAGACAGACAGACAAACACACAAACAAACTCTTTATTTTATTTATATTAGATAAGATATACTATGTAAAATAGTCTCGTATCATAATATGTGATGTACAACAAACGTTACATTATATATTATCCGTAGCTCGTGATATGCTGCAACATATTAAAGCCTCAGAATAGTTGGGCAAGCAAATAATCCAGAAGTTACGTAACCCTATTGCGTTCATGGGAACGAAAACACAATAATTATAACTATGCTAAATTACTATAGACTACCAACTGCTCATTCAGAGAATTTATGAAGTTCACTCTATCGCAATAGTTTTATACAAACTAGATTTAGACTACGGATAATACTTTGTCTAAATATTTATCTATAGTGTCTAAACTTTCTTTGAAGCGCAGTCTTTTGTATTTGTAAGGTTTTGCGAGTGTTTTCGAGATAGCCAAATTTTTACCATGGACTCCTGCTGCGAACTGACCGTGAGTAAACACCCGGTCTCGCTGTGCTCAATTTCTCTCGCACACGTGAAATGGGTTTGTTGTTTTCAAAACAAATAGGAAGTTACCTTGTGCTTTTGCATTTCTGCACGCACACAGGTACCATTGTTGTTTTAATGATCAGAAGAAATATCAAAACCATCCGATATATATGATACAAAACAGCTAACAGAGGGAGGCAAAGATAAAAGTAGGCCTATACCAAGTTTTCCGCGTGGTACCATTATGGAGAATAAATATTTGATAAAGTCACGTAGATGCGCTTAAACCTATTCCATCTGTCCTAATAATTTTTCTGGTCTCATCTATTTCTCAGGAGAATACGTACAACATATGTCCAAATTCCATATATACTCTTTCTAAACTAATGAGTAAACTCATTAAGAACACCAACTGATATCAATAAACAGGAAAGAAAACAATACTTTATACTTCTATCATTTGGTACACATCTCTATGAAGCATAGCTTGTTTCTTTTCGAAATAGCTCCTTCGTGTCACAGCTGTGGTTAGTTTTGTTTTGTGTTAGGATGAAAGAGAGAAATGCAACATTTGCTTCGCTGTGAAGTTATATATATTATTAAGATGAGCGGTGATAAGCGAGGTTTAACAAAGAGTGCCTTTTGGATGCACAATTTAACGGGTAGTTGCAGTCCGTGTTGAGAATCGAACCAAAGCTATGTAAGACATGTTAATATTGAGCTCTTTTGTGATAAAAGTGAACTTCAGAAACACACAAAAGACTTGAAACATCAAGCTAATGTAAAGCAATTGAAAAATAGCCTACCTATCGCTGCATCTTTTCTGTGGCTAGAAACATGCAGTGTGTAGCAACAAGAATCGTGTTAAGGACTTTTTTTTCGAACATAACATTCCCTTCCACGCCATAAAAGACAATATAATGTTTGTTAAAAGAAAGTGCACATAATATTTTTAAATTTTGTTTGTGATCCTATCATGCATAATTATAAATAATGCCTTTCATACTACGAGAATGAGTTCAACTATACGTCATGGCCCCTCTAAAGCGGGGCCGCGGTGGCTCAGTGGTAGATCGTTCACCTCTGGTGCTTGGGGACCCTGGTTCGATCCCAGCTCGTACCAAGTGAACTTTGTGGTGGACAAACACCGTGTGCGTGGGTTTCCTCGGGGTTCTTCCGTTCCTCCCACTTTCTTCATTCCACGATTTCACTAATTTCTCATCATCACTCCTCTCTTTTAGCCTAACCGGCATAACCGTGGGACGTAAAACTCAAAGATTTCACTTCATTTTTTTCCCTCGAAAGCGATATCTTTCAAAATTATTTATTGTTAGATATTGTAAATTTACGGTATCTATTTTAGTGGACGGGAAATTTTGCATCTAATCGGATAATTTCATGGCTTCTAACAGGAATTCGCAGTTACGAAATTTGCATCACTGTCTTTTGAAAGGATGCCTACAAAAAATACTACTAGAAAATAACTGAAAACACAAAATGGATTTGATAGCCAAATTCACGTCATCTTGGTGCGTCATCATTTTTCTTTAAATATTTGTATTTAGTATTAGATTAGAGTTTAGTGTCCCTTTCAGCATCAAGGCTATATGAGACGTGAACTTACAAATTAACGTGGGTTCAGAACCACAGGAGTTCCCATCGGAAATCGAACCTAGGTCTATATTTAGTAATGTGTACATAAAGTTGTGAAATTGCGCTTGTATAATGGAATGCAATTCCTTCTACTGACATAAACCTTCACAATACTTAGCTGGACAAAGTATCTTTAAAAACAAAATGTCACTCTTTATGTTTCAGTTCCTGGTTCGACTGAAGGATGGAACAAATTGCAATGAGCGTTTTTGGATCCTACTTTGTGTAGTTGATTCATCATAAACTTGGTATTTGATACGGATATGAAGTATTACACTTATTTGGTGTTTATTTCTAAATAATAAGTCCTAATACAATTTCATAAAGTTGTAATTCTTCTTTAGTTTGTATCACTTTACACAATGACAAATCCAAAAGGTGTGTTGTATCGGTGCAGTACCAGTTTTTCACGTTTTTCAAAATGTTCCAAAAGCCAAAGAATAATCTTTAATTTCTGATATTTTAGTCGTCACAAATTACAATTTTATAATGTAGTCAATGTTTATAGTTACTGGGCAGTTGGGCGTTTAAACTAATGACATCATAATAAAGTCAAAACCCTAATTTTGAATTGAATTGATTCTGATTTTAACGTCCCGTTCAGCAGCTAGGCTATGTGAGACGTGGACCTACTGATTAACGTGGAATCCGAACCTCATGAACTCCCACCGGGAATCAAACCCAGGTTTCCCACGCCAAAGGCAAGTATGCTAACCGTTAGCCACGAAGGAGCTCCACCATAATTTTAGTGGGCGATAAGAAATATCTCGCCAGTGCTTTTACAATAAATAAAATTTTATAAGTTATAAAGAATAGTGGTAAGAGATTTTATAATAGCTCTTTTATTTATGAGATATGAGTATTTTGAAAAAAAAAACAACTAAAGAATAGGCGGAACCACAAAAGACTGGTAAAATAAACTTTCTTATAAATACATACGCACCTTACTCATCTTTTATAATTGCTATGCTTACGTTCTCCATAAAAACAGAAATTCTCTTTTAGTGATACTTTACACAAGATCATGAAGTGGGTTCAAATTTAATTAAAGGCAAAATACAATACAATAATCCAAAAATATTGCCTCAAGTGAGTTTAAAGATTTCTAAGCACTAGTGCGAAACCGGGCTCTGCCGTTGCGATCGATTTACAGGTCTTGAGACGAAAGTAAGAAGGGTCTTACGCACACAGTAACTAAAAACAATTAATATGCCGGTAACTTTCCCCCAAATGGGTGTATCTTAAAACTAATCTCACCATTATTTTTCTAATTAAATTCTAGCCCGAAATTATGTATCATATTACCCTATTCCCATTTTGAAAACTTGACCTTAATTCAAAATGGCGGATTTCAAGATGGCTGCCATCAAGGTCATATCTACCATACGACTTCCCCCCAGGACTTATATGTATCCACATGGTTTTTCTTCACTTTTCTTCATTAACGCTCCGTTTACAAAGGGTAGTAAGGGACTTCTGTGGTAATCTCTAATAACCACATCACAACTCTTAAAAGTTATTAAAAAAAATAGAAAGCATGCACCATGGCAAAAATTTGTCATCACAAGTAATGATGCATACATGCCTTCTATCAGCAAAAAAAAGTTTCATTGAAATTGGAGCCGGACATTTGAGTGATGTCCCTTGTGGGATGTGATTGAACGTGACGTCAGAACACATCGCCCCCCTTCCCGGAATTTACGGGAATTAGGTGACTGAGTGAGCACATGTGGTGCCAGCTCTCTCCAGCGACCTATCAAGGATCATTGCGTGTATGCCAAGACGTGTCGCCGTTTTTATCCATGCCAAAAGTCGACATACTGACAATTAGGTAGGTAGTCATGATGGTCTGGCTGATGTGTGCGTATATTTTAACTCGTACATTTTGTCTCGACTCGAATTTCGAGACGTCTCGACTCGAATTCGAGTCGAGTCGAGACAGAGACTGTCGAGTCGAGACACGAGTCGAGACAGAAACATATTTTCGAGTCGAGACACGAGTCGAGACAACATTTTCTCGAGACGAGTCGAGACAGGCTTAAATCTCGACTCGACTCGACTCGAATGCATCCCTAGAGTCGACACTAATATTGGTTATTTTCGATCAATGTTAACTATCTTCTCCTCCTGAAAGTTGGATCGTCAAAGTGAAATGGTAGAAACCATCCCAGGCTCGATCTTTATCAATGTTGAAAGTTTGATTGTGATCGGTCTATTGTTTTAAGAGTTATGAAGTCACAAACATAGTCACTTTTAATCTTGTATATTAGAATAAGAGTGCAAAACTATGAGTTTGTATAAAGTAATTTGAGTTTAGATAGAACTGAGCATTGTTGCTGCCGTTGCAGGCGTTGACTGGAACAGTCTTATCTCAGAATTGATTTTAGCCAAATTAAATGTTTAATATTTTGTTTTTTTAAAATTCTAAAATTTTGCAGCATATTCTATTTATTCTTTCACGGTACACCAGTTGATAACGACTAGGCCAATGCATGACGTTGGAGAGCACTTTCACTCTGGGAGTAGCGGCCGAGAGAAACAAGAAGAACAAGGGAGAAAGTGGGAGCAATATAGAAGAATAAACTAAAGAAATGTTGACAATATTTAAATAATCTTAACTAAAACAAAAAGGAACTGTCGACTCTACCTTTGTCAAAGCAAAATTTCCCGCCAACCATCGGCGGAATTATGGGGGGCATTGCTCCCCAAACTTTTTGGCAAAAAAATAGAAATGCCACCTATAAGATGGCCACATACCAAGACCTCCGAGACCGACCAAAGGGTCTGCTCCCCCACTGCCTCCCCCCAGCAGAGAATTCCTAGCTCCGCATATGCCGCCAACTCCTTATGGTACTTAGCGTAGTCGCTAACTCTCTCTCGCCTTTGGTGCAGGCTGTAACTGATTCGATTCTTGGTCATTGCACTCGGTCGACAAAAAAATATAAATTTATCAAATTATGTATATGGATGTTAAAAGCGCGTTCACAAAAGCTCTCATCTGCCCTCAGCCAACTGGATCAATTTTCTACTTCGTATTCCTATTTTTGCGAGATCGATCTTAATATTATCCTTCCATGTGCACCTAGGTCTTCCTAATAGTCGTTTTTATATTGGATTTACAGTCAAATTTTTGAAATCGCTACTAGTTTCTTCAATTCTGGCTACATGACATGACCACCTGAGCCTCATAGACTTGAGGGCACTAACAATGTTTGGCAAACGTTATAAATTATGCAGTTCCTCGTTATGAAGTTTCCGCTATATCTTATTCCCATTCCTGTTGGATCCAAATATTCGTCCCAGAATTTTATATTTAAACACTTTCAGTGTGCGATCTTTCCTCACCGTAAGCGACCATGTTTCGCAACCAAACAGAAAAACAGACATCATTATCGTTTTATATATTTTAGGCATCAAATTCCTCGACAAAATTCGCGTCGACAAGAGATTTTGGATTGAATAATAACACGAATTCCCTGCTTTAGTCGACATTTAATTTCTTTACGGATATGATTTTGGCCTGCTAATATTGATCCTGGATATTTAAAAAAAGTATCCATTTTCTTGAAAGTATCACTTTATATTTCAACATTCATATTGTACAATGTTATCATCCCGGTGAATATCAAACAAACAAAAATCAATCAATCAATCAATCAATCCATCTATTAAAATGCTATAATAACAACAAAAACACCTGAGCTCCAACCTGTAACTTTGGATTTCAAATATTTCGTATACGGTTATTTGTGATTTCACGTTCAATAAGGACAATTATTTTAAAATATGTGTACTTTAAATAAATTATTTAAATCGAGTTTTTTTCATGAAGTTTATTTTTCTTAAATTATTGTTCAAAGCCTTTTCCAAAATAAATGTAAATAAATTATGCTGCCGTCTTTGGAGTTCTTTTAAACTATATGTTAGTAGACGTTTATATGCTTGTGGCCAATCCTTTCGACAATGAGATCTCGGAAACTATAGAGGCTCTAGAAAGATGACGTTTTCACTGATCGATTGCAAATTTTGCGTAGATTGTCTAGTTCTAATTGAATACTTAAAATGCATGGTCATTATTTCTTTATTACATTTTTAAAGGTACACTGGAAGTGTTGAAATTAAAAAAAAAAAAAATCTAAAGCATTATATCCTACGAGTTATATATCCCACCATTGTTGTATATAAGTGTTGCATATGTCTCAGGCGTTTCGTGACAAAATAATAATGAAAAAGGAAGGATAACCATTTCTTCAGTCTAAGGTGAATCTTTATTTTTGGAGTGTTTTGCCCAATGAACACATTATATAACTGACATTATAATTAATTGTGTATATATTGTATTTGCTTATTACATACTGCATGCAAGAAGAAATAAAACAATTATCATATATGAATTAGAAACTCCAGCCGGAAGTAAGCTCAAATCTTGTAAACAGTGCGAGATATTGAGAAAAAAAATCTCCCCTTTATGATACCCCTTGCAGATTTTTTTTATCAAGACATCTATCACGTGTGTCTGTAATAGGGGCGGATCCAGGGGGCGATCGGGGCGATTGCCCCCCCCCCAGAAGACGAAACTTTCTTATTTTATATATATAAATAAAACCCATTCCAAAGTTTGGAACCCTTAAAAGTAGCAGTATGACAACCCACCGCCTGCCCAGAAGTCGGTCCTGGTACAGGGACAGGTACAGATATTGTGAGGAATGACAAGGAGATTCGTGTTCATATGTGAATGATGCGCTGTGTAAAGAGCGCATGTTCAGCTAGTCTATATATTAAAAAGCTAGGTTTATGTTTGTGGTCAAGAAAAGTTTATATGTTTGTCTCCAATCCTTTCGACAATGAGATCTCGAAAAGCACAAGTACTGGAAACGTACCGATTTCCCTGGTCCATTCTTAATTGTGTGTAGATTGTCCAGTTCTAAATGAATATTTTGAAAACTTTGCCATTATTCCTTTAATACATTTTGTAGGGGTACACTGGAAGTGTTAAAATTAAAAAAAAAAGCGCATAGTACCCTACGAGTTATATATTCCGACACCATATAGTTGTATACAGGGGTTGTATATATCTCAGACGTTTATTTCATGGCCAAGTGATAATGAAAAAAAAAAAAAAAAAACGATAACCATTTCTCCAGGCTAAGGTGAATCTTTATTGTTTAGAGTGTTTTCCCAAATGAACACCACATATCACTGACATGATATAGTGATTAATTGTGTATGTAATGTATTTGGTATTTACATACTGCATGAAAGAAGAAAGAAAACACTGATCATATATGAACTTGAACCGAAAGCAGGCTCAATTTTTCAAACGGTGCGAAATATTGAGAAAAATAATCGATAAAATCTCCCCTTTATGACACCCCTTGCCGATTTTTATCAAGACATCTTTCTTTTCTGTATGTAAAGGGATATGTGCAGATGTTGTGAGGAATACAAGGAGATTCATGCTCATATGTGAATGATGCGCAATGTAGAGAGCGCAGGTTCAGCTAGTCTATATCAAAATGCTAGGTTTATATGTTTGTCTTCAATCTTTCGACAATGAGATCTCGAAAAACCGCAAGTGCTAGAAACATGCCGTTTTCGCTCTTTGATTCTAAACTTTATCTAGATTGTCCAGTTCTATTTGAATATTTTTTTTTTTTTTAAGATGTGGCTATTATTTATTTATTACATTTTAAAGGGGTGCACTGGAAGTGTTGAAATTAAAAAAAAAAAAAAAAGTAAAGCACCATGTTCTATGAATTATATTCCATCACGACATAGTTGTATTCAGGGATTGTATATCTTTCAGACATTTGTTTCATGGCCAAATGATAATGGAAAACAAAGGATAACCATTTCTCTAGTGTAAGATGAAGCTTTATTGCTTGGAGTGTTTTACACAATGAACACAATATATAATTGACATTATAATTAATTCTGTGTGCAATGTACTTGCTTATTACATACTGCATGCATGAAGAAAGAAGACACTAATCATAGATGAATTAGAAACTGCAACCGGAAGTAGACTCATATTTTGCAAATTGTTCGAGATATTGAAAAAAATAATCGAAAAAATCCCCTTATGGTACTCTTTGCCAAGTTTATCAAGACGTTTTTCACTTGCGTCTGTCGAGGAAAATGTACGGATGTTGAGAAATGACATGGAGATTCGTGCTCATATGTGAACGATGCGTTGTGTAGATAGAGTACGTTCAGCCAATTTATTTAGTTTTCTCTGCATTTACTTTCAAACCCATGTCCCTGCAAGCTTTTAATGAGGTCTCTGCATTTCTTTCTATTGTTCTCGTGTCATCCCATATTATATTTACATCAGCATGCACCATAACCTGGTGTATACCATTCAGCTCTTAGGCCCTAGTTGCTGTCTTTGATTTTCCTTATATCGTACTCCACAACAAAATTGAAAAATAATGGCGACAATACATCTCCTTGTTTTAGGACATTCGAGACGTGAAAACTTGTGGACAAGAATTTTGCTATTTGGACTTTACTTTGGGATTCATTTAAACACATCTTAATTAGTCTAACTAGCTTTTTTGGTATTCTAATTCTCTAAGAATGGTGTACAATGTTTCCCCTTGTAATCGAATCGTAGGGCTTTCTAAAATCAATAAATAGTTAATGTACTGGGGTATTGCATTCTCTTTACTTCTCGAGTATTTGTCGAGCAGTAAAATTATGGCCAATAGTTGAACAATTTCGTATAAATCGGCACTGATAATCTCCTATAATTCCATCTGAGTATGGAGTCAATCTTAATAATAAAATATTTGAGATGATTTTAAGTAATACAGGTTTTCTAAATATTTTCGGAAGCTATGCATAAAGAAAGATTTTTACTTCTGCACATGATTTTTTTTTTAGCTCACCAAGATCTACCCATTAATATATGTCTCAATTTCGGACACTTTTTTTCCTGTTAAACGCAAGTAGTAGTGCAGAATTTGGAGGCTAATAGCTCTATCGCCATTTCTGTATGAAGCCTAAATACAGAATTTAAAAGGAGACTAAACTGTGATCTCCTACCGAGAATCGGACACTGTCTTCTACATAGAATGTGAGAGCACTACACCTTTAGCTACTAAGTAGCCCACGAAGTACCATGTCCACAGTCATATTTTTTAAAAAAAAATGTCACCTATATTATTTTAGAGCTCATGTGCTTGCATCGGTACGTAGGAAATTCTAGTATTTAATGTTTAAATAAAGAACGCAATTGGCTAAAGACAATCTACGTCTGTTAGCTTTACGAGCGCAATGAGAATTTTTTTTTGTTGGGAGGGGTCTAATTTTTCGAGGAGGAGGTCCAACACTACAAGCCACTACGTCTTTGTAGTAATAAACGGGTATTATTCTGCATGCGGAAAGACGGTAAGTAACTGTAAAATAACTCCGGCTATACTTGCAGAAAAAATAATAAATGATAGAACTAGATTGCTTTTGTACGAGTAAGAGTACAGATGAAATTAAAAACGAAGTGAACTATTTCAATTTTACGTCTTACAATTATGCTGGCTAGGGTAAAGGGGACGGTGATGATGAGAAATGAAGGAATGAAGAAAGTGAGAGGAAACGGGAGAACCTCGAGAAAACCCACGCACACGGTGTTTGTCCACAACAAAGTTTAGTTCACTTGGTGTGAGCTGGGATCGAATCAGGGATCCCATGCACCAGAGGTGAACGCTCTGCCACTGAGCACCGCGTCCCAAAGAGTACACATGAAGTGTAAGATAAAATTTTTATGCTAAATCAATCGTTTCCCTCTTAAACAAGTATAAGGCGTGGGAGACTCAGGTTCGATTCCCGGCGGGAGCTCATGTGGTTCGCATTCCACGTTAATCAGTAGGTTCCGTCTCATATATTCTCGCTGCTGAAAGCGACGTTGAACTCAAATTCGACTTAAACAAGTAGACGTAGTCTTGTTTAAAAAAAAAAGTGTAGAAATGTATGCTGAGTTAGGAAGTTTTGGTTTAATTACAAGTGTGGATAAAAGTGCAAGGCTTTTCAGAGATAAGTGGCCAGTTTTTTTTTTTTTTAAGATATTTATACATAGAAACTGAGTAATACATATCAATGACTCGCAGTATTTGTTAATTAAATATATTGAAACTTATTATTATTTTCTTTTCTTTATTTTGACAGTATCAATTTGAGAGTGCCTATCTACACACAAATGTTACGTATGTTAGATGTTAGCTTTCTGCTAGTCTATGGTCGACGGGATTGTTTCTACGACTTTCTTTTAAATGTATTTGGTTGTTGGTGTCGACAAGATGCCAAGCTGAAGGAGAAAAAAATCTTGACAAAACTAAGGCATGGATATTTTAGTTTCTGGTCGATTACCTGTGTGCTCATTAAGTCATCTTTCTGTGCCATTTGCACCTGAGCATTTTATTTCTCCTATTTTCTTTAGCTCTTTAAGACTAATGATCGATCTTTGTCCACGACAAACTGAGAAAAGTTTTGCTAACATTTGTTTGACCTTCCTTGATAAGGTTTCCTTCTGTTGCAGGCATCAGTCAACTCGACCTTAGACGATTCTACAGCTTCTGCACGTTGTGTTCCAAGTTGGTAAGTTAATACGATTACAGTTTTAACTTTTTCTTTTTTTGAATACAAGTACTTTTACATTGTGCTTGGAAAATTGTCCAAATTATTTAGGCTTCTTTTTAATCAAGTACAAGTGAAAAACAAGTGAACGGTATTGTGAAGTGAGAAAGTTCTGATTGAAATCGTATGCTTGTGAAGACCGTTAGAAGCCATGACCAGCTTCATTGTACAGCATGCGACAATATAAAATACAATAGAAGTTTGTGCTCTGTGCTATTTTCTTGAATAGTTCTTCTTAACGTTTAACTGTTGACTAAGAAATATATATATATATATATATATATATATATATATATATATATATATATATATATATATATATATAAAAGATCGACTTCTAAGTGGTTACAGACGAAGGACACTTTCTTGACCTACAGAACGTAACTTTCAAACTGCGTGACACAAAATCACGAAATATGGTAATTGGGTTATTTGCAGTTGAAAAAAATATATATACGAGGTCGTGAGCAACATTTTTCACAACAGTAATCTTTATTTGTAAATGAAACCAAATATATCATTTCAATTTACAAACCTTTCTTTCACTTTTCCACAAAGTCTTCGTTTTCTTTCCACACATTTTCCCCACCTTCTGCAAGTTTGAAAATACTCTTGCGATATAATTCCGTTCCAGCTGCCCGTAGACACTGACGCACTGCTTGCCAAATATCCTTCAGTGTTTCGTAGCAATGGCTTTGCATCTGTTCCTTCAGAAAACCGAAAAAATGGTGTCGGAGGGTGCCATGTCGGGGTTGTAAGGAGCTATCGCCTTCATGTCGTAATTTCAGAAGAAGGGTTTGGGCACAGTTAGTGTCTGACGTTTGTGGTCCTCGGTTAATAAACGTGGGACCCAACGGGCACAAATCTTCTGATAATCTAAGCTGTGAATCGTTTCTTGCACCGCACGATGTCCAACACGAAGCTTTGCAGTGATTTCATTCACAGTGATATGCCTATCTTCCCTAATCAGCTCATCAACCTTTACCTTGTTGCGTTCAGTGCAGGCAGTTCGAGGGCGTCAGTTGCGAGGCCCATCTTCGATACTCGTGTTTCCGTCCTTAAAATGTTTCACCCACCTCCTAACACTGGTGGCACCCATACAAACATCTCCATAGGCAAGCTGTAGTCTGCGGTGAATTTCAGAAGCAGATTAACAAGTAATTCAAACACAGCACGATGTCGAAAGGAAACATCGCTGCCAGCCATTTTGGAAATCCTGCTTGTGGTCACGTGCTAGCAACAAACAGCGTCAACGTCTGTAAAGAAAGAAAGAAAGGTCTGTAGATTGAGATGATATACTTGGTTTCACTTACAACTAAAGATTACGGTTTGTGAAACTATCTTGCTCACAACTTTCAGCGTGCTTCTCGTACATTGCTTTCTGAATCACATTGTGGGTTACACAGAAGATGGGGGCTGTTTTATTAATTTACTGGATGTATTTCAGTGTTGGGTAAGTTACTTGTAAAAATGTAGCGCGTTACAAGTTACTTTACTTTCCCGTTAAATGTAACGCGTTACTTACCCCAAAAAGTAACTTTTACCCTACTTCGAATGTAACGCGTTACTTTTAGGTTCTAAATTTGAATATGTGAAAAAATCTGTTACTTCAATTATTTGTGCTACTACTACTACTAGCACTATTATTATTATTATTATTATTATTATTATTATTATTATTATTATTATTATTATTATTATTATTGCTTGTACTGAATCGCTTTATGCAGATGCAAGAACAAATTCTTACTTGACAGCTATATGAACAATTTCATATAATGTAACTGACTAAAATACCATACTGTGTTACTCGTAGGGATGGGCACGAGCGAGTTTTCTTTGAAACTCTACTCGACTCGAATCCGAGTAGTTTCGTGTCCAGTCGATCCAAATCAAGCCAAATCCTGTAAGTAGTTTCAACTATTCTCTTCAAGTATCCTACATAGACAATATAATTATTATTTTAATGATACTGCTACTACTACAAATTATTATTATTATTTATTATAACAACACTGTATAAATAGAAAAGATAGGCGGTTTGTATCTGAATACTTAAAAAAAAAAAAAAAAAAAAACTAGCTGATTGACAACTTCGGTAATCGTGAAGTTTAGAAGTCAAGGACATTGTTCACGAGCTTCTGAATTTGGATTGATGGTCTAGGTTGAGTATTCAGGCTCGAGCCAAACATTGTTCAAAGTGATATGCCGCTGGCCAAATATGTTCAAAACTACTCGGCTTGGGTTTAGAGTTGTCAGTGACTCGAGCAGCTCGGCTCACAGCTTATTCACTATCGAGCCGAACCGGCAAACGAGCCTAGCCAATAGCTCACCCAACCGATCCAGCAAGAGCTCTCTGCTCAGTTGAGCCGAACCTAGCAGATGACTCATCCCGACCAAGCCAGTTCGAGCCGATGGTTCACCCCAAACAAGTCGGTTCTAGCCATCGTCTCAGTTGAGCCGAGCCGAGGTCTCGTTATCGAGACGAGACGAGATGCGAGCTGTGTCCCTCTCGTGAGCAACACTAAAAGTATTTCATATTACTGCTTACATTTCTCTTGGTTTTCGCTTTCAAGTGTAATGAGGACATGGTTTCAAAACGATTTAAAACGAGCTGAACGAGCGAGACATTTATCAAACTTTACTACTAGAAGCTCAACGTCAGGAACAGAGAATTGGCTTGGAACTCGACTCGAGAAAAATAACTTTGACTCGACTCGAAACTCGACTTGAATTCGAGTCGAGTTTCGAGTTGAGTCGAGTCGAATTTAAGCTCGACTCGTGCACATCCCTATGCGTTAGAAAAATGGATCCTTCTTATTATTCTGCTTAATGATAAATAATAACAATGTTGTTATGTAAAATTAATAATACAGAATATAGAGGAGCATTACATTACAAATAATGAAATGAGAACATGAACTAGGGTGAACCAAAATTTGCCACTAACTAAAATCGATACGTGCTTTTTAAAGCTAGTTGTTGCAAACTCTATAATCAACGGAGCTCTAAGATAGGCAAATTGGTCTGAAAGAACTCCAATATTACATCAACAAACTATTTTCTAGTAATAAAGTAGGCCTGCTCATCAGAACACAGTTTATTCATATTAACCTCTTACTGTATATCGTTAATTATATTACCCTAGTTGTTGATAAATAGCCCGGGCATTTCAGACACTTTACTTTTAAATTCTGTCCACCGCCATACTCAGCTTTAAAGAAAAAGTATTCTTTCAAATGTTCGAACGGTAAAATATTTTCGTTCTCTAACTTTATAAAAACAACACCAATCAAAGTAAAATAGACTACCGGTATCATTGCACTCGTAGTTCACTCACTGAATGTACTGATTTGGAGCTATCAAAATCTATGATAAAATTTTCCTGGTTCTTGCAATCAGTACACGTGATTTCTCTGAGGCTGTTTTCATCTTCCAAAAACAGCAAGTGACACTATGATCTTATGTGTATCCCTGTGTGTCGGTGACTGTCGGACACTGTGCTCCATTGTTCCATTCTGAGAAATTTACTTACATGAAAGAAACATTCGTTTTTGAAAAAAAATATATATACGTTATATTGTAGTTACTCATCCTAAATACAACGCGAAAAAAGTACGCAAACTAGGCACATTACTTAAAAAAAAATGTAACGCGTTACTAGGAAACTTTACTTAAAAAGTAACGCGTTACTTCCGTTACGTTACTTCCCAAGATTGGTGTATTTAAACAACTGGCAGTAACAGCATGACATCTGATATGAAGGTAACGGCACGACAGCTGATATGAACGTAACAGCATGAAATTCACCAACTACAGAGTATACGAATGCGTCACTCTCTAGCACGAATGCAACATGGACAGAGCAAAGATATGGAAAGAACAAAATATTAACCGTTGTGAAATACCGGAAATAGTTTTATTTTCTTTCCTAGTAAACAAACTCTGGTAGACAGTAAAATAAATCACACACTAGAAGTTTCAATTTCGTCCGGTAGATGTCAAATACTGGAGAACGTTTACTGCCATCTAACGACAATATTTGCAATGTCTACTAGCTTTGTTCCAATACCAGAAAATGGAATAGATGTAACTATCATTAAAATCATTGCTACTTATGAAGACATCAACAGATTGACTCCACTAAGGAACTTGGCCCAGAATCGCTTTAGACTAGGGTTTCACAACCTGACCCCTAGTGTCAGGTCGCGACCCCTAGTGTTTCTCGAGAGGATTTCATGGCGGCATGGGGGAGACAATCTTAATTATAATCCAATATCGAAAAATATTTTAAATATTATTTTGAATTTTGTTCTGATAGGCATATTTTCATTCTTATACATATTGTAAAGAACAACAAAAATAAGTCTACTAAACATTTTCAAAAGGTGCAGAGTTGTTTAAAAATGAATTTAAATGAAAGAGGTACGATATGAAACTAATGGGAACTGTATACTGAAATACCAGAAAAAATACAAATGCAACAAAACCTGCATATTGAAATATAATTAAAACTGAAAGCTAATGAAATACCTGAGCATGGTGTAATGACAATAGTGCGACAATGCCTGGTTCAGTCTTCGTGACTCACATTATCAAGTCATTTAAGATACACAAGGACTTATTTAAAGATAAATATCCAAGTTTTTAAAACCAAATTAAAAATCACTATTTCTTTATCATATGATCCAAAATTAAGGGAGTTATGAAGTTTTAAAATTTTCAAACGGCCTCCATTTTGAAACAGTATGACGGATCGGATTTGATATTTGTAATATGAAATGAAATGAAATGAAAAATGTATTTATTGAAGCGGGCGAGATTCAGCCATGGCTGCTCTACCACCTAACCCTTGTCAAAATAATAAATATTAAACATTACACATCAAAAGGAACGAAAAAGAAAATAAAAAAAATAAAAAAAATACAAGCAAAATAATAAATCAGAAAATAAACAAGTCACATATGCAATTAAAAAAAGGTATCGATATTGTTGGATTTGGCTAAGTTGGTACATAAAACTGTACATGTCGTAAGTGACAGAGGCCAGTTGCTGGAATTTCATCAAATGCGATTTTAATGAATTTCGAAATGAATTAAATGACTTTATTTCTGTGAGAACTTTTGGTATCGCATTCCATACTCTCGGACCTGCTCTAGAAAATGATCCTTGCACTATCTTCAGTTTAAGTCTTTGTACATTGAATTTCTCACTGTTACGCGTAACGTGAGAGTGAATTTGTGACCGCTTTGTAAATTTACAATATAAACATTGTGGGGATTGAGTTTTAAGGATTTTATGTATCAGACAACTATAGTGCAGGTATCTTCTTCTCGACATTGTTATAATATCGTTTCTATTTAGCACTGGTAGGATGTGTTCCGATTTCTTTAAGTTAAAGGCAAACCTAATGCACGAGTTCTGTATTTTCTGTATAGTTTTAGAATTGTAAACGGAGAGAGATGGTCCATATACAGCGTCACAGTAGTCTAATAACCGTAAAACAAGAACTTGTATGAGATATAATTTCATAGACTGAGATAGAAAAATCTTTGGCTTTGTAAAGTCGACGTAATAAAATAATTAATAGTTTTATTACACTGAGTAGGTATATGAATATTATAATTTAGCTCCTTATCCAATATGAGTCGAATATGAATGAACTGACCACATTTGTTTTTAATCCATTCGCTTTTAGTGAAGTTACTGTATCCAGTACATACAAGAAATGAATTCTACTATTGTAAGAATAGATGTACACTCATGTCCAAAATGATTGTCGCATATCTATAACTGTCTTCTTGTAAGAATATAATTAGATAATGATTTTGCAGGGTACTTTTAATAGTGATAGAATACTATGTGTATAATCGGGAAATGTATATTTGTGGTAAATTTCATAGGAAAATAATTATAAATACGAAAATTAGAGTGAGGAAAACAAAGTATTGCTAAATGGACAAGAAAGTTTTATTTTCGTTTTATTGTTCTTATTTACTGCTATTTTGACATGAAATTTGCCATATACATGTCTTTGCCGATTATACACATATTAACATTATAAGAAATTCCCGGCGAATTCGTTATCAAATTATATTCCTACAACAACATATTTATAGACATGCAACAATAATTTTGGGCATGAGTGTACATCGTGAGATCTCCGAAATAGGTATATTACAAATCAAACACAAGCTTATTACAAACCATAAACTATAAAGGGGTCTCTGGCAAGATGATGTGATAAAATGGGGTCGTGATAGGTATTAGGTTGAGAACCACTGCTCTAGATCTCTATTACAAAAACAAAATTAAACAATTAGCTTCTGTTCAAGAGTCATTTGTGTAGTAACGAAAGGGCATACATACAGACTTCCGTTATAATAACAATAAACTCCTAATTACAGTTTAAAGATGAACATGTGAAACATACATGTGTGGAATATAGATAGACCACGGTATCCATTAAAACGCTAAAAGACTGACTTCATTTATAAACTGGCGAAAGTAACAGCTCAAGCTATTTATTGCAAGAAGCAAAATTCAAAATTTTGTTTACATGTATGGATTTGTATATATGTTACATGTATAATTACCTATAGGAACAAGATATGATACTTTTCTAAGCATGTTTTCGAAATAAACTCTTTCGAGAAAAAAAAACAGCCCTTGTAATTTCTTTCCTATTCATTCGAATCAAGTCATACCATGCCCATGGGCCCAACGCTAAGGTACTTTCCATGTGCATTATCCCGTCCATCTCTGTTGTGTTGTATGTGTGATAGAAGCCTCGGAACTTTGGATGTGTGTGATACTATAATATCCTTAGTTTGCAACACTGAATAATAAATGTGGTATATAATTTTTCGTTTGACACGTTGATTTGAAATTTGTAATAATCTGACACGTGCCCTTTGAAAAACATATATTGGGTTGGCAACACTGTTAGATGTTTGTTTAATACGTGCAAATATGTCCCCTCCTTATAGTTGCTTCGTGCAATGTTTGTGTTGTTTTCTTGTTTTAGTTTCTCCGTTGCCATGCTTGGACACGATGCACCCTACATATAACTTATGGGCGATTCTCTGGCAAGTGGTCCATTGTTAGTAAATTTTCAAAATTAATTTGAAACTATGATGTTTATGTTTTTCTATTAAGAAATAGTGTAACTATATACTGAGACATTTAAAATATTTTTGTAAACTATATTTACTAGGTTTTGATTACATAAACTTTATCTGTTCTACACCATGCTCAATACTGTTCACATATACCAATTTTCAAATAACTTTCAAAATAAATTCTAAATCTGTAATTATACGAACAATAGCAAAAAATATGAAGTGGACCTTTGGCAAAAAATTGACAATTTTGTTTTAATTAATGTTTTATTCTGGTAGGCAAAAATCGTAGTTTTCTCATGTCATGTTTCACTGTCCCGTGCGTAACGGAAAACATGTATTTTTCGTCCTTTCTTTGTAATTGCAGAGGATAAAGTATTGAAACTTTTGCTCCAAAGTAGAATTATTATTAGCCTGTTAGTGGTACTTATTAAATTTGTTTATTATCCTCCTTATGTATTTTATGAGGTATAGAAATGTTGTCCCGTGCGTAACGTTACGCACGGGACATTTACAGATTTATCCAAGGATGTGAATAAAATTAATTTATTAAGATTTCAATACATGTTTATTGTTATTGAGATTAAATAATGAAGAATAAACTTTTATATTAACTCAAAGAAACATGAATTTGCTGAGAGAAACTAAATCAAATATAACTAAACGTAACTACCAAAAAACGTTTTCGTTAAGTTACATAGAAACATTTACCACGACGCTTAAAAACAAATTATCATGATAAATCGCACATTTTTCTTTTCATTAGAAAGGTAGGTATCTAGGTTGGTTTGACAGTCTTGTAGGGGGCAAATGGATTCGCAACTTTTTACTATATTCTTTCACCCTTTATCAGAAAATTAGATGCTTGAAGTATATTTAAAACTTGATCGAATGAGACATAAAATCTGTTCTTTTCATCAAAACAAAACTTTGTTCAACTGTTGTCCATGCATTTCAGATTTGCTACTCTAATGTCCCCATCTTCTTCTACATCACTTTCGGACACACATACATACCGACATTTAATCCTATTTCTGCAAGAACCACAATCAAATTTCACTAGGAGAAAATACACGTGCTCTAACATTGTCCATTCTGAGCCCGACATTTGAAGGGTTGGAATATTATTATCAAAATCGTCTTCAAAGTTGTATTCTGAATTAATGTTGCTTTCATCACTTGGTGAATATATCATTCTGCACACTGACACTCTTTTCGTTGTCCTTGAACCAATCAATCTAACTTGAATTACCTTGTTCTTCTTCACATTTTAGAGTGTTTTCCTCTTCTAAATGGCCAACAGCGAAACAATGCGGAATGAGTTTCGCAAAAGGGACGTGAGAGGAAAAGAGTTAATCTTTTAACTTGCCTATAACGCTGCATCCTCACTTCATTTTTCAGTCTAAACTTGTTGCTATGTTTAAGTCTATATTTTCTAGCCCTTTCAGCGCCACTCATTGCTTTTGTTGATCGATTCAGTTCATCACTGACAATATTGGAACAGAGTTACTTGCCTGTAAATCCATATTATTTACTTAAAAACTCACACTAAAGTAAATCTTCACTGTGGTGAAGTAAAAAACAATCATACCAAATAACCAAAAACCAACTGTTTCCTTTCAATTCACTTTCTCGCATTTCACCTGACAATGGCAGCGTTCAAACCACTCAACGTTTGGTAGGTAGCACAGAGGATCGAGCAGCTCAACAGTTGTACAACATTATGTGGTTTGAACGCCACCAATCAGCAGACAGATACCCTAAAGACATGGTAATAACACTAAGCGAGTTGCCTGGCAAAGTTCGACTTTGATAATTTGGAATGCAATTTAATGCATTTAAATTAAATTATGGATGCAAATTTTTAGTGCTTGTTAATGTCCAAATGTTAGTCTTAAAATATCAGTCTCTTCAGTAAGGATATTGCATAATAACAGTCTTAGAACAGCCAAACAATTGCATGGTTACTTTTCTGTCCCGTGCGTAACGTCCCGTGCGTAACGGTGAGTCGAAAAAGAAAACATAATGTAAAGCTAATTAAATTCTATTTTCCAATTTAAAAAATATAATGCACAGTAAGGAGAATGAATGTAGAACATAAGTAATGGCATATAAAATGAAAATGCTGCCATAATCGCAGAGAATGTCCAATGAAATTTAGGTTGTCAAATGAGCATTTTGTCTGAGTCCCGTGCGTAACGCTTAATTTTGGCTTATAACTCAAAATTGCAATTGTTTTGTGTGTTTCATTTTATTTAACTATGCACTAATAATTTTCCCTCTAATTTTGACATACTTTTTATTTTATTTGAAAATACATTTTTGTTTAAAAAAGCAGTTTTTGTGTCCGAATGTCCCGTGCGTAACGGTGTTTCAAAACAATACCGACAACGTTTGGAAGGTGATACCTGACACCAACATAAGACAAAAGGTATAGACCAATCTGGTTGCAGAAATGATTCCTTTCGGAGTTATATACAGTCCGAAAACATGAAAAGTGAATTTTAATGATCCATAACTCCAAAACTATGGGACTTACCGCAGTCGGGTCAAGACTTCACTTAGGAACTAATATGTGCCCTACCCAAAAAAAGAATCATGTTTCAGAACCCTAAGGTACTCGCGCCACAATTTTTATAGAGGATGTTTTGCTACAGGGATATAACTCGAAGTACTCACTAACTACCTCTATGAAAATTGTTGCGGAAGCACCGAAGGATTTTAAAGCATAAATATTTGTATAGAGCACGTACTAGTTCCAAAGTGAAGTCTTGAACGGACTGCAGTAGGTCCCATAGTTTAAAGTTATTTCTTTTCATGTTTTTGGCAGCCTATAACTCCAAAAGGAAGCATTTGTGCACTCAGGTTGGTCTATACTTTTTGTCTTATGTTGATGTCAGAAATCACCTCCCAAACATTTTTGGTGTTGTTTTGAAACACCCTGTACATATAGTTTCCATAAACTTAATTGGATTGGATTTTAGCACCTTTTTCATCAACGAGGCTATGTGAGCATAGACCTAGAATTAACATGACATCGAAGCACGTTATCACTTATCGAAAGTAGAACTCGGGTCTCCCACGCGGAAGGCTAGTATGCTTGCTAACCGCATAGCCGCTTGTTTTCGTCCCCCAGTAAAATCAGATATGAACATGTGCTACACACCATTCTCAGTGGATCCTTTTATTACAGTTACACGGAACGTTAGTACAGCAAATTAATTGTTTAAACATTGCTCCCTTCTCGTTTCTCTCTCTCTCTCTCTCTCTCTCTATTTTTCTCTCGGTGAGACTGTTTTCTTTTCAAAGTAACCCATTAACAAATGTAACAGAAATACGGTTCTTATCTTTCACGGAAGGAAGATGTGAAAACTTACCTCTTTCCTCTCTCCTTTTTATCGTGGAAAATTGAGGTGACCCTGAAAGCATATAACAAGTTCATAATTGGATTGTATTTAAAATCGTTTTCTGCTCTCTGCTCTTGCCGTCCAAAATAAATAGACATTAATTACTCAGTTAATTTTAACACTTCTATTATTAACACTTAGCTACAAAAGAGTTGTTTTAGCTAATGTGAATGTTTTGGGAATGGTAAGTTGCAATGTACGTTTAATCATTTCCTTTCTAACATTATTGGACACTATCAATTTCACTGACGTCGATTTCAGTAATATAACCAGTAAGGTCTTATAAATGCCCATTACAGTTGTTCATAAAAAAGAAAAAAAAAACAACAACAAAAAACTAAATATTTCATTACAGTAAAACCATTTGTAATTTTTAGTTCGGATATAGTATACCTACATGAAGCTCCATCAGTTCCCGAAGGAGCAGGACGCTCATACTTTTAGCGATTTTCATTGAGTATATACGAACTTACAAAGGGAGTAACAAAGCGACTTTTATTTACTTATCGACTGATACGAAAATAAAAAAAGAACGTACCTGTACTTTATATCTGCATGTGTAGTGCCCTTGTACTTTATCTATGACTATGTGTGTATGTGTGTGTGTGTGGGGGGGTATTTAATGCATATCGCATGTCTTGTGCACATTGATACTTCTTACTATTGCACTACGTAGAAGATTTATGGTATTTTATGTAGAAGTGGTAATAGAACACAGAAGAAACGCAAATCAGGGGGTTCTCATGTATACTATTACCTTTAGTTCTAATGAAAATTTTAGCTGTACGCATCCGTTTCAAATAAGCTTGGAATATATCACAAGCTACAGAATAACCTGTTCAATACTACACAGAAGTAGTTTGTAAGATTGGACCTCCGAAAGCTCGGACACCCCGAACAAAAATTTCTGGATGCGCTCCTGATTTGAACTATTATTTATTTCTGTGACGAAATGTGTATTACTATCTTGTGTCGACACCCAAGCTTTCTTTTAACCGGATAGATGTTCATGTAGTCCATCACTTATCCTACGGCTCCGTCGTCCTCATAAGGAGTGACTTGAAGAAGTAAAACATATTTGTTAACTAGTAGGTTCAAGCTTGTGTTTGAGGATACCATTATGCAGGTATACCATTAAAAAAATAGAGGGTTCGAGAAGAAACCTATTGAAAAAGCCTCGTAATAATAATAATAATAATAATAATAATAATAATAATAATAATAATAATAATCTCACCAATTTATGTTTATGTTCACCAAAATGTATGTATTCTATTGTAGTGCAGTATTATTTTTACCAGATTTGTTCTTAATAAAATCACAGTTCCTACAACAGTTTTTTTCTCTTTTCTTCATTTGTACGGTAAGTAATTTAACGTCTTGGTTACAACATTCTTAAGATTTTGTACTTGCGAATGTAGTTTACGCACTCTTCATGCCCTCTAGGGCTCACACACCTCAAGTGGCAAACTACTGCTTAGGAACGAAGCATTTTGACTGTCTGCTAGAACTACATCGTGACTCGTATTAGACATGTCAGTAAAGTTGGCTCTTTTATGCTTCCACTGCGCATGACTAGTGAATCTCCATAAAGAAAATGAAAATGAAATGAAATTTTGAGTTTTACGTCCCACGGTTATGCCGATTAGGCTAAAGGAGACGGTGATAATGAGTAATGAATGAAATGGTGGAATGAAGAAAGTGGGAGGAAACGGGAGAACCCCGAGAAAACCCACGCACACGGTGTTTGTCCACAATCTCCATAAAGAATCCTAAGTAGTCGTGATAATTTATATAATAGTACCTTAATTAAAGAATAAAATCTGACAAAAGCAAATGGCTTTTAATAATTAATTAGTTATTAGAAGTGATTTGCTTTTGTTATATTTTATTTTTGTATTAAGTCAAAGCAGTTCCAAAACTAGAATGAAATAGATTGAGACATAATAGTAATGCATGAATATGAAATAGAAGAAATGTCAACAACAAATAAAATACGTCGAAGAAACTAATATCGTGAACACTAGGAGTTAGAATAGACTTATTACACCAGGGTGACTTACGTTCAAACCTGAAACATTTCGAAAGATTCTCAATTGCAGTATTAGTTGAACATACTTGGTGTAGTTGCTAGTTAACCTTTAAACGAATAGGCTGGGACGTTTAGCTATTGATGGGAAAACAGCATTAGTATTTAGCTCGTGTTTTAAGGCAAAAACACATTATTTTTTTTTTAAACTTTTCTCAAAGTTTCTGTGTTCGTGTCCCTTTCGGAATCGAAACTGTAGAATTTAAGATAGAAATTAATTAAGATACAGAATGGATAACAAAGTCCCGTTTAGATCGAACTTTGGAAATTAACACACACACACACACACACACACACATATATATATATATATATATATATATATATATATATATATATATATATATATATATATATATATATATATTATAACGAGATAATACAAATCTATTTAGCATTTAATATATCATCTATATTTAACTATTAATTATATGTAATAATAAGTTTTACCATTTTTTGCTGTATGGAAGATCTTAACACTTCTTTTATTTTACCAAAAGATGACTGCTCGAAACCATTACATCACAAATACATGTCAAATATCCTTCTTAGTGACCTCAACTATATCTTCATAACAACCAACTATTTATATCCATGACAACCTAATTAACAAACTTTTTCTTTTTCAATATATATTTCTGCTCACTTATTGCGCCTCTGATCATATTCATAAAACAAGTACAGATTGATAATATTACATCATTATGATATTGCGCCTCTGATAATTGATAACATCATTATAGTTATATATATATGGAATTTATATATATATATATATATATATCCATATATATGGATATATATGGAATGATATTGATTACATGGATATTGAATGCATGCGTAATTTAAATTCGTTTAGTTAAACTATAAATAACTCTTATTGGTATCAATTCAGCATTTACGTAGCCGAGATGATAATTTATTTTCGATTTTGCACTCGTTTAATATACATTGGTGATATTTTAATTATCAAGTTCAAGTGTGTACAACATTGACTAGTGAAAGTACTCCTAACATACGTATACTCAATATTACTATATTTTTTGAACGAATGATTTTCATATTTGTCACTGTGTTAAATTCATCAATTGATTAATGAGTTGGAATTTAACGTCCAGTACGTAAGAACAGATTCAATGAGGCAGTACTAATCTGAAAGACATAAATGAAGAAAAAAATCTTATAAGGTTTGGACACATAACATCCCATTGACAGACTTCTCACTCAAGCCGCATGAGTACATCTGAAACTTGCTTTAAACGTTTATATGAAGTGATTTTCCGCTTCCAACTAAACATTGTTCGTCGTAAACTCTAAACTGCGATAAACAAAGCCGCGTGAAACTAAATCTCGCTGATTTGCTGTTGTCCTACCGACGCTTGTACTCCTCCGCAAAATAGTTCATGTGATTGGATTATTACTTTTACTATGAAGCTTCATACAAAACTGCTATATTATTATAAATGACAACAAATATAATACGGATTATCTAATAGTACTCCAATCGAGTGTGGCAAATGAAACAATAGAAATAAACACTAATCATGCGCAGTAATTCCGGCGCAAACTCAACTGTGGACGGATTTTCTGCTTTAAAGGTCTGAAAGATGGCTGGCATGAATCCCGGTTCCGCTAGTGTTGTGGTGAAACACCAACAAGGCAAACCTTTACTCACTTAGCAACAATTGTTTACCAGCGAAATTCAAATACTTTTTTTAATCTTTCGAGTTTTTTTTTATTTCTTTTCTGCTGCTGCTGTAAGTACAGTGAATGTAGAAAGTATTCATACACCTCGGAAAATAACATGTAACTTATCACGGTGGACAAACACCACTTGAACTGAAAATTTGTATTTTATTTCTTCAAGTGTAGGAAACATAATACAAAAATACACTGATATGAAACAAATTAGGACTGTAGTAAACAAAGAAGCAGCTATTCGTGCAGGAAATTCAAAAAAGGTAGTGAAAAGAAAGAAATATCAATCAACAAAAGTATTCATACATTTCACTTTGTGTCTTTCTCTTGCAGAACATTTTGCAAGTCTTGTTTATTTGAAATCGGTCGTTTTCTAATCTGTTTGTCAAAGGTGGTCCCATAGATGCTCAATCGGATTAATGTTGGGGGATTGGGGAGGTGTTAGCATGTACTTTGGCGTATTGTACAAGATCCAAAGGCGTATGTTTAAAGTGGAATGCTTTGGATCGTTGTCCTGCATGAATATGAAGTTTTGTCTAATGCCCATTTGTTCAGCAGATGAATGGAGATTAGATTTTAAAATATCAATGTACTGATAATGTTTCATCGTACCATCTATAAAGTGCACGGACCCTACACCAGATGCACTCATACACCCCCAAACCATAATAGAACCACAACTATGTTTCACTGTAGGTTTCAGGTTTTGTTTTCGAAACTGTATTCTTTTGCCTCCACACCATAGTTTGTCCATCCGATGGAAAAATGTTGAATTTGCTTTCATCCGTCAAAATCACACGGTTCCAGAATTCTTGTGGTGTATTTCGGTGTGCTTTCGCAAATGTTAACCTTTTCTTCCTATTGATTTCACTCACAAAATATTTTCTTCGGGCTACCCGACCATGAAAGCCACACTTTCTCAAGTAATTGCGAATCGTAGAATGTGAGACATGCACTTTAAGTTCATTATAAAGTTCACTTGCAAGCTCTGGCACACTCAGCTGCGGATGCTTTCTTATTTTTCGAACTATCAATGACAGACAACGCGTATTTAATGTCACCGGACGACCTGTTCTATGTGCATTTTTCAACGTTTTTCTCTGTCCCATTCTATCATTAATACTTTGAATAGTCCCTCTAGGCCTACCAACAATGCTTGCGATTTCAGAAAGTGACTTACACTGGTTATGCAGACGAATTATAATTCTTTCTTCCTCTTTTGTAGTTTCACGACCTGTATGCCCCATACTGCCGCACTTCCAAACTTCGCGATAATGTTGTGATTTTCAATGCACTCCAAGGGAACGTAGAACAAACTAGAGTACCCTTACAGGCCTGTCGTTCGTTTCTGTACACGGAGAGTGAGGTATTCCTGTGAGAGTTGTGGCACTGTATGAATACTGTACTCTCTGTAAACCAAGGTCAAAATAGCATTTGTTGTTTATACTTCCTCAAAGTCTTCCTTTCCGGAACACCTTTTTCTAATTGCCTAGTGAGTTGGATCTACATATCATGGAAGCGGGACAAGATCACATTTTTTTTTTTTTTTTTTTTTTTACAAAAATATTGCCTGTATGAATACTTTTTACATTCACTGTATGTGAACAACACGAGACAGTATTGTCAAAATCCACGTGTATAATTTGCTCCTCCCCGTGGGGAGTGATACATCACTAGCCAATCGTATTTGTGGCAAGCGGAAGGATACAAATATTTTGTTTATGGGAGTTTAGAGCTTACGCTGAACAGGGAATAGTTTTAGTTTACAGTCAGATACGATTGAGTTTACAACAAATAATTGAATATTATAGCTCTTGCAATACATAAACGGATTTTTCACATAAGATGCGTTCAATTTTCCGCCATAATCACTTATGTAAAACAGGTTGAATCCGTGAGACGATTGTGATTGGAATGATCGTAAATGTTTGCATAGTTAGGATACTGAATATGATACCCAGCTTAAGTGGGGAGTTTTCTAGTTGAAATATGATACCTTTCGTCTCATAGAGCTTCATTGCTGTGAACTGGTATGAAGTTTGTATTGAATGGATTGACGGTATGAACCTAGGTATAAGAAATTCACAAAAGACGATTAGAGAATTATCATTTCTTGCCTTGTAAAATAATGTTGATAAATTAAGTGTGTTCTTTTGGAGTGTATATTATTCATAGTTTTCGTTTATTTTCACGGATCCTGTGTTTGGTTCTTAACGATAGTTGGTTTAGAATTGAGGGGGTGAGCGCAACAGTGGTCTAACTCACATTAGAAAAAAAATGGAGAAAAACCAAGTTAAACTTAAACACATGTGTTTTGTACAATATACCAAAAGCAAGCACAAGTGGCTGAATGTGTCATACCTTGTACATACATACATTTTATATACAAAAAATCACATGCGTTTAACTTGATTTTTCTCCATTTTTAAAAATGTGGGTTATACCATTGTTGCGCTCACCCCCTCAATTCAACAATCCCACTAGTGCCGAAAGTAGTTGAGACTTAGAGGTACAACTTCATATGGAATTTGAACTACATGAAGAATCCTCGGAAATTGAACCTCAAGTCTTCCACGCCAAAGACGTCTAAGCTAACCTATAACCACAAGAAAGCTCAATGTGGTTAAGAGTACTTAGTAGATCTATATATATATATTTGTTTGAATGATGTGGGTCAGTGCTAGAAGCTTCGTGTCTGGTGCGAGCGGTTCCTGGTTCAATCACAATCCATATGAATTTGTGGTTGACAATATTGTGTCTGTGGATTTATTGTATTATCATTCCACCAATTTTTCTACAATCATTCACACGTTTCCTTCACCCTAAAGCATATAATCGTGGGGCGTAAAATTAGAAACTTCTCTTTTTTATTTGGCGAATACCATAACCTTTAAGACAAGTGTTAAAAATACAATTTTCTTACGTTGCTACCTTGGATATGAATTAACGTAAAACTTTGATGTGAGTAATTCTAGATTCGGTTCCTCGTGAGAAAACATCGAGCTTATCACACTTTATATTATGCCTATCATTTTCTACAGCCTTGCTGTAGACAAAAGACATATTTGCAAATCAAACAATTGATCTATCATATCGAAAAGAAATGTGAATATTGTCATTCGTTGAAAGAATCGCTACTTTATTTATCAACACCCTCTCTTATGTTTATCTCTGCATGAATGGTTTTCTCTCATATGTGAGAGCAAATGAGCTTTCATAACAGACTTTGTACCCTGCATATTAAAACTGAAACCACTTTCCATTAAACTCAAGATGTAAGTACGAGTAAACATGCCAATTATAGAGAATTTTTAAAACTTGGTTTTTGCTTCACTCCCTTAAATAAATAGAACATACAGAGAATACATGTATCAAATGCAAGGGCATTGAGTTAATTACGTCCGGGACTTCCAGTCATCCATTAGATGTGGTAAAAAAGTTTCAAACTGTTGCAACTAAAAGCGCTATATTTATTTGGTTTTGTAAAGCCTTCTCCCTAATAATTATATATAAATAAATTAACAGTTGGTTTACTCTGAAATCCCCATCATTTCTACTTATCTCTTACGATATGATCTTCACGAGGTATACCTGGTTTCTTGCTAGTGTCTCAGAGTTTATAGATCCAGACAAGAATCACCTTTTCAAATAATAATAATAATAATAATAATAATAATAATAATAATAATAATAATAATAATAATAATAATAATAATAATAATAATAATAGTAATAATAATAATAATAATAATAATAATAATAATAATAATAATAATAATAATAATAATAAATCATAGTTGTAATTTAATAATTCAAGTTTTCAAGAAAGCACAATAGAAATAGTTATTATTATTACTATTATTATAAAGTATTCTGCCTTTTGGGAGGTAATGAGACTAATGAGGATTTTTTTTTTTTTTAATTTTAGATTTAGTCCTGAAAATGTTTCTTCCATGTTTCTCGATCTTCAGCTTCCTCTTTTAACTGTCAATATTTTCTTCTATTTTTCAAATCATCGATTGTTTGTGTTCTTCCTTTTCCACGCTGCCCTTCCATCTTTCCTTCTATGACTGCGTGAAGAAGACAATTTCTTCGCAAGATCTGTCCAATCCAAATGGCCTTCCTACGAAGGATAGTGGCTAGAAGTGTCCTCTTATCTTCTATCCGGTTAAAAACATATTCACTTGTTAATTTCTCTGTCCATTTTATATTCTCCATTTTTCTCCAACACCACATTTTGAAGCTCTCCAAATATTTCTTCTCTAACTTCCGTAATGTCCAAGTCTCTGAACCATACAGTCCAATGCTCCATATATAGCACTTGACCAACTTCTTCTTAAGTCCAATATTGAGTCTGCTAGTTAAGAGTGATCTTTTCTTGTTGAATGCTTCTTTAGCTATGGCAAGTAGTTATTGTAAAAAATTAAAAAAAATACCAATCTGAGGTTTAGTTTGGTATGTGCACAATAGGTTTATGATATGTGCATACATATATAGTCAGCGACAAAAGTTTTTTTCCGTTTGGTAAAATTTATTTTGAGAATAACGGTGGTATGAACGGAACGTACAGAAAATTATATTCTTTTTTTAATTTACTGAAAACTGTACTCAAATTGTCCTTCCATTCTGAATTTATTTACAAAACTAATTTCATCAAGCGGAAAAAAAAAATTGTCGCTGACAGAATTCGTACCATGTTTTCTTTCTGCACACTTTAATATTTTTCTTCTATGTTACTTAAGATTTGTTTTTAATATTTAACTGTTATGTCGGTGTTTCTTTTATGTAATAAAGCTGAGAGAGCTCCTTCCTGATGATGACCTAACGTATGTGACGTCAATGGCCCGGTAACACGATATTTACCTTCAACATCACCATGAATCTGGGAGAAATTTGGACTTTAAAACCCCAAAAAAAACCCGGAAGCATAGAGTCAATCGGCATTCAGTTAGGAATCAGTCGCCAGCTAGTCGGGAGTCAGTTAGTCGAACTTATTATTTCTGTTTATTAGAGTTTGACACGGGAGCCGATCGAACAGGAGTTGATCAGTCGATAAGATTTCCAGCGCAATAAGGATCCGATCACCTACGATTCGAGGTCCTCACGCGAGTCTGAGATATAATCACCTCTAGGCTAAAAACATATACTATAATAGTTTTGCACGCGTACCGCAGAACAAGAAGACATCTCGGACCAACCCCAGAGGAAAACGACAAGGAGCCAAGCTGCAGGATGGAGTGTCACTAGGTACTCTGAAACCCAGTTTTCGTGATTTCCTTATCAACTATCCAGACACTCGCACATTTTCTAGGATTTTTTTTTCGTTTTCATTTCATTTTCACCTAACAACCTATTGCTGAATGTTCTTAGATGAGAGCCGTTTTCGATTCCAGGTTTCTTCTGTCAGTCTGAAAAGCATTCCATATTCGTCGTTTGGTGGCGCAGTTCTACGGAGTTTTGTCTTCGGAAATAGCACTCCACAACATTTGTAATAATTTTCCACGATCGTAAGACGCTGTTCCGTTGTGAAGAGCTCCATTACTACTAGTACAGAAAAGAGATTACGATCATATGGTATTTGGCGATCCTTGACTGCTAACTACAAAGGCAGTAGGTGAAAATCGTTTAACGTTCAGTGCTGCCAATTTACTAGAACAGAAATAGTGGACATTTCAAAATTTTCCTTCTTTATGGGACACCCTTTACATGTCTTATGTTAGGACTTTTTTTTGGTTAAGTACTAATAATAGAGCAGTGTGTTTCAAAAAGAATCATTCGATTTCAAACAACTGTAACTATGTACTACATTTTCCGTATCGAACAAACAATAAACGGACAAAAAGATGGGATTACCATGTTTTATGTGGTTGCCAGTATTCTGTAGTAGCGTACTCACTTAACCGGTCACTTTAGTGTTTGTTAGAATAGTAAATGCACAACAGGAAAATATTTTGCGTTCTACGCTCCGCGAAATGTGAGTCTGTAACATCTTTTCAGCGTGGATTTTGTTGTCAATATCCGTATTGTTGAATGATCTTACCGCTCGAAGTATTAGGCAGTCGTATAAACAATTTCAAGACACGGGTTGTTTTCGTAAAGGGAAATCCAGTGGTCATCCCTGCGTGTCAGAAGAACATGTGGAGCGCATCCGGCAAACTTTGGACATGAGTCGTGCATCTCAAAGGGGGGGATATTGATTACTTATAACTTGGTATGTAAGAAAAAAAAAAACTTCATGACTAGCTTCTTAATATAAAATTAATCTTTAGTTTATACGTTCTATACTATGAATACTATTTAAATTTAAAATTGTGTGATTCTTTTCGAAACATCCTGTATTGATGAATTTGACTAAATGGATAGTTGCGGATGGGAGTTTAACTTCTAATATCACAACCGAAAGGTGTTAGGTTCGAATCTAGATATTTTAAAGGCTCTTCTTCAGTCTCAATTAAACATTGATGAAATGGTATCTATAAATGTACGTCCTAGGTGGTTTCATAGTTCACTGACAATTGCATCTGGCGTGAAATGACTAAAGAGCTAGATCTGAAACAATGTTATTAAGTAAGATACAGTATGCGAGATTGATTTAGTCCTTTTGTACATTTCGTAGCATTTCTATAGTTCTGAAGTCAGAGATTAGTTACTAAATCTGTTAACTGCTAGCAATATTTTAGACAATGTTCATACTTAACAGAAACAGAAACATATTGCATGTGTGAGTGTGTTTCATGTAAATCTTGTTGCAGCGGAGAGCAGCATTCAAAGTGATGTAACGTATTTAATTTTAATTCAGAAATCTCGTTTCGTACGTAAGGATTCAAAACCGCAAGAGCTCATACGGTTGGTATTACGTTATTTAGGGTAGTCAGAAAGAGAATATTCTCAAATCTCGATTTTTTTTGGGGGAAGTACAATCTATCTTGATATAAGTGCAAAAAGAAGTGGATGGGTAAGTGCAGATAGCAGGCTCATAAAAAATGAAATCTAGTCCTGTTGTGCATAGTTCATTTACTTCGAAGTGAAGGAAGAGCCTCATCTAAAAGTAATCATAATTATTAATTTAAAATAACGGTCAGCATTAGGATTAGCACTAGCAAAATGGCTAGCATGTTTCTCTATGATATGAGTCCTTACGAGATCTGAGTCTTCGTTGGCTATATCTAGGTCAGAATCGTGGGACATAAGATTAAAGACATATAAAAAGCAAATCTCTTTATTTTATCTTTTAATGACGTGCTTTTTTTTATCACTGTCACTCCTTAAAAACATTAGTTTTACATATGCTTTCAGGACAATCATTTAATCTCCTATCATATAGGGTGTTTCAAAATGAATATCGGGGTATTAAGGTTCTCTAGTATTTATTATAATAAACTTACAATTATAAATAATACATCAAATGAAAGAGCAACTCAAACAGTTCTGTACGCACGCATGCGCATGCACTGCTTCCTCTATCTCCCGTTAGAAAGCGCTAGTAACAAAGATGGCGACTAGTGAAAGCTTTTTTTGTGTGTGTGTTTTACATATTGCAAAGACTGAATCTGTAGTTACGGTGCAACCATCTGTGCGGATAATTTTAAGGAGGCACTTACAACTACGTCCTTATCATTTGCTACAAACTTTAGCCTACATACTACGGATTACGTGCCAATTTTGCAAAGGAAATGTTGCTTCCTGACGATGAATGATTTCTGAATCGTGTCGTTGTCCAGTGCTGAATCGATATTTCACCTAAGTGGCGATGTGAATACTCATATTTGAGGGTTCGCATCTGAGGGTTAGCAAATCCCAACGAAATGGTACGGTTGCAACGAGACTGTCCTAAATTGAATGTATTTTGTGCCATATCCCGGTAGAAAGTTTATGGACCTTTCTTGCCAATCGACTCGACTGTGCCATGCAACGAATGGTTCTCACATTGAACATTGTAGCAAAATCTGTTTGAGTCACTCCTTCATTTTATGTATTGTTTGTAAGTGTACGTTGAATGTAAGAAACAATACAAAGCCTTATAACCCGATATTCATTTTGAAACATCCTGTATTATTCTTGCCTGCATTTATTCTTTTGTAGTATTTCATTTCTTGATAAGTGCATTCTTTTCCTTCATATATTTTCGTACAATCATTGCTGATCTCATTGTAATGGTTTTAGAAAACCTTAATATTCTACATTAATTTTGATAGTTCCTACCTTTACCAAATTAAATTTATGATATAAACTAAAATATCATGTTATTATTTTAGTCATTAATTGATTTACATTGAAGTAGGTGTTGGGTTCGCGCAATTTGTGCTTTTAGATGAAATTGAATCTCTTTTTCTATTATATACTGCCGCATTTGGTATTGAAAAAAAGGAGAGAAACTTCGAAATATTGAAACGTAATTAATCAATCAATCATTATTGTCACGTGTGACAAGTTTCATTACCCTTTAACACCATGTTGTTACCCGGGAGTTTTGTAGCATCGATTGAAATGTAACCAATTGAAATGTCATTGCTTGTGTATTCTTAGAAATAACATTCATCAAAGTCAGACGGATTCTACAAATTTCATGAAACATAGATGTTATCTTCATGAGACACTGGAAGAGCAACGTATCTCTTTTTCAGTGAATTTGGCGATATGAAGATTATTTTTTTTAGATGTTTCTTCCCAATTTATTCGAATGATATGGCTACTTTCCCCGTTGATCCTGTGAAATCTAATGTGCCACAAGCGCTTTACGGATGCGTGCAAAGGTGAGACTTACATCAAGGGACAGACGACTTTGTTCTTAAAAAAAAAAAAAAAAGACATATGAAGGTAAATTCCAATGCATAGCTTTACAGAAAATCGTTGAAAAGTAATATTTGTACCGCTGAAGAGTATGTCATTCGCTGCCATTAATAATTATATATATATATATATATATATATATATATATATATATATATATATATATATATATACCAACAAACTGTAAGAGGTAATTCCTCACATCAAAATAAGAGAAAAAAAGTTCGTATGGACCTATGAGCAAAAGTGCATAGTGTCAGAGGCTGTCCAAAATCGCGATAAAGTTAAATTTCAAAATGCCCTATTTCGAATTCCAGAAACTGTGGATGGTGGTCCTTATCAGTGTAAAGGAAGCCACGCATACACAATTCAAAAATGCATATTATATCAATTTTTAATAGGTATACAGAGTATTCCCTACATGGTATAATTCTCATATATGCTCTCAATAGAATTTTCAGATATACCCTGATTTGAAGCAGGGTCCAAAGTAGGCAGGAAGTAAGCCTTGACAAAAATGGACATCCAATGCTTCGGAGGAAAGTCGGAAGTGTTAGCAGACTGCAGCTCCATTTTCTTTTGTGTTCGTAATAGCGTATGATGCGATGTATTTCGTCATGGTATAGTTGAGGTTTTCTTCACTTATAAGCTTGAAAGAAAACATCGCAGCATGCGTTTTCTTGAGTACGAAACACCATGCTGTTGACGATCCTCAACACTTCCGACATTGCGCCAAACGATTCCGTGTTCACTGCTATCAAGTTTTATTGTTTGCCTACTTTGAACCAATCATAAAATCAAAGCATGCCTCAAAATTCGGTTGATGGCATGTCTGGGAATTTCACCCTACAGGCAATAATCAGTACACCAATTAAACATTAGTGAAATATGCATTTTTGTATTGGGTACGGATGACTTCTTTACGCTGATAAGGACCACCATCCACAGTCTCTCGAATTCGAAATAGGACCTCTTGAAATTTGGCTATTTCGCGATTTTGCACAGCCCTAGCTCTGAAACTATGCACTTTTCGCCATAGGTCCACATGAGCTTTTTCTCTTATTTTGATGTAGGGAATCACCTCTTACAGTTTGTCGGTATAGTTCATTAACACCCTGTATACATACATATATATATAGGGTGTTTCAAAGCAACATCGAGAACGTTTGGGAAGTGAATCCTGACACCAAGGTAAGACAAAATTTATAGACCAACATGGGTGCACAAATGCTTCCTTTCGGACTTGCAGGCTGTCGAAAACGTGAAAAATGAAATTTAAAGTTCCATACCTCCAAAACTATGGAACCTATCGTTGTCGGGACACGACTTCACTGAGGAACTAATATGTGCGCTATCCGAAAATACATGTTTCAGAATTCTAAGGTACTCACGCAACAATTTTTATAGAGGGAGTTTAGCTACAGGCATGTAATTTGAAGTACTCACCAACTACCTCTATACAAATTGTTGCAGAAGTACCACAGGATCCTGAAACATGGATATTTGGATAGGACACATACTAATTCCTAAGTGAAGTCTTGACCCGACTACGGTAGATCCCATAGTTTTGGAGCTATTGGTCTTGAAAGTTCACTTTCTCATATTTTCGGCAGCCTCTAACTCCGAAAGGAAGCATTTGTACACCCAGGTTGGTATATACCTTTTGTTTTATCTTGGTGTCAGGAATCAACTCCCAAACGTTGTCGGTGTTGTTTTGAAACACCCTGTTAACTAGAAGATTGTATGTATTGTCTTTGTTCTGTTAGCGATGACATACGCAAACTTAACAATGACACGAATATAGTACAGTCTTAACAATGGCACAGATGTAATTCTAACAGTTTCATATATTATTTGAAATCGTCAAAAAATGAGAAAGAAAGAGAGAGTGAAATTTAAAAAAATATATATATATAATAAAATAAACATCTTTTACCGGTTATTGGCGTGGTCTTGTGGTTAACATACTGAATTTTCACTCGGTAGACTAGTGTTCTAATCTTATTCTCAATATTTTTCTTTGCTTAATTTTGACATTCGGAAACAATTCAGTAGAAAACTTAGGCATCCAAAATATCTAGAAATGCTAATATCAAACAAATTTTGCTAAATTAATGTAAAAACATTGCTACGTTGGAAAGGTGTAATGCATGGTTAAGTTTTGAACGAGCTACACAACAAGGTACATTCTCACAGTAAGAACTACACCGAAGAGTGTTCAAGTGACAAAGTGAACAATATCATTAAATTCCTAATTTGTGTGTATGTTTGTTTGTTTAACGACGTCACGAATTCTGTCAAGGAATTTGAAACTTAAAATATATAAAACGATAATTATCCCTGTTGTGCTCTATGTTGCGAAATATGGTCGCTTACTCTGAGGAAAGAACGTAGACTGAAAGAATTTGAGAATAAAATCCTGACGTGAATATTTGTATCGAAGAGGAACGGGACTGGGGAATGGCGGGAACTTCATAACGATGAACTGACCGTTTACCAAATATTGCTAGGGCTACCGAATATAGGAGTCTCAGGTAAGAAGTCATGTAGCCAGAATGGAAGAAAATAGAAACGCTTTGAAAGTTTTGACTGGAAGTCCAATCGCAAAACGAACATTAGGGACACCTAGGCACAGATGCGAGGACAATATTAAGATGAATCTTACAGAAATAGAAATGCAAAGTAGAAACTGGATAATCAAGTTTGCTAAGGACAAAAGCCATTGGCGAATATTTGTGAACGTGACGTTAAACCTCTGGGTTCCACAGGTCATCGAAGCATTAGTTTAATATCCTGATCATGGGATCCAACTCACATGCATTACCACCAGAAATCAAATCTGGGTCTCCTGTACTAATGGTGAGAACTCTAATAGTTTGGTCACGAAGAAGCTGAAAGCCAGAAGCTGCTCGTAATAGCATTTTTTATCATATTAAACTAAGGAAACAAAAGTTGTTTAACTTTTTAATTCTTATACGAGTAAGCAACTCTTATAACAATCGGTAAATCTTCCTTCCTTAATTTTAATAAAAACAAGTTTTTAGCGATTTGACTTCCCTCATGACCCGGGTCTGCTCAAAACTAAATTGTTGGATTTTGAATTGGTTCGAATTTGCGATAAGAATAGTCTGAGTAGCGATTCGCTTTAAGCGGTTTCTCTTTCATTTAGAAAAAAATACCAATTAACTAAGTGGCTTCGACCAAAATAGCTATCCAAACTTCCGTTGTAAAGTGTGCTTTCCCAGCAGGATTACGAAGAACCCTTAGCTTCTGTCGTAGAAAGCAAGAGGATGATAGTGGATTCTTCTAGGGGATTAGTTGGGAGATGTTCTGTCAATCAACGCACTCAAAACCTTGATCAATCGAAACATTCCCAAGATTACTTTACAAAGACGGTAACTGTTTCGAAGTGGTAATTGCTTCCACTTCACTATTTACTTTGTTTCAGGTTGTCTAAAAAGTATAGAACTTTTCTAAGTAAAAAAAAAATAAATAAATAAGGATATCTTTATTGTGATAAAAATAGATGAAACCATATATGTACCTTTGTCTGATGTCCATCTGGCATTTTTTTTTCGGAAACACCATATCCTGTCGCTATAGAAATTATGTAGTTTCTGGGGGGGGGAGGACGGTAGCTCAGTGGTAGAGCGCTTACCTCTGGTGTGGGAGGTCCCTGGTTTGATTCTTAGTCAAGTAAGTTTGTAGTGGACAACATTGTGTTTTCTCGGTGTACTCCAGATTCCTCCCAATTTCTTATTACACTAATTTTTCCATCACCATACACTTGCTTTAATCATAATCTCCTTTAGTTAAATAACATAAACGTGGGACGTTAAACTGAAATATTTCATTTCATTTCTGTAGTTTCAAAAATAAACGAATAAATAAAAATATATATTAAAAAGTGATACCTCATTTTCACAAGGAACTTCTGAAATTTAATTAACACTATTTACGAAGTTGTGCAGTGTCCGAAGCAAATTATAGTCTGACGGGGCCAGGTCCGTGGTATACTGTGAATGCTTTAAAACCATCCGTTCAAGGTCTTTCAATTTCTGACAGTCGGTAAAGTTGTCGCTTTCGTTGTCAGCGTGATATTGGACACTTGTATGTTGGCCAGTTTTAGCCGTTTCTTTTTTTGTAATTGCTAGGTGCTTCTTCTCATTTCGACCATTTTTTTTCATACAATATTGTAGAAGGTTATCCACTTTTCATCACTCGTGATCAACATCTTCAGAAATGGTTCGAGTTCGTTATATATACTCTTATAAGTTTAGTAGAGATTCAAAAATAAAAATTCGATGGAGTAAATGTTTTTGGTTCAGATCATTATCCACAGAAACGCCGAGTTCTTTTTGTAGCCAGCTTTCTCCAAAGAGGTTAATACTGTTTGGTGATGGGTGTTCAGGTTACTGGCGTTGTCACGACAGGTTGCATGCTAATCTTGCTCGACATTTTTCCAGAACATCATCCACCTTTTCTGTGATTCGTCGCTAAGTGAATGAGATCGGAATTTCCTGAATGAAAGCAACTGAACTATCATTTGGCTGTTGCTTCTGATAACGTATCTTATTATTTTTAACAGAACAAATTTCTCTACGAGCCTATGCAGGGTTTTTGTTTTCATAAAAAAAATGTAAAAGGAATCTCATTATATATATATATATATATATATATATATATATATATATATATATATATATATATATATATATATATATATATATAACTGTCCACACAACTTAAGCAACTCGAATAGGAATTAGCAGAAAATAAAACAAGATCACTGCACCAAATATAACCAACAGAACCACCACGAACAGATACACAGGCACGACATGGCTTTCATGCTGCAAATCAGAGTGTTTGTCAAGTTTTGCGACAGATGGCGCCACTCCTCGAGGAGACCTGTTCTTAGTTCAGGAAGAGTGCGTGATGGTGGATTGCGATATGCTATCGCCATCCAAGAGCATCCCATACATGCTCGATTCGATTTAAGTCCAGTGAGTATGCAGGCCATGCAATACGTGTAATGTTTTGGCTATCCAGATACTCGGACAGCAGATGTGCATGGTGTGGGCAGGCATTGTCATTCATAAACAGGAAGTCCGGTCCAAATGCTTTGCAAAATTGCGCACATGTGTATGGAGAATTTCATCCCGATACCGTTGTGTCGCCAAAGTCCATTTTCCACAATATGCAGGTCCGTTTTCCCATCTATCATGATCCCACCCCATACTATGATGGAACTACCGCCAAAGGACGGCCGTTCAGCAGTGAAGTTTATGTGATAGCGTGTTCCTGGCTCTCTCCACACCAATGTCCGGCCAGAATCAGACGACAGGCTGTATCGAGACTCATAGGAGAACATAACGCGCTCCCACTAGTGTTTCTTCCATCCAACATGTTCTTGACATCTTGCGTACCGCGCACGTTTGTGCTCCCGTTTCAATGATACACACAGCACAGACCTCCTGGCATACAGTCCTGCTGTATTGAGCCAGCGGCAACAGTTTAACGATTAACACGTTGTCCCGTCGCCTGAAAGAAATCATTTGCCAGTTGGGAGCATGACGCTTGACGGTCACGTCTGTCAGTAATTGTGAGAAACCGGCTGTCGTCGGGCGACGCCTTCTTCGGACAATCTTCTCCAAGAGGTCTACTGACTGTATGTCCATCTTGGAAACGACTTCACAGCCTTGACACAATACTTTTGTTCACATTGAATTCCTGAGCCACGTCCACTTGAGATCTGCTTAGTTCCATTCGCCTGCGGTAAACGTCTCCCAAATGTTGTCTTCCAGCCATTGCAAAGTGTTTATGCTTGAAATCTCACACAAGAACCACCAACTCACTTCTTGCAGCCTCGGACACACCTAGGCTGTCGTTTACGCTTCGTGGTAAAATCTGTTCACCGCGATTGGGACGGTTCTACGTACGCATTATAGAGGACCCTCGCCTTGCCTGTGTGTCCTTTTATATGTGAATGCCTCCTACTAGTGTTTAATGGGCCCCGCAGGTCATTTATCCCACGTTCCCTCGGGATGCTTAAGTTTTGTGGAGCAGAGCATATGTAATGATATAGATCTTCACGATGTATGAACTGTATGTTGCATGCTTAAAACATAATTAAAGTAATGTAACTATTAAATAATGTAATAGTTTTTAACATCGGCACCTACTAACTTGCTTAACAAAAAAAAAAAAAAAAAAAAAAAAAAACGATAATTCGAATATTTTTTTTAACAAGTGTACAATGTGGGATCAACTTGTGACACTGCACACATCTAGTCTGCAGTTAATTTGTTTCCATACTGAAGATAACATGTCTGGGGTAACAGACTTCGCTGCCGCAACGATACTACGTCGCAATTCAGGGAGGTCGGCCGGAGATAATGGTGACACGTAAATACGATGTTTTACATAACCCCACAAAAATAAATTGCAAGGAATGAGGTCGGGAGATCTTAGGGGCCATTGCAGAAAAGCTATGATATCCTCACAATCACAACCAATCCATTTAAAAAAAAAAAATCAACCAATTCCGTACTACACGATTAAAGTAAAGGATTGTCGTCTATTTGTCATATGAATTCCTTTTTCTTTTCTCACGATCCAGTTGAGGGTAGAACCTTTGCTCGAGCATGTCTATAAATGCGATGTCAACGATAGTATTTTCAGGAGAAAAAGTCCATACACTTGTTCCACTTCTCATCTGATACACGCGTTCTTCCGGAGCTCTCACCCTTGCAGAGGCGCCCCTATTTTTAAATTACTTGTACCTACTACATTCGTATGTTGTTATCCAATTTGATATCACATCCTTATTACTACCGAAAACTCTGTTGCACTCAAGCTGCTGAGCTACTCCTTGCGAATTGAAGGACCAGTACACTCGTGAGTGTTCAGCATCGTAACAAATAGCGTCGCTCTATGGCGAAAATACTAAAACACCGCCCGCGCATTAAAAAAAATGTTTGAGTTCCCTTTCCTTTTAGCTTTTGTCTCACTTCTGTGTTAAATATGAAAGAGAAGTTACATGCAATTGAAACTTCCCATAATACTTTTAAAACACACTGTAGCTTTTTTAAATAGAGAATCGTACGCAGGTTATTGAAAGAATGCTAAATGGTCAAATGGACAATCTGACACCATCATATAAGTTCTTAAGTCTGTCACACTAAAGTATTATAACGAACCAACTTCTGCGAATTATTTCCCTTCGCAAAGCCAACAGTAGTATATACAGTATACAATATGTACTTCCCTTACTAGTCTAATGACTACAATGCTTACCTTTGGTGCACGAGATTTCCGGTTCGATTCCCGATGCAAGAGCATTAAACACACTACAGCGGTTCAGATCCTACCTTCCATTGTAGGCTTTCCTCTATACAATCTTTCAGCTAAAGTAAACATAAATTATTCAATCAACAATGCCTATATGATGCGACCAGAGATTGAACAATGAAACATATGCTCCTGACCACTAAGTGCAACTGTCATCAATTGCAAAGCAAGATGTAACAGCGCTTAAACTTTTTAATACATTACTAGCTGAACCTGCATTCTCTACACAGTGTATCATTTACATATAAGCATGAATGTATTAAACATATGTATTAAACAAAATGTGCAACATATTCGCTTTACATATACAAGTGAAAGACGTCTTCATAAAAATCGGCAAAGGGTACCATAAAGGGGAGAGTTTTTTTTTTTTTTATGATTTGTTTCAATATATCGCACCATTTACAAAGATTGAGCCTACTTCCGGTTGGAGTTTCTAATTCATGTATGATTAGTGTTTTCTTTCTTCTTGCATGCAGTATGCAATAAGAAAATACGTTACATACACAATTAATTATAATGTCATTGATATATGACGTTCATTGGGCAAAACACTCGAAACAATAAAGATTAATTTTACAAGAGAAGTTCCCACAAGTTATTGCTCAAATCTGATTTCCACATAGCATATCAGATAGAGCATCATGAGAAGTGAAAATAAGCAAAATTTTAAGGTGCTGTGAACTAGAAGAATATGATTTACGGAAATTCGACATTTGAATATCAATATATATATATATATATATATATATATATATATATATATATATATATATATATATATATATCTTGAAAACTGTTAAAGCAATCACAACGAAAGGTGTACGATATAATGAGAACAAAATACCTTATCTAAAACCACAAACAATGTTGCCTAAGATGAAGCAGTGTGGCCAACTCAACATAAATGTATTTTGTTTGAAATAGCACCTTATACAAATGTGCACAAATTTAAAATGCCCTAAAATCACTAAACGTGACAGTGGAGTGTAGTGGTGCAGTAATGCACATTGTTGTAGCTACGCGTGCTGAAAATGTACATTGGAGAAATCTGATATGTGGCAACAAAGGACAATAAAGGAACTTGGGTCCCGTATTATAAATTTAATTCAAATGCAGAATAACACCGATTTATAACACATCAAAATGTTAGCAGTGTCACAAAAGATTGATGCATTTGAAAAACGAAATTGAGTTATACCATTTTTACGTCCTGTGTCAGCATCAACGCTATATAGAACGAGACCTACAGCGTAAAGTGGGATAGTTCTTATGCGAAAGGTTATAATGTAATGCAAGCTGAAAAGTACGGCAAAAACTTTCATGTCCAAGGCAGAATTGGAACCCGCGATCCTATGTCGGTGGTCTAGCCTTCCAGACAACACGGATATCCGGGCCTATTATAAACGAACTAAGGTAGTAATAAAATAATTATATTTGCAGTGTGAATACGTTAATATTACTGTATACAGTAACATGATCATATGGTGTGTAGGAGAGGAAGTAAAATAATATGTCACTTAACACAAAATACATAAACCAAGAAAGTACTCTTCCAAATATTGATAAGATAATCTGGAAAAGCAGTTACAGAATTAGAAAACGCGAATTTCTTTCCTCGCGTGTAACTTTCGTTTCCACGAATTGTCTGCTTATTCATCGGGGCTACGGAATTGTAGTATCTCACTATTTTCTAATGCGTTCCTTTATTACCCTTTGTTGACACATATCGGACTTCTCCACTGTACATTTTCAACACATGTAGCCCCAATAGTATGTAATAGTGTACCACTACACTTCACTGTTATGTTTAGTGATAATAGTGCATTTTAAATCTGTGCACATCTGTATATGTTGCTATTTCAAACAAAACACTTTAATGCTTAGTTGGCAGCACTGCCTCATCTATGGCAACATTGTTTGTGGTTTTCGATACGGCATTTTGTTCTCATTACATTGTGGATTTTTCGGTTTGATTGCTTTAACGATTTTCAAGATATTTACTTTAAACTTACACTCATGTCCAAAATTATTGTCACATATCTATAACTGTCTTCTTCTATTAATATAATTTGATAATGAATTAGCAGGGTGCCTTTAATACTGACACTATGTGTATAATCAGAAAATGTATGTTTGTGGTGAATTTCATAGCAAAAGAATTATAAGTGCGAGAATTATAAAGAGTAAAATAAAAGGTCGCTAAATGAGTAAACTTTTTTTCCCGTTTTATTGTACTTATTTATTGCTCTCTTGACATGAAATTTACCACATACATGTCGTTGCCAATTATACAAATACTAACATTTTAAGAAATACCGGGCGAATTCGTTATCAAATTATATTCCTAGAACAACATATTTACAGACATGCGACAATAATTTTGGACATGAGTGTGTATAATTCCATTATATATATATATATATATATATATATATATATATATATATATATATATATATATATATATATATATATATATATATTTGGATATTCAAATGTTGAAGCCCCGTAGGTTCCATCCTTCTGGTCCATAACACCTTAAATTTTGCTCATTTTTATTTCACATGATGCTCTATCAGATGCGCTATGTGACAATCAGATTTGAACGACAGCTTGTGGAACCTTCCCTTGTTAGCCTGCAGAAATGGTTACCCATCGTTTTGCATTATCATTTAGCCTTGAAACAAAGGCCTGAGAAATATATAACCCCTATATACAACTATGTTTTGTTGGAACATATAACTCATAGGATATGGCATTTTACGCTTTTAAAATTTCAACATTTCCAGTGTACCCCTTAAAATATAGTAAAGAAATAACAACCACGTGTTTTTATATTCCATTAGGACTGAACAATCTACACAAAAATTAGGAATCGACCAGCGAAAACGGCACTTGTGGTTGTCGAGATCTCATTGTTGAAATGATTGGAGAAAAACATATAAACCTAGCATTTTAATATATAGATTAAATTATAAATAAAACTTACTTCTGTAATGCAACACATAGAAAGATGATAGAATGTTTTCTCTTAAGATGTATGAGCTGATATTTCAGCACTTTTTCAAACGGATGGGTCTGCTTGAAACAAATGAAGTGAAAAATAACTCAATAAATCAGATAACTAGATTTTGAAGTTAATTTTTATTGATTAAGAATCCCTCACACTAACTGTACGTCTTTTTCATCTGTCTTGGGGAAGAAATTATTCACAGCGATTCGCTTGTTTACCAGACGCTGGAAGTGAGGCCCGGGTTTCCAGCAGCAAAGCGAAAACTTAATATTTAAACATTCCTGTTGACGGCACTCTTATTTCATATTTATTTAATGCAGTTATGTTGGTAAACTTTTTTTTTGTTTTTGCTTTGCAATCTTTTTGTAAAGTAACATAGAAAGTAGTGTAGTTAGAAAATAATAGAAAAGAGAAAGGTCACACAATTCCTCATTATTTCACATATTTTCATTCTTTTCAATTTTTTTCCCCAGTGGAAAACTCAATTTTCTAACAGGTTGGGGGTTGGGCTGGCCAGTAATGAACAACTTTTGTCTCTCTCTCTACTGGGAATTTGTGAAATGCTCCAGAAGATTTAACCAAATGAAACGATTTTAGAACTGCGAATTAAAACATTCTTTTAGACAAAGAAACGTATTTGCAACAATGGTAAAGCTCTGCTGATGCAAGTGGGAATTTTCAAGATTATTATTTCTCATTATGTTTCTTTTTATATCTTCTTTACTTTACAACATTCGTACATCATTACACCAATTTATAATACTTTCAATTATAACAATTATAGCAACACTAGCAGGATACCCGTTCCTCGCACGGGGAGAACATTTTTCATTTTGAACTTAAATGACACCAAAACTGCCACCAATTAAGTTAGTCACCCCAGAAATTATGAATTCTACATCTATATCGGTTATTTCCAATTATTTGTAGATCTCACCATCCCCCATTAGGAATACTAATGGGGTTGAATTTTGAGTCTTTGGAAGTGTCACTACTCGTCTTATAAACCCTGAAAACTATGAATTGGACATTTATATCGGTCACTTTTGATCATTATATATATATATATATATATATATATATATATATATATATATATATATATATATATATTCCCGTCCTCTTCCCCAAGTTGTGTGACTGTATTTGGATTTAAAACGCATCGGAAGTGGCTGGCACCGTTCATCTCTGCGACCCCGAAAACTATGCATTCGACACTAATGTCGGTCATTTTCGATCATTTTTACACATCTTTCTCTCACTCTCTCCTAAGTTGCACCGTGAAAGCGAAAAACGAAATGATAGAAACCATCCTAAGCCCGAACCTCATCTATGTTGAAAATTTGATTGAGATCGATCGGGTGGTGTAAGAGGTATGAAGATACATAGTCACTTTCATATATATATATATATATATATAGATTGATAGATAGATATAGATATAGATAGATAGATAGATAGTAATATTAGTTCAATGTGTTCATGTGGTTATACGATAAAACTGGAGAGTTTTATCGTATCAAAGTAGTTGCAGTGCTAGACGTTATTCTTAAGTCGTTTCATTCTTATAATTTTCATTTTTCCCATTTTCTGCCAAAAATTCAGAGACTTACAATTACAAGTTCGGGAGTCGTCTCTTGGAGTCAAATTCAACGACCAACAAAGGACCCTCGCTAGCGGATGAGAGCCCGAGGCCTTAGGCAACCAAGTGAGCACGAGGTTTGTTACGAATAGCGAGCTCGATAGAGTACAAGCCTGAGTTAGCATCAGACTCATTGAGATTAATCAATGTGAGGCTCATAGAATATCGAGCAGAGGGTGTCATTTTTCCAGCCCTCACTCGTCCTTGCCCTCAAATGGATTCTCCACCTCGCCCTCATCCTCAAGAATGAAATACCGCCTTCACCCTCGCTCGACCTTATCCTTAAGATATGTTGTCTCGCCCACCCTCACTCATCCCGCCCTCACAATATTTCTCGTCCTTACCCACACTAGCTGCACCTCTCAGAATACTTTTGTTCTGACTCTTACTTGCCCTAGCCTTCAAAATATTTTATCGTCATCATCCTCAGTCGCCCTGGCCCTCAAAACATTTTTGTGTTCCCATCTTCACTCACCCTCGCCCCTTAAATATTTCTCGACTCTGAATTACTCCCTATCACTCTCAAAATATTTATTGCCCTTACATTTATTCGCCATCGCGTTCAAAATATTTTTCTCGTACTTTTTCACTGGCAAAAAAAAAAAAAAATGTTCCTCGCCCTCACCCTGAAAATGTTTTTCGCCCTCGTTCTCTTTTTATTTACTAACGTGATGGAGATTGATGATGAGATTGACTCTCACGAGGGGAAAATGAGTGAGGTCACCCATCTCTGGTATAGTGAGCCAGACCTCGCTGGAGGCAGAGTGAGCCATGATTTCAAAACAGCCGTCTCTGCTTCAGTCTAGTCAAGTGGTGAAGCATGAGAGGCAGTGGCATGAGAAGGAAAAAAAAAAAAATACAAAAGTATGATTTCCCTAAAAAATAAAACAAATCATACTAAACAGCAAAAAAAGATATACAAATTATATAAAAGGAAAAATTATATATGCAAATCATAATAAAATGTAAAAAATAAAATACAAGTCAGATAAAAAGTAAAATAAAATAAAGGCAAATTATAATAAAAAGGAAAAGAAATAAATACAAATCATAATAAAAAAGTTAGAAATGAAATACAAATCAGATAAGAAGTAAAATGATATGCAAATGATAATAAAAAGTAAAAAAAAGGAAATACAGATCATGATAAAAAGGAAAAAGAAATACACATGATAATATAAAGTAAAAAAAAAAGAAATCCAAATCATAATATAAGTCAAAGAAAATACAAATCATAATAAAAAGGGAAAAACAATGTTGGCAATATATATATATATATATATATACATATATATATATACTTATAAATAATTATGCATAACTGAAAGGAAAAGCATGGAGAGCCCTCTCATACACACTCAATTTATAAATTCTTGAAATCTGACGTAATATTATAATATAATATTATTTTCATTATTAGTATATAACATGTGCACAATATTAAACTATAACTCTATATAGCATTTCGAAGTATGAAATAGCATACTGTACTATATTATCTATATTTCTTTTTTTATTTCTGTATAATTCATAAGATATAAAATACTAGCTGAAATGTCCGTTCTTCACACGAGGAGAATAGGTTTAAGGGAAATGTTCGAATCCTTTTACCCCTCAGAATATTTATTTCTATGAAAGTGTAATTATAATCATACAGAAAATATTCTATTCTTGGGATAAACATTAATCTACCCTACCCCATAAAATGCACTCTTTAATCAAATTTATGTTAAGAAAAACAAATTGCAGTGGGTACTAAGTATCTTACGAAACTCACTTCAAATGTGTCAGCCGTTTTGTGAACCCCAAAAATTATAAATTCGACACAAATCTAAGTCATTTTTGACATTTTATTTTTGATCTTCCTCTCACCTTCTGCTGATGGAGCTCAACTTAAGAGACATTGGAATTAATTATCCATTTCAGCCGCCTCGGAAACTATGGACTGTACAGTAATGCCAGTTGCTTTGGATTAGTTTCGCATTTCACCCCTTCAATCTCCCAATCCTTGGAGTGTAGTACTCTCACAGTATTTTTTTTTTTTCAGCTTGAAAGTTATATGCCTACCAAGTGTGGTTGACACTGATCCAGACTTCGAGAAATACGCTGATATATACATTCATACCCATACATCTATATAGATGTGTAGGGTTGCCCCTATAAATTTCCAATTTAGCTCAGATTCCCGTTCATCTCTAAATTTGGTATTAAATGTTATCTCAACTGTCACCTAATAGCTTAGTGAACCCGAAAACTATGGATTCGATAATAATCTCGGTCATTTGAGACCAATTATTTTTCACCCCTGCTCATAGTTTATGGGATGGGGACTGACTTGGAATTTGGCGCTGCCGGGAGTGTGACTATTAATCTCAGTGACACCGAGAACTATAGGTTCAACACTAATATCGGTCGTTTTCGATTACTTTTACATATCAGTTCGTTCCCATTGATCTACGGGTGCTGATGGGGTTAAACACAAATTACATATGACGTATCACCTATCAACTTAAAGACCCCAAAAAACTATAGATTCGGCACTAATATCGGTCGATTTTACTTCCGAGCAGTGATAGGAGAGAAGAAAGTATGGTAATCGGAAAAAAAGAAGAATCGAATTTAGAATTGAACGAATTTACACATTTCATGGGGCCTACATACCAAAAAGGTGATTTTTCGATATCTGTTCGTTGTTCGTTGATCTATCCATTCGTCTCGATATAAATATGTTCACTTGTCTACAGACCGTACCGTTTAATTTATCATCACCATAGGAGCTGTTCGAAAAGTTCCAAATTTTCCCGTTTGCGTCTCGCACATATAATTTGGTGTGGAAAAAGGTCGTGATCTAAGACCTTCACGTATAAACAATGGTGACCATAGCTCAGCGGAAACATGGCCAAAAATGGGTCAACAATGCAATGAAAATGCTCATAAGGCTCGCATTTGTTTGACATATTTTGTTTATACCGTCCTGAAGAGAGGGCGCGCTCCATTGACGTTTTATGAAAGTGAGACTACACATTGAGCTCTACAAGCACTCGAGCCTGTGGATCAGGGAAACAAACCGGGTCAATGTCAGGGGTCGTACTATCTTAGATGCTCAGACTGGCTTGATATGAAACAAACCTCTCGGAAGAGAATGCCGTAACCACGTGTCGCATTTCCGCTGATTGGCATTGCTGTATGTGAAATAAGTGAAATTGAACGGTAGTCAAGATTTGGCTCATTGTGCACCATATCTAAAAAAACGGATGTTCGTAGAAAAAAAAATGATCATTGCACTAGGATAACATGTGGTATTGAAAGGTAAAAAATGATTGATGTGTTACCTCAGCTGAACTACAAGGTTTCCTTTACTCCCAGTATCGCTCAGACAGTTGGGGTGATGATTATGCACGATGCAATGTGTTATACATAAGTATGCAAAAGTATTCAATTGTTGATTTGTTCATCCTCTGACGGGAATGGTTCGTTATCGCCCAAGAGCCTAGACTCATCTTCTTTTGAATAAAATAAATCATCCAAGAATTCAGATGACTTAGGAAGTTGTGCAATTGATTTATCCGTTTCTAAGTACCAAAAAATGAGCATGACATGGACACAACATCCAACTGTCCGTGCTTCAATTGCACATTGATAAAAATATCCTATAATGCAATAGTCCCCTTCCCGAGCAAGATCGTATACAATGAAATTGCAGTACTTTAACATATTCTTGAATGGATATGTGTACGAACAAGGTAAGGTGTTTGCCTCATATCAAATCAGTCTGAGCATCGGAGATGGTACGTCCCCAACTTTGACCCGACTTGTTTCCCTGTTCCGCAGAATCGAGTGCCATGGAGTTCATAGTGCTTATAGAGCTCAACGTGTGGTCTCACTTCTATAAAACCTCAACGGAGCGCATTCTTCTTTTGGGCGATAAAAACAAAAGATATCAAACACGTGCACAATACAAAGGGCATTTCAATTATATTGTTGACCCTTTTTTGGTCATGTTCCCACTGAGTGATAAAAACCACTCTTTATACGTCCAGATCTTAGGCTACGATCTCTCCCCACACCAAATTGTGTGCGCGCAACGCAAACGGGAAAATTGGACACTTTTGGAACAGCTGATTTTGAAATTAAGTTATTTGTAAAATTTTCTAGTTTTTTTTTTCGAGTTTTCTTCCTATCTTAAAAATTGAGGATAGTTTACTGAAGGTGAAAATCAAAAACCGTGGCTTTCTCGGAAACGTCTCTAATGATTGTTTAAATTTCATATATCAATATTTCATTAACAGCACTATACTACACTGTAAGTCATTTCACAGAGGGAAATCCAAACGGGGTAGTTCACTCTTAAAGGTGTTATTCTAGCACGAATTTCTCAAAAACGACTCTTAACTATTTTGTGTGTATTTCATAAATAAACATTTCATTATTAACCTTACAATACGGCGTGAATTATTTATTATGAAAGAATCATACAGGAGATAGTTTACTCTTAGAATGATTTTTTTTTCAGGGCGATTTTCACAAACAAGATTCAAGCAATTTTGTTCATATTTCATAAATACACATTTCATTAGTAAACTGTCATGAGGTGTAACTTGTTTGTCCTAAAATATACCCAACAGGTAGTTCATTCTTGGGGTGTTTTTTTTTTTTCGTTTTCTTTTCGAATGATTTTCTCAATGCCGACTGAGGGGATTTGTGCACACTTTATAAATATATATTCCATCACTAAGTTGGTAATATATCATCCATTATTTACCATAAAAAATACACAAGGGGTTATTTACTCTTAGAGTGATTTCATTCTAAGAAGTTTAAAATAAGAAAAAAAACTCAGATATATGTATCTATTTTCATATTAATGAAATAAATAATATGTCATTAATAACCTATAATGTTCCATAATTTCTTTGTTATTAAAACATCCACAAGAGATAGTTTTCTTTTGGGGATGAGTTTTCTAGGGTCGAAGTTTCCTTCGAAATGACCTATTTTTTTTTATTTCACTAATATTTATTTCAGTTATAACTTAGGCGTAACGAGGTTTACTTTGGGAAATTGGTGCGGGAAGGTTTAAAGCGGTTGTCCGTGCCGTTTGCCGATTATTATTTCATGTCGTCGTTCTCTCAAGAGTACTAACGGGGGCTGAACTTATAAAGGTAACCAAGAAAGTTCTGGCATTTTGTGGAGGTCTGTGTTCAATTGGCCCTCATACCGTGAGTTGAATGCGAATGGAGTTAACGCGAATATTTGTTGGTGTGGGTATATCCAACATACTACCTGGTTGTGGTAGCAGTTCCCGATGCATTATACCGCGAGTAGTCCAACAAACATACAGGAGGACATTCTGGTGCAGTGCTGGTTTCGGCTGTTTTAGAACCGCTTCATGGGATGTTAACCAATAATGATGGCGCCGTGAAGTTTCGTACAAGACCCACTTCTCTCTGACATATCAATACCCAGTCCAGAAATAGCTCCTTCCTCAGACGAGACAGCAAAGAAACACACGTTGTCTACTGGGCCGGAGTCAAATCATGTGAGATCCATCGACCCAACCTGTAGTGCTTTCCAAGTTGATGGAGGTGCTGCCGAATTGTTTCTCCGCTCACACTGAATTGTAGCCCCAGTTCCTCACATAGCTGGCCACTGTTAGCCTCAATTGCTGCCTGAAGATCATTTGTGCATGTGTTGGTCTTCCCTTGTGGTGCATCTTTGAGTGTTTCTTCACCGTCCTTAAACTTGTTAAACTAGCGCTACACTGTCCGCGTAGTTATGACACCCTCCCCAAAGGCCTGGTATATCTTCTGCCCCGATGCAGCGGCGTTTGACCCCAGCTTGAACTCGTACAGCATACACGCCCATCCACGCTCTGTGGAGGTCCTATGTTCACTGTCATTACGCACGTTCACGGTGTAACTAAACTGGTACAACCGGGTAGTATGTTGGATATACCCACACCAACAACTGATCTTCGCCTTTTCTCCATTCGCATTCAACTCACGTTGTGAGGGCGAATGGAACACATACTTCCATAAAAGGCGATAGAGTTTTCTTGGTTCCCTTTATATCAAATAATTCTTTCATAGCCTTTTCTATATAGACGTTGAACAGAAGAGGTGAAAGTCCACATTCTTGCCTTACTCCTTTCTTATTCTTGCTTCCTTCTGATATCTTCCTATAACAGTTGTCTGTTTCCTGTAAAAAAGTTGTTATATTATTCTTCTGTCTCTGTAATCCACCGTCAGACTCTTCAACGCTCTGAACATTATATTCCAATCTAGGTTTGCATTAGCTTTTTCTATGTCTACAAATGCTATCACAGTTGGTTTGTTTATTCTGATATGCTGTTTCATGATCAGCCGTAGACACAGTATTGCTTCCCATGTTCCCCTTTTTGCTCCTAAATCCAAACTGGTCCTCCGATATCTGTTCTTCGATTTTCCCTTCCATTCGTTATGCGATAACTTTGTACAGTATTTTTGATGCATGGGAAAGCAAACTTAACGTTCTGTGTTCTTCGCATTTCCGTGCGCCTTTCCTCTTTTGGTTAGGCACCACTATGCTTTTCTCGAAGTCTTTTGGTATTTTTCCCGAGATGTATTTTCATTCATAAGATCCCGAGTTTATTAATCACTTCCGTTGGTATTTGGTCTATTCCTGGGGTTTTATCATGTCTCATTTTCTCCACTGCATTGCTAAATTTGCATTGTAAAATTGATGATCGTAATTCATTTTCATCGATGTCTACGTCTTATTCCTTCTCAATCTCTTTGTTCACTCAAAAAAGGAAGAAGAAGAAGAAGAACCCTAATTTGAAAGTCTAAAAAGATGGAAATAAATTTAGCCAATCAATCAGTAGTAATGATTTAAAAGTCCTCCGTCCGCCCCCCCAAAAAGCCACATTTCATCAAAGCACAGTATGTTTTATAAGCGCCATAGTAGACAATTGTTTTAACAAACTACGTATGAGGTCAAAATCCTAAATTGGAATTCAGTTTCTTCCTTAAGCTTTATTGATGTCAGACTTAAGCAATAACGCTATTAGGAAAATCCTCAAACGAAGCACACACCAAATTTGATGAAAAATGTTGTAAATTTGAAAACTATTAAGAAATTTGACAGGAAAGGAAAATAAAAACGACAAAGGAAATGAATTATGTGGACTACCGCACTATACTTTCAAGTTTAATTTTCTTAAACTATATCAAGTCATGGCTTCAGCTATAACTGAAACATTTATTAGTGAAACACGAACAAAATCATATGCGTTTTAGAAGCAAAGTTCAACCAAAGAAAACCCATCTCCAAAAGTAAGCTACCTCTTGTGAATATGTTCATAACAAATAAATTCCAGAACACTATATATTATTAATGAAATATTTATATATTTCATTAATACGAAGAAAATTATCTGAGTTGTTTTTTGAAAAGAACGTGCCAAAAGTAACTCACCCCCAAGGGCAAACTACACCTTGTGTATTTTTTAAGGGCATATGTTTTATGACATATTGTCAAATAATAATGAAATATTTATTTGTAAAACGTGAACAAAATTGTCTAAAAAGAAAAAAAAACTCACCCCAAGTGCAAAACACTCTTTTTTTATATTTTCAGGACAAATAAGTCATGCCACATGCAGTTATTTATAAATACATATCCAAATGAAATATGTATTTATGAATAAATTCGATTGAGCCATTTTTGAGAAAATAATCCAGAAAAAAAAAACGCAAGAGTAAGCTACCCTTTGTATGTTTGTTTTCTTTTACAATGTCATATTGTTAGGGTAGTAATAAAATATTCATCTATGAACCATGAACAAAATTGCTTGAGTCGTTTTTGAGAAAATTGCCCGAAAATATAGCTCCCAATAATAAACTACCCATTTATTTTACAACCAATGATTTGCGTCATATTATTAAGTTAGTAATGAGATATTTATGTGTGAAACTTAACCAAAATCACCTGAATCTCTTTTGAGAAAATCTTTCTAAAAGAACTCATCCGTAAGAGTAAACTAACCCTTCTGGATTTCTTTTCACAGAGAAATGATTTATACCACAATATGAATGAAGTATTGATGCACGCAGTTAATATATATCATTAGAGCCGTTTTAAATAAAATCGCGATTTTGAAGGTTCGCCTTTCTGTAATTTAATTTTGAGGGTAAGAAGAACATTTGAAAAAGACACCCTTAGAGCATCTTATAAAAAAAACCTTAAGTTTAAAACTTGGTGCAGATACGTTGAGCAGTGCGGCTTCTAGACAACTGAATACATTTAAATTGAGACAAACGGATGGACCGATGAACAGATGGGAGTAGATCGAGAAAAAAAACACCTTATCAGTTTCTAGAGCCCATTAAAAGTATAAATCTGTTGAAATATCGAATTCGATTTCTTTCACAATCACCATAATCTTTTCGCTCGAAAGGAAAAGAGTAATAAATGCATTGTTCCGTATAAATTTAAAGCTAGGACATTTGGTGTAATGTATTGAATACATTTTCAAGTACTTCTGTTACTTGATTCACCAACTATGGTCAAATTTGTGAACTAGTTTCTCCTTTCACTGACTACTAACAAACATTACTAAGAATTAATTCGCGTCTCTAGTCTCAAAGTTTGCAGTAATTAATACAGAACATCTTGAAACCCATTTCCAACGAATTCTTCCCCATACCAAAATGTCATTTCCTCTACGAATAGCAGCATCAAAGATAGAGGAAATGCATCCCTCATAAGTCATGATGTGTTAGTGTTAACGCAAAGCGTCTCTTCGTGGATTGTGGTTACTTGTCTCTTAGGATTCGATAGAAGCGTTTCCATTGACAACCATGGGAATTAAGCAAATGTGTGCTTCACTGTTTATGCTATGTAGTCGTTATGTGAATATATATATATATATATATATATATATATATATATATATAAGAATATTTCCAGGTTCATGTGACATAATATTTTGCGTTAATAAAATATCAGGAATGTCTCGGGAGGCAGTGCACACAAAAGATTTTCAAGCACACTTCATAACAATATGACATTAACTTAAGTGGAACAACAGTTAAGGGGCTCTCTTAGTACTTTAGAACTCTTGTCATATTTACTTAGGACATAATGCTCCAACAAATGAAATCTGTTTTGCAGGATATTCTGATTAAAATATCAGAGAACAATATTATATAATATAAACATTTGCACTAGTTTGTACGGTTAAAACGTTTGCGTTGTCCTTAGTAGAGATGGTCACGAGCGAGTTCGACCGAATTTTCTTTGAAACTTCAAGTATTCTACATGGACAATATAATTATCAATTATACTGCTACTACTACCAGAATTTATTATTATTATTATTATTATTATTATTATTATTATTATTATTATTATTATTATTATTATTATTATTATTATAACAACACCGTGTATAACCATGAAAGATAGATGGTTTATATTTACATACTAAAAGCTACCTGACCGGTCGTCGAGAAGTCTTCAGGAGGCAAGGACATCGTTCACGAGGTTCTGGGTTTGAGTTCCGGAGGAGCAAATGTTCGAACTCGCACTCGAGCCACAAATTGTTAAAAGTTATAGGGCGCCGGGCAAACATGTTCAAAATTCCTCGGTCCGAGTTTAGGGTTATCAACGGCTCGAGCGGCTTGCCTCACAGTTCATTCACTATCGAGCCGAACCGAGAGGTAAGATGAGCCGACTGCTTACCCAACCGAGCCGGTTCGAGCCATCAATTGACCCTTACAGAACTCGATCCAAAATAATTCGCACACACTTTAATTTTTCAAGCGGGCAAAGACTTTGTTATTCTCACTCCCGCACGGATAAATATCAGCATTGCCTTCAAATATTTTATTCCTTAAATATCTGCTTGATATACTTATTGTACTATTCCATATACTGTTTGTTGTCAGACTAACTGAAATGCCTGAAAAAAGTGCAACTCACCAGATTATAATATGAGGGTCGATTGTCTTTCGTCTTCAGAACAGCTTTGCTCCTATGTGGAATGGATTGATAGATGTTGTGAATGGTAGCAAGTGAAGCATTGCATAATTCTGCGTGTAGTACATTACTCAGTACCATGAGGGTGGATCGAGGCGGAAATCTGCGCCGGACTCCTACCACCAAAATGAATCACCGGCCAGGGAAGGTGTTCAGCTTCATCCTAATGCTCCTTAAACCGCATCGCAACAGCTCCAACATTGAGAATTGGTGCATCATCATGTAGAAATATATCATTATTGCCTGGAAACAACATCTCGACGATATGTTGTTTCCAGGATACTGCTGGATACTGCCCCTCACAGCATCATAGAGCCTCCACGAAGTTTTACAGTTTGGCAATACAAATCACACACTTCTTTGGGCGTCCGTCACACATAAACACGGTCCGTGGTGTGAAATAAGGTGAACGATAATTTATCCAACTCTTTCCAGTCATTAGTGTTTCAGTTTCACGTTAGCAACACCTTTGTTGTCATGTTAATGCGTTATGGTCCCTTAAAAGCGGTTTCGCCCATGCAACCCGAACTCCTATGCGCAGTCACAAGCTCTCTCATTACTGTGATTGTCAATACAGACTGTGAGAGGTGATGTTTGAGTGCATATGTCAATTGACCACAGTGGTACTACGATTTTGAATGACAATCCTCTTGTATGAACCTATTACCTAGGGCTTTCGTCCAACCATTTCCCGATGTAGTTCTACCATTAGTTTTGTAAGCCATCATCACCTTGGACACTCCCTTGCGACTTTCCCAACAGTCTTGCCATTTCCACCACGCTCGTACGGCAAAACTGAGCGCCAGCATTTAGTTCTTTTTGAAAATCAGAGATGTCGCCCATTTTACTTTATCTCCATCTGCTCTGTTCACTGCACACTACCGTTCTATTGTTCCTCACGTAGTACGAAGTTTGCTGTACACACCATCATTTTGTTTCAGATATTCCAAGATCTGGTTCTACCAACTTAGCACATTTTAAACGATAACATTTTGCACAACGAAATTTTGCATTATTCCTTAATTTCCTGCCTCGATACATGTTTGGTACAATCCAGATACTGACTCATATTTATAGGTCGATGTCTCGAATGATTACTTGTGTGCTCCTATGAGCTTCAAATTGAAACTAGCAACACTGCTCCTTTATATTTAAAACGATCTCAACGCATCGCGAAAATAATATATATTTCTTTGCACTTGTGTACATGGTAAATAAAAAAAAAAGTGAAATGAAATCTTTGAGTTTTACGTCCCACGTTTATGCCGGTTAGACTAAAGGAGAAGGTTGATGATGAGTAATGAATGAAATGGTGGAATGAAGAAAGTGGGAGGAAACGGGAGAACCCCGAGAAACCCACGCACACGGTGTTTGTCCACCACAAAGTTCACTTGGCGGGGGCTGGGATCGAACCCGGGACCCCAAGCACCAGAGGTGAATGTTTTGCCACTGAGCCGCCGCGGCCCACATGGCAAATAAATATAGGAGCACAAGTTAATATACAATATTTACCATTGCACAAATAAGACAAATTGGAACATTACTTGATACACAGATATTAAAAATTACACACAATTAGGAGCATAACACAACCGTCACTCAGACATGTTCCACTTCTATTATAGAAGTATTATATACAGAAACATTTTAAGAAAACTGACTGATCTACGCAACTTTTCTATTTAATTTGTCATACAAAGGTAGTAATTATTTAAAAAGAAACGCTGAGATTTCTTCGTCTTCCTAGCAAAGAAAAAGCGATTTTCAGTTACAATTTATCTTCATCAAGTTTGCTCTTCAATAGACTTTAAAGTTATTCTCCAATCTTCTATTGTTTTTTTTTTTTTACTTATTCATCTTGAAGATAATTAGTTTAAAGCAGTTTCTTGTTACTTGATTAACCGTTTATTATTATATAATTATTCTATGATCATTAGAAGAAATAAATATTAATTTGTGTGTCAAATGCCACTTGGCATTTGTATTCATATTGAGCTCTCAGGCAGAGGAGGAAAACACGCAACACACACACACACACACACACACACACACACACACATATATATATATATATATATATATATATATATATATATATATATATATATATATATATATATATATATATATATATATATATACAGTGGCGGATCCAGGATATGATTAAGGGAGGGGCTAAACCATAATTTGCCGTTTTGTCCAGTGTAAAGCTGCATTGAAGCCCATTTTATCCAGTGTAAACCTGAGCGTCAAGGGGGGGGTATAGCCCCTTAGCCCCCACCTTGGACCCGCCCTTATATATATATATATATATATATATATATATATATATATATACAAAAAATCTGAAACTGCATTACCGCATAGACGGCGCAAGGCATTCTTATTGAATGGGTCATGTGTTATTTCATTTTGTCATGGAATATAGAATAACAGTTATACAGTTAATAAATTAATATATTAGGAGGTAAAACAAATTACTTATAATAATGACAAAACATTTCTACTTCTGCAAATTCAATATCAAACCAGCTGTATGAAATAATTAAAAAAGATAGCTTTAAGAGGGCACTGATTGGAAGATTTTTTTTATATCTATAAGCCATAAGTCTACCATCCAAAAAAATATAAATTATATCTCGCATGAAGATCAGAGAGTATCACATCTCGTATATGAATAGATTGAAATGTAAGAATTAAAAGTACCCACAACACATGAAAATTCAAATAGATGTTCCACAAGGTGTTATTACAACACGTTATTCTAAATTTTTTACGCTAATGGTAAACCTTTATTATAAAACAATTATTTAAGCCCGGTATTGTATGCGGATAATACCGCCTATACAGTATCGGACAAACACACTTCCAGAATCATGCTAAGGCAAGAAAAAAAAAAAGAAGAAGATAATTAGAAGAACTGGTGCACAAAATAGGATTTGACCATAGATTCCAGTAAAACACAAATTCTGGTTTGTACGCTAACAAAATAGGTACAAAAAGATTTAAATAAATACAGTAAAACCTGTCTTTAACGGACCCCTTATTAAACGGAAAACTGTCTTAAACGGAAATATTTCACGATATATTAAACGGAAATTTTGGAGAACAAAATGTGTAAAAGTCCCTTCATTAAGCGGAAACTGTGTTACGCGGACAACGGAAAGAAAAATAAACATTTAACGGAAAATTCTGAGTTCCGGACTACAGCGTTTAGATGCTTAGACATTTTGTGAGACATATACGTTACACTGTTTGCGATAAAATGTTCGTTCTTTTGTTAAATATTTCTGGACGGTGTTGACCTTCCCCAACCACTACTCATATTCACCCCCACAAGTTGTCCTTAATCCCCGCAACTTAATCAAGAATCATAAGGAATGTCGGAAAGAAGAAAACAAGATAGAGGAAGAAGAGGAATACGATACCGAGTAGAATAAATACATATCAAAATGCTCTCAGAAGTTTAAAGAAACTGCAGAAATTTACCTTACGGAAAAATGATTCTGATTCACTTGCAAGGCAGGGTACCTCGGTGTAACACGCCGATTTTGATAAGATTGCACAGACATACAGATCATCAAAAAAGAAGCGACACGTATTTTTTTATATCGGCCAACAAGCGTATTGAAAGGGTCAAATAGGGACATAAAAATGGGGTCAAAATGAGATTTTATGCAATATAGCGAGAACGAGAAGAGATATCGGAAAAGGTTAAATGTACGAAATACTACCCATAGTTGACGCAAGCCATTGAGGTAGAACTTACCCATGTGAAGAAAGCAGAACATCCGGAAATGGACCAATAACATGTACAACATTGTCATAATGTGCTACAGAAATGAGTGAAGAGGGTGGCAAGGAGCAGAAAGAAAGAAAACACGAAAATGGAAAATACGTGTTTTTGCTTTGAGTTCATACGTCACCCGTTTGCGAAAGGGACGCAGATTCATCTCAGTGCACGAAGATTCATCTCTACATGCAAGAAGGATGCAAACGCCGTTCGTATAGGCAGCCAGCAAGACAGTACTGCACAGCGGGTTGCATATAAGATCAAAACCTCAAGTTGAGTGGTAGAAACGACTAATAGATGAAGGAATACGAGGTCAGATGACGTAGCACATTATGACAGATGCAGGTACTGTAAGGAAAGAAAGATCAAGTTGACGTTGTACACAAAATCAGTTTTAACAGTGAGAGTATTGGACGCGGCGTATGCAATACGAGCTGGTTTGAGTATACAAAGTTGCCAAACGCGAGGTGTAGAGCCAGCAAAGTGTATGTGCATTTGTGTCTTTCACAGGTACTATTCTCAACAAGACAAGCAAGGCGACGTTTAACTGCTTGTGAGACCTAGTGGTGAACATTGGACAGTGTGGTAGCTGGAGTGGTATTTGATTGTTGTGTAACTGGTGGTCTGTGCTTGTGCGTATTTGTGCGTGTGTAACAAAATTCAGGTGAGGTGTAAGTGGGCTTGTGACGTTTGTGGTCGCAAGATGGTCTATGTGAATCCCCTGAATGTGGTGGATATGCTAGTGGAGGCATATCAGGCAACACAATATGTCCGGACACCACGAACGGTAACGGAAATGGAGCTCAAGGACTATATTTTTAACATCCTAGAAAGTTTCAAGACGAATGGGTACATGTATGTTGAGATTGAAGAAGACCTCTTATGCAGCAATAGATCAGACATCCCAAGTATGGCAAGTGAAGATGAGATGGATGAGTGGGATGGCCCAACGACCTCCAACGTACATACAACTGGAGTCAAGAGCAGAGTTATTGTGGACATGGGATACAAGCGGAAGGCAGTATCGTTTTGGAAACGAGGGAAGAAGAGAAAGATGTCCTGGAAATCTGTACAGAAACACTTCAAGCGTGTCAAATGCAGAACAGATCTATATAGATGAGAGAAACAGATCACAGAAGGTGGAACCAAACGTGAAAAGCTAAACGTGATAGACCGAACTGTGTATGAAAAATTTGCGACAGCAAAACAGCGGCATTTAATTGTCCATGACACAGACTTGCAACGTTGGGCGTTAGAAGCAAACCAAACAACAGCCGTTGCTAATTTCAAAGCTTCGAAGAAATGGTTATGGCGCTTTAAAACACGTCACGGTATCATCTCACGCAAAGTTACAAAATTTGTAACACATAGCATTACAGCGAAGGCCACACAAGTGCACGAAAGCGCTAAAACCTTCGTCCAAAATGTACAATCACTCATTACTGCTCATGGCGAGGATAACGTATATAACACAGATCAGAGTGGCTTTGCTTTAGAATTTCACTCTGGACGCTCTCTGGCTTTGCGAGGCGAGAAGCATATTACAGCAACAATGCAATCTCTACCTGCCATCACACATAGCTACACAATACAACCTGTTATATCTGTTAGTGGAAGATTGCTGTCGCCCATGCTCATAGTCTTGAAAGAACTTCATGGTACGTTTGGGCCACGGATTCAGCAAACAATGTTCCGCCCACAAAACTTATATATTTGTGCATCATCATCTGGGAAAGTGACAAAACAGATCGTTAAGACGTGGATCCAATCAGTGTTCCTTCCACAAGTCAATTAGCAAACGGTACTGTTAGTCGACTCGTGGACGGTTTATGATCGATCCGACTTGGCAACAATAATGCCACAGGACAAGCAGTGCAACATTATGACGATACCTACACACACAACTGGGTTAATACAACCTCTGGATGTGTATGGTTTCAGAATTTGGAAGAACTTCGTACGCAAAGTATCTGATGCGGTACGCCTTCAGCAACTCAACATCAATCTATACAGCAGAGACAATATACTGAAACTTCAATCCCTTGTGCATAATCAACTTTCATCTCCACGGTACATACATCTATTCCAATACGCATGGTTTTGTTCTGGATATCTTTCATCACGACCAGATTATTTTCCAAATCCAGTGGAGTTTTGTTTTCATCAGTTGACGTCATTGGTCTGCGAAGAAGCAGAGTGCCAGAACCCATCCATCATCAAGTGTTCGTGGTGCAAATACTGTTTTTGTTTGGACGATTTCTTCCTGAAATATCATTTTTGTGCTACTTATCAGGAGTGAGCGTCTTGTTTTCAGCATACACCTCTGCTGACTTTTATGTTGTACGTACATATGTACGCGTATTTTCATGATATAATGTAGATACTCATGCGTAGAACTGATATTGCTGTTGCTCTTTATCTTAAATGTGGACCACCTGCTATTACATTCTACTGTGCAATGCATTTTGTGTGTGTGTGTGTGTTACTAGCTACAAACATTCCCGTTTCCAATATGTATCTCACCGTTGCTCTCATTGCACAATATATGCAACCCACTGTGCAGTATTGTCTCACTGGCTGCCTATGCGAACGGCGTTTGCATCCTTCATGTTTGTAGAGATGAATCTTCGTGCAGTGAGATAAATTTGCGTCTCTTTCGCATATGGATAACGTATGCACCCAAAGCAAAAACACGTATTTTACATTTTCGTGTTTTCTTTCTTCCTGCTCCTTGCCACCCTCTTCACTCATTTCTGTAGCACATTATGACAATGTTGTACATGTTATTGGTCCATTTCCGGATGTTCTGCTTTCTTCACATGGGTAAGTTCTACCTCAATGGCTTGTGTCAACTATGGGTAGTATTTCGTACATTTAACCTTTTCCGATATCTCTTCTCGTTCTCGCTATATTGCATAAAATCTCATTTTGACCCCATTTTTATGTCCCTATTTGACCCTTTCAATACGCTTGTTGGCCGATATAAAAAAATACGTGTCGCTTCTTTTTTGATGATCTGTATGTCTGTGCAATCTTATCAAAATCGGCGTGTTACACCGAGGTACCCTGCCTTGTTAGTATAATTTCTCACGCTAAAGTGTATGCGGAAAGTCAAGCAGCAACGTACACAGAAAACCCTGCTTGGCTATTTGAAAAATAAAGATAACATGTGCATAGTATATTTTGTATTCATTTTAGTTTTTTTGTGTATTTATTCGTAGAAGTAGTACTGTAATCGAACAATGTACGTACAGCAATATATTTTCTCAGTATGTCCCTTTATAAGCAAGTATTAAAAAAAAACGAAAGAAAGAAAGGAAGGAAAGGTCTACCTCCACTAAGCGGAAACCTGACTTTAACGGAAATTTTTGCAAGTCCCGCTCGATTCCGCTAAAGACAGGTTTCACTGTATATACACTTTAAAGGAGATACAATATATCCCAGATATGAAGCAAGTTACTTAGGAATAAATTTCGACATTTGTCTAGTACTAATAAAAAACATGACAGATGTCAATGAAAAGGAAATTAATGTTATGTATGCAATAAAATAAATACTTACATAGTATTTACATTTGCATAGGTAAAATAGATTTGTTTTATATTGTGAAACTGTGATAGACTTCCAACTATGCAAACCCAGTACTCAAATCTGATGTGTGTGGGGCGTCAGTGATTCAGTGCATCATTTATAGTCATGTTTTTGTGTGTGTGTGTGTTTTTTTTTAAAATCCCACCAATAATCACGTTTTTTTTCTTTTGTGATCCTTGTTCTCTTCTGCCAAAAGTTTTTTAAACCGGGGCTTCAAGTTTCGCCTATTCAAGATTCGCCTAACCAAAGATGCTATGCAAACGTCAATCAATGCGATGACACAGACTTAATTTTCTTATTAGACGAAAGTTTTTTTTTTTTTTTTTTTGTTAATTGGTTTTAACTCGTTGGTAGTCCTGCACTTCATCAATAGTTAACGTTTCCTCTTAAAACTATCTTCACGCTTTTATTAAATAGTCCAGTATGTAGGGGAAAATTTTGACGATCCCAGTAAACATTAGTAGCTGAATGAAATTTGCAGGATAGTTTCATGCAGGATAGTTAATCAAGTATAGTAATATCCTAAAAGGAAGACCCCGAACATCCCCCTTGAGTTTTATCTAATATGGGTGCTATATCCAATTTGCCGCCACCGTCTATAAAACAATTATGTTTTCCTTTATTTCTTACCTTAGGTTCAATTCTACGGTCTTGAAACGTGTAATAAAATATTTTTGTAAATAAAATTTCCTTTGTTTGATATACAATTCATCTCTGTAGGTCAGGTTGATATAAAGTTACAAATAATAGAGTAGGCTTGTATCGCTTATGTGTTTCTTTCAAGCGTATTTTTCTGATTTTCTTTCCTCTATACATATAATATTTATGTGAGTAAGAACATTAAAGAACATGTCAACATGCCGTAATTACAATTTATATATATACAAAATTATACATTTCAAAATAATGGGGCATTATAAGAGAGTTTCCGTAAACTTATTTAACAAAATAGTCCGTAGAGAAAACATTATTTATGCAAAACTCAGTTCTTTGTAAAATACATAAATAATTTATAGTACGTACAAGACACAAAAATTAACCTATCCATGTTGGGACATACATGATACGGTTGTGCTGAATCAGACTCACTGCTGCTGCAGATGAAAAAAAATCGTTGAAATAACGAGTTTTGAAAACGTTTATATTTTCACATAATAAATTCTGCTCCTTTCAGAATAGAAAATGTGCCTATTATACTGAGAAACTAAAAGAAAAAAGAAAGAAGGAACTTCGAAAGATTCATAAAAGTAACGTATAATTCGAGCCTAGTTCAACATTAAGATAACGCCAACATGTCACTTTCATCTTGCTGGTGTTTGATTTTCAAAATGTGATTTTCTTACAATTAATGCACGTGTCTGAGTAATACGATCTCGAACATGAACAGTTAGACTAAGTACATAAGAGTTTTACATTTGCAATACACCAGCTTCAGGAAAGAGTTTGGTGCTAGTATGTCCGAACAAGTAATTTGGTCGTATTCTTCATTTTCTCTTGCGATCTCTAATCAACTACTGAAATATCTTGCTCCTGCCAAGTACACCTTCAATACGTGTCGTCTGCTCGCATTCACTCTTATGGGTAAAACTGAGGGATGAGTGACTGGTGTGAAATAAGTGTCCTGTATGTGAAATATCAACAGAAAGCCAATGCGTCACATCATGCGATGCATAGAAGTGTAACTGGAAGTGTTGTCTCATTTTTATTAGTTCTTCGGGGTTCGTAGTAGATTTGTTGAGTATGAGCTAATCCATATGAAATGGTCCAGAGCAAGTTTGCGCGACCATCTCCGAAAATTATAAAAAGTGGAGTGTGATGAACCTTGTGTATGAGAAGGTCAATAACACGCGGCACGTTTTCGGAGGTGCAATTGTTCCTGAATGGCGGCCATCTTTGTTGTCGGCGGAGTGCCATTTTCTGCAGTTGCAAGCGTTTACGAAAACCACATTTGATCAGGACTTACTTATCAGAGCAACATAAAACAAAAATGCATGTGTACAAGAGAGACCAAGGTAGACGGAGAATATATAATCATGCGCTCAAATGTAGATTCAGGGTTGCAAACTAATGCATGAAATCACCAGAAAAAGTACACAAAAGTTCACATTTCAAGGGGCTGTATTTTGGAACGGCATAAAGTTAGTGGTTCAGAATTTATGGTGTGAATACTAGGCATGTACAACTTCCTCAGAAACATTCACAGCTATAATACGACTCTTACCACAGAGTTACGGTGGTTCGGAAGTTGGAGTTTGTCATTTTTATGGCATTTTTGGGGCTTAATATCTCAGGATGGCAAATTGCTAAAAAAAAATGCTGCTGCACCCACAAACCAGTTATGTATGTAAATAAACTATTACAAAAAAATCATGACTGATATTATATGGAGAACAAAGTTAGGACAAGGTTAAGAAAGCACGTCCGTGACGATGATATTCAGTGTATTAGTACTGACCGAGCAACAAATCAGTCCAAAAACCAGAATTAGTTCTCAATGTATTACGGACACACATTTGGCAACAGGAAACTCCTGAAATTGGTCACTTGTTGATGTAACATAACACCGTAAGATATGTTCAGAAATGGGGATAAAATGATGGAAGCTTATTGTGCCTGGAATGGACTAACAGCTCGCAAATCGCTCTTTCAGTTCATCTTCATGTTGAGACACGACTTCAGTGGAAACAAAGATATACGTGATCCCCTTGATGTATTCTCAACAAAACTGAAACATATCGTAAGGTATAAGTATCTGATCAGTAAGTGGCCTCTGCAAACTAACCCTTGCAACTTCCCTCTTCGTCACACCACCAACACCATCACATGCAGTTTTACCGCGTGACGTAGCAAAGAAATGCCATTTGCCTTCCAGCCCAAAGTCTGCTTGATGATGACACAGATTAACAAAGTTCTACTTGTTCTTGTACTGGCTGGACGCACCATCAGAAAAGTATGTAATCTTTGCTACGTGTGGTAAATATTCTCGAATGTGACTGATAAGATGTTGCTGAAACACGTGAACCGCTACAGTATTATGCTTAAAATGATCACTTATTACTCAGAGACAAGAGTGCTTCTGTTCTCTACCTTGTTGGTAGTAGTAGACAAAAGGATGCAGAGTGGCTTGCTGATTTACCCAATGATAGGACTGTATGGCATCTTGGATGATGAATGTATAGTTTCCAGCAAAATCAGCCAAAACTATGCACTCAGAATCACTGGGATTGTCTTTCTTTATTTTAGGTATTGTGCTTGAACCTTGGAAATATAGTGATGCTTTTTGAGATCCTCGAGTTCCTCACATAATGTTCACATAATAATTCGTCCAAATGTTTGACTACCATAATCAGTTCAGTCCTATCAACTATAACCCATTGCTTGTATTGAATAATGTCAGGGGAAATTTCACTTTCCATGGCTTCATCAAACATTGACAGAGGGCAGCTTTTCCTGGGCATTGTTCGCATGTTTGCATCATGCAGGCATTGCTGTTAATATCACATACGAGTAACTCAAGGAGATCCTTGTATTCAACGTTTAGTTTTGCCCCATCAATCATTAACTTTATATTTTGGTGGTACATATATACATAGACACAGGGCAGTGCCGTGGGTCGGGGGCAAGCGAGGCGACGGCCCCGGGCGCCAAAGTAACGGGAGCGAAAAATTCGGGGGAAAAGGAAAAAATTGCTTAGAATATATGTATGGGGGCGCCGTCGTATAATCTCGCCCCGGGCGCTGATTTTCCACAGCACGCCCCTGCACAGAAGCTATGAGTACCCGCAGCATCGGCTAGAATGCACCATTTAGGTCTCATGGCACAAAACTTAGCTCTGTGAATATCTGTGCATTCTGGATGGTTCTGTTTAAATGCCAGGTAAAGCTCGTTCAAGTTACATAACAACAGCCGTTTCTGTTTCTGAACCCTCACACTTCCTGCATGTACTGGTCTACAATCTTTCTTGCCCGGACGCAAACGGCTGTATTCATCGTCTTCATAAAAATGGAGAACATTTTCTGTTGTCTCTGGTGACACTGATACTCCCTGCTTCTGCCCCAGATCTGGTAAAATTCCCTGCTCACTCACCAGTTTTCTTGTAATCTTGACAAGACGTTCTGACACATTAAATTCAGTTGCAATCTTCTTACGAGGCAAACTCGTTGGGAGCAAACTTAAGATTTTTACTTTTTCTTCCTTGGTAGCAATGGTACATTTCTCTTTTAATTGACGTATCAAGATTTCATAATCCGAGGACACTTGTACGCTGTCGTCTTCATCTTTAATTGTTTCCTCAAAGGCAAGTTCTAATTGCTTTCTTAGCGCTTGTGACACTTGGTCCATTTTGTGTTTAAGCTTACGTTTCCTTTTCTCGGCACTGACTTTTCGTATTTTTGACGGTGGCGATAATCCTAACGTACAACATGCTGAATCTAAAGTTTCTAAGACGGATGTTGACGGAACAAATTCAACATCTCTGTTTCTGTTTTGATCTTCCAGGTTACTTGTACTGGATGCAAACACTGCGGAGTAACAATTGGGACAATGTGTTTTTCCTGGTACTAACTGAACACCAGTCTTCTTTCCTTGTAGCATGTGTTCAACGAGAATTTTTCGAAGTCCCTTTTTAATGGATTTCTTGTGAATGTTCATTGGGTCACAACACACACGACCGAACAGATGGTTATATTGCTCTAAATATCTTATTTCATAGTACTTGCACACTGTCACAGGTTCGCAGCCAATTCGCAGACTAATCAGCTCCTGACTTTCTGTTTGCAAGTCCGAAATATACTTTAGTTCCTTTGCACAAACACCATACGTAGATTTAGGCATTCCTCATTAGTTGCATTTGGGGGCGCGGTGGCTCAGTGGTAGAGTGTTCACCTCCGGAGTCCCTGGGGTCCCTGGTTCGATCCCAGCTCGCTCCGTGTGAACTTTGTGGTGGACAAACGCCGTGCTCGTGGGTTTTATCGGAGTTCTCCCGTTTCCTCCTACTTTCTTCATTCCACCATTTCACTCATTTCTCATTATCACCATCTCCTTTAGCCTAACGGGCATAACCGTAAAACTTAAAGATTTCATTTCATTTCATTAGTTGCATTTTCCACAGAACACTGAGAGGTCGTTTTCAGCGCACAACACAACAACCTTCCACTGTGGCTGTAGCAAAACGTCTGACGCAGTGATGCCAGTTTTGTAACAGCAAAATTCCCGTCCAAAGCCACAAAGTTCCCGATGTGATGCAAAATTTCCCGCTAACCTAAATAGATATAGTTTACATCTAGTAGTAAACAATTTTAAAAAATACCGCTTTAGACGGACTATGATGTACAATGGAATTAATTCTCGTAGTATAAAAATGTATTATTTATAGTTATGCATGATAAGGTAAAAAACATTTTTTTAAAAAAAATACTGTGTACACTTTTTTGTAACGAACACTGTGTCGTTCTTTATGGTTTGGAAGGGAATGTTATGTTCAGGAAAGCCAGAATTAATTCAGTAGTTTTGGCCTAACGATTTTTGTGTTGCAGCACATTGCTTGTTCCGTCACCAAAAAGCAGCGAAAAGCAGGGTATTTTGGAATTGCTTTACATTAACTTGATTTTTCAAGTCTTTTTGTATTTTTGAGATTCATCTGTATCACAAAAGAGCTCAGTGTTAAGGGTCTTACACCTAAAGCCCCCTATACATCGTCAAACTTTTCCATCAAATATTGTATCAAACTTTTCTTTGACGATAATTTGGTCAAATAAGTTGGATAAAACTTTCGCACCCATTATAAACGATCAAATATAAAGGTGAATATCATTGCTCAGTTGTTTATATTTCATTGATTCAGTTGTTAGGTCACATGAACGTATATGTGAGTTTTATAGTGGCACCTGCTGGTGTAACTATAATGAATAAGGTTGTAGAAATGAATGGAACGACTATTCACAGTTACTTCTGTCTCGTTTCCCTCCTTTATTGCTATTCCCAAATAAATCTTATTTTCATGGTTTCTTTCGTGTTCAGTAAATACGTATGAATCTACATTCTATTTATTAGTCCGATGCTTAAATTTCTTCTAATTCAGTTAATATTCGAGTAACTTTTGTAACTTTGGGGCACCGATTAAGAATAAATAGTCCGTCATAAAAATGTTTGGCTATTGTTTAGCTTTGGGGGGGCAGGTTTTTAATTGACTTTTTAGCAATTTTCTATTAATATTCCGTTAGATTAGGTTAATAACATTTAATTCACACAGTATTGCCGAGCGAGCGTTAGCGAGTAAAGGCGGGTTAGCGTCTCGCAAGACACATTGTTTTCCGTCTTCGTTAGTGTTAGCCCCCCATTACTAAACAGTTACCAAATGTTAGGTTTTACAGTTAAAATGAGAGAGTACATATTAACGAGGGTTCTGTAGGATATTAAATTCCGGAGGAATTTTTCAGTGTAGGAAACTTCTAATTTATATTTAGAAATGCGAAAATATTACGCACTCTAACGTGTTTTGATTTTATGCAACATCAAGTGTTTTTCGCTACCCTCATTTTGGCACTCACCTTCAGCTATTGATGCCTCTGCCTCTTGCGAACAAAACCCTGTGCTAACTTGTGGGTCCCATGCTGTGCTCCTGCTCTGAATCGGTTAAATATCATCCTCGTTTTTAATGGCCACCTATCGTAAGATGCTTTTCCTGCAGTATCCTTTTAAATGATATTCGTTCGATGCGTAGTTGCACCTTAAAGGTCTCTACTACTGCGGAATTAAACTACCGCTAATTTAGAGTTTTTCTGTAATATCCTCAAAATAAATAAAAATACCCGAAAAGTAGAAACGTAGTAAACTAAACAATACGATTTTGTGTGTGATACCGTTATCACAACTCATCTATCTGCTTTCGATTTGCAACTGTAGTTAGATTTAACACTTTTGTGGGTTATGTAAATAGCGGCATACCAAAAAACAGATAGGGAATTGTAGTAAAAGTATCACATGCACAATTGTACTGTCTAGTTCACTACATTTCTGCTTTTCGAATATTTTTATTAGTTTTGAAAATATTATAGAAAAACTAAAATTAGCGGTAGTTTAATTTCACTGAAGTGAAGACCCTTAAAGAAATTCCTCGCAAAGTGAATCTGCACTCATGAATGCAACTCCTACCCTGAGAAACAATTTTTAAGGCATTGCGAATTAATTTCGTGAAGAAATAACTACTTATAACAAAATAGCACATGATCGTTCCATACACATCATATACAGGCATATTGTCAATCTGTACGCAATAATCTGAGCATGCGCTAAAGTAATAACATGCCAGAACGTCTTAAGAAATCTTTTAAATCAAGAAAAGTGAAAAAAATGTTTGCTTTTTTTAAAAAAAAAGTCACGGAATATCCTCAATCTACGCCAATTTTGGGAAGTCTCCTGTGGTACTTAGCACTAATATTCTTTAATTTTATAGTTATACAAAACAGATTACTGCTAGTATGCATCAAAATAATGTCAATTGCTTTCCGTGTCCACATACTCAATTTTAGTGCCACCGCATAGCGATTTTCGTTTGTTTTCTTTGATATAATGTTGGATAGAAATAGAACAAGTTCTAATTTAGAGCAGTTGTGTCAAATGTTGTAACCAACCAAAAGTTGCATACAACTTGGTATCATAAATGTTCAAATTCCACTTTGATGAAATATTTGATACAATATATGATGGAATATTTGTTCATCTATAGCGTATTTAAAAAAGTTGAGAATGTCTCCATTTCCCCTTTCCAGCTTTTTAAAGAAAAATTCCCGCCAGTGCTCAGAATTTCGCATTTTACGGGAAATTTCCCACAAACTGGCATCACTGGACTGACGGATACTTCAAGCGGCTGATTGACATTTGAAGGGTAAGTGCATTTAGGCCGCGATTTCACTGCCACCTGCTGCCTGTTTCCTCAAACTGATAAAGTGGAATATCTATCCGATCATAACGTAAAAGGTGATTCATGCATCGACATGGGATCATCACGCACGTGCTTTCTTAACATTGTCCTAACTTTGTTCTCCATGTAATATCAGTCATGATTGTTTTTGTAATAGTTTTTTAACATACAGAACTGCTTTGTGACAGCAGCAGCAATTTTTAGCAGTTTGCCATCCTGAGATATTAAGTCCCAAAAATGCCATGAAAATGACAAACTCCAACTTTCGAACCACCATAACTCTGTGGCAACAGTTGTATCATAGCTGTGAATGTTTCTGAAAAATCTGTACATTCTTTAGTATTCACAACATAAATTCTGAACCACTACCTTTATGCCATTTCAAAATACAGCCCCTTCAAAGTGCACTTTCCTGTATTTTTTCTGGTGATTTCATGCATTAGTTTGCAACCCTGAATCTCCATTTGGGTCAACGATTATATATATTCTACGTGTACCTTGGTCTCTCCTGTACACATACCTTTTGTTTCATGTTCCACTGATTAATAACTCCTGAGCAAATGTGGTTTTTGTAAACGCTTGCAACTGCAGAAAATGGCACTCCGCCGACAACAAAGATGGCCGCCATTCAGGAACAATTGTACCTTCGAAAACGTGCCTCGGGTTATTGACCTTCCCATACACAAGGTTCATCACACTCCACTTTTTAAAATTTTCGGAGATGGTCGAGCAACCACTTTCACTATTTTTGGACCACTTCATTTGGATTATCCCATATACTCACACAACCTGTTGCAATTAACTGTCTATCTCTCGAGTAGTTTCTAACAAATTTTCTTCCTTTTCCGAAAGTCGTGTCGCTTCCTAAAAATTCATGTAAAAACAGTACTATATAATCCGTGGTTCCTCCTGTATTTTCATGTATTTAAACATTTTAACTGGTTGATGAAATCTACCTTCTTTATGAAAGAGTTAAAAAAAAAAAAAAAAAAACATTTGAAAGAAACATATACAAGATTAAGCAACACAAGCCTACTCTATCATTTGTAACTTTATATTTACCTAACACATAGAGATGTATTAAATGCCAAACGAAAGGAAATTTTGTTTAAAAAAATATTTTGTTATAAGTCCCAAGACCATATAATTGAATCCAAGAGAAGAAATCAAAGAAAACATGTTTTTTCTATAGACGGGAAGGCCAAATTAGATATTTCAGTCATATCGGGTGAAGCTTAAGGTGGATATTTAGGCACTTTTAGGATATGCCTATATTTGATGGAAGGAAGCTGTCCTGCAAGTTTCATTAAGCTACTAATTTTCTTCCGGGTTCAGATTCCTACATACTGGACTAAAAAGTTTACACTTAAAAATTTATATTCCTAATGTTGATATTCGATGTCAAGCGTCTACTTTCTGCTCATATACCGTAATTGTGCTCACTAATTCTTAGTGCTTTATTTAATTTTTTAAATGATTTATGCAACTCTTGTAGAATTTGTGTTACTGTATTTTATGTTTTCCGTAATACATTTTGTAACTTCACGTAACATTTTCATGTAGTCATATACTGTAATTGTGCTTATGCTGTTTTAATATGTACTTTTTAAATTTATCTTTTTAAATTTAGAAACTACAAACTTTTGTGTCATTTCTTGTCAGTACTACCAACATAATTTAGCATTAGGCAAATCTTGAAAGGCGAGTCTTGAATTCAAGATTCGCCTACACTTTCTCCTGGGTTAACATCTGTAAATTTCATTGCCTGAGATTATTAGGCGAATCTTGAATAGGCAAAATTTGAAGTCACCTTTTAAACACACTTGGTTGTATGCCTGAGGTTGTTAGGCGAATCTTGAATAGTCAAAATTTGAAGTCACCTTTTAAACACACTTGGTTGCATGCCTGAGGTTGTTAGGCGAATCTTGAATAGGCGAAATTTGAAGTCACCTTTTAAACACACTTGGTTGTATGCCTGAGGTTGTTAGGCGAATCTTGAATAGGCGAAATTTGAAATCACCTTTTAAACACACTTGGTTGCATGCCTGAGGTTGTTAGGCGAATCTTGAATAGGTGAAATTTGAAGTCACCTTTTAAACACACTTGGTTGTATGCCTGAGGTTGTTAGGCGAATCTTGAATAGGTGAATTTTGAAGTCACCTTTTAAACACACTTGGTTGTATGCCTGAGGTTGTTAGGCGAATCTTGAATAGGTGAAATTTGAAGTCACCTTTTAAACACACTTGGTTGTACGCCTGAGGTTGTTAGGCGAATCTTGAATAGGCGAAATTTGAAATCACCTTTTAAACACACTTGGTTGTATGCCTGAGGTTGTTAGGCGAATCTTGAATAGGCAAAATTTGAAATCACCTTTTAAACACACTTGGTTGTAATTGATACGTACATGTTTTAAAAGAAGTGGCAGAGCACTTACCTTTGGTGTGTGGGGTTCCTACTTCGATCCCCGGCCAAGTAAGTTTATGGTGGACATCATCGTGACCAGTGGCGGATCCAGGATATGATCAAGGGAGGGGCTAAACCATAGTTTGCCGTTTTATCCAGTGTAAAGCAGGATTGAAACCCATTTTATCCAGTGTAAACCTGAGCGTTAAGCGCGGGAGTATAGCCCCTAGAGTCCCCCCTTAGATCCGCCACTGATCGTGACCGTGGGTTTCTCGGGATACCCTCATTTCCTTTCACAAGCGTTTGACGTTTTGCTTAGACAGGATACGGTATACATACGTTATTAATGCGAATAAGTGAAGCAAGCGTAAGGACGCTCCTAAAACTTGTCTGATTTTAATGAAACTTGGCATGTGCCTTCCTCGAAACTTCTGTTGGATTGGAATGGATTTCGAGTTTAGTGTATTGTTCAGCAGCGAGGCTATGAGACGTGAATCTACAGCTTGACGTGTTATCCAAACCCATGAACTTCTGCTGGAAATCGAACTCGGGTTTCCAACGCCAAAGTCGGGTAATACTATCTGAATAGACCCGAGAGAGTTCATTGAAACTTCGAAAAGCAGCCTGTTTTATAGGGTTGCAATTCATAAAAATGAAGAGGGTAAAAATGGTAAAATCCACTCCGTGTTGGAAATTTTACATATCCGTATTAAACAATTTCGCAGTTGAACTACGTTATATATATATATATATATATATATATATATATATATATATATATATATATATATATATTAGGGTGTTACTATTATTCCCACAGATTGATGGTTAAACTTGTCCAGAACTGAAAGTGTGAATTAAACCATACCCAATTAAATCATACGTTAAACGACAATTTTCGTGGAAAAAAAATGTGTTCGAATTTGAAATAATAATAATAAAAGAATAATAATATATTCCTTGAGACTTCTCATAAGTCACAAGATCAGTTACCTCATTTGGATAGATATAAAATAATTGAAGAATAAATGGGTGAAATTGTGCCTCTAATAGTTCTAAAAACATTCACTGTAACTTTTGTATAAGAACAATTCATTTTTGCTGGATATGATTTAGTTTTCCTTGGCATTACCAATCATTTCTACCGCTTGGAGTTAAAATGGGTTAACAGTAGAGACTTGTATCTCTTTCAGCCAATATTAAATAAAATATATTACTTGAAAATTTCGTTTTAAAAAAATGAAATTTAGACAATCGTATAGTGTGGGTTGAAATTATTGAAAGGGAAGAGGAAGGATCGCTTATTTCTACAATACACAATATTACTATTGTACTGATAGTATAATAGGAAATTCTTCTACCAAGAGATTTAACTTCGTCAGGGTAGGGGAAGTGGTGGAATTCTGTGGACGTTGCCTTTGTAGAAGCGTGTGTATATTACTTGGAATGTGGGAAAAGAGGTTTCTTTTACAATGGTTTCGGGTTGCTGGTTGGTTTTGGATATGAAAGAAACGATGGTGTAGCTTTCTTCCGTCATGGTTTAGCAGATTTCTTGCTTTATTGAATGTTGAGCTAGCGATCAATAATTGTTTTGGTGGAATCTGGAATGAGGTTGATATTGTTGAAGAAAGCAAACAAACTTTCTATTATTTCCAACAAGAAATAAAATGACGTATGCATTTTCTCTGTGTGGAAAGGTTTGAAGAGAGATGTCAACAAAACAGTAATCTGGCTGCAGAGAAGAGAATTCATTTATTTCGTTCAGAATTATACCAACAACAGTATTTATTTTTTCCCTTCTATTTCTTTGGATAGCAATACGAGAAAAACACATCATCAAAAACACGAAAATAAACAATGGGATATATTCAATTCAAACCTCTCAAGCAAAGTTTTTGTAATATCTACTGGTTTATACTTATATATATATATATATATATATATATATATATATATATAACATTAAATGTTGGTACAGGAATGGTAGTTAACTAGTTTTCCTATAAATGTATTCCAGAAATCTCAAAAATTATTTGAAAACTGTTTTAACTTAATTATGAATGCTGACGCTAAGGAACTGAAAACTTTTTCTCCAATAGTTGTTTATTGAATATTATAATCAACTAGTGCCTGGTGAGGTTCTTGAAATAATCGTGCATATATTTTAAAGCGATGTGATGATATTGAAAAGTGTCAAGTGTCTCAAATGTCAAGGTTGACTCTTTTAACAAACAATTTCCAAAATAACATCAAAACTAGTATTTGATTGATAGAATGAGACTAGACGATTGATAGATGATTTAATAACGTCCCACGGGTCTGCACTTCACGCTTAAGGAAGTGAAAGTGGATGATGATGGGATAATTAGTTGAATGAGGAAGTGGAAAAAGCTCGAGGAAATCCACGGACACGATGTTGTGTACCACAAACTCACATGATCTGAAATCGAACCATGGACCCGTTGCTCTAGAAGTGACCGCTTCACATTCTTGAAACTCATCCACCGTAAACCCAGGATATCTGAAAACATTTGAATCGTAAAGGGAATCTAATTTCATTTTTGAGATCTCTGCAAAACAAATACATTCGCGCAATTACTGTGGCAGTTTGTAGCCTCTACATAAAACGACAGTGAAACAATTTCAGGAATTTCATTATAACTGGGTCTCAAATCACACTGTGCATTTGCTGATACTATTAAATTAGGGTAAAATACGTAGAATTCATATTTCATTACTTTCAAAGAATGATATTTTGAGCAACCTCGTTTATATTCGTTACAAGATGGGGAGGAAGGAACAATTCACAGTTTTAAACAACAAAGGAAATTAATCAACATGCACGGCAGTGCATGGCAGCCAAGTGCCGCGAAGAAAATGAAAACTGGACTGCACTGCCGAAAGAATATCATACACGAACAAGAGCTTTGGGCAAAATCCCCGATTTCGAGGCTCTGTAAAAACGATTGTATTAAGGGTAGAAATATGAAGTTTAGAATTTAAGGAGATATCCGATAGATGTACTCATACTCCAAATCTCACATTCCTACCTTCAACCATATTCGAGAACTGGACCCCTAAATTATGCAGTTCTCAGGCTCACTGATTCACTGACTCACTCATCAAATTGATTAGGCATTTTCCAATGAGATAGAGACTTGAAACTTGGCATAAACATATCCTATAATGACTTGAGTATGAAAAAAGTCCGAAATGTGAGGAATGTTATGGATTTTTTTTTGGGGGGGGCGAAAAACTGTCCTTATCCAAGCAGAAATCATTTCACTCACTCACTCATCACATTGATTAGCTAGTTCGCAGTGAGATAGAGGACGTGGAACTATGCATAAAGGTAACTTATAATGATTTGTGTATGGAACAAGTACAAAATGTGAGGAATGTGTTACGAGATTTTTCTAGGGGTGGAAAACTGTCTTTAGCCAAGCAGAAATTATTTCACTCAATCTTTTTAAATCACATTGATTAGTTAGTTCTTCCCAATGAGATATACCATTATGATCTTGAAGCTTTGCTGGCGTCTACTAATAAAACCTACCCTGGCAGCAATCCCGAGAACATTGGATTAAGAGATATACCATTGTCTACCAATGAGATTTTGCTTGTCTACCAATAAAGAATCCACCTCTGAAATTTTGCCGTGCCTTTTTGTTACACCCTGTATATATATACATTGTTCGTATATATCATTGATTAAATTACACAAAAATACAAATGCTGAGCAAAGCAACGTTTATCATAAAATAATAAAATAATAATTGTGACAGTTTCGGATATCTAACATATCCTTCTTCAGACACTATCGAGAATAAATGAAAATGCATACGTATATATAGCCATTGTTATGACAAATTTTAAAATTCTTTAACAGATATATATTCATTGTTAAGAAATAAAATTTATTTTAATATATATATATATATATATATATATATATATATATATATATATATATATATATATATATATATATATATATAGTCATTGTTAAGAAAAAATTTAAATTCTTTTAACAGACATAACAAACAAACTAACTAACTCTGTGGCCTATGGAACCCGGAGGTTCAATGCCGCGTTCACAAAAGCTCTCCGCTGACTTCTATCCTTAGCTAACTGCATCCAGTTTCTACTTTGTATTCCTATCTCTGTGAGATCCATCTTAATATTGTCCTCCCATCTGCCCCTAGGTCTTCCTAATGGTCGTTTTCCGATTGGTCTTCCAGTCAAGACTATGAAAGCGTTTCTACTTTCTTCCATTCTAGCTACATGACCCGCCCACCTATGCCTCCTACACTTAACGACCCTAACAATGTTGGGCAAACCATATAACTTATGTAGTTCCTCGTTAAGAAGTTTCCGCCATTCCCCATTCCCGTTCCTCTTGGGTCCGAATATTTGTCTCAGGATCTTGTTCTCAAATACTTTCAGTATATGTTCTTCCCTCAGAGTAAGTGACCATGTTTCGCAGTCATAAACACAACAGGCATGATTATCGTTTTGTATATTTTAAGCTTCAAATTCCTCGACAGATTTCGCGACGACAAGAGATTTTGAACCGAATCGTAACACGAATTCCCTGCTTTTAGTCGACATTTAATTTCTCCGTGAATATGATTTTCGTCTGTTAATATCGATCCTAAATATTTGAAAGTATCCACTTTATCAAAAGTATTATTTAATATTTTAATGCATCCACAATTTGCTGTATTCTGGTCCCGATGCACTTCCATGTATTTAGTTTTCTCTGCATTTACTTCTAAACCCATGTCCCTGCAAGCGTTTAATAAGATATCTGCATTTCTTTCTATTGTTCTCCTATCGTCACCTATTAAATTTACATCATCAGCATATGCCATAACCTGGTGAATACCGTTCAACTCTAGGCCCTGGTTGCTATCTTTGATTTTCCTTATAGCGTATTCCAGAACAAAGTTAAATAATAATGGCGATAACGCATCTCCTTGTTTCAGGCCATTTTCGACGTGAAAGTTCATGGACAAAAATTTTCCTACCCGGACTTTACTTTGGGATTCATTTAAACATATCTTAATTAATCTCATTAGCTTTCTCGGTATTCCAAGTTCTGTAAGAACGTTGTATAATGCTTTTAACAGACATATATAACGGAAAGACGGTAAATTCTGAACGCTGTCACATTTATTATTTTATAATAAACGTTGGATTGCTCAGCATTTGTATTTTAATATACGTTATTGAATATAGCAAAGCTAGTATGAATCAGTTATATTTTTGATATAACGGGGAGGTGAGAACCGATGGAATGTGATGGTAGCGTTACACCAATATGATTTTATGTGCATTCTTTAAGAGAGGATACCTAGCTGATCGTCCTGAACGGTTTGTAACTCCCAAGGAATCCTCCTTCAATCTTGATGGTGCGAACATTTGTGATCACTGTGGCGCGCTATTTTTCATTAAGTGTTCATTGTACAAGTTAATGGTTTATTTTGAACATTTCGTTAATGTCAGCGATACCCATTTTGTAAGGTGTAACACATATATCCCATAGAAGGTTGATTTCTCACCTTCCGGACACGTCGCCTTCCTGATGTACACGGTGTGTCATTACCAGCTAATATTTTTCCTGTCATCATTGTTCACACTACACTTTCAAATGAGCCTTACTAGAGATTGCACTTGTGACCTCGCATTCAAGGGATTCCTTGTAAGGTGGATCTCACAGAAATAGGAGAACAAAGTACAAACTGGATCCAGTTGGCTAAAGTTATAAGTCAATGGAGAGCTTTTGTGAACGCGGGATTGAACCTCCAGATTCTATAGTCCTTAGAGTTAGTTAGGTAGTTTATGGGTTCATTAATCAGAGAATATAAAACTGAGGTAGAGAAATGGAAGATGTACACGTGTATGTACAGGGAACAATTGAGGATATTGCCAAATAATGAATACAGCAATGAATGAATAAATAAGCAATAGCCTACGTTCTAAAATGACGACAACGGAGATACGTAGACGACTTCGAAAGAATCAAGAAACTGTTTAATAACATAAGGTGGAGAATGCCTTCTTTCAAAGTTATACAGAGGTTGATTCAGTCATATTGAGCCACTGTTCCAGGCATGTGCTACACATCACAGTGAAATTACCTCGAGGTACGCAATAGTATCTTGTTAGTCTCGTGGTAGAACAGTGTTGTCGAGTGTAATATGATGCCACCGAAACAGAACAGATTGTTGGAGGGGTTCATTGTGGCTTTTTACGACGCTAAGTTCACGGTGTAGCGCATCATAGACATGTGCCAGGTGGGTAATTTTCGAGTAGATTATGCCACTTTGAATCAGAAATATGCGACATAGAATACTGGGCCCACCACATTGACATGGGCAGCTAGAGTCGTTTCGCGAATGGTTTTATGATTGTGGTCAGTTTCTCGTACATGTGCAAAGTGCCTATCTGAGAGGTAGAGCGAAACGTCAAAGTCAATACTTCGTACCACCAGATTCATACTCTGACTGATGTGTACCACCATAACATCCCAGTATCAGTACGGACAAGACGTGAACGAGGTTGAACTACACCAAGTTAAGGCATTCAGCGACACGACGAGAACATCACTGGAACTTTAACGTCGTATAGAACATCAAACTGAAAATTCGGCGCTTCCCTTCTCTGACATCCCTGTCAAAACTCCAGATGCCAGTACGACGGGCTATTGTGCTTTCGGACTCCTCAAGAATCGCCTGTGCCATCGTAAAGGCTGTTCCGTTTCCGACGTGTGGAAAGCCTTTAAATAGGAGTGGGATGCAATAAACATTTTCCAGCTGTAACGCAGTCTCCTTCAATGGAAACTTCGATGCCGTGGAACTGTCAGTAGAGGTGGTCTGCAGATCGAAGACAACCGGTGCTGGAAATATATTTTCTAGGTAAGAGGCACACTCAAATCTGGCTCAGTATAACTCAATCAACCTCTGTAGTAGTATGGCTTGGGCAATGATGAGTTAGTCAATTGTAATATTTTACATAATAGAATAGATATATATAAAAAGAATATTACTATTATTCTGATAGTAATAAGTATTCTGGTTACTATTAACACTTTGTGGTGGATAAACCTGTGTGCGTAGGGTTTCTCTTGGTTCTCTCGTTTTTCCACACTTCCTTCCTTCCAATATTTCGTTTATTCTCATCATCACCATCTATCTTAGCCTTAAAGTATTAGCGAAGTCCTACTTACTAGTATAGTGACTTGGCGCGTGTTTGTTGCACACAGGATTCCGAGAGCTCAACAATGTATGGCAAAATACAGTATCTCACGAGCTTGTCAAGTTAGAAAGATGAAATTCGGTGTATAATGTCCTCATTAAAAATAAGGATACATGTCCTAGTATGTTATGAAGATGTCCTTTTCAAGGAAGCTGGAGCAGTTTCTATACAAATGAATGAGTGTAACGATGTTTCGTAGCTAATTTCTTTTAGACCACTGCACCAAATTTGATGATTTTCGATATGCGAGTCAATGATTTATGCCCGTTTGGTATTTTCCCGTTTCGCCTTATGCCCTCAAAACATATTTTGACAGACAACCGATAAGGATGTTATTTGAAGTCGAAACGGGAATTCCCGTTTGGCTTTTTCCGTTTCGCCTTATAACATACGAAGGAATTTTCACTCCGTATCTGTAACAAAGAGGGATTTTATTTTAACCCTTTACTGTTTTTTGTTACCATATGGTTACAAAATAATCGAACTTGTCTAACGTGAACGCTAATTCAATATTCCGTTGTTGGTCATTGTTACCATATGGCTGCACCTTTCCGCTTCGTACGCTGACTCGTTCTGACAGCTTGTAGTGGGTTCGGGCAACTTTATGTGGGAAAGATGTGTTGTGTTTGTTAGTAGAAGCCAGAATTCACAGAGGGTGAAGAGGAAATATTCCTGGTTGTTAGGTAAGTAACAGTAATTTTGCTTTGTTGACTTCTAGTTGTTTATAAAGCCTAATTGAAAGATTTTAAATTTAATTTTATCAATTATATCAATTTATGAGTACGTTTAGGGTTGTTAAACCTTGCGTAACCATATGGTTACATTGTTCAATGAGGGAATAAAATTATATTATTTACTGAACTGTATTCTTCGCGATTTTATGTACAAGTGTATTTACTGAATTGTTTATATTCATACATGAAAGAAATGCTTTATGTGTCTTTACTCTGTGAAATTTTCCATATTACAGTTTGGTTCATCAATTTGTTTCATTAAGGTGTGTCCATTTTCATTTTCGGTTTTCGAAAATCTAGTGAACTGTGATCAGGGGCGTTGTCAGTAAAGGTTTTGTTGGTATTACACCATTTCTAATAATACTTTTATGTAGGATATCGTTAAATGTAAATGTGTTTTAGGTACAATTTGTGTACCCCTTTTTCTTTTACCCAGATCTATCCTGAACGCTGATCTATGAGAAATAAATTTATAGCTTACTGACTTATATTTTTTAGTTTGTTCATTTCAGAGTTCAGTTCGTCGTCGCTCAAAATGGATGGGGATGGTATCTCGGTCAATATGTTTTACGAAAAAGTCTTAAGGAGCAACAGCTGTCATATCCGATTCATCGCAGTTGCCTGACGTTGATTCGTCCGAATCCGATGAAGACCTAAGTTCCTCAAGATCAAGATTATGTACCTGACAGTGAGGTATGTTGAATCATTTAGCACCTATATATGTTTATGCATCTCGTAGAAGTATTCTGCTGTTGCAAATTTTCTTTGTGTTGCTGCTAAATTTTAGCATATATGCTTGATATTGAATATACATTTCAAAACTACTAGTAGAAAGAAAGTGAATAAAAACCCTTCCCTTTTTGTTTCCTACATTTTCACTATTCTCGTCCTTTGGCGAAATATCTATATCTTGCTACTGGTATTTTTAGTAAATTCTATGTAACATAATACACATTTAAATCACGTTCTTTGAATCCAGATATTCACCAAAATCTATTTCATGTTTGAAGGTTTTACTTCATAAAAAAAAACATCGAAAAATATCTGATTTAGAATAATTTTACCTTTGTTTCTTTTTTCAGAATAATAGCATTCCAAAAGGTCTTACATCTCTACCGTATGACATAACCGATTCTGATGCTGACTGAAGTTTCAAAGAAAAAATGCATGTTTAGTGCCTAGCCATTATCAAACGATAAAACAAACATACAGGGCCAGTGGATAAATCAAATATGCTAACTATAATTTATCGTACAATGAAAGCCAAACATTGGTACCTCAAAATCTTCGGCTACATCCTAGACTTGGCTGTAGTAAACAGCTGACTGATATGCAGGAGAGACCGTAAAATGGTTAGAGAATTACATATACGGTTGAAGGTATATCGTTCTGATATTACCTACGCACTTGCTACGTGTGGGAAACCAAAGAGAGGATGGTCCTCTGTAGAATCGACAATAGAACCGCAAGGAAAGACAGATCAACCACTGAAAACTTCGCCCGAGTGATGATACTACAACAGATAATATACCCCACTGGCCTATCCATACGTCTAAAGGAAGGTGCCGGTTTAGAAATATGGTACTAGTCGAATTACGTGCATGAAATGTGATGCAAGGTTGTCTTTTACTGAAATAAAAAAAAAAAAAACTGCTTTCTGGTATTCCATTCGCAGAAACTAACTATACTGCTCTAAAAATTTTATTATATGGTAAAGAAATATGTCCATAGGCACGACATTACAATGCAAGAAAACATCCAATACCATAACCATTATTTGTAATTTATTTAGTCCAAATAAATACACTGTCATTTTTATACTAACTTGCACGCAAGAAAGTCACCATCATTTCTTGACAAGTGGCTGTAAGTTGTAATTATATGCCCCAGATATTTGATAACATGACTATTTAGGAGTTGTAACACAAAAGTATTGTTTGTAATTGAACACGGTTTAAAATATATTCAGTATTTTGCAACTGGACTCTTATATCAATTTACTATCGTACTGCTCTAGTAGAAATGGTTTTTACATAACAAGCAGACCATATTGACCAATGTTACCATATGGTTACAACTATGAATACAGGCATATTGTACAATGTAACCATATGGTAACAATTCATAACTCGAAGAGTTTTGGCGGGAAAATTTTCAAAATCAGTAGAGATGATATAGAGTGCCTATATATCATCCTGTACAAGTTTGAGATTTTTTGGACAACTGTAAGTCATAGTGAACAGTAAAGGGTTAATTTCAACTGCACCCTCGCTTCTGTTTCAGACAAATTAAACCCAAATATATTTAATGATTTTTTTTTTTACATTTTACACAGAGTACAAAGAGTCCTAATTCCGTTACCTAACTTATCTTGATATGAGAAAACTTTGTGTAAAATGTAAACAAACCCTAAAATGTTGTTGATTGGATGGACGGAAGTTAGCCAATCACAGGCAAAGGGTACTGTAGCTATCCTTTTCTGTTCATATTTACTCTGTTCTCTCAAAGTGTCTGATGAAGCCAATTTGTTATGTGTTGAAACTGTTACACATAGGATATTGCTTTGTTCAGTAAATTAATTTTATTTCTAAGAACATGTAAAATAAGCAAGTATTAAAGTATTAACCACATATGTAGACTTATATATAAGTAAATAACAATTAAAACACAACGTATAATTTAAACTGTTATCCTACTTTATCAAGGTTCATTTCTTATCTCATTATCGTTTTTTGTATCTTATTTGAGGTAAATAGAAGCTTGCATGAGCAATTGCTTCAGTGTGTAATATACAGTATGTTTACAGAAAACGCAGGTAATCCGTCGAAACAGTAATAGAAGTATTATATACTTATTCTTATGTGTATTTCTGTATATTTGTTCTGCTAATATTCTATTAAAAGTCTTTACAGAACTTTTGACCAACATAGTCATAATATAACCATACCTATCACTCGCTTTGAATGAAAGTTTTACTAAACATTTTTTTAAGCACTGACGCAAATAATATATTACTCTGAATACTTACTTTGATTATACTATGTTCTATTCGTTCAAACTTTAACACTACTAGCCTTACAAATGTTTTGCAAAATGACCTAAATTTCCCTATCATAATTTGAAAATTCTCTTCTCTGATGTGTAAGGAAAAACGGGAAAAGGCCAAACGGAAATACACCGAGTCGACCATAGCCTTCCTTAGGTTTTTGTTACACTACGGGTATGGGGAGTGGGCAGAAGGTGAAATGGGAATATCGTCATCATAATCATCCCTGGTATTCTGCCATTATTGGCAGGTCACTTTCTGTAACTTAGAAGCTTCCATCCTCCACGGTCTTCTGCTAACCTCTTTGTCTTCAGGTACGATTTTTCTGTTTTTTTTTTATCGTCAATTAATTGTAGTCTCTTTCGCCCCTTCCTCTCTTTCCTGCTACCATATCCCCTAAAATGTCCCTCATTATACAGCTCATTTTCAGCCACTGTCCCAACCAGTTTATCTTTATCTTCTCAATAATATCTAAAATGATTTCCTTTCCCAGTATTTTAACACACTCACATTCGTTTTCTGCTCGACTTAGCTAATTTTCTCAATTTTCCACACCCTCATTTCGAAAGATTTCAGTCGTTTTTATTTTTAAATCATTTTTGCGTAATGTCCATATTTCTGACACGTACAATACAACACTCCACACGAAGTGTTTTATGAGTTTTTTTTTCTCAAATCCTTTTTTCGAGATTGCACGAAATAGTATTTTCTTCCTTCTAAAAACTCCTTTTGCAATTCTTATCCTTGCTTTTATTTCACCTTCGCACCTCATATCTTCACTAATAATACTACCCATGTTTCGAAAACTAGTCACTTATTGTATTTTCTCCTCTTCTACTTTTATCTTTGTCACCGACCCTTTCGTCTTTCTAACCTTTGTCTTTCTAACACTTATTTTCATCCCATATTCTCCACAACCATTCCTCAAGTTTTCTAACAACTCGTTGATATTCTCTTCAGATTGTTATGGAAAAATAATCGAAAAATAATTTATATTTTCTAATCGATAGTTTTTGCGGTCGCTGAGATGAATAGTGACCTACCCGATGGCGTTTGTATTCAAATTCACTTCCATCGGCTTAAGGTGTGAGGATTAGAGGTGGGAAGGGGTCGATAATCGATAATAATAATCGAAAATGAGCGTTGTTCATCTCAAAACCATTTTTTAATGTTACAGAGATGAATAATGATACTCCTGGCGTCGTTTAAGTCCAGGTTCAGTCCCATCAACATGGTAGTAAGAGGGGCTGAGGGTTCTGGAAATGGATGACATTACGAATTTCGATCATTACACTTCCATTTAAATATGCGTCTTAAGGAAAGAACGAGTTAAAATGCTTTCTATCAACATTTTCTCCCCTTGCGAAGAGCGGCTGTTTCAACCAGTAAAACTAGAAATACGCACATTTAAGAGCAACGTAACAACACTATAAACTAAGAATAATATAGCTGTAGTTCAATAATAAAGGCGTTCAAAGTGCTTTGATCTCATGACAATTAAAATCTCATAACAATTAATTGAAATAATTAATTGTTGTAATTGACAACGTTTTTTGGATTTAATGTGATTTGTGTCAGCAAAAGGAAAGAAAAAGTACAAAGTTATTGAAATATTAGTTTTGTGGTATAAAATGGTTTACATTCTATAGTGAACATTACTTTTGTGAATGTTCACTATAAATGGATCTCGCAGAGATAGGAATACAAAGCAGAAACTGGATCCAATTAGCTAAGGATAGAAGTCAGTGGAGGGCTTTTGTGAACGCGGCACTGACCCTCCGGGTTCCATAGGCCATAGAGTTAGTTAGTTTAGTTAGTTAGTGAACATTACTACTGATATTTGATGTGATTAATATGTTTTAGCTACCGTAGTGATGTTATGAATTAAACCACATAACATCCATAACAAAAATGAAACCACTATAAATATATTTTATTTTATTTATATATTTTATTTATATATTTTATTTATTTAGTTTTTGTTTGTAAGATAGTTTCAAGAACGCAAATAATTATTTTTGAAATTAAAAATAAAACGATAACGAAGAAGGATGACTTACCGTTAATTTTCTTACTACTTCTTAAATATTTTGATATTTGAGAGTATCATCTTTCCTTTTTCTTCGTCATAGGTCTTCTCATATTGCGAATTTTTGAAAAGCGCCTCATTCTCATATTTTGATCAAGATCGCACGAATTCTATCAATCGCAACTAGTTTTTTTTTTTTTTTTTTTTTGTCAAAAATTTGACTATGTCCAAACTCGAAATTTGATGGTCAATAACTTGAGAACAAAGGGTTTTCAGGGATCGCGATGAGTCAGTTGTAGAGCGCTTACCTTTGGTATGTGTGGGTCACTGATTTGATCCTAGCTCCTATCAAGCTCCTATCAAGTAAGCTTTGTCCTGAGCAAACACCATGTATGTGGGTTTTCTCGAGGCTCTCCCGTTTCCTCCCACTTTCTTCATGCATCCCACCATCATCATCTCCGTTAGTCTTGGTGTAAAGACGTGGGACGTTAAATAACAACAATAAAAGTTGACCACTTGACTGTATCTGAAATATTCGTAGATGTTGATAAGCTTCCTGTATATATAGTTTCTTGTACAGAAGTTTTCGTTCTGGATTTATTTGTCATCAAAGTTGAGGTTTTGAATTAGCAATAAGTAAATAAATATAAACCCTAACTTTGATAGACTATAACTCGGAAACCAAACAACTACATACCATAATATCTCATATGTGCACAGACCTCATCTCTCTCGATTACATTGTTAATTATGGTCAAACTCGGATGAGTTGTATAATTCATATTCTAGTGAAATTTCTTGATTTTGTTGAGTCTTAGTACCCGGGTATTTGAGGCGATCGCAAAGCGTATTTATTGCTAGTGCGTACTCTTGAAATACGCTGACCATGTATTTAAATGTAGATGGCTAACCATAAACGCGAAAGCAATCAACTCGCTGAGAAAACGTCAGCTCGAGCGTATTTGGTGCGGGTCGGAACAATAGACCGCCTGCTGTTTAAAGGATTTCAAAAGGAAGGAACAAAGGAAAGACGTGTTGCCAGGCAAAGGGAATGTATCAAGAAACAGCTACTTGGAAGATGGTTTGTGCAGAGTATTGGAACTTTACTATTACACACCTGGACCTGGCAAAAAGACCTGGAAACCCTGACTGGCTCACAGTATGATTTACACATCTGGTGAAAGTAAAATTACTGAATAGCCACTTTGACCGCGTTCGCTATAGGGGGTAACGCTTTCTCAAATAGCCTAAGACTAAATTCAGATTGGATGTCATGCACTATAATATGTCACACGCGTGTTAGTCTTTTCGAGGTTTTCACCACGCCAGGTATGATCAAGATTTAATGAGTTTCTTTGATAGCAAGAAATATATAATAGCCTGATTTTTTTATTATTTTTTTATTTTTTTTATTTTTTTATTTTTTTTTTTTTACCAAGCTAGCTGGGGTCGGCCTTTTAGATCGCTATCCTCCACCTGTTTCTATTTTGTGTCATATCCGCTACGACCTGCACTGCAGTATATCTTGCTTAACACAATCTCTCCACTTCTTTGGCTGGCCTCGAGTTAGTTTTCCGTTCAGTTCTATAGCATCCACTCGCAGGGCCGGTTCTAGACATTTCTTAAGTGTAAGCAAACAATATTTAGGCGCCTCCCACCTAAATAATAACATAAAAAGTAGAAAGTTATAATGGACAAAAATTCTTCAAATAATTGTCACAATCGCAAATTTCTTCAATATCTACAGTCTCCTTGTGAATATTAACGAAAAATTGCAAAATTATGACTAATTGACTGTGAATGAATACTGAACAAAGTTCCAATTTTAATAGTTAATATCATTTTTGTTGAATAAGCACGAGACACAACTAAGCTATATACTTAAGATGTATTTTGACAAGTACAATTGAAACATAAAAGTCGAAACATAATAAAATTTATAAGCTTTAAAACTAACATTGACACAGGGCCGATTTTGACAAAGAGATATGCTCATGTGCTTCACTTAAAGCATATTTACATAGTATTTTCTAGTGATACGATTATGATAACTAGCTTCATTTATCATTTTCCTGTTACTGAAAAGTTCATGTTATAAAGACGCTTTTATGCCTTTCAATTTGCCAAAATATCTCATTATTGCATCCGTATCCATTTCCTAAATATTTTAAAATTCAATTGCTTACTTTTTCACTTCAGAATTGCTTTTACCTTACAATGTTTCTTCAATCATTCACGTTTCAAGCAAGTATTACATCAAATTGTCTTATCTGGCCTTTGTGTTAATGTTGGTACTGGTTGTGCAGCCAATTCCACCCCGATTTAACACGTTGACTGCCACGCGTAATTTCGGATTATGGGTGGGTTCAGGCCAAACGTTCATTTTTTTTACTTTTTAACTTTTGTGACATTTTTAATTTGATCTTTCAGTTTTTAATGGTTTCAGTGTTGTTTTTGATGTTTTTAGATGTTTTCAGCCGTGTATACTTTAGTATACACATGGCCTGGGACGGTTCATAGTCCTTTCCAAGCCACGTGTATACTAAAGTATACACGGATAATATATTGTTCCGTTCACTCTTATTTAACGTTATAATTGTGTCTTTACCATGATACAATGTATAATATAGTTTTCATGGGTAGGTTGCTTTTTATACTATCTTTTTGTTGCTGGCATAATATATTGTTCAAAGGAATATTACTAATCTTGTTTCCCACAGTAATTCAATAATGACTTTTCTGTCACTTGCTACAGCCCCAAAAAACGTATAATGCAAGGCCATTTGATTATATATATATATTCATTGAAGACTTCCCTATATTGTAGTCGACAATGTATTGAGCTTTTGCTTTACCTTCACCTCTCCTGTTTGTTTGGATGCAGACAGTTGTGCAGTGCTTTGTTGAAGCCATCAATACTTCCCCCATGTCTTTCCACTTGCTCATTTACCTGCTCATTCGCCTATTGTTCCAGAGAAATCTCTTAGTATAAAAGATTTTAGAGAAGAAATTATCCTGTCGTTAGCAACCCTAAGCAACCAACCCCAACCTCAAGAAACAACCCCAACGGCAAAAAAAGGAGAACTCTCACTATTTGGTTGACAGAAAGTTCTGGGAAAAATCCAAAAAGGGGCGATGTGTTTTGTGTTTAAAAATTATGGAAGAAGTGGTCAGCTAATAAATGGCAAACTGAAACGTGCACCTCAAATTGTGACCTATTGTGACATCCGCCCTAAGAGTCCATATATGTGTAGAGACTGCTTCAGTGAGATTCATTAGATTTGTCATATTTCCTTCTAATAACAGGAATTAGATATTAGAAGGAAATCATATTAGATATTAGTGATTAGTGATCATATCAGATATTAGATATGAGAAGGAAATCACTAATTCATATTTCTTTCTAATTACAATTCAGGAAAGCTTTAATCGTTTGACATTTATCAGATTTAGGTGCGTTTTCTCCATGTATTACAATTTAGGAAACAATGTTTTTATGTACTGTAGTGCAAAAATACATTATATACATTGTTCAAACAAAATGTAAAAAGAAAACAGCATACCTATATATTTATAAGTTAGTTTTGCTTGCTGTTTTTTGTTTTTAAATGATACATATAGATATTGTACCAACAAGCAGGTTTCAATATAAAAGAAAATTCTGTACTAGATTCAAAACTTGATCCCTCTTCCCCAGAAAACAAATTCCATAAACTGACAGGAAAATAAAAGACACTCAGGTCACATGTGATATCACCCCTAAAGGCAAAGTAGGATGGTCAATAGTTAAGAACACACATGACCAAGAAGGAAACCTAGTGTGTGTATACTTAAGTATACACGTGGCCTGTACTTACCTACGCCGTGTGTATACTTAAGTATACACGTGGCAGTGAACGTGGAAATTTACGGAAACTTGCTCTTTAATATTGACTTGATATTTTGTCTTGGAAATTTCGTTAGAATTGCTTTCTCTCTCTTACCGTTCTTTTAAAATCGAAAAACTTACTTCTGCCTATATACTCTAATGTTAAATTCAACATGCAATAATTTTCGAAAGCGTTGACTCAGTTTGATAATTAAGGTCTCTTTTTTCGTCAGTACGGAAAGCTACGTTGATTAGTCGATGTCAATTTTCTGTAGAGCTGTAGGGGGTTTTCAATAGAAAATGGAAATGGCTTTTTGTCCAGAAGTCGAAACAAACTTTTTAGAGCCTTCGCTTGCTTCTGATCTTCTTTCACGTTTCGCAAATTTCTTTTCGATAAAATGCTCATTTTTTTTCAATCGTTGACCAATATTATTACATGAAATACAGAGTACTACTGGAAACAGAAAACACACATCACTATAAATAAATAAAAAGAAAACAAAACGACTCAGGATAGAAACGAAAATGCTGATGAGTGACAAATTCACTAATATACATTAACAAAGTAAGGATTAAGCAGTGAGCAGCGATTGTAATTCATTTGTACTGTCTGGCTCAGTGGTAGAGCATTCAATTCTGGTGCTTGGGGTCCCGGGTTCGATCCCAGCCCCCGCCAAGTGAACTTTGTGGTGGACAGACACCGTGTGCGTGGGTTTTCTCGGGGTTCTCCCATTTCCTCCCACTTTCTTCATTCCACCATTTCATTCATTACTCATCATCACTGTCTCCTTTAGCCTAACCGGCATAATCGTGGGACGTAAAACTCGAAGATTTTTCATTTGTACTGTCCGTCCTTTTTTTCTTATTATTTGCCAACTTCCTCCATGGATTAATGGACAACAAAAGCCAAGTCGGTTGAACTTCAATAATGTGCATTTCATTTACGTTGAAATTTTCAACCCTTAACTGGGGCAGTGGCGTAGGGAAGGGGGGCCCGGAGGAGCCGCCCCCCCCAAAGAGGTCCGACAATGTACTTTGGTACTTTGATGTTTGTAATTTTTTATATATTTTTATATTTATATATTTTTTGTTTGTAATTTTTCTATATGTACCTATAACAGCACTTGCCCCCCCCCAAACACACATCCTGGCTACGCTACTGAACTGGGGTCCTTGAACCGAAGCACTATACAGGGACACTGTTTATGACAAGGCGGAGCACCTTTGAAGATATTTCTTTCTACTGTGACAATGCCACCAAATCCATAAGCAACACGTGCTATTGACTTCTTTTTGTTTGTTGACCCATTCCCATTTCAAAGAAATATTTGGCAATGATATTCTGTAGCAAGGTTGCGGAAGGGTTGTTGGGAAAGGCATGAAGAATCTGTTATATTTGTATTTTGTGCATACGGTATGGCGGGATTGTGGAAAGAATGCTGCTCTCGTACTCTCGTAGTGCTTAATATAACATGTATTAAAAAGCTAAATTCCCCTACATTTTATTTCATAATCGTAAAATTTCCTTTTTTTCTCCTTTTTAAACAAAACTTTGTTAACTCTCCCTGCGCCGCTGAAATTTTCCTCAAACTAGCATCACTTGTGAGTGTGGCATTGTCGCCAATAAAGATGTGTTTTACAGCCAACCACACAAAGATTTGACTTTATGGCCCTTTTGATGTATGTATTTTACTATATGTCAGTCCGAGTCCGTACAAGGTTTATTTGAGGCTATTTGGAAAATGTTTCATTATAACATTTTCTCTAATAAATATTCACATTTAAAATACAAAATTCATTTTCCAGTTTGGCGCCCTCTCCATCGAGCGCTTCCTGCGAGCGCGTAGTTCGCAGAATTATAGATCCGGCCCTGTCCACTCGGTAAGTTATATATTCCAAAGGCCTTCTTCTTACATGTTTAATCAATATCAGTCTACTTTCTTTCAGTTGTCCTACTACTAGTCTTATCTTTACTGTTCCCCAGATCACTTCATTCTTAATGTTGTCCTCCCGCGTCACTACACATATCCACCTCAGCATCTTCATATCCGTCACATGCAACTTCTGTTTCTCTCTCTTCCTCGTCGTCCAACATTCAGTTCTGTATAATCCTTCCAGAAAGTTTAAACTCAGGGAAGCGGTGACTCAGTGGTAGAGCGTTCACTTCTGGTGCATGGGGTCCGTGGTTAGATCACAGCTCGCGCCAAGTAGGCTTTGGGGAGGACAAACACCATAGGTGTGGGTTTTCTCGGTGTTCTTCTGTTTCCTCCCACTTTCTTCATTCAACCATTTCACTCATTTTTCATCATCACCGTCTCCTTTAGCTTAACCTGCATTAACGTGGGACGTAAAACTTAAAGATTGCATTTCAAAGTATAAGCTCAACTTTCATGGCCAATAACTCAGGAACCAAACATTTTCACACCGTAATAATTCCAACATGTGCAAATTCCATCAAAGTCTACTGTCACGTCAATATTGGTCAGTATCGGATGAGTTTCACTGATCAGCTACGATCTTTGTATGTCATTTGTTTAATGAACAATAAGTGAAGAAGAGAAATAGAGCAATGCACTAGAAGACAGCACTGTGAATCCTTGGAATGATGAATTCAGATAAACTACTGAAACAAATAAATTCTTTTAAAGGTATTATTTATAGAAACTTCTGTCAAAGAGTATATGTTATCAAATGAACTGCACTTAATATTTAGGCGTCTCATAAACAAATACAGGAGTTTGCCTAGCTGAGGGCTCCGCCCCCAGACCTCCGAGTTTCCTTTGCCTACAACCTCATACCACTTAAACCCATAATTCTACCAAATTTCAATTTTCTTTTTTGTATTTCAACCATCTAAAAGATAAGTTTTTGTATCCCAAGGAAACACCCTTTTAAATAACATGGGAACTTCTTCATCCTCCCTTTACACCTTTTACAAATTAAAAAATATTTACTTTTGGCAATTTTCCTGTAAGTTAGACCCAGAAGGTCACAATCATGCCAAATTTCATCATTCTAATCCCGCCGGAAGTGCCTAAACATTTTGGGGTGTAGAAAACGTTCCATATAAATAACATGGGAAAGATTTTTCAGTTGCCCCTAAGACCAATCAAAAGTTGGAAATTTCTATTTTTACTGATTTATTTAGGTAACACAAACAAAAGCGTACATTCAAACCAAACTTCAAGTTTTCATTCAAATTCTAAGTACTTAAAACATTATATGTTATGTCAAAAAACGCCCATTTAAACTACACTGGGAATTTCTTCATCGTTCTTTTAGACCCCCTAAATTTAAAAATATTCGCCTTTGGCAATTTTCCTGTGGGCTGGTCCTGAAAAGCTACAACCATGTCAAATTTCAACTTTCCACGTCAACCGGAAGCACCTCTTTATTTTATGTCAGTTCATATATCTATCTATGTATCTATCTATATGTATTTATGTATATATGTATTATACTGTATAATGGATAGGTACAGAAGTGTATGCGTATTGGTACTTATTTTAAAGTTTTTAGTATGTGTTTTCTTTTTTTTTTAAAAAAAAAAAGCTGTGTAAAACAGGCATTAGTTGATTTGTTGATGACTAATTTTCTTCTTATTAAATTCATGTTTATTTCAGGAGACGCAGAACTTTGTTTCCCAACAAGCGGTGTGCATGTAAGCGCTATCGAAAGGTAAGTACACATGTTCTCATAAATAGGTAAAACTTAAAGACAGGGAAAGCTAGGAGTTCAGATTACGGGAAGGGGCAAACCCCCTTCAGCTAGGCCAAGTCACTAAACACAAAATGTTGCAAGTTCTAGAAAATTGGGTTCTGCAATAGAATATTTAGAAAATACCAAATCCTTTAAGAGGACTAACTTTCTGGTGCACACTATTATGTCATATTTAGATTATTTACGGAATTTACCGTCCTTATATATATATATATATATATATATATATATATATATATATATCGCCAATGGTACATTAGGGTAAGATCGACAATTTAAGGGAGAATTCGAAACATAGCAATAGTTCGAATTTAACTGCTTTTACACCAGGAAATCGAACTCAGGATTCAGTGCACCAAAGACTCGGCATGTGCTAAATACTAGACCAGCAAAGGGAGAGGGGGCTCTCGTGTTTCAAGTAGGAACTATTAGATCAGTGGCTCACTGATTGAGAAACCAACGGTGAAACGAAAAGTCTCTTGTTGAATCTAAAACTATGTGAACTTGTGGTGAACATGGTTTGGTGATCGATGAGAGACATGCAAAATGAAGTTGAAATTAAAATAAAAATAATTGATGTTTATTGACATTTGTTGCTATTTTAATACACATCAGTAAGAATTTTAGATGCAGGAGACTCGGATTCTATTCCTAGTGCGAGCTCATATGGTTCGAATTTTACGTTAAGTTGTAGGTTCATGTATCATATAGTATCGGTACTGAAAAGGGTTTAAACTCCAATCACACAGCAATAACCAATTCTAATAATAGGCAGAGCTCCTCCATGGCTATGCGATTAGCGTACGCGCCTTTGGCGTGGGAGGCTCGGGTTCGATTCCTGGAGGGAGCTTGTGTGGTTCGGAGTCCACGTTAATCAGTAGGTCCATGTCTCATATAGCCTCGCTGCTGAACGGGACGTTAAAATCAACTCAACCCAACTCTAATAATAGGCAAATCTTAATAATAAGCAATTATGCTAATAGATTCAGCTTCTTTCGCTATCGCTTACTTGCCTGAAGCTACTGGATGTCACTTCCTTTGCTATTGATTGCGTGGCTGAAGCTAATAAATGTCGTTTCCTTCGCTATCGCTTGCCCGCCTGAAGCTAGCACATGTCGCTTCCTTCGCTATCGCTTGCCTGCTTGAAGCTAATAGATGTTGTTTCCTTCGCTATCGCTTGCCTGCCTGAAGCTAATGGATGTAGCTTCCTTCGCTATGGCTTGTCTGCTTGAAGCTAATGGATGTCGCTTCCTTCGCTATCGCTTGTCTGGCTGAAGCTAATGGATTTCGCTTCCTTCGCTATCGCTTCCCTGCCTGAAGCTAATTGATATCGCTTCCTTCGCTATCTCTTGCCTGCCTGAAGCCATTAAATGTCACTTCGTTCGTTTTCACTTGCTTGCCTGGAGCTATTAGGTGTCAGTGCGTTTTTTTTTTTTGCTTCTATATAAAAAATTCTTGAATAATTCCATAAATATAGAAGATGGAACTTTGGGTGATTGGTAGGCAAACTAAGTAAAAATATTAAACAGTTTGAGTTTTGATTAAACCTATGTTTCACGCTGGAGCAAGGGCTCGGACGGAACCACTAATTATTGTACTATCAAGTGTTACGCATCGTTGTAATTAAGAATATTGAGATGATACTCACAAGGGAACATTCCGATATGGTGAATTCAGTTGCTGAAAATGATTGCTAGCACTGGATTTAGCACCAAAAGAAACAGAGAGAAAGAGGGTGTTTAGTGGCAGACTGTATACAGAGTGGGAAATTAACGAGGGCGAATTGCGAAGGTAGAACGTAGAAGATGTCTAGAAATGCCATGTTAATTTTGAAACGAATAGAGCGATAGAGATCAGATTTTGGAAATGAGGAATGCATGTGGAGCTCCACTGAATAGGCGTAATGTGAATCATAGATGACACCACCATGCTTTATTTAGCGCAAGAAGAATATACGGGAAAGAGGTCATATGACATATGGCTCTTGACGCACACCGTCTACTGAAACAATAGTGGCCAATACAGTTTGAGACCTCTGTAACAGGAGGTGTTCCAAGCTATTGCAATGTAGCAATACAGTCGTAAAGATGATGTAAATGAGGAACAACCACAAACGTGAATGAGGTCACTTTCGAGCCAACAAAAGTTCCAATCCACCCAATATTCGTTGACATTCTGGTAAAGGTGCAAATATGACCAAGAACAGCCTGCAAGTGTTCATGGCTGAAGTTTCTGGCTTTCTATAGAGCAGAGAAAACTGCTGCTCCTCGTTTGTTTATGCAGAACCAACCAAGATGAAGAGTTGGTGCAGAAACCGGAGAATGTTGAACTTACCCGACTCCTCATCTCTGATAGTTGCATGTCACTCATACAACCGTTTTATGTGTTCTTCCGACCGCATAAGAATTTCGTAAAATTATAACAGGCATCATTTTTATTTCATCTGACTTTAAAATATGACAACGGGACAACTTCACTAACTTGCAATCACTCACTCACTTCCAGTTTACAACACCAAGGTTCCAAGTTATGATTAGACATGCATTCTACAAAACTGGATATTTGCGAACAGTACTTGGCGCACTCATGACACTTGTCGACTACTGCTTCAGTTTCAATACCGGCGACAGCTGTGGCGAGCCCGATTTTCTATCTTTATGGTTTTTCAAATGTGTCCACTGTTGTCTCCATTTTTCTACCAACCACACAATAATTCTTAAGGTTCATAACAGTTGCAATTAAACAGAGGTCTCGAACTGTATTGGACACTATTGTTTCAGTAGACGGTGTGCGTCAAGAGCCATATGTCATATGACCTCTTTCCCGTATATTCTTCTTGCGCTAAATAAAATATGGCGGCTTTTCAGGTGTCCCTTATGATTCGCATTGCACCTATTCAGTGGAGCTCTACATGCATTCCTTATATCCAAAATTTGATCTCAAATCACTCCACTCGTTTCAAAATTAACATGGCATTTCTAGACATTTTCTACGTTCTATCTTCGCACTTTGCCCTCACTTATCTCTCACCCTGTATACGATCTGCCACTAAACATCCTCTTTCTCGCTGTTTCTTTTGGTGCTAAATCCAGTGATAGCAATCATTTTCAGCAATTGAATTCACCAAATCGGAATGTTCCCTTGTCAATTTATAAAGATTATTTGTTATTTCACTCAAGAACAATATAAAAATGAGAATTTTTGGGGATATCCTAGGAAAGTAACACTCTCTAACCACGTAACAGAAAAAAAGTAATACAACATATCTCAGTATTGTACGAGTGCTGCAGTATCTATGAATTATATTTACAGAACATAACATTGTCACAGTATACTAAAAAAAAAAAAAAAAAATACAGGTAGAGATTTTTATATCAGTCATAGACAAAATTATATGCCTGTATATGCAAATGGTTGACAGGGGCATTTTACACTGTATGTAGGAGAAATAACTCAAATAAAGGGGACACACTTTAGCAAAGGATTGCAATAAAGGTAGAGTCAGTAACTCTGAGGTGTCAGGGTGATTTGAAATTTTAAACCGTAGTATAGATTTTATGAAAAAGTAACAATAAATCAACTTATTCATACAATGTAAAGCCAAGATGCAACACAACGAAAGTGCTGTCTGAAGTCCAGTTTACATTCTTTCATTCAAAATATATATATATATATATATATATATATATATATATATATATATATATATATATATATATATATAATTAAATCAATTTTTGAAAACTGATAATTTCTAAAATAATATTGATTGAAATTAATTCTTGAAGCATTAATTTTTTTATACAACATCAGTAATTGTCAGTATTTTCTTTTTTAAAAAAGATAAACCTATTTTTAAACCAAATAAACAAAAAAAATCTATATATACCTTCTGATTGTCCTTATAACATGCTCAATATCATTCAATAAAGTAAGATAAAATAACCATTTATGATCTCGTCGAACATAATTCAAGTTTCTATTTACAAAATATCACTAATTCGTTTGCGTGGTTTTTTTTTTTTTTTTTTTTTTTTTTGAACACTTAATTTAGTACACACGAATAACACTACACTTTCTTTCGAATTAGTATTATTTACATACGATAAACTTATTATGTCAGAAACTTTAGAATATTTTAAACCAATATTGAACATGTTTGCCCAGGTCTACCTTTTCTATGATCTGATGAGCAAATTAAAGTACATTCTCTAGGTGGCTAAACATAGAAATTAGTTTGATATCAGAAGACATAGTACCATAGCATATGCCAGTTACGCTCAAGGTCAGCTGACTATAGGAACTTCTGATCGAGCCAAGATCAAGTATTATGACGATCTAGCTACTAACAAATAAATGCATATTTTAACAAATGAACGAGGCGGAAGAAAGACGCAGATAAATGTGGGCAATATACGACTAGCCACGAGTTCAAGAAAAAAATACGGGATCTGCTATGGATGATGTTGTTTGTCTCCTGCCATAGCCTTTTTCAAAATTACTTTCTCTGTCTGCTCCTTATGTCTGTTCATCTGGTTTACTAAGAATGGAACAAGGAATGACGTCACAGAGCGTTTTCAGCTGGAAATTAGTGTGTTACTGCATCTGCCGTTGGTGCATGTGATTTATGGTTTACGAGGGCATTTCCAAAAGTTTCCGGTCTGACAGTGATATATCGCGCCACTGGTGATAATACCTTCATGGTATATAGCGCCTTCTATGAAATACATAATGTATCAATTACAACTGTCTAACTACATCAGTTCGTTGAAGGCAGTGGCTTGAATTAGCCGTGTCGGAATAACACAGGTAGTCAGTTGAAACTGTTACATTATTTCTTTCATGAATGATAGTATATGCCATAAACGGTTTATTACAACTGACACGATTTTTCAGCATCAAGCCAGAAATTTTTGTAAGCGTCCTCGTAGTTCTGGTGGATGTACAATTTTCGTGTCCACCAAGTATTATGAGATAATTAACAAATTGCACGAATTAAAACGTAGGTGAACACAGATAACTTGACTAACAAGCGGCTAAAGGTGGAAAACACCATTTCTGAGTTACCGTTACGAGCGCCATCTAATAAGTATCGCTTGCGAAATATCACGTATATTTTTATAGTACCTATTGTAAGCTTCATACTCTCGACTCTCAGCTTCTTAGAAACTAGGATTTATATCGACGACGAAGGTCAGTGATCATACTGAAACAGGAGGCGTGTGTTGGATGAGTCCTGATAAAAAGGATGAAAGCCTATTTCCTTTGTTCCGTACCGTACATCTTGTACTTGCAACGAACATTCTTTCTTTTGACGAAGCATTGTTTTCTTTTTACTTTTTTTAGTGTCTTACCGTAAATAATGGAAGCAAATTTCAACGGTCGATTTCATTCTTCTTTCTTTCTCGGATCAACAAATTTGAAGCTGGAGCCCTGAGAGTGTTCATTTTCTGCCCGTAAACAGGATACACGTTGAAAATACTTTTAAAATATCTTTGCTCTGAAAATCATATTAAATTTGAGCTATAGTCAGTAATTGCAGCTTCCTCTTTTTAACGTTTCTCTCGTTTTAAAAATATGGACCTCTTCCTTTGTAGAATTCTTTCATGAATATCCGCCGTAACTAAGTACCTTTTTTCTCCTTTGTGTAAGAAACAAAATGAAACTTCCAGAGAAAAGCTTCATTTAAAAAAAAGAAGATAAAATACAATTCACCTCCGGGTGCGAGTATAGAAATTGCAACGTCGAAGTTACGACTCTACACATTCTAACTTGACAATATAGTAAGCCATTGTAAAAAGTTATTGCACTTATATTATCCCTAGTGTTTAAAAAGAAAGTTAGAGAGAGAAATTTACGATTCTCTTGTAAGTAATTTCACTATTTATTACAAAAGAAAGTGTTCGTTGCATAGTAAGAATTTAGCAATGTAACACTACTGTAGTTTATTCTGGGAAAAAGCGACAATGATTTTTTTGGAGGAAAAATAAATATAACTAACTCTATGGCCTATGGAACCCGGAGGTTCAATATCGCGGTCACAAAAGCTGTCCATTGACTTCTGTCCTTAGTCAACTGGATCGAGTTTCTACTTTGTATTCCTATCTCTGCAAGATCCATCTTAATATTGTCTTCCCATCTGGGCCTAGGTCTTCCTAATGCTCTTTTCACGATTGGATTCCCAGTTGAAACTTTGAAAGCCCTCGTACTTTCTCTCATGACCTGCCCACCTAATATTCGTAGACTATGACCCTAACAATGCTTGATAAACCGTATAAACGATGCAGTCGATGCAGTTCCTCATTATGAACGATGAAGTTTAGAATTATATATATATATATATATATATATATATATATATATATATATATATATATATATATATATATATATATATATATATATATATATAGTATGTAATATACTGAGTAAAACAAAAATACCTGATCTCTTTACCACGAATTTATGTTACTATTGTATATCTGAAGAATTTTACACCTAAAAACAAAAACGAATAACAAATGATTGTTCTTAAATACGTATGCTAAGAAAAGTAAAAGGAATTCAAATATTTTACCCGGAATATAGTACCACATAAATCCCTTAAGTTAAGAAGATGAAACTCGGCACATGAACTACTCGTTTTAAGTAAGTAGGTATGTTACCAAGCATTTTCCAAAATTCCGGTTTTAAAGGTGGGAAGGTGCAATTCCTAGATTTCTAGAATCATTTCAAACGGATAAGCCGTTTAACGCGATGCAATTACAAAGAACAGACAGCATACGTATATGCCAATGTAACGAAACAATATAAAAAAATAATTCATTTTCCCACCTTTGAAAAAGGAATTTTGAAAAGTGCTAAACAAAGTTTCCGCTTATGTGTAATGTTGAGTTTATATTTCGAGTTTCAACTCCCTAACTTCAGGCATTTATGTAGTATTCTAATCTGGGCAAAACATTTGAATCTCATTTACCTTCCTTAGCACATTCTAATGTTTGTGTGAGTAAAGACAATGACAGTCCGGAATTCTAGCCATTCACTTAATTTATTTTATTAAAAAAATGTTACAAAATAGTCTTTGTATCTATAAAGTGAATATCTTAAAATCTTCCTTATGACCAGTGATGCGGAGGAAGGAATTTTATTTTATATGGAACCCTTTCGCTTAAAGCAGGCTTCACGGTATCTTGCAACGACTTCAGGATACGGCACTTTTCGGTAACATTCTTAGCTCATGACAGCCTCTAGAGATTTTAGGCAAGGTATTATTCCTTTGTCCAAGGCGACTTCCGGAACAGCTGTAGGGTAAGTGATCAGTGGTCAACTGATACTTCTGTCCTATTCGGGTCCATTTTTATAGGCCACTTGTCGGTGAATCGTTCCTTTTCGGTTCCCGTCGTGCTGGCTTCGTGTCTTCCTGGTTTTATGTGTATTGTCTGCTGTACTAATGCGTGTAAACAGTAGCACGTGTTGCTTGAATAGCATGCGCTTTCATTGAAAGATAGGGATCCTTACAATATGTTTTTCAAAACATTCATTTTTCAAAAATCACTACTCTCGTTTAAGAGTAAAATTCTTCAGACACAGTAAGATAGGATTCGTGGTAAAGAGATAAAGTATTTTTGTTTTAAGCAGTATATTACATATCGCAGACACTGCTTTTTTCAAACTATCTTGTCACTTTTTCCCAAAATAAATTGCAGTATTGTCTTACTATTAAATTCTTAATATGCAGCGATGTCTACATATAAATAATATATGGCGTCACTTTTACTTCCAATACTTTTGTCGTGAATTCTGTCCCTTAGCGTTGTTGCATTAATTAACTGCTAAGAGATGTCTTTGTTGTTACAGTAGAGAGTCGATTATCCGAAGTAATTGGGGGACATGGGTGTTCGGAAAACTGGTTTGTTCGGATAATCGAACTGTACTGTACTGTACTGTACTGTACTGTACTGTACTGTACTTCTACAGCCAGTGCCAAACCGACAGAAGTGTGCTGATTGTTGAAGCACAGCGACTGGCGGCTTGGCCGGTCAGCAGCGCCTTATGAAGGCCCCATTAGAAGCAATGTTCCGCCAGCGGTGGCTCAGTGCGGCGACTACTGTGGGAAACTTGGTTTGGGAGTGAGGGGGATGATGGACGGTAGGGTGGGAGAGTAACAGGTGCGAGCGAGTACACAGTTCGGTTAAGCGGTCGTTCGGTTGACCGACGTTCGGATAATCGACGCTCTACTGTATTTATATCTAGTTAATCTTCTAATGTGAATTGCTGGGGCGTGTAATCCAGCTCTCTTGAAGGCGAAATTGTGTGGTGGGGAAAGGCGTCTATGATGGTTCATTTTGCGTAATGATCCGTGCACCCGTCCACTACATCTGACAGAAGCTCTGGTCCTGATTCCAAATCCAAATTAATATTTGACCCTCTCTTTCAATCTCGGTGTTGCAAACAGATATAAACACAAAAACATAAACTCTAATTCGACTTGCGCTATTCTTTCGTGGTCTAGCACTACGTTCTTAATTTAAATAAAACCTAGGGTTAGGGTTAGAATTTAGATTTTGTCATTGCGGCAATTATTATAGGATTTTATTGCACGTGATATTATTTATTTATTTTTTTCTAAAGATTATTTATCTTGCATTGCTTGAGTGTAAGAGCTCTCATTTCATGAATACGATGACCGTAACGAACCGTGTAACTATAAATATATTCGCTAACATTCTCTTCATAGGAATGATATATTGCAAATAAATAAATAAACTGTTCGCAAAGTGACACCCACACACAATTCTGAAATTATATATAATGTCTCAAAAGTCCCCTAACAGATTAACTCTGTTTTTATCAGAGTTAAAACAAAATGTAAGAGGGAAAACCGTCTCCAAATATGATATTTTCAATCTAAAGTGATATATATATATATATATATATATATATATAGAGGCGGATCCATGGGGGGAGGGCTATAGGGGCTATAGCCACCCTCATTGACGCTCAATTATACACTGGGTAAAATGGGCTTCAATCCTGCTTTACACTGGATAAAACTGCAAAATATGGTTTAGCCCCTCTCTTGATCATATCCTGGATCCGCCACTATATATATATATATATATATATATATATATATATATATATATATATATATATATATTAATCGGATTAGCCGTTTGGGTTGTACACTTTTTATGCGCCCAATATTAAAGAAAATGAAACGTTGCCATTTACGCGGACGCACAACGTAAGTGAATGAAGTTACTGTTTGAAATGGGGGCTGGCCATGAACAAAGTAACTTCAGTCGCATATATTATGGGTTCAGGTAAATGGCAACGTTGCATTTTTGTTTAACATTGGGAGCATAAATAGTGTACAGCCCAAAAGGCTCACCAGAGTAAAAACAAAGAAAGAAAATCTTTCACTTTGTATTGAAAGCATCATATTTGGAGACGATTTCCCCTCGTATATTCTGTTGTAATTCTGATAATAACAGAGTTACCCTATGTCAGGGAACTTTTGAGACACCCTGTATATACGTCAGTAGATCCAGCATATAATCAAGGAAGGGGCTAAACTATGGTTTGCCGCTTTATCCAGTGTAAAGAAAGTAGGACTGAAGCCCATTTTATCCAGTATATACCTGGGCGTCAAGGGGGCCCCTATAGCCTTCCCATTGGATCCGCGCCTGTATATATACTGGACCAGGTCCATAATTTTCTGACGGGGGCGCACCAATAACTACTAGTACATTTGAATTAAATTTGTATTTTCAAAATGTCCTTAGACATCTGTGGTATGAATGAGGAATTGTCTTGGAAATGTTCAGTGTCTGGTCTCGCGAATCGAACCCACGACTTTCCGAATACAGAGCCAACGTTTTCCTAGCTGAGCTACAGTCACTTTGCGTCGATATAATTAGCTTGCTGCTTTGGATCACGAATTCTTTAAATCATGAACACTTGTAATATGATGCATACATGTATCATAGAGAATCCTTATGGAAGTGTTGCTATTTTCACTACTATCTGCTTATTTTAGATAGTGCATATTTACAACAAGGAGTAGGGGGAGGTGCACATGCACTGGTGCACCCCTAAGTTTTTCCCTATAATATAAGGCGAAAATAAAATTATTTGTCGTTAAATAATCATTATCAGATTAATTTACTCCCAGTTTCAGGAATTAACACATTGGAGAATCACTTATGTATATTTTTGTTTCATCTAGTGCTTGAAATCTTGAGAATAAAAAGTGCAGTTTAATAATACAGATCTATAGGTACAGTCCGCAGAAAAAAAAAACCTGCAACATGAGCATGTAAGTTTGTTGTGAAACTACGGCTAACATTGCAGGGAATCAACATAACGTCTAAGTAGCACGAATCACGCCAGAATAAAACTCGACGTCCTCCCCTGCGTACTTATTTTAGAGCAAAAGACTGTCGTTTCACAATAAACTTACATGCTCATGTTGCAGGTGTTTTGCTGCGGACTGTACAACCCTCAAACATAAACTCTAAGCGCTTACTAACACAACGAGTTAAATAGATGGTGTACATAGATTATTTTTAACTTTCAATTATGCAAAAAAAAAAAAAAAAAAAATGTAATTAATAATTTTTTACAATAATCACATTGTTTTGCTCAGGGAGTAGTCTAAATGATATTTAACTTTTTGTTGTGTTATCTTATATTATTATCGGTAATTATTTAATAATATTATCGTCCTTGCTTGTAATCGTTAACGGAAATATTGAGGATCAAACTACTTTTATTCGTAATTTAAAATCGGAAGGAGAACTTTGTCATAGCACGTCATTTTCATACAAAAGATTCGGATTCAATCCCAGGTGAAGTACACGTAGTTTGGATCCATATCCCATATAGCATTGATGCTGGAAAAGAAAAAGACAATCATAAATAAAGAAGCACAATTGAAACGGTAATTCTTGTTGATTTTCAAGGTACAATATTTTAAGTGGCATCTACTGCAGATTATTGAACAGATGAATGTATTACAGTTTCCTTGCATTTATACAAGTTGTACACTGAACAAAGTTTAGTAAAAGAGATTGTGACATATCATGCAAATAAACCACAGTAATATAAGTTATTGTTCTAAAAATAATATTCCTAATTCTCGTTTATAGTTGCTATAACTGAAGCTAATGAATGTTTTGCATTGGATTAGTAACCGCGTAATACTTGATAATTATGCACTCAGCTAGTAGATGTAAAGGAATTTACAAGTTCTCAGATAAATTTACGAACATTACGTGCAGTTTTACCTGCAATTATTAGAATAGTTCATTTAACACTGTTTAATAAGTAATTCATTTTTAAAAAAATGAACAAAATATGTTATTTACTTTCAGTCACAGAATAAGCTAATTTTATCTGAACAAATATTGAATTATTTTATCAACATAAAACTTATTATTTAAACGCAGATCATTCACTGTATCCTATGGCGTTGCCTGAATATGAAAGTTGGGTTGGCACGCTAATGGCTTATGTGTAACTCTTAAAAGATTTGCGCAAATATATGCAAATTTTTGGAAATAACATATAAATTATGTAACTGTGACATTATCAACAAATTTTTAGTTTTTATTTGAAGGATGCCTACGAAATCAGCTGTAGTCGTAGCATCTATACTATATTACAGTTTTGGACTTGCTTGTTCCAAATTAAAAAGAATTATTAATTCATATTGCTAAAAAATATAAATGATTAGTTTAAGTGCACATACAAAAATTCATTGCAAATTTGCATGTGATTTGATCTTACTGGGAACAAATTTAAAATGAATTGCGAAAAAGAAAGTTACTCTATGCTTTTATTAAGCTCTGTGGTGGCTGTAAGGTTAGCAAATGAACTTTTGGTGCGGGAAATCCTAGTTTGATTCCCTATGGAAGCTCACGTAGTTGGAATTCCAAATAGTCGGGAAATAGACGTTAAACTCCAAGTCAATTGACTAATTACACCTCAACACTCAACAAACGTGTCTGGTATTGAAAATTGATGGATTGCATTGATTGGAGTTTAGCATCTATTTTTAGAATCAAGACTCTATAGGGCAGAGCATATTTCTTAAAGCGTGGCGGTTTTATATGTGGTTTTGTGCCCTATTGGCAATTGAACTCTGGATCATATTCCTTCCTTTGAGGATATTGCCATTAGCAATTTGCGCAGACCCCAGCCCTAATACATCCCTCTCTAAATTAAAAGTGCTCAATAGATGGCACTCGTTTCTTGTCTACGTTCATAGTTTGGCGTGAACTATCACTATAAATAGGAACAAAACCAAGTTCTATGTGTTTTCCCAATACGACTTGCTCAGGGTTTGACATACCACACCAAAGTATAAATGTTAGCATGTTTAATTGAACGTTATGAATGGTAAACTCAATTTATTTATACACTTTTAGCTATTCCTTTTGCAAATGTTGTTTTATAGTACTCTCAAAACGACACTTCATATGTTATTAGTCGCAGAGAAGTCTTTATCTTCTGCAGCTAGCCTATTTTCAAATGGGAATAAAATTATAATTCATTATGTACACTCATGTCCAAAATGATTGTCGCATATCTATAACTGTCTTCTTGTAAGACTATAATTTGATAATGATTTTACAGAGTACTTTTAATACTGATGCTATGTGTATAATCGGAAAATGTATATTTGTAGTAAATTTCAGAGCAAAAGGATTATAAATACGAAAATTAGAATAAGTAAAACAAAATGTTGCTAAATGGATAAGAAAGTTTCATTTTCGTTTTATTGTTCTTATTTACTGCTGTTTTGACATGAAATTTGCCACATATATGTCCTTGCCGATTATACACAAACTAACAGTATAAGAAATACCGGGCGAATTCGTTATCAAATTATATTCCTACATCAACATATTTATAGACATGCGATAATAATTTTGGATATGAGTGTACATATAATGCATGACCCTGTACATACATTTGTTGGAGTGTGTTTATGATATTAAGATTTACTTGAAAACAGTAAGACGTGACAAGGAGCACATATCGAGGAGAATACTCAGAGTCTTAAAGACAGTTGGACAAGGACACAAACGAAGAAATGAAAAGTGAAGATCAATTGGAAGAGCGGTCACTCAATTACTAGAGACAAATCTTGTCTTAAGTAAGTACATGACAATGGCGATGTAGAAGCAGGAGGTGACAGTTATTTTCAGTGCAGTTTTATGTTGCATGTTGGGAAATGAAAGTTGGAAACAAAACCAAAGAACATGCATACATTGCCTCGTTTCACAAGTTGTTTACGAAGACTCAGTGCCTTACCACGCTCGATAGCGTCGGCAAACACTGCTTGTAGCTAGTGTCTACGTAGATAAAGAACGTCGGGTAAATGGAATTCCATGTGTACAGATCTGTGGAAATTGTGATGGATCTAGGATTACATTTCTGGACTTAGTCTCTGAAAGTGTTTCTAGGATTTTGTGAACAGGAGTGTACAAAATAAATATATAAATAATTAAATGAAGAACAATCATAATTATCAAAACGTAGGCACGTTTACCATTAACATGAGCTATATTTTTCATCACTTAAACCAAAGGATATACAAGGTGTTTGAAAACAACACCGACAACATTTGGGAGGTGATTCCGGACACTAAGATAAGACAAAAAGTATAGACCAACCTGGTTGGACAAATGCTTCCTTTCGGAGTTATAGGCTGCCGCTAACACGGCAAAATGAATTCTAAAGGTCCATAACTCCAAAACTATGAGATCAACCGTAGTCAGGTCAAGAATTCTCTTAGGAACTAATATGTGATTATCGAAAATACATGTTTGAGATTGCTAAGGTACTCATGCAACAGTTTTTATAGAGGGGTTTGGCTACGGGCATGTAATTTGAAGTACTTACCAACCACCTCTGTAAAAAAAAAAAAAAAAAAAAAAAAAAAAAAATTGCGGAAGTACAGCAGGATTCTGAGAATTGGATATTTGGATAGGAAACATACTAGTTTCTAAGTGAAGTCTTGATCCGACTACGTTAAGTCTCGTAGTTTTGTTGCTATGGACATTTAAAGTGCATTTTCTCATGTTTTCGGCAGCCTATAACTCAGAAAGGAAACATTTGTGTACCCATGTTGGTCTATATTTGTCTTATCTTGGGTTCAGGAATCATCTACCAAAGTTGTCGATGTTGTTTGAAACACCCTGTATATCTCTTCAATTTTTTTTTAATCCGAAAGTTATTTTTTCTTTTTTTTTTTAAGTTGCCACCCAAGTAGAGATAATTCTATCTAGATTAAGGCGAGAGAATAATTGCTAGAAATAGCAAGAGAACGGTCAAATGATTGACCATTTTCTTTTTATTGTGTTCAGAATGGTGAACTGCACATTAGCGTGAGGGGTCTTTCCAATTTTGCCAATATAGAAACGAAGAAGAAGAAGAATAAAAGCACGAAACATGTTTATCGTGCTTTGTTTGAATTGGAAAACTACTACAACCAAAGCTTTTGTTTTGTTATCGCTTTCTTGTTAATCCACGTTTGTACGCAAGCTGTTTGCTTTTGGTTTCCGCCTGGTGACTCGATCTTTCTAAGTAAGCTACAGGGCACTTTCTTTCGCCCTTGGAAAAGAGTTGAAAGCGCTGCCTAGTTAAAGTAAGCGGAAAGTTTTAAGCGGTCTTCACCAAGGAATCAATTAGTTTTAGTCCTTACAAGTATTAAAGGAAAAAGTGGGGAGAAGTTTTTTTTTTTTTTTTTTTTTTTTTTTTTTTTTTTAAAGAAATTAAAACACTGATTCTTCATCTTATTTCCTTTTAAGTGAAAAGTACGAAAATAGTGTAATGAACTGTTGGGGATCAGACATTCTACGGAAATTAGTAAATGAAATAAAAGCAATTCAGTTATTGTGATACGATGGGGGCAAGTCATTCTAGCCGGTAAATTCTCTCCAAGTTGGTCTATTGTTTTGTTTTCTAAACAGAAGAGTACAAAAGTTTCACATTGGAGAATTCAATTACTTTGTTACCCTTTCTACAGTCTATTTCGACAGTGTTCTCAATTGACTTAACAGAAGTGGCTCAGTGGCGTATTGACGTGAGACGGCCAATCGGTTTCAGAATATACGGATCGCAACGCTAAATACTCTAATCCAGACGTTCCCAACCGAAGCGTCGCGTAGTCCCATATAATGTGTCCCAAATTTTAGAATTAGAAAGACATCACGAAGCATTTGATAATTAATTAAAATCAATTTTTGGACATACTGTACCAGTGAACGGCTCCAGCAGCAGCAATGACGCCCAGTGCTACAGTCACTACTTTGTACAGTTTTACACTATTATAATTTATATTAGTATTAATACTTAAAATAATCAAACAAATGCGTTCGTTCAGTAATGTATGTCATCAATCAAGAAAGGTTGGGAGCTACTGCCTTAACACCTTCACGGATAACATTGACTTATGTCTGTCCGTTACTTCACACGATAACCCTGGAAGGAAAGCCAATTTTTCAACATTATTTTCTGCAATGGACAGCTAGAGCGATTATCTCAGCCGAGTTCGTTACTGGAGTGAATGCGTTAATATTTTCACGGGTAACGGTGACTTGAACGGTAGATATTCATATCCATTTGCTACTAGTGAAACAAAGGCGTAACGCTAGAAGTTGTACATTGCGCCGTAAGATGGCAGTAAACATCATAAGTGGTTGGAATCTACCGGACGAAAATGAAACTTCTAGTGCGCGATGATTTTGCTGTCGTGGGAGACAGTGGCTCAGTAGTACAAAGCTTGCTTTCCCTGATTCATTCTCCGGCGAAGTAAGTTTGTAGTGAAGAACATACTTAGTAGAATTGCTCGTTGTACTGCATCTTGCAGTTGAAATGGTATTGTTTCTGCAGTAGAAATGACAAAATTGCGTTGTTAATATAAAACTTGTAGAACAATGTGGAAGTATTATTTTAAAATATAATATATAAATCAATATGCACGCACGCACACTCACAAAGAATTGTTCTTCCTTTAATATTGTCTCCTTCAATGTACTTTGTGCTACATATAATCAGCATTTCCAATGTTATCGCCACAGTTAGAAGAAGTCCTGGAACACCTGTTGTGGAATCCATCCAAGTTTATTCATCGTGTTATCCGGAATATCCTCTATAATGTAAAACAGTTTCTCTTTTAAGAGGATTCCACTGTAGGAAACAGAAAGAATTACACGAAGCTAGTTCTGGTGAGTAGGGTGATGGTGTGCGACGAGAATAACGACTGTGGGTAAGAAGTCAAGTATCATTCCTGATGTATGACACGGAGTATTGTCATGGTCCAAACTTTACTATCCACATGCTTATTTGTGCGGCCGCTTACATAGAGTAGAATTGCGCAACCGTTCTAACAGCTGTGTATATATATCTCTTTATTGACAATTTTGCCAGTGGTTGTAACGTCATACATCATTACCACTAAATGACTAATGGGACGAAGGTGCAAGCCTAGTATTGCTAACATGTCGAAGAATTTGAACCTGACATCTCCCAATTACCAAGCAGGAATTCTCGCCCGTTCTGTTACACCTGTTCCCCAAGATACGTAGCCGTTACTAGTTTGAGCAACAATCAACTGACATTTTTATGTTAATAAATTCAGGATACCAAATAATAATAATAATAATAATAATAACCTCTTGTGAAATGGTAGTTATCTAATCCCTGCTAACTGTTGCTTTTTGCAAATTGAAGGTGAAAACCGAAGGTATCCTCTGGCAGCATGGCTTCTCACACGCTTCAGTTGCGATTTTTTCCTTTCGCATAGCTCGAAGAATATTAAATAAGAAACCAACGTGACAAGTGGAAAATTACCTTCCCAAGCTACTTTACAAGATAGACATCGTTCCGTATTCACTAGAAAGGCAGTGAAATGCGTTTCTTTTCTTTTGTTTTACTCTTTCTTTGAGATATTTGAGATGCGAACTGTGACAAATTTCTCGTGGCACAGCCACAAGAAATATTTGTGTAAGTAGCTCTATAGAATATTATGATCTTTTTATTACGTGGTTTTGTTGTAAACAAGGAATTAAAGTACTATTATTGCATCCAACAAAATTCTGCAACATTAGGTATTTTTAAGGGCATATGTGGTATGGTTTCCAAGTTAGACTGGGCTTATAATCTCGGAACTAGATGGACGTGAAATTTCCTGACCAGCAAAGGAAACAATGTGTATACGATTTATGATCCTTCATATTGGACATGGATATTAAATGACAAAACATCCAAAAACAAACTGTAAGTTCGGGTTTATGTAGCCTGTGTACTAAGGGAAAAAGATAATAAATCCCAAAGCTACCTAAATATTATGTGATTTGATTTATTTTATTATATATGTGTACTTAAACAATAAGCCACTTATAAGTATTATTAGAATTATAAATAATAATAATAATAATAATAATAATAATAATAATAATAATAATAATAATGTCGTGATAGCCATTCGCGAGTCCGAGACTGCTTCAACACCACCTGTTAGGGACCGACGGTAATTCCAGCCTAAGCTTTACAGTAGAGTCCAGAATATCCGGGTTAATATAAACTTTACTAGCCTCGAATAATATATACTTTCTGCAAAATGAAGAGCGGAACTGTAGATACCATTTGTGGGTTTAACGTCCTACGATTATGAACCGATGCTAAGGAGTCTATGATGATGAGGTAGACGGTATTGGTGGAATGCCAAACGTGGAAGGAAACGAGAGAACCTCAAGAAAATCTACACACGATTGTAGAGTATTACAAGGACCATTAACGGTAGCTGGGTTCTAATCCTTACCAGGGTAGAGAATTCTACCACTGAGCCACAGCCCCCTTTGTACTTATAGTAGTAAAGACGTGAGATACGGTATAATAACTAAGTAGATCTATGTTAATTGCTGTACAGCACGTTTAATCGTCTAATGTAAGTTGAATAATAATAATAATAATAATAATAATAATAATAATAATAATAATAATAATAATAATAATAATAATAATACACAAAACAATTAATAAACTAACAATGCAGTATTTTCTCTCTAAATTATATCATAAAATAGTTCAGAAGTTTCGAAGATAATTGTTGATAGCAGTACACATTGGTGTGAAGCTGTTGCATTACTACGGGCGTGGTCGTGAAGGGTAAAAACTAGAGAATGAATGACTAGGTTATCCGAAAACGATAGCGAGTGCGGCTCGATAACCGTCCGTGTTACAGCCTTATGTCAATGATTCGGGGTTAGGCTTTCGAAACTTCTTTATTTCTTTTAGAAATTTATTTCATATTTTTACGTTAATTTATACTTATTGCCGCGTCGCTCCAGCTTTTACTCGTACACTACAACCCGTGCCGTTTCAAACAGGAGCTGTTCCCTCAAGCATTTCTTTAAAATTGTATTTATTTATTTATTAGTTTTCTAGAACCATTTGGGTTAACCCGGAACTCGTTAGTCGGGGCTCGGATAATCGCAAGTCTACTGTATATACATATTTTTTTAAAAAACATACATAGAGAATAGCAAAATAAAGGAGATACAAATAAAATATAGTCTAAACAAAATACGAAAACCTACAGTATTTACTGTATCTGGTATCTAAAGAATCCAGTCCTTCAATAAACAAAAGCTACACACCACACAATTCAAACGTGCATTCAATTGTACCTTAATAGGAAACTTATGATTGAAGTACGCTCAAACCAAATTTAATATTGATAACATTTTATCTTCACCTTGTCCAGTTATTTAAATACGAATATGAAATTGCAACAATGATAGAAATTGCAGAACATGATGATATTTCGCTTGCTTTCAATCAACAGTGGCGACACCATGTGGCAGAATTGCACTCTGCACGACCTTGCTGCTGGTCAGTGATATCAATTTAGCCTATGTTTGACTAAATCTAGCCTTTTGGAGAGCCATACAAATCTACGAAATGTTTATAGCCTTAAATATAACTTATGAAACTTTTGTCATTGTTGGCTTTTTTATTAGCCTTAAATTATTTATAAAAATATTTATTATTTGAAAATAAAGTGTATTTTTAAAAATTAGCCTTATTATCATATATATAATCGTAGTAATTGATATCTCTAGACAGAAAGTATTTTATTACGCAACAAACAATTGTTTTTCATTCTTCTTCTTTCTCAGCACCCACAGATTTAACAATACTTATTGGCACAGAAAGAATGTCAATATCGCTCCCGTAATGTCACCGTTATTTGCTACTTTTTGATTATTTTAATTTTCGCATTCCATTGCCAGAATGAATCTCGAATACAAAGGGCCTGTGACACATGCAAAGGGCCTGTGACACATCCATCGGCCACAACAACCGATTTTGATGAAACTTGGTAGACTTATAGGACACCTTGCAAAACTAATGTAACTAGCAGGAATTTGTCGAAAAAGCTGTAGTTTTTGAGATACAGTCGATTCATTAAAGATGACATTTGTCGTGATATCTCGAGAACGGCTCCTACTTGATATCACTACGACCCGAATATGGCGACTATTAACGTTAACTATATGACTTCTGCACAGGTGTAATGGAAATGTAAGAGTGAGAAGCCAGACAGAGTGCCGTAACTAAAGGGGGTATTCGGGGACAGACCACCCCCAACATCTTCTCACCTCAGTTGCTTGGAAACGCTCACCTTTGAGTCTAGTTTTTTTTCTTGCATTATGTTATACTCGTCATGTAAGCAAGATAAAAATATATCGCAGTCTTCACGTTTTCGAGATATGCGCATGCGCAAAATTATTTGCGCATTCTGCGCAGTTCTACGCATGTGCAGACAATTCATTTTAATTTCGTTTTAAAGCTATCATGTATCTACTATGGCTTGTAAAGTTTGCTTGATCTCGGTGGAGCTGTTCTTGAGATATCAAGACAAATGTAATCTTTAATGAATCGACTCTATCTTAGAAACTACAGCTTTTTCGACAAATTTCTGCTAGTTACATTAATTTTGCAAGGTGTCTATTAGTCTACCAAGTTTCATCAAAATCGGTTGTTGTGGCCCAGACACCTTATTGATGTGTTACGGGTCCTTTTGTTCGGTTCTGCAAGCCACAGAGATTGTTTTTTGTTTAATAAAGGAAACAAATAGGATATCTAATTACTTTGAAAACTCTCAATGCAATCATGATGATTTATGTGGATGTTCGGAGAAATAAAGAGTGATTGTAAGGACTATGACCTGCCGAAAGAAATACTACTGAAAATTGAGACAATGACAGTCTGCACAAACATAATTAATCCACAATTCAATGATGATACATCCAGTTCCAGTGCCTCGGCTAGCTTTGATACGATCGATGATGTCATTTCAATTCAACTCATAATATGATTGTTGGCTTCACAAAGCAGATGAGGTGTTGATGGATTTTATTGTAATTTATCGTCATGTGTGTTGCTTGTTAGTCTTCAGCGAATAGAATTCAACATTTCAAATTTCACTATAATTCACTTATAATTCTACACTCAAAAAGAGGAGTTTAAAATTTACTTGTGGGCTATAGGTTAGCAGTTCAAAATCTAGCCATTTTTGCGTAAAAAAAGCTTATAGTCGGGTCAATATAACATCAGACCTAAAACAAATTCCGAAAAAAGGTCTGTGAACGGTTTTTGTTTCTACTAGTTGCACTGATTTACAGAAAAAAAGTTTACCAAAATTTGACAATTGAAAGTGGGGTTTTCCCAGATGGCTGCCAATAACCTAAGAAAATAAGCAAAATTCCTTTGACTTCCTTTATTCATAATCTTAGAAAAAATATTTTTCAATCAAACTTGCTGCTTTTATCTCTACCACATATCCTGATTGACAGAATAAATGTCTATACCATAACGGAAACCGAAAGTACTTTTTTCAAGATGGCCGCCGCTAACTTCGAGAATCAGTGAAACTTTTAAAGTTCCTTATTTTTAATTTTAGAACAATTACTTCTCCATTAAAATTATGTTTTTTGTCTCTCCCAGATGTACTGATCGACTGAAATAATGTATACCATAATCTGGAAACCTGAAGTGACTGTTTCAAGATGGCCACCGCTAGCTTCGAAAATCAGAGACATTTCTACTTTCTATTTTTAATCGCAGAGCAATTATTTTTCCAACAAACTCGGTGTTTTAGTATTTAATTAATTCAATCCTACTAATAAATGATATTTATGGGATCAAAACTGAATACCAATAATGATCAGTATATAAATACCAGTTATTAGGTCTCGTAGAAACATACTATTAAATTGTGTTTTATCGTCATAACACAATTCGACTATACTGTATATGTTACTGTACACCTGGTAGAGACAAAAACCGTTCACACACATGTTGGAATTTGTTTTAGGTTAAAATTTCTCTTCCGCTAAATTGACCTGACTACAATACTAGTTTTCATTACTACACATTAACATTTTCTATAAAATACCTATTTTACAAAATGCGTTTTACATTTGGTTATGAAAATATATGTAACAGTTCAGGAGTAAAACAAGTCACAATTTCATAGTATATTTTCCTCATCACTGTCCTCTAGTTCATCTGACATCGGGCTGTCATAGTGCGTAACGTGTCATGATTCACACTCAGAACTGCATGGAAATCTGTACGTTCTGCAACTGTAGCTGTTACAACTGCAGTTAGATTTGCAATTACCGTATATAATTTTCAATAGAGCGTCTGGTGCAACAGTACTGGAAAGAGTGCATCATCATTGAGTTTTCAACCCTAGTTCAAAGGATTTATTTCACTAGCCATACTCATTGTTGTTTATTATGTCCCACGGAAAGGACTTCGAATTCAGTATCAGCGCTAAAGTGAACTATTGGGTTACAGATGTGTCGTCGCCTTCTCTTACGTGTATTATACTTTATTGATGGATCTGCGCCATGCCCATCAAACACAACAATTGTCATACCATAGTGTTTAATTGTAAAGTCTGCATGAACTCTGGTTATTTGACGATAGGTATCTCCCATTTTCCACTTTAGGCTTTTTATCAAGTAGACTCCGTCAATAACGTATCTACTTTACATGGATCACAATCAATTGATGCTCGATTGTTACAATGCTTATCAATGGCATGGGTTAATGTGGTTTATCGGCCTTCCTCAGAATGTGGATGTCCTCAAAAAGTGATGTTGGGTATGCACTAAGTAGTGATGGGCCGAATCGAATACAGCAAATTCGATTCATTTGATTCTCTCAAGAATTCGGATACCTCGAGCACTACGAAAAGGAATTCGAATTATTTTTGTATTCGCTTTTGTTACTTTCTGCTGCACTAATTCTTTCATAATTTATTTTCGGAAGAAAAAGTGTTGTTGAATATCCCGTACCACGCTAAAACTTCACTTGAGACTTCCGCTGCTAGTTGACTGAAATTCAAGCAAGCTGTAAGCAGACAAAAAGCTCAGATACTTTCAAGGATGTTGTAAAATAGAGGATCTGCCCATATGTAGCTTCATCATATAAACTCAATGAAGCCAAACAACAATCGAGCATCGTCTGAGCCGGTATGTCTGATAGCCTATTCTGGTTTCCGCCATGATTATTGGCTCGAAACATTGCGATCGCGGTGTGGGCAGAGTAGGTGTGGCGAAACTGTGATGTATGCCTTCGCGATTTTGTTGTATGGGCAGATCCTCTATTTTATAACATCCTTGGATATATTAGTATTCGAATCAGCTGCATTGTTACCAATTCAGTCATATTTTAGATTATCTATTTTACCTCGCATCTTAATTTAGCTACAAGAAATGATTACTTTTATTCTTTCACAGGATTTCTAGACTTCATTTATTCTGAATGCAAAAGCGAAAGAAACGACCGCTAACATACAATAGCAAATATTTTTTCCCTTTCGTTTAATTTTAGTTTTTTTCATCATTCAGCTATTGTTGGCAATATTGTTCCTGTTGCGCCTGCGCAAATGTATGAATTCGGATAAAGAATTCGCTTCTTGAATCGAATACACCGAACACACTACGCTCGGTACCTAAATAATAGCAGAAGTAAGAACTCGCTTTATTCGTGAGTTCCCATCTGCCTTGAACTAAATGTCAATGTCTGCAAAATTATCCCTTATTGTCAAGGCAGCAAGGTTCACTCTCGTGCAGCAGAGGAAACAACAATTCAACATCCAGCCAATCCACTTCGCGCATGAATGAACCCCTTTCCTGAAAAGTCTCTGCCCATCCACATCTTTCCGTGAATTCGAATTTTTCAAGTTCTTCTGAGTCCGACTGCCAGAATTCTTAGTATGAGATGAGAGCTTGTAGAGTGAGAAGATGTAGTTTCAACCTAATCTTGCCTTTAATAAGCCCAATAAATATCGTTGTACCTATTTTTTTTAACTATTTAGCAAGTCAGCAGTGAAAATTGATAAAGAGAAATCGTGAAGCAATAATAAACAACTGTGTGTATTTGTACAGAGCCTACAACGTTCATATATTTAAAATAGAGTGTATTCGTAGTATTCGAATTCGAACTCGATTCGTTTTTACAGTATTCGAACACGTATTCGATTCACTAAAGAATTCGATTCGGCCCATCACTAGCACTAAGTTCATACCTCATCACCTCCTCTAGATCTAATTGTCCTGTGTTCGAGACTACAAGAAATCGTTGGAAGAGCAAGCCAGGATCAATGCTTTTGCCCTGAGAAACTGTGATTCCAGACTAGTCAGGGTTTTTATTTTATTGTTCCTCTTAAAGACAAAAAGAAATACATTTCATTCAATCATATGCTCAACGCTCCTCCGCACTGACACGTACTCATGCACACAGATGTATTCCTTTGCCACAACATCATTGATAATATTTCTCAATGAGGAGTCACTAGAGAGAGGTAAACATGACGACATCTTCTCGTATATTTTTGAAAGGTCTGAAGCACCTCTTTGAATTCTTGAAGCACTGGACTCTTTGTGTTGCTCACTAGTAGTGTGAAAAAGTTTATTAAAGACCTGCATGGGGGCTGACATAGTCCACAATGCTTGCTGATCCTCTGTCATCTTGCTTCCATGAGTTAAACCGTCCGAGGTTTTAAGTAATCTCGTAAGTGTTTGTTCAGTGACGAGATCGCAACCTAAACCAGCTCAAAACTGATTTGTTCGACGGTTGACAAACAACCCATTTGAAATATCCTGTAGACATAGGGGTTATTGTTATCCATTTCACTCCTTTCCTGAAGGTACAAACATGCTGATTTCAGATAGTTGTAGTGTCATGCTGCTGCAAATATCGGCAATACATTGTAAATAGCATGCAGATCATTGATCCAAGAGCCAATGTATCTGCTTTTATCAGCGCTCATGCAGTATCTATCATTTGCTGACATGCTAAACACAACCAGCTCGTTTTATATTGAGCCATAACTTCAGTTTTCTTCTCTTGAAGTATCTCATTTATTCTTGTTATTGAACTAGATGTGACTAAAGTTTCAAGAGCTGTTTCACTCCTTAAGATACACGAATGCATATTCTCAGTTTCATCTATTAGCCAATTGAATTCAGAATTGTCGTCCAGAATAGATTGCACAAGTAGTTGATGAAGATACCTATCAACTAGAAGATGGGCTCTGAAAGCTCTTGGAATTGCTTTACCGTTTAACATTTACACTACAGCATTTTCACCATACACCAAGTCTAAAGTTTTTTCTTCAAATTTTTCTCGTCTATTAGTGTACCTACAGCTCTAAGCAAATTCATGAAAGTGTGAAAACTGCCAAGCATAAGTACGATGTTTTTTTTTTGTTTTTTTTTTTTTTTAAGTGGGGGTCCTGTGTTGCAGCTTCGATTATTCCACTAGCTAGAGGGGTTGATCAAAAGTTATTATAGGAGGGATGTGGTGTTTGCTGGCTAATTTGTTGATGAATTTTAATGCTGATAGAATGCACATTTTGTCACCAGAGGAAATATCGATCATGGGCAAAAATAAAATTAAGAACTGAGCAGGATGAGAATTTTCCTAGTGAATTACATGCATCATTCCATGCCAATTTGGTACAGCCTGCTTGAAACGAAACGAAAGCTCCATAAAATATCAATATCAGGTGTAATGTTACAGTCTTGATGACATGCATGATCATCCAACTTTATTTCTCGTAATGTATTTTTTGGTAAAACTGTACTACACTATATTAATATTTAACGTCTCTGTTATATGAACTTTCGACATGTTTTTCCTATTTGCAAGATATGTCCGCTTTACTTCTGGTGTTAATGCAGCAATCATGTCCATCCCATGAAATGTTTCTTTGCCGCCTACAGTCATAACGTTATGATCTAGACTGTCACAAACAAGGAAGATTCAAATAACTCATTACATACAAAGAGTGTTTAGATTAGCGGCGGCCATCTTGAAAAAACACACTTCCGCTTTTCCGGATCATGATAGATAGTTTTTTCTTTAAATCAGTACACCTGGTAAAAACAAAAACATAAGTGTGATGGAAAAATAACTGTTCCGCGTCAAAAAATAAGAAAATTATATGAGTCTTTTTTTTAATTTTTAAGATTATTGGCGGCCATCTTGAAAAAAAAAACACTTCCGGTTGCTAGATTTTGGTAAACTTTTTTTTTCTGTGAATCAGTGCACCTGGTAGAGGCAAAAACCGTTCATAGACTATTTGTTGGAATTTGTTTTAGATTAGCATTTCTTTTTCGCTAAATTGACCCGATTATTATTTCTGAAGGTCATCTAAACTATTTTCTTCAGAGGTTGTAGGCAACACTGCTGCTGGTTTGTAAGTACTGCAAGTAGTTACTCTACCATTTTTAGCTGCTGCAAGAGAACTACATGCGTGCCGATGGTTACACGTGGTATAATATTCTAGATGTGTTTCGATTTGATCGATACAAAATACGTAGTTCGATATTTTCAATATTAATGGTATTTCGGCAAATGTAAATGTTAACAGCCTGTAAAGTCGTAGAACTTTCCCTTATTCCGCTATCACATCGAACAGTAACAGTGATGCTAGAACATTATTTTAGATTATTTGCACAAAGTATTTTAATGTTTAACTCCATACACAGAAAATGTAACAATGAATTTACAATGAATTGTGTATTTATATCCAAAATTATATGCATATATTTATAATTCAACTGTTTTCTTTTTCTTTCAAAATGCATTATTCATTTTGAAACTTTACAGAAAAACACAAGAAGATGCTGTTTTCGTTAGAATGTCAACGATGAACTACGTTTCCTGTAACAGAACCCCTTACACATTCAATTTAATTCTGTTATTGTCAAGGGAGGGATCTCAACAGAATAATAATTAGTTTCTGCTGACTATTGCTGGCGATGGAAGGAACTTTTCAGTGCAAGCCTTCTTTGCTCTTATTAGAAAAGGATGACAACTTCCGTTTTGACAAAAACAGTTGTAATCCAACAGAACAACTACTTCATCTACAAACTTCTGTTTCTTGTAAATTCTTGCTTTCTTACAATACCGCTTCAGATATAAGCGCAAGCATAACAGACAATGGATTTCTATCTTTTTCATTTAAAGTTTAATTCTCAGTATATAATCATAGGATTAAGAAACAATATATTCTTGGCAACGATTTTTTTTTCTCAGAAATACAGCACGATCAATATATCGTGTTGCGTAAAACTAGAATTACTTCATAAGTAGTTTATACAGATCCTAAATTGTTTCCAGTAAAGAGATGATATTCATAAACTTACTAGAAGCTGGGTTTTAGTTGTTTCTACAACTATTCATATTACTGAACCATAACATACTTTTTTTTTTTGTAGTCAACGGAATGTTCATTGCATGTGTCTTGGTATATATACAGAGTGTCTCAAAAGTCCCTTTACATAGGGTAACTTTTATTATCAGAGTTACAACAAAACGTAAGAGGGGAAATCATCTCCAAATATAATGTTTTCAATGTCAAATGATGGACGAGCTGTTTGGGTTGTACACTCTTTATGCACAAAATGTTAAATGAAAATGCAATGTTGTCATTTACCTTCACCCACAACATAAGTGAATGAAGTTACTGTTTCTTATGCTAACGTGTCGATGACCAGCCCCCACTACAAACAATAACTTTATTCACTTATGTTGTGGGTCCAGCAAAATGACTAGGGATGCGCACGAGTGACGAGTCGAGACAGGATTTTCCTGACAAAATTCGAGTCGACACACGGCTCTTCCAATTGAAAAATATACACTTTTAGAGTCGAGACATCACTTTTGCAGCACATTTTAGAGACGAGACAGCCACAAATCTTGTCTGGTGTGCATCCCTATAAATGACACCGTTGTATTTTCATTTAACATTGGACACATAAAGAAACGGCTCGTCCAATTAAAAAAAAAAAATCCTTCACTTTAGATTGAAAACATCATATTTGGAGACTGTTTCCTCTCTCCTATTTTGTCGTTACTCTAATAATAACAGAGTTACCCTAGGTTAGGAGACTTTTGAGACACCCTGTATATGGGGCCACGGTGACTCAGTGGTAAAGCGTTCACCTCTGGTGCATGGGGTCCTTAGTTCTGCCTCAGATCGCACCAAGTGAGCTTTGTGGTGGATAAACACGCTGTGCGTTGGGTTTCTCGGGGTTCTCCCGTTTCCTCCCACTTTCTTCATCTGACGATTTTCATTCATTTCAAGTATATATATATATATATATATATATATATATATATATATATATATATATATATATATATATATATATATATTGCTTTTTAAGGTTTAAAGATTTCCTGTTTACCAAATGATCTACGTCACTAAGGTGCAACATTGTCACGAACAGTGCACAAGGACTATACTCCGGCATAACATGTATTATCGGAGCCATACGATAATCATCGTGGCAATTGTTCTCTTTGATTATTGGTTACTTTGAAGTACACCCGAAATCTTCTGCTTTAGCTTTGTCGGCAAGATGAGAAGCATTGTGTATCACGAAATATAGGATATACTTTTATTAAAGCTCAATTATAATTTCTTTCATTATATAATGTTAACTTTTTTTTTCGAGTATAATTTAGACAGGTAACTAAACATTTGCTAATCTGCCTTTGAAATATAATAGGGTTATTGACCAAAATTATATGTTTAGTAGAGGGATGTCACACATTATATTACTGTAGTTATTTAAAAAAAAATGTGGATACATGTAGATCTTGTATATCTTATATTAATGATTCAAATACAATTGTTGAGGGGCACGACGGCTCAGCGTTTACTTCTAGTGCGTAGGGTACCTGGTTCGTTCCCCGGCCAAGTTAGTTTGTGGTAGAAGCATCGTGTCCGTGGATTTTCTCTTGGTGCTGCCGTTTCCTCCCACTATCTCATTCCATCATTATTCGCTTGCCTTAATCATCGTTACCCTAAGCCTAAGGTGTATAACCGTGCGACGTTAAACTGAAATATTTATGTTCATTTTTCATACACAATTCTTCTGTAACTATGAGTTATCTTATTAAACATTGAGACAAATATTAAAGAAACGAAACATGGGTCTACTTAGTACTTATGTTTTAAGCGTTAAGCTTATATATATATATATATATATATATATATATATATATATATATATATATATATATATATATATATATATATATATATATATATATATATATACATTGCTCTTTCGTGCTCATATTTATAGCCGAGGAAGTATTTGAGGTATATATGTTGTTTTCGTAAAACATAGCCTCGCTAATTAATTAATTAGACATCAAGAAGTAAAGAAAATATTTGAACAAGGAAGAGTAAGCATTGTGCATGACACAAGAAAACTTACAAACTTTGTCTTGCTTTTCTATTCCATGACGTACTCCGGTGGATTCCAAGTAAAATTAGTTTTCAGTCTAACTTTTATCCACTTTGCGTTCTTTGTTTTCAGCTCTAGGCAACACAACACATTTTAATGTCTTCACAGCAAACAATCAAGAAAGAAAAAAATACCTTAAAATTATGGACTTTGCGTGAGACAAGAAAAGGAACAAGCAGATAGGTCGTCTCCTCCATCAATGCTCGTTCGTACGCGTGAGTTCGCTTGAGCAACTCTGAAAGCTCTTTCGGAAAATACACTTTTCAAGCAAACGTTTGGATCACATCCCTCCGAAAGATTGTTCCTTTATGAAGGTCGCTAGAGGTGGGAATCACCCTTTGAGTCATATCATAGGAATATTAGCTTCATAAAAACAAAGCACCTGAAATTAAAATTTCAGGAGGGAAAAGTTATTCAAAATAGATTTAAAAAAAATAACAATACACGCACAATGGAATAACAATGTTGGACAAACTTGAATCCATAAAAGAATGTCAAGCTTACAGAAGTGGCCACCTTACGGAGTGATAATCTTTACATGGTTCATGTTATGCGACAAAATCAAGCAGGTGACTGCGTTACCATGGCGGCCAACTTATCAGTTTTAATTTGTTCTGTAACAGTATTGGCGTAGGCAGGATCTTTTCTTGGAAGGAGCTGAAATTCTAAAGTTCATACTACATAGTTAGTTGAGCTTCGTCAAAACTTAAAAAAAGAAAGAAAGAAAAACATGATCTAGCTAATAAATTATGTTTTCCAAGCTAGAACAGATTTCGTATACAAATATTTTTACATTTTATTCAAATCCTTTGCGAAAGTACAACATCTAAGAAAACATCAATATATATATATATATATATATATATATATATATATATATATATATATATATATATATATATATATATATATATATATATATAGAGAGAGAGAGAGAGAGAGAGAGAGAGAGAGAGTTTAACAAACAGTTACGGCAAAATTTCAGTGGTGGGTTCCTTATGGGTAGACAAGCAAAAAGAGTCATATGTCGGGAGATGCATCGTTACAAAGGTACAGCCATTGAGCCGCAAGACGGGTGAAATAGTCACATTTTGGTCTCCCGTAAGTGTGACTCAATTTAAACCTCAGTAACTCAGCCCCTAATTAAGCTAAGAAGATAATTTTAGTATAAATGGGTTTCTGAAGGAAGAAGCTTTCCGTCGGTATGCATTTTATGTATGTGGGGGCACCACGGCGGACAGGGAAAGGCAAAGTATTTACTTTTTCGTTTTTTGTATCAGGATTTTGATAAGGGTATTCCTTCCCCCTTTTGAGTACACTCATAAAAATTGGTGTATGAAGCAATGACATAGTCTACTATATGGTAATGCCCTGTATATGTACTTGTTGCTTATATCGGGGATGAGGCAAAGTTCACCATTTTTTGGAGTTTCAGTTTTTCACGTAAATTACATTTATTTTTAGGGCGGTTCCATATAAGACTTCTACACAACAAGTACAAAAGGGGAAGGAACGCCATCCCCAAAATTCTGATGCAGAAAACGAAGAAGTACGTACTTTTCCCTGCCCTGTCCACCGTGGTACCCCTCATATATATAAAATGCATATCAGCGGAAAGCTTCATTCTTTAGGAACACATTGATGCTAAAATTATCTCCCTGGTTTAATTAGAGGCTGAGTTATTGAGGTTTAAATTAACTCACACTGAGGTTGCGACCAGAATGTGACTATTTCACACCGCCAGGCTGCTCAATGGCCGTAACTCTGTGGAAGGACGCTATTATTTCAATAGAGATAAGAATCAATTATTAGTACCGCACTGACCCTGAAAATAGACGATTGTTTACAGCAATGTACGCCTTACTTTGTGTCCTCCTAGGAAATCGGCCAGGGCTTGTGCAGGACTGACCGCAGAGGACACAGATGTTTTCATTTTCCCCACATGTTCCATGTAATATCGGTGTAGTTTTTTTTAAATCACAATACAGTGACACTGTTTGTTTATCTTCATATGGAGTAAAACTTTTCAGTTTGAAACTTAATTTCAACCTTGGAGATTATTTAAAAAATATATCTTTTTATCTTCATCTTGCACTTTGGTTATTCTTCCTTTCTTTTTCTTTTCTTTTTTTTTTGCTTCAACCATGTTTTGTAGTAATATTTGAGTCCGTATAATGAAGACGATGTAAGCAGTTACAAGATTTATTACAGGTTTCTAGTAGTATCCTAGACTTTGCGTAATTACCTGCACGTGTTGGTAAATACGCTACTTTGTAATACTTTTTTTTTCTTTTATCTTGGGTACAGAAGAGAAATGAGTAGCATCATCGCCACATTTTTTTTCTACACGCGGCAAAGGCTACTCTGCAATGCACATGTGTTGGTGTGTTCCATGAAAATTAAAGCCTTAAAAAATCAAACACTCTTAACATGATGTATTTACCTGCACCTACCTTATATATATATTGCCGATTGTTTACAGCAATACACGCCTTATTTCGTGTCCGGCTAGAAACTGTTTGGTTTGTAAGTGTTATTTTCCCCTCAAATCAGACTGAATATAGACATTTCAAATTTGAATATTTATGCTATCTCTTCATTTATTGATAGGCGAGAAACGTTGGTTGCTAACATCTGTGCACCACACATTTCTAGGACTTATATGTGAGGATAACAATATGGCGGACATATCACAAAAAGTTCTCTGTACAAAGTTATTTTATTCTAAAACCTTTTTTCTTCTTCAAAGTACAAATATTAAAAAAAAAATATCTCTTCAAGCCGGGAGTCCGATTACACACTCGCCATTTAAAGGCCTACTTAATGGCATAGCGGCATTGCTCTGACATTTATGGAGTTTCTAATAATAAGCTTTAATGTGTTAGAAGCAGAGGAAGGAAGTACAGTGTAAAATACTGGTTTGAGAGGTAAAACATGGTTTTACTTTAGTGCAAAACTTGTACAAATTTAACCTAAATTTAAATAAAGAAAAACAAGGTATTTTATTTAAAAAAAAATCCTAACCTCGTTTCTACAATGGGAATCAAGAAAATGGGTAAAATTTTCATAATAGACAGTTCTAATACTGTTGTGGGAACACAGTCGTAAAGAAACTGTTTATATTATTATGTCCAAAAACATTTACTCATAAAAGTAAGGAGCATATGTATTTGAAAAAATGAATTATTTTCTTGTAATTAATATATTGATTTTGTCTTATAATTTATTACAAGACATACATAATACACACATTTAAAGCAAGCCTACATAGATAGCAAAACTATGTTCGTAGTAGATATTAGCATCTTCATTTTCTTATATGGCAGTGTTTAATATAAAATTGTTTACGAGTGAAGTGTATGCATGTAACCATCGAAGTCAATGATTTCCCATTATTAATATGGGGACGAGGACAAATATCAACCATGAAGAAAGACGCTGCACCATCTAACCATAGTTATAAATACAACTGAACCTAACTCGAGATTATTTTCGCGACTCGCCAGTACCGGATGAACAAATGGATGTGAGAAACGTTAATATTTTCTTCTCTAAGCTTTTAGCCGAGCTTATACTAAATCAAAAGACGTTAGTAGTAAGTAAAATAAATACTACAATCACCTACAAAGTACTTATCGACACTAAACGGTTATACTGAGTCAGCGATTAGAGATCTACAACTGAAGCTGCATTACTCAAGTCACAAGATCTACAAGTAAGAATACTTCAAACGCAGATTACCGAGACTACTGGAGCTAATATTCAACAAGATATCTCTTAAGAACTTTCCAGAGACGTGGTCAATGCAGTGAACTACAGAGATCTTTATGCTAGTGAGTACAAAGACTAGTTGAATTGTCTTTAATTAATACAGGAATCTATTTGGTTCCATAATGATAGTCATATTTGTAGAAAAGTTATAACGCAGAGTTTTCATAAGTCACCAGTTTCTACTATATATATTCCTTATGGTAGAAATACTGTTAAACGAAATTTTCCAAATATATTCTTGAAGAGACGTATCTCTCGGGTGACTTACGGATATAGATTTAGATCTTGTGTCTTCTTAAAAAAAAAAAAAAAAAAAAAATCAGTCTTACATTTTGTTCTTTCCCCTCAAATCAGACTGAATATAGACATTTCAGAATTGAATATTTATACTATCTCCTCATTTATTGATAGGCGAGAAAAGTTCGTTGCTAACATCTGTTCTCCACACATTTTTAGGACTTATATGTAAGGATAACAATATAACGGACATATTCGTAATGATTACCTAGATTTCACACAAAAAGTTGTAAACGTCTTGAGTTCCCGAACACATGAAAATAACGGATGACTTAATTGTTAGCAATATCTAAGCCCAAGTATCTATGATGAAGAGTAAAGTAAACGTATTCAACCAACTTTCTCAAATGCGTTTTAATTAATTGCAGTTTTGGAAAACTTCGTTCAACCGAAGCTGCACAAGCAGAAAGTACAAGTAGTTTAAGCAGTATTTTTACTTTCGAGCGACGAAAGGAGAGAAGGAAGTTTTGCGATCGTGAAAAAAAAAAAAAAAAAGATAGTGTCGTAGTCCTAGGTACCCATGAACCATGATCTCTGGCCCGAGAACAGTGACTTCTGACCCAGGACTCCAGGAGCAGATAGTTGTACCAACGTCTACGTACTTCTTGCAACGGAGGAAAATTTAATGTTATACAGTATTTCTGTCGACACTATTCCATTCACCCTTAACCGATTATCTGTTAGTAAATTGCTACTTTCTTCTCTTCTGCCAAGTCTAAAATATTTATTTTAATGAGAATATCATTGAGGTACTGGACAAACTAATTATTTCTAAGTTACATCATAGCCTTTTTTAAATTGTAAGGGCATTTGAAAGCGAATAAACTAGGTTTCTACTGAGAAATCAGATCCCTTTCTCAAGAAGAACAAGTCACTTTTGTAACACAGCCCCCTTTTATATTCTAGTATGTAAATATGTAGGGGAAAGGTGAGTAAAATGATCTCCTGCCCCTACACCGGAAACTGTTGGCGCTGCCTGTCGTATCACGTGTTTGCTACGTCATACAACAGAAGCTGTTCTTGTTCGTCAGTTCTCTTTGGATGAGAAACGTTTTGTTTGTTGTCCAGACGAACAAATAATATTTCCATAACATTGTTTATAAGATAAGTGCTGCTGTTTGCTGTAACCGTACTAACGCATGAATTAGAATGTAAACGAGACTGTATTGAAAAGTCAGTGCTAAACGCTATACATTTAGCAATGCAGGTAGAAATCTTCTCCATGTTTTGTCACACAATAACGCATTTAATGGAAGCGATATGAAAAGGCGAAATGATCCCGGGATCATTTTTTTTTTCAAATTGCAAGTTATTTTCTTTTTCTTTCTTTTTTTTTTAGAAAATTCTGATTTCAATTACTTAAAACCTGAGATTTAACGTAAAAAGAAACAAAAGAAAACACCAATTTAAATAGCATGGAGATTTTTCATCCCCCATTTTTACCTCGTGAAAATGTAAACATAAATGCTTTTAACAATTTTCGTTTTGGTTTATTTCCTAAAGCAATAAGCATCCCAGATTTAAACTTTTCACGTCAAGCGGAAGTATTCGTAATTTTATGAGTTAAGTCATGTAGCCTAATGCTTTCATGTACGTTCTTGAAGAATACGATAAAGTGCCTAATATTCCAGATCTCAAGTGAAATTTCAAAGATGTACGAATTTCACGTCACACCTGCTACAAAACGCGTGAAAATAGATAAAACAGGTAACATTTTTTTGAAATAAGAATTGACGTTCTAAAAACTATAAATTGCTATCCCGATTAATTTTGGTGCTGTTCATGAGTAAACTCCTATTTTTTTTTTGAGCTTATAAATTGATTCGTTTTGCGATCACTTAAATAGATCGAACATTACGTGTACTTGTACTGTAGAATTATTCATTAAGAATAGAGAAAAAATAAACAGTAGAATATCTGACCATTTCTCAGTGATAGTTTGTGCAAATTGTGCTAATCCAGTAGACAAAACTCTTCCAAATAGTTTAACTAACTATCACGTTGTCAGTGTGAGAGCCACTATCTACATTGTGTAGCAAAAGTGCATCATTTCTCTATACGTATTCCCTAGTCACCAGTGTAAGTTAGTTACGGCTAATTAGTTTGTATGCCGAAAGCCAAACTGCACTCAGATTCACTCATTTGTTCTGAGGCCATTGAAAAATAGCATTTGGGAGGGAAGTGTATAAAGCGTATGCAAATGCTTTCCCTAAGAGCGAAACAAGATTAACATTTTTCTTTTTGGTACAAACTGCTTTACCTTTAAATATCCTTACGGGGAAAAAATATCCAATCGTGGCATAAAGTATTCTCTTTAGTAGAAGCCGGTATTGTTTATATAAGCCAATAGTTGTAGAATAAACTTTATAGAGTAGCTTGTATACACGTAAACATACATAAGTGAATGATTCCAACACATATTGAGATCCCACACAGGTGATAACGTTGCACATGGGAAGATTTCAGCTAAATTAAATGCATTTCTGTAAGTTAATTATGATAATCAGCACAACACTCAAGTTTTAAAAAAAGTCACGAAAATGGATCAAATCTTTCTTTCGCTCTCCACAAAAAGACTCCCTGCAATGCTTTAGTTTCCTCAACTAAGGAACTAGATATGTATTTGATGGATACACCATCGATCGTAACTTGCATTAAAAAAAAAAAAAAAAAAAAAAAAAAAAAAAAAAAAAAACTTCTTGCCCTCTTGTATGTCCAACAAAACATTTGCTCCGTAATCTTTCAAATTTCTATTTTATTTCAATCAAATTACCAATTTGAGTTTAATTTTAAATTCAAATGTTTTGTAGTAATCATGTTGTTGATTGGCAGGACGTAAAATAAGTCGTGCATTCATTACAAAGCGAAATGAGATACTGTATACCGGACTGATCTTGCTTTCACTGTTTAGGAAGGAAAAATCGAATATGATGCTTTTTTTATATGTGATTTACTATTAAAAAGTCAACTTGCTTTCCCTGTTTGAGTAAAGGCTTACAGTTATTTTCTCTCGTTTTCATCCATGATTTTGAGACAAAATTTCATCAATTTCTAGTTATACGTTAATTACATCAACATAGTAACAAGTGAGTTTTCGTTTCACAGTGTGAAACGACAGTAGGCTTCCAAACTATGGAAATTTAATACCCAAACTTGAAGTAGCACATAAATAACTACTGGTTGCAATATATTAATAACATCAAAGATTGCACCTGTTTCTCGGACGTTAAATCCATATTAAAAAGACATTACTCGCTATGATTTGCTGTTTTTGTTGAAGCTCATGATAAAGGTCGAAGGTGAAAATCATGAATTTGAACCACTTTTGAATTGAATAAACAGTTAAGGGAGGATGTAGAACCTACTCTTGCCAAGGGCAGATCCAGGACGGACTTCTGGGGTGTTGTAATATTGCTACTTAGAGCTACTGTTAAGGGCTCCAAATTCTGGGATGGGTTTTATTTATATATAAAATAAGAAAGTCCCACCTTCTGTGGGGAGGGCGATCGCACCGATCGCCCCCTCTGGACCCGCCACTGACTCTTGGGAAGCTGAATCAATTGCAATATAAAAACAACATCTAGATATCTCTTACTGTTTTTGCTTTATGGAAAACAGTATTGAAACCGAAACTAGTAGTAAATTTTAACCACTTCCAGTTTTGGTACAGTATTGCGGGTTATGATGGTATTCACTTTTGAAACTTTATAGCGATTGCTGGAAACCGCATGTCCACTATCTATTATCATTTTTGTTCTATGACGATAAATATTGAAACTGGAGATGGAAAATTTGAACCACTTCAGAATTTATTAGAAAGTTAATGAGGAGATAGAACAAAATCTGAGAAACCTTAGTCGATTGTGTAAAACTGTACCTCGATATCACTTAACCGGTTTTGCTCTACATAAATCAATATCAAAACAAGAAGTAGTAGTAAAATACAACCACTTCTGGTTTTGGTAGTGTGTTGCAGGTTGTCATGAAATGTTTTAATCACCATGGCTTTTCTCTTTTTAATATTTATTTTCATTTTATATTCTTCACAGTCCTTCCTCAAGTTTTATAACACATTTTTTTTTCTGTTTAGATTCCGCAACTACTGCCATATCATTTGCAAATCGTACAAACCTAATCATTCTACCTCCTACTGAAAGGGCTCATTTTAACTTATCAATGGATTAATTTTACTTCTGATAGTTACATTGTTTAGAGTTAATAAATTATAACTGTTTACAAGACGCTACTTCAAGACAAGTACAAAACATGTTATAGAGATACGATTATTATTATTATTATTATTATTATTATTATTATTATTATTATTATTATTATTATTATTATTATTATTATTATTATTATTATTATTATTAAGTTTTAGCAAAATTGTTGTATTGGTAAAACAAATTAATCGTATTACGAAATAAATTCTGGTAAGAGCAGTAGAGTGGATGATGCAAAATTTATGTATGAAATATTAGTAGCCACCGTTAAATTAACCGCCACCGGCTAGGATATTTACTTATTGAGCTCATTAATGAACTCGGACGAAGTAATTGCTCTAGCTATATGTTCCAAAATAAATAAAACACAATAAAAATTTGCTTTCATGTATGCAATATGGTCTATAAATAGCCACCATTAGAGTCGCCCTTATCCGTTAATATGTTAAGAGGTTGACTCAATTAACAAACTTGGTCGAGGCAATCGCTCTAGCTATCTATTGCAAAAACAGAATTCAAATGTGCTTACATGTATGGGATATAGATAGCCACCGTTAAAATATCCGTTATCCATTAATACATACGTTAACGGATTGACTCCATTAAGAACTCGACCAAGACAATCAATCTAGCCATCTGCTGCAAAAATCGAATTCGAAAATGTGCTTATATGTACGAGATATATAGGGTGTTTCAAAACAACATCGACAACATTTAGGAAGTGATTCCTTACACCAAGATAAGACAAAAAGTATAGACCAACCTGGCTACACAAATGCTTCCTTTCGGAGTTATAGGCTGCGGAAAACATGAAAAAATGAACTTTAAAGGTACATAGCTCGAAAACTATGGGGCCTACAGTAGTCGGGTCAAGACTTCACTTAGGAACTAATATGTGTGTTATCAACAAATAATATATGTTTCAGAATCCTGCAGTACTCACGCAACAATTTTTATGGAGGCAGATTCGCTATGGGCATATAATTTGAAGCAGTCACCAACTATCTCTATAAAAATTATTGCAGAATTACCACAGGATTCTGAAACATGGATATTTGGATAGAGAACATACTAGTTCCTAAATAAAGTATTGACCCGACTACGGTAGGTCCCATAGTTTTGGAGCTATGGACGTTTAAGCTTGATTTTTCCATGTTTTCGACAGTCTAAAACTCCGAAAGGAAGCATGTGTGCACCCAGGTTGGTCTATACTTTTTGTCTCATCTTGGTGTCAGGAATCACCTCCCAAACGTTGTCGGTGTTGTTTTGAAACACTCTGTATACAGCCACCTTTAAAGTATGTGCTGTCCGTTAATATGTACGTTAAAGGATTGACTCCATTAATGAACTCGGCGGAGGCAATCGCCCTAGCTATCTATTGCAAGACATAATTAGAAAATAATCTCTTACATTGAAGGGATATGAACTATGGACAGCGACCGTTAAAAGAGCATTATCCATTATTATGCTAATGGATTGACTCCATTAACGAATTTGACCGAGACAATCGATCTAGCTATCTGTTGCAAAAACAGAATTCAAAACAATGTGATTGCATGCATATAATATATATCATCATCATAGGTATTCTGCCGTTATTGGCAGGTCACTGAGAAACTTCCGTGCTCCACTGTCCTTCACTAACGTCTTCGTCTTCACGTATGACTTTTCTGTTTTTATATAATCCATTAATTGTAATTTCATTCGCCCCCTCCCTCTCTTTCCCGCCACCATACCCTCTAGGACGTCCCTCATGATATAATTTCTTTTAGGCATTCTCCTAACGAGTTTCTCTTCCTCTTCATAATAATATCTAAAAGTGCTCTTTTCTTCTCCACCTTTTCTAACTCTCTCTCGTTCGTTTTCCCCTCGATCCAACTATTTCTTTCCATTCGCTGGTCTCAGAAAACAGACTTTTCTTCCTCCTAAAGGCTTCTTTCGCCATTCCTATTCTTGATTTTATTTCAGGTTCGCACTCCATAGCATTACTAAGAATACTACACAGATATCGAAAACTATTCACTTGTTATATTTTATCCACTCCCATTTTTATATTTGACACATACCCCTTCGTTCCAATCACCATGGCTTTTGTCTTTCTACCATTTATTTTCATCCCATATTCTTCAAAGTCCTTTCTCATTTTTTCTAACATTTTATTGATTTTCTTTTCAGATTCTGCAACAAACGTCATATCGTCTACAAATCTTTTGCATCTACTATCCATTTCATAAAGATAGGCCCCTGACTTCGAGGTGCTGTTTTGACGTCCAGTCAAAACTTATACTGCATTGTCGTATCTCGTTGGAATTGTTGGAATGTTGTCTTTTCAATACTTAAGACATACAAATTTTCTTTGTACTGTATAATGAGAAAAAAATAGAAATTAATGAAAAAGTGCGTATTTTTTCGTATTTTTTTGGTAAATCAATGTTTGTAGGACTATATCTCGGAAAGGAGTTAACATGAAACAATTTCCTGTGCAAGATATGTAGATGCATATATTACCTGAGAGCTCTGAAAATTTCATTACTCAACACGTAGTAATTTTCTTGTTATTCAGCAAAAAGTGAGACATCATTATCTCTGAATTGCGGCGGTGTATTAACAATCTGAAAAAAACTTTTAGAAAGATCTTAAAGTAGCTTTTTCAACCAAACTGTTTTGACTTGTTTTAAAAAATAAACAATCACAAATATGACATTATGATTTTCTCTGCTTTGCGCTCTTCGCTATCGCAGTTTATACGGAGTGCTACGTTGCCACATTTTCCTGACGCGTATACACTCTCAGCCGGACGGGTATTTAAACTTGTGACGCACTGTCCGTCACTTTTTAGAGATATTTTAAAAATGTAATGTCTCCACAGATTTTAAACCAATTTCTTAGAAATTAACAGGATATACAGTAAATGTACCAAGTGTTCAAAATTAGAAAAGCGAACTCTTATCTTGTTTGGATTTGCATGTGATGGTCCTCGAAAATTTGTTGATTTTTGTCAGTTCTTCACTTATTGCACGCAGTACAAAATACACTTGCACAGAAACAAAAACACGCACAAAGTTTATTATATGATACAACCTTAGTTGATATGTAATATTGAGTTTACAATTCACAGAAAATCTGTTTTCAGATCTAAGAGCTCCAAGCTACATTAGAATCTGCCTTTGAAAAGGAATGACGCGTTTTTTTTTTTTTTCGGCGCAGCCTCAGGTTTACTTGAAACAGAGTTACTATCTTGTTCACTCCCGGATACGCCACTGAGCACAGAATAATCAATGTCCTTACTATTAATTACTAACTCATAACCGTCTGAGTCAGAGTCATTCATCAGTTCTGCAATTTCATTATCGCTAAACATTTTGCCTATTCTTTTTGTAATACCGCCGCTCGTGAAGGAATATCCACTTTTTTTTTTTTTTTAAATCAAAAACACAAGATATACTCACGAAAATATAAATGCCCGTTCGTCCGTCTCATTGCAATGAACCCATATGATATGAATGCGTGTGTAAGTTTTTGACGCCTACGAACCGAAGGGAAGTATTGAAGACTTAATCAGTGCGACGTGATTAGACGCAAATACAGCCCTCGTCACCTACTCATTGCATTGTTTTCTTTCGTTGAAAGAAAACAAAGGACCCATTCTGTGTTATTGTACATTCGGCAAGGGAATTGATCGCAGAACTTGGGTGAACATGTGATTGCCAAGGCACATTTCTTTTTAACCTTTAACATGTTCGTAAGCTGGAGAGTGTGTATACTGATAGATCTTGAGGTAGAAATGGAGCAATTGTTTATAAATATTAGGGAAGATAGCAGGAGCAGCGATGAGTCAACAAAGTCATGACGAAAGTGAATGAAGTAAATAGATTAAGAGATGAGTTTTTGGATGTGTTACTTCAACGTTTTATTTCGATTACATTGAGATGTGTACACTCATGTCCAAAATTATTGTCGCATATCTATAACTGTCTTCTTGTAAGAATATAATTTGATAATGATTTTGCAGGGTACTTTTAATACTGATACTATATGTAGAGTCGGGAAATGTATATTTGTGGTAAATTTCATAGGAAAAGAATACGAAAATTAGCATGAGTAAAACAAAATGTTGCTAAATGGATAAGAAAATTTTAGTTTCGTTTTATTGTTCTTATTTACTGCTCTTTTGACATGAAATTTTCCACATAGCCTACATGTCTTTGCCGATTATACACATACTAACATTATAAGAAATACCAGGCGAATTCGTTATCAAATTATATTCCTACAATAACATATTTATAGACATGCGACAATAATTTTAGACATGAGTGTACATGCATTAATGTTTTTATGATGTTGTGAAAGGTTATAATAAATACTTTTTCCTATTACATTCTTATGAAGTAGGCTTCGCGCTACAAGCTTCCTGAACGCGACAACTCTGCACGACAGCGTTGCCGCACTTCCATTTACTGTATGCTGTTTCTTCATATAAGCGCGGGGAATTTAAAGATTGGGTTGCAACATGGCTCACCGCTTAACGCAGAAAACATGTTGAAGTAAACATATTTTTTTTTTAAAAAAAATAAATACTCTATCAACTAAACCTTTTTTTGTTAATAGTTCCAAATATTTGGAACACTAGACTTCCAAATTTTCGAACAGTATTTTGTACGTTTCTCTACCTACCATGGTAAAGGAGATCAGAGCTTCGCACATTTGTTTTAATTACACAAAAAATATCAAGTGATGAAAATTGAACTTTTCACAACTTACAGTTAATGGATGCATCTACATATTGTGCACAGGAAATTATTTCACGTGATCTCTTTTCTGAGATATAGCTCTATAAACATTGATCTACCAAAAAAGTACGAAAAAATACGCACTTTTTCATTAATTTTTATTTTTTTCTCACTACATAGTACAAAGAAAATTTTTATGTCTTAAGTATTAAAAAGACAACATTCCAGCAATTCCAACGAGGTACGACAATGCAATATAAGTTTTGACTGGACGTCACGGCAGCACCGCGAAGTCAGGAGCCTATCTTTATGAAATGGATAGTAATCACTCTACCTCCTACCGAAATGCCGTCATTATCATATAGGCTCTTTTTCACTATCTCTTCTAAATAGATATTAAATAATATTGGCGATACACAGCATCCTTGTCAAACTCCCTTTCGAATTGCACTCTCTTCCGTCAGTTCTTCCACTATCCTAACAGTTACTTGTTGGTTTATGTTTAAGTTTCTTGTGAGTCTTCTATTTTTCCATTCCAACCCTATTTTCATTGGAAATCCCAACAACAGGGCCGGATCCAGGATTCTATCAGGGGGTGCACCAATTAATACAAATAAATTTGAATTAAATTTGAGTGTTTTAAGTGCCTTTAGGCATTTATGATGTGAATGAAGAATTCTTTTGGAAATGCTAAGTGTCTGTTCTCGATTAATTCTTTTCCTTTCACCTTCAGAAAATGTGCTTAAACTGTTGATTTTGCAAAACTCACTCTTAGCTTCTCACTTTAGGTAGTGCATATTTACAACGAAGGGTGGGGGGTGCACTTGCACCTTTGCACCCCCATAAATCTGGCGCTGCCCAACAACAATTCCCAATTCACGCGGTCAAAAGCATTTTTCTAGATCAATAAATACAACATACACCTCTTTCCCTTTTTCTATAAATCTTTCACCGATCGCCCTTAATAATCCAATTGCATCTCTTGTGCCCTTGCTTCTTCTGAACCCGAACTGCTCCTCTTCAATTTCTTCATTTCTTCTTCCATATTACCTTCTGTTCAGTATTCTGAGCGGAATTTTACCTGCATGAGATATGAAGCTAATTGTTATATAATCCTCACATCTCTTTGGGTTCGCTTTCTTAGCCATCTGTTTCATGATCGTCTTCAGATGGTCTTTTGGTCACTCTCCTGTTTAATATATTTTATTGCATAGTCGGAACAATTCTTTCTTTCCCTTGTCTCCTATATTTTTAATGAATTCGATTGGTATGTTATCTATTCCGGTTGCCTTTCCATTCCTAATCTCGGATATAGCCTTTTCAAACTCATCCCGAAGAAAACTAAACCCTACATCATCCTCGCCTACTTCATTTTCTACTTCAACATTTAGGCTACATGGTCTATACTTAATCTCATATAAGTCTTCAACGTATTCTTTCCACCTTTCTATGACCTCATTTCTCTCGCTGACTACCTTCCCATTCTTATTTTCTACTGCCATCGTAATACCCCCTTCTTTCCTCCAAAATTCCATACATTTCACTTCCTTGTACAGTACCTTATATTTCCTAACTCTTTCTAATTCTTCTATGTCCTCGCATTTTCTTTTATAAAACTCTTCCCTTGTTCTGTCTTTTTCTCTTCGTAATTCATTATTTAACTTTCTATACATCTTTCTGCCCTCCTCTGTATCAACCTGTTTCCACGTCTTCCTCTCCCTCATTTTCTGCAACATCTGCTCTGTTACCCATGGTTTCTTAGCCGTTTTGCGTTCGTGGTAACCTACTGCTTCTTCTGCAGCCTGCTGTAAGCAACGTTTAATATGTTTCCACCGTGCGTTACTACCTGCGCCTATTCTTTCCTCGTTTGAACATTTTTCTTCAATTTTTTCAACGAAAATATTTCTTACTTCCTCGTTTTTCAACTTTTCTGTATTCAACGCTTTGTTGCCTACTTTTCTTCTGTCTACACTTTTCGGTTGAATATCTACTTCGGCCAGCACAATATTATGATCAGAGAAAATATCAGCCCCGGGAAGGGTCTTCGCGTTCTTTAAGCTATTCCGATACCTGTCCTGAATCATAACGTAGTCTATCTGATATATTCCGCCGTCTATTGGTGATTTCCATGCATATAATCTTTTCTTGTGCTGACTGAACCAAGTGTTTCCAATTACTAGTGAATCCTGTCTACAGAAATTCACCAGTCCCTCTCCCCTTTCATTTCTTTCGCCACCATATTTGCCTATGATACTACCTTCCTGTTTTGCTCCCACAGCTGCATTGAAATCTCCCATTAGAACTACGCATGCCCCCTTCTTCTCCCTAGCTATAATTTCTTCTATTTTCTCATAATTTTACTCTATTTCTTCAGTTGTATGCGAAGTCGTCAGTCATATGTCTGTATCACCACTAGATACTTCGTTTTCCCTTTAAGTCTTAACATCATAACTCTTATCATCAATAAATTGTACTTTCACTACCTTCTCCTTTAAGCGCTTTCCAAGAATTATTCCTACGCCATTATGAACGCCCTTTTCATTACCTGAGCAAAACCTTCTATATCCTTTGCTATTCAATACCCAAGCCACCGTTAAAATCTCCATTATGTGTTAATTCGTTAACAAATTGACTCATCTCGGATGAACTCGACCGAGATGATTGCTGTAGCTAACTTTGCAAATAATAATAATAATAATAATAATAATAATAATAATAATAATAATAATAATAATAATAATAATAATAATAATAATAATAATAATAATCGCATCAGTTCAACAATTATGGAACGACGGGCGGAAGCTCCGAGTAACGGAAGGACGAACAGAGTCGAGCGGACGAGCGGACGGAGTAATGAAAGAACGAAAAGACGAAATAATTGAAGGACGAACGGACGAAGTAAGGGAAGGACGAAAGGTCAGAGTAACGGAAGAACTGAAGGCTGGACTAGCACAAACTTATAAATCTCATTCCGTGATCCAATTAAACGTTCTATCAATATATTCTTGCAGAGTTGGTAATACCCTACACACTTGTTCATATGACAGTTTCTGCGTATGTCATTGGACCACTTTCTGTCGGTGAATCCTAACATGAATTATTCACAGGTGTTCTGAACTGCAATTCTAATCAAGCATTAAGTGAGAAATTGGTTCCATGGTTGATATCACTCAATATCTCGGGACAAAACAAGCGGAGTGAACAACTAATTAAGATTAGGAGTGGCAGTTGATGGGCTAAAATACTCGCAAAATGAGACATCATTTCTATTTGTATATTCAAACTGTTATGCCCTATAGAGAAATGTGGATAGCGTGTTTCCATACATTGAACTATTTTGTCATGAAAACATATTGAATAAGCGCTTTCTAGGTATTGATTAACATTTTTGTTCTGAGCTTATATAAATTTCAATTTTCTAGTAGTTTAGTGTTTCTTTTTTTTTCTTAAATGTGAGTATTAGATTGTAAGAAAAAGGTAGACGTACAGAATTCATACCAAATAAACATCTAAATATTCGATTTGAATGTAAGTATATAACATATGCGCGCACTCAGAAATGTTGTTATGGGCTCCAAGCTTGTGTGGGTCCAATGCTACAAACCATTACATCTATGTAGTATTGAATGGGTATTTTCTGTTCCGATAAGTAATTATAAAATACTTCCACCTATGTTTTCAGGCAAATATGATAGACCTAGATTGTTTTTATAAGATAAGCAGGACAGATGAAGTGCAGCATCAAATGTTCATGCTACATCAATCAATTCCCTGTTAAACAAGTATAGTTTTATTAAGAAATTGTGCAAATGAATTTTGAGTTAGGAAATTTAGTGGGGGTCAGGACCAAGTGGAGACCCGTGGGTTTGCCCCTGCTACAACATTTGTTGATATTGCTGACAGAGTGAAATTGCTACAAGGCGGTGGGCTTTCACTTAAAGGATACACCATAATGTGGAAAACAATGCAAAAACTATTTATCATTGTTATTGTTGAAATTGATAGAAAGTTACAACAAATAATTTCTTAACACTTACATGAAAAAAAAAAATACACGGGAAATAACTGTAAGGAAAATGTAGAAAAAATACAGCGCACTTTGCAATAGACTTCCAGCCTACAAGAAGTTCACAATTCTAATGTTCTGTATCAGAAAAATAAAATTATATTTCTAGTGCGAACCGAAACACATTTTTCGCACAACGGGGAACCTACCACAACTACTATAAGGTAACTGAAAGACACATCTCTTAAGGACTCGGGTTTCGTCTGGTTGCATTAATAAGGTACTGTAAGTTCTACTTGGCCTTCAGATTGAAAGTGTTAAATTACTCTCTCGCTTGGGTAGAAAAAGAACAAACTAATTTTCACGAGCTCCTGACAATAGGATGTTCTTTAAATTTTGTATGCACGTTTATCTCCGGTCACAATATAATATTTCCACCAAGGGTCTGTATGTTGATTATGTGAACACTAAGTTTTCAATGCTGAATGTGTTCACGAATGGTTGTTATGTAAAAACATCCTTATTTCTAACGCTAATCCGTACTGCTACATTAGTCTCAATAGTCATCATGCGGCTGAAAAACAAAGTTCTTTCCATTGACTTCGAAAAATGATTTGGCTATATGGAGAATGAAAGTTAGGATGTGTCTGTAGGTCGTTTAGAACGCTTCAGAGGTGAAGCTAATTAAAGGAACAAAAGAAAATTGCAGTGAATTTGTTCTCAAAATCAATTCCTTAGCAAAATGCAAGTTGCTAAAAGCATGAAGAAGTTAACTTTTAAGCTCGATATCTCTATAATTTTTGCGTACGTGAAAACGTTCTACCCATGTTTGGAGTGCATATGGAAATACAAAGTGCACAAAATGTAACTCATCTTGGACTACGTATAATCAACACCATAATCAATGACCTCTTGCCATCTTCCTGTAGAAAATGAATGCCACGCCGTTATAATTCCGCAGGTTTGGAGTTGAACAACTCACGGAAGACAATTTTCACATCCTCCACACAAAGAAAGATCTTCCCAGTGAAAGTGGTTTGCAAGCGTAAAAGGTAGAAATATGTAGAGGCCAGATCAGGTGAACAGGAGGGTAGGGTAAAACCTCCCAACCAAAGTCCATTAATTTTTTACGTATTGTAGCAGTATGTTGCTTAGCGTTATCATGTTGTGTGATAACCCCTTGGCGATTGGCAAGCCCTGATTACTTTAACCACAATGATTCCCGCAGTCTGTCCAGCTATTGACAGTAAAATGTCTCATCAATAGTTTGATTAAGTTCCAAGGCCTACCAATGAATTAATCCTTGAATATTCTATCACACACCCAACAACATATTTTTAGGACGAAACTTTTGTTTTGATATCGGGGCCGCGGTAGCTCAGTGGTAGAGCGTTCATCTCTGGTGCTTGGAGTCCCGGGTTCGATTCCAGCCCCCGCCAAGTGAACTTTGTGGTGGACAAACACCGTGTGCCTGGGTTTCCTCGGGATTCTCCCGTTTCCTCCTACTTTCTTCATTCCACCATTTCATTCATTACTCATCATCACCGTCTGCTTTAGCCTCGCCGGCATAACTGTGGGACGTTAAACTCATAGATTTCGTTTCATTTTTTTTTTGTTTTGATATCAATGAAGGCAGTTCAGAAATGTTGCATACAGTCCTGTGACGCTTCACGTTACGGTACGTAACCTATTTTTTATCTCCTGTCAAAATCCGCATCAAGAAGATGTCATTTTTGTACCGGAAAAGGAAGGAAACACGTGTCGTGACACACTCCTCTCGCTGAGTTCGCTCTGCTGATGTAGAAGTCAACGATCGAAATTTGTAGTTAAACCCAGCGCCACGAACCTTATTTCTACTGTTGTTCTGTATACCTTGGATGTTTTCCGCTAATTCATCTACAGTTGAATTCGGACTGATTATTATGACTTAGTTCGGATCCTTTTCGGAAAACGCTAATAGACGCCCAGATCTTGGTTGATTTTGAAAGCTTCTGTTACCGTCCCTGAAGTTCCGAAAGAAGCAACGACATGTGATTTCGTTAATAACACTCTCACCATACACTAGTCTAATGTTGCGGCAGGCCAAGGCCGTACTACTGCCTTTATTGAACGCAAATAGTAAACTGTATCTGATGTCTTCCTTATTGGTCTCCATTTGATCGGCACAACACTCTCGCTAGTTACGAGCCACCAATACACACTCACTGCCTGCTCTTGTAAAGTTTTTCCGATAACAAAACTACCGATTCCAGTTTTGGAGAGCCACCTATTCGGTCACAACATATTTCACCAGCGAGCTATCAGAAACGGGTAGAACTTTTGCACGTACCCAATTATAGCCATAGATATGGGATGATGGGGTGATTGTAGTCTGCTCGCCCCAAAAATGCCTGACTCAGAACCATTTCATTCTGCAAGAAATTTCTCAAGTGCAGTGAGCTGTGATGGAAAAAGAACCGCTCTGTTTGTTCTAGAACTGGTTCTGAGCCGGTTCACGAACCTATAATCCATGATAAAGTTAGGAACGGTTCCAAAACCGGTCTCATTGTTTTGTTGAATTTAAAAACCGCTCTCAGAACCGGTTCTATTGTTTTGTTAAATTTAGAAACCGCTCCCAGAACCGGTTCCGTTGGTTTCTGAACTTTAAGAACCGCTCCCAGAACCGGTTCAACATATTCCCTACATTTAAGAACCACTCTCAAAACCGGTTCTGCGTTTCCACCATGGTTCAGGAACCGGTTCAAGAACCTGTTTGGTTTATTATGAAGTGATTGTGGAACAGGTTCTGTAGTATGAAGAAAAGACCAGAACCGGTTCTGAGATGTCTTTTATGTAAGGTAAAAGTAGATCCGGTCTTTAAATGTAAGAGAAATCTACAACCGGTTCTGATGCTCTTTCTGAGAAGTCAGAAAAAGAAAGGACCAGTGTTTGTGCCAGATCTGAAAAACGAAAGAAATGACGGGTTCTGCGACGGTTGGTACCAGCCCGTGGATACCGTACGAGAACAAGTAAGACGTACCTATGACGTACCATGGACATCCTATTTACGTCGTGACGTCCACGAGATATCCACGGGACCTCACCAGGATATTCTCTGCTATTAGAGCGACATATTTGAGAAATGTTAATGCAAATGAAATAAAAAAAATGAATAAGTGTGTTTGTTTCACGCAGCTAAAGTGGTTCCATTGTGCGTATGTGTGTGTGTGTGAGAGAGAGAGAGTAGCCGAGAAGGCGAAGCCCATCAAAAGGCGAAAATAGTGAGAGTAAGCGAAGAATAAAACGCGTCGACCAAGTAAGATTCAATCATGTAGGGTTACCAAGTGTTACGAAGTTTTTCTGTTGTTTTATTGCGGTGAATGATATTTGTTTCTTGTACAACCAAAGAGGTTGATCAGTTGACCGCACACATTTTTCAAACATGCTTGTCATCAGAGTCAATACTACTTTGCGATGCTTTTTTCAACCGGACGTTGTTTCATCTGTAGGCAATGATGGACTGGTTTATTTATTTATTTCATTATTTAGTTTCTTAATTATTTCCTCAGTCGACTAGATAAATCCAGTTATAGAAGGCGTACAGTTTACGTTTACATACAAATAAATATATGAGCTATTTGTGTCCAATAGGATAATATAATGATTGTAATTAAAATACATGCATTAGTTAACTATATATGATTATATGTGGTAATTAGATTTTGGATCGATATGCACTAAAAAAAACGGCAAAATATGCAATCAAATATGCGCTAAAATCACGAAAATATGCACTGAAAATATGGGAATATGCACTAAAAGGATAAATATGCAGCAATCAAAACCTAAAGTTAAATAAGAAATTTTATTATCTTTAGACAAGAAAAGTTGTATTACTTGAACTACATATACTTGATGTATAACTATGATGCATTAATGCTACAGTACACAACTGTGTAGTTTTCGTTATTCATATATATATATATATATTCGGTATTCATACATAAATAGTATTTTACAAATACTACCTATAAATAATAATAAAAAAAAGATTAGAATGCCCCAAGTATCTGTAAATAAAGAATAAATACACTCAGAGAACTAAATAAACATTTCTGGCGTAAGAATATCGTAAAACCTGTCTAGCAGCAAAATTGAACAGGACTCGCAAAACTTTCCGGTAAAAGGTTTTAAGGTTAACGAAGATAGATCTATGCTTAAAAAAAAAATAAATAATGCACATACATATTATGAGCAGAGTAAGATAAAGTGTTGTACATACTGTATTCAATTACAGTGTTTATTTATGCTACAAATTAATACACATAAAACTTACAATGAACCCCCCCCCCCAAAAAAAAAAAAAACACCTTTCAAATGGGTCCATTTAGTTATACTGTGACATCTACCAATTCAAATTTTAAATAGCTCAGAATTTAGTTCAACCAAGAAAAAAAAATGTACTGTTCAAATTAACAGAGGAGGACCATTTCAAAATTTGGGGCGAGCATTTAGTTGCAGTGCGACATCTTGAAATTTGAATTTTAACTTGCTCACAATTTTGACTATTTTTTCTACCTTTTCATACCACCAAGAAAAATCTACCATTAAAATAAACGACGAGGGCCATTTTCAAAATTTGGGCCACTTAGATCACCTGTAGGGCGACATCCAAATTCTAATTTTAACTAGCTCAGAAATTTGTTAATTTTTTTGTATCGTTTGTACCACCAAGATAAACTTTTGTACCATTCAAATTTATTCATTTAGTAAGAGTGCGACATCTTCAAATTTGAATTTTAACTAGCTCAGAGTTTTGTCCAACTTTTGTACATTTTTGTACCACCAAGAAAAAAAAATGTGCCACTCAAATTAACAAAGGAGAACCATTTCAAAATTTGGACTATTTCGACCACCTGTAGTGTGACATCTTCAAATTCGAATCTTAACTAGCTCAGAATTTTGTTCAATTGTCCAGATGTACTACAGGTGACCAAAGTGGCCAAATTTTGAAATGGCCCTCCCTCGTTTATTTGAATGGTACAAAAATATACAAAAATTTGGACAACATTCTGAGCTAGATAATATTCGAAATCAAAAATGTGATTGAAGTAGCCAAATTTTGAAATGGCTCTTCCCCGTTTATTTGAATGGTACATTTTTTTCCTTGGTGGTATAGAAATGTTCAAAAATTGGACATGTATCTGAGCTACTTAAAAATTCGTATTTGTAGATGGCACACTACAGATGATCAAGGTGGCCCAACATTTTGAAATGACGCTCCTTTGTTAATTTGAATGGTACAAAAGTTTTTATTGGTTGGACAAAATTATGTGCTAGTTAAAATTCGAATTTGAAAATGTCACGCAACAGGTGACCGAAGTGGCTCAAATTTTGAAACGCTGTTTCTTTGTTAATTTGAATAGTACGAATGTTTTTTTTTTCTTGGTTGGACAAAAATGGAGAAAATTCTGAGGTAGTTAAAATTAAAATTTGAAGGTGTCACACTACAACTGAATGGACCCGTGTCCAGGGCCAAAACAAAAATTAGATACTATACTATTTTCAGCGTTTCTCCCTTTGCTTTTGGCTCCCTTTTGATCTATTGTGTATATTAGGCATGTTGTTCCATGTCTCTAGTCCAGCTAGAGATCGAGTTGCTGATATTTTAAATAACTATGAAAACTGCACTTCGTTCAAAAATTTGCACAGTATCTAAGACATGTAGACTAAAGGGGTAAATGTGTAAGTAGGGTAACTAGAAAACGAAAACCTTTACAGACAATGCCGTTCATATACGTAACCTCTCACATAATGTCTAAAATTTTTCTAAAGGCTGCATTCCTGAACTTGAAAAAAATCCGTTAGAAAGTATATTTTAAGATCCGTCGTTAGCAACACAGTTTCCGCCTAATCAAGGGAATTTAACTCATTTTTACATCTAAATTTATGAGACCGTGAAATATTTCTGTTTAAATAAATTTCAGTTTAATAAGGAGCCTGTTGAAGGTAGTTTTTACTGTATTAAAATAATGTATTTAAAACCCTATGCTTTTGTTTAAAAGAAAATAAATCCACTTATAAGTAATTGTATCAAATTATGAGTAAATCGTAGAATATTTCCTTCTAGTGTAACATTGTCTGTTTCAAACAGCAATAATTTACAATGTATAATATTGATACTTTACATTGAATAAACTGATTTGGGCGAGATGGAGCATGAATGGGAAGAAGGCAAAGTTATCGAAGACATAACAGAAGACTTAGTAGGAAAGTCAATGTTTCGAGAGACCGAAATGCATAATGCAACACAAGCTTTAAATTCTCTGATAAACTTGCTTAAAGAAAAACTCGGAAACTTATCTCCTTATCTCAGAAAGTAACTGCTGTGACAAGTTTTAGATTTTGTAAAGCAAATATTTTGATTAATTGAAGATCTTATTTTCAAAAGAGTTGTTCATTTCTTCCCAAAATACACTTCTCAAGGATTTATTTGTGGTGAACTCTTTCAGAATATGCAAAAAAGACGCATCTGGGTTGTTTCATAGTTGTATACCAGACTTGAAACTGCTATGAAAATACAAGGTGGCCAGAAAATAGGATATTGCTGAAGTTTGAGATTTTGCTGTCGAACAAAACGGAAATGTTCTCTTCTGAAAATAAGCTTGCTTACTTTGAAAATATTACTTACGTCTTTAGCACACACTTTGTAAAATATATTTTCTCCTTGAATTGTTAACGTCTCTCGACTTCAATCCATTATTTCAGAACACAACTTCTGAAAGATTTTTCTTTCGTCATTCTTATACTGCCAAAGGACCACTCAATTTCAAATCCACACACAAACACACACACACACACACACACACACACACATACACACACACACACACACACACAGTAGCAATTTTATCTTCCGAGATGGGTAACGTTGAAATTTTGTTGTAGGTGGTTTGACGCTGTTATTTATAAATGTAGCCAAGAAACTTCTGTTGCTTTCTCACCCACCACATTCGAACATCGATATGTCACCTAAGACGTACCTGAAAGATCAAAAATAATCCCCATCAGCATCGACGACCTTCTGCAACGTTCTGGAAAGCCATGGATTCCGTCACGGTCGAACTTGGTGGGCCGTGAACGACTAAGGTATCACGTGCATTTTGCACCTCTTCTAGGGATTTACACTGGTGTCCTCTAAGGTGATTGTCCAAGGAATGGAATAGGTGATAATCGGACGGTGCAATGTACGGGAAGTATGGCGGATGCAATAGCTTCACATCCAAGGCGTAGAATGGTATCACGGATCATCCTAGCCACGTGGGACTTAACGTTCTTCTGTAACAGGAGGACTCTTTTGCGATTCGCAAGTGCTGGCTCCAGAGTTTTTAGTTTTTCTTGAACACGGCTCAACTGCTGACAGTACACGGCTGTACCAGCTTTTAGCAGTTCCCGATACACGATGCCACGAGCAGTTCACCAAAAACATGATAGGATCTTCTTCTGGTGCAGTGCTGGTTTCGGCTGTTTTGGAACCAATGGTAACGGCGCCGTGGAGCTTCGTACAGGACCTACTTCTCATCAAATGTCAACGCCCTGTCCAGAAACGGTTCCTTCCTCAGGCGAGACAGCAAAGACACACAGGTGTCTGCTTGCTTTGCCTTCTGGCTCGGAGTCAAATCATGTGGGACCCATCGACCCAACTCGTAGTACTTCCCAAGTTAATGGAGGTGCTGCCAAATGGATTCTCCATTAACACTGAATTGGATTCTCCTGAAGATCTTCATTTTGTACATGTGTTGGTCTTACGACACGTGGTGCGTCTTCGAGTGTTTCGTCACCGTCTTTAAACTTGTTAAACCACCGTTGTACTGTCTGCGTAGTCACGACACCCTCAGCAACGGCCTGTTATATCTTCCGCCTCGCTGCAGCGACGTTTGACCCTAGTTTAAAATCCTACAGCATACACGCCCTAATGACGACGCTCTGTGGAGATCCGATGATCACTCTGTCGTTACGCAAGTTCACGGAGTAACTGAACTGTAACAACCAGATAGTATGTTCGATATACCTACACCAACACCTGACCTTCGCCTTATCTCCATTCGCATTCAACGGTGTGAGGGACAATTGAACACAGACCTCCACAAAAAAGCGACAGAACTTTCTTGGTTACCTTTATATATATTTTCTTCCAAAAAGGTGACAGTCACGTATCATTGCCGGGAGGATGAATAACTCACCCCTTTCTTATTCTCCTTTCACATGATCTTGGAAAATATTCTAAACCAAAAACAATGAACTATTTCAAGGTCTCCATTTATATTAGAAACTAGAATTTCCATTTATGATGAAACTTGTTGGAAGTTAAAAATTATCAATTTGATCATTCCTTTAAATATGCATTTATATGCAGTAAGGACGTAAACATGCACTAGCCTCAGACATATGCAAATATATGCACTATAAAACTGCTATTTTAGCCCAAAACAGCAGAAACGAATTTCTGTTTAAAGAGCATATCAATATCACATCAAGAAAAAAAAAAAAAAAAAAAAAAAAAAAAACATGCATGTATGCTAAAATCCGAAATCTAGTGATAATATAGAATTAACGTTATAGGATACTGTAGAAAAAAACTTAGATTAGTGGAAATAGATGAAATAATAAACAAATATAAGATTCACAATACTATCGAAAAAGAAAAGTACAGTTATTTGAGAAAGGTAAATTTGTAATAAATCTCTCATATAAGACCATGTCGAGATAAGGCATGAATATATAGTACAAAAAGAAGAAAAGAAAAAAAGGAAAATGTAATAAAACAAAGAATCGATTTTCAGATGCATAATATCAATATTGGACAAATTACTTTCAGTGGAATATCAAAAATAAGCGCTGTCACTCAATAAATGAATACATACCGAAATCTAGTATCAGTATTGCTGGACTCATATTCTTTTTTGATATATATATTTCAGAAACATGTAAGAACCGCTGCCAGAACCGGTCCTGTTTTAACTCTCAGAGCTGGGCTGATTGAAGACGGTTCGTGAACTGATTCTTGAACAACAGCCGAAACTCATAACTGCTCCCAGATCCGGTTCGAACTTTTTCCTAATATCTCAGAACTGGTTCTTCATTTTCTTGATGTCTCAGAACCGGTTTAAGAACTGCTCCTCTCTGCCCTTAACATCAAAAAACTGGTTCAAAAATCGGTTCCTGAAAAAGTAGAATGGTCCCTGAACCGGTTCCTCAACAAGAGCGACAACCAAGAACCGGTTCAGGAAAGGGTCCGTAGCGTTTCCACAAAAAAAACAGTTCAATGTCCATACCTGGCAGTGAAGGATTCCGTGATATTCCACAAGGAAAAGTGAATCTGATAGATGTTGTATGACACAGAGTCTCAGTAAGTAACAAAAATTCATTGACGGAACGTCGACATATCGAATAAAATCAAGATAACGATGCATTTTTTTTTAGCGTCCTTCGTAGAACAAGAAATACTGTATATGTGTAATGTATGATGTAACGTTCCACGGATCTGTTCAGCTAAAGGCAGGCCCAAAACAAGATTCATGTACACGATGTTGTCCGTTACTTAGCATGGGATCGAATCGAATTCCTTGCACCAATGGTGAGCGTTCTACCTCTGAGTCACCGTGTTTCCCTTTAACGGGCAAAATATCGCTGACATCGCGTGGAAAATGATTATACGTGCAGAAAAAAAAGCAACAAAAGAACTGCTACATTAAAGAGATAGACACCATAAAAAGCATGAGACCATGAACTTTCAGGACGAAAAAAAAAATCTATTTATGAGGCCTTCAGCCAATCCTGTAAGTCTCCGTGTACACTTTCCAACTAATCACGTTCCACCATTTTGGGTTCTTATAAGGACATTTTTTTTTATTTTCTTCTTTTCTACGCTATCCAAACTTCCTTGCCATAATTCATTAATAGGTAGAATGAATAGGATGAGAGTGGAAAATGGCATGGAATAGAAAGTATGGGAGAAGAAACGGAGAAACTGAAGAATTTACTGAAGAAAGGAGGGGTCAGAACTTGTGGAGAAGGTTTATGAAGATCAATAAAGAAGAAGAATAGAAAAGGCGCCAAAAAGATTAATGAAGAGGAAGAAGGAGTCATCTACAGGGTATGGGGTGAGAACTGTGATATGTCATATATAGGATAGACTGTAAAGAGAATGACAGAAAAGATAAAACAACATAAATATGATGCGAGAAGGAAGAAAGATACCAATGCCATATACAAACATGTTAAGGAAACTAATCACGGAATTAATTGGGATAAGACGGAAGTATTGGGGATAGAGAAAAGAACGATAATAAGGAAGCGGAAAGAAGCAGATTGGATAAAGAAGGTAGGAAGATATAAACTGATGAACTGGACAGGGGGTTTACTATTAATGAATTATGGCAAGGAAGTTTGGATAGCATAGCCAAAAAGAAAATAAAAAAGGTCCTTATAAGAACCAAAAATGGCGGAACGTGATTAGTTGGAAAGTGAACACGGAGGCTTACAGGATTGGCTGAAGTCCTCAGCAAATAGATTTCTTCTAAGCTTTGATCAGTGTTTCTTTTGTCAAAATAATCAATCCAAAGCCATGGATATCTTACTATTCTAGAGAAATGCAATTTCCTTCTTGGTGTTGCAATGAGAGACCGAAACTCTGAAATTTTGTATTTTTCTTTGCTAATTCTACATAATCCGATGGTAACAATGCTCGTTTCCACTTTCGAACAGCTCGTAGCTTGGTTTCTAAAAAGTCGATTGGTAATCATAGGGTGGGTACGTATTACTTCGTTTCTATTTGAGATGAATGTTTTTGATAGAAACATCGAGAAGATCGCAAAAGAGCTAGTGTTTCGTTTACAGCTGATGGGATGCCTAAATAATTACAGGGTATGTTATTTAGATGATAGTCAGAATACTCCTTAAGATTAACTGAACTAAAAGTCTTGATTGTGGATTAACGGAAGTGATCTGAGAAAGAAATAATTAAGAAGCTGAAATAAAGAAAGAAATAACAAGAAGCTGGCGACAATGGCAATATCATAGCAGGTAACCTAAGCATTCAAAGAACTTCGCTTGTTCAACTGAATGACAGGAGGACAGTACTCTAGTATTGTAGTTGCAAAACGCACGTGTTCTGTATTGACCGTCGAAGTTAGAAATGGCTCCGGTTGCCTCAACTTAATCCGCGAAATTGCGGTCGTGGGTAACTATCGACGATGCGTTTACTACGGACGTTGACGAAGGTGTTGTGTCAAGTGTGTGATTAAAAAAAATGGATGTTCAATGAAATCTCAGTTAGAACAACATATACGAAGTGCACTCCATGCAAGAAATAACAATTTGCGAACTGCAAAAAACAAGTACTCTTGACACAAATGCCTCAAGATACTTCAATGAGTGAGTTTTTCAAAGGCTTGAGCCAAGCAATGATAGCAGCAAGCATTCATTGGAACAAAGTTCAAGTGCCAAAATACCGTGCTTTTCTGAAGAAGTACTGCGGGTGTCGAATTTCTGACGAATCCACTCTTCGAAAGTGTTATCTAGAAGTTTATTATAGGGAAGCTATATATACCACTAGGGCAGAAATAGATAGTTCATATATATATATATATATATATATATATATATTGATTTCTGTGGAGGAAACTACAGGCGTTGTGGGACGTTATGTAGCAAATTTAGTGATTGGAAAGTTAAGTGAAGATGCTCCATCTAAATACTATCTTATTGCGAGTAAATTGCTGGAGCGCACGAATCATTCCGCGATTGCTCGCTTTGTAAACGATGATCTTAAAGTGTTGTGGCCGGGAGGAGTTCAGGAAGAAAAGTCCTTGTTCTCTATACAGAGAGTGCAGCGTACACGTTAAAAGCGGCTAGAGCACTTACAGTTTTTTACCCTCACTTAATTCATTTCACCTGTATGCCCCATGCTCTTCGGGGCGCGGACAAAATCCAAGCGGAAAAATCCAAGGGGACAAAATCCAAGCGGACAAAATCCAAGAGGACAAAATCCAAGCTAAATTCTGACAAGGCGGACAAAATCCAAGCGGATAAAATCCAAGGAACAGTATCATGTTCACAGCTGTGATATGTTCCTGTGAACACCCTAATTAAATTGTATGTTTGTTTCTTTCTTCAATTGTCGTGCATTCTAAAGTTTTATCTGTAATTCTTCAATTTATGGAAATAACATTTCATTTACTTCTAAAGAACTGAAAATCCAATAAAACATGTAAGATTGTCACAGTAAGAGTGCAGATGAGTTTTAATTACTTATCCATCCATACGAAAGTATGTAAAAATATTATGTGTGTACAAATACATTATAAATGTATTTTCTTCTCAATATATATACAGTATAATACATTTAAGACCTCAGCATGTTATTGTGAGACCAATCATTGAAGTATTTTAATTCAATTTTTATGAGGTGGCATACAGAAGTGTTGATTTGTTTGTTGGTAGTGTTTTATGTATATTTCGAAACAAATAATTATGAAATATGAAGTGCGTATTTTTAATAATTTAATAATGTATGTGAATTAAACAATGTAAAAGTGTTATCTAGAATATCGAAATGTGAAAATGTGTCTAGACAAACTAAATGAAAATGTATATATTATTGGTTATTTTGACAATTGTAACTGAAGTAGATACTTTGAGGGTAGAGAAGGATTTTTTATATCTAAATTATATCTTTTTAATTTTATTTTTACTTTAATTCTCAATAAATATAATATAATTAAGTAAGTAGTGTACTCTTTTTAAGACTGGGCTGCTTTGCTGTTATTTGTTATCTCTGATATTAGCCAGTGCTTTCATTTTCTGGTTAATTTATGTGAGTATACTCTTTTTAGTCAAAATATTTCTGATCACCCTAAATTGGATTCACCTGGGCATGTCCTAGCAGTGCCCAGACTATTTTATGAGTAATTAAAGCTCATCTGCACTCTTACTGTGTCAATCTTACATATTTTATTGGATTTTCAGTTTTTTAAATGTAAATGAAATATTATTTCAATAAATTGAAGAATTACAGATAAAACTTTAGAATGAATTACAATTGAAGAAAGAAACGAACATACAATTTAATTAGGGTGTTCACAGGCACATACCACAGGTACGCACATGATACTGCTCCTTGGATTTTATCCGCTTGGATTTTGTCCGCCTTGTCAGAATTTAGCTTGGATTTTGTCCTCTTGGATTTTGTCCGCTTGGATTTTGTCCTCTTGGATTTTGTCCACTTGGATTTTGTCCTACACTCATGCTCTTCAGCGTGTTGCTGAAGAGGTGAGAGACAACTTTTGCGAAGTATATCAACTAATTCCTTCCACGAAAAAAAAAATGTTTGTTAAGGCGACACAACGTGTTCAAGTTTACATAGATCAACTGCCAGACATGCCACTTCCTTCGGAGCCTGTGTTAACGAGATGGGACACTTGGATACAGGCAGTACATTTCTACAATGAACATTATAAAAACAAAATGCCTGTTGTTCATTCATTTCCATCGCAGTCTGCTGTGTTAGTTGGCATAGCTCAGAAACTGTTTAATAACTCAAAAGTATCGTGTGATATCGCATACATAGACAGCAATTTTAGTTGGCTACCTGCAAGCATTAAAAAGCTAGAGACTGTTGGGAGACCTCTTCCGGAATCCATGGAAAGCCTAGAAAATGCAGAGGGACTGCTGCAAGGTGTGTGTGGAGATGTAGGAGAAAAAGTTCGAAAGAAAGTAAATGCAGTGCTGGAAAGAAACCCAGGTTACGACACCCTATTGGCAGTGTGTGAGAAATTTCAGTGGTGAAACAAGAACCCCCCTGAAGATATTTCCCCCAACTACATCCCCCTGTTGAAATACACTCCTGTTACCTCATGTAATGTGGAGAGATCATTCTCTGCATACAAAAATATTTTATCCGATCGCCGACAAAATTTTACTTCTGATCATTTGGAAATGTACCTTGTAACCCATTGTGCAACAACACACAGTTGAACTGCAGGCATATATTTTGTAAGTACTTTATTTCAAATTAAAAATGTTCATTAGTGAAAATATTCTTCAATCTTAGTTCAGCTGGTATTGTTTAAAAGATATAGGGCTGCTTTTCCCTGCATGAAATAAATATATATAAGACAATACATTTCGTCTTAAGTTGCTTTCAGTATTTAAATTTGTATATTGCGTATAATTCATTTCAAGATTGGGCCGTGGTGACGGATGCGCATTTAGTGTAAAAGGTTCTAGATTTGAAACGGGACCACACCACATGAGAGTTCTGATGTATAAATGCCGTATACATTGCTTTTCTCGGGGCTTTCCTGTTTCTCTCTAGCCGATTCACATCTTCCTTCATTCGCGTCTGATTTTTATTATCCTGCAATCAGTTACGTCAATGACGTATGGCTGTCTAGGGCTGTTCAAGCATTTCACTTCATTGGGGGACTTGCATTAAGCAGGATAAAGTGTAGTAGATTTTCCTTTTTATTTTCATAGTTCGTTTAAATATTGCATACTCATACGCGTGTTAATATTACGTTTTCATAAATATGTAACATATGTAATATTACATATTCTTATACAATATTACATATTTCTTACATTTTAAGCGATTTTTGTTACATATTTATGTACATATTTAGGGGGTTGAAACTACATAAAAATCCGGACTCTACTTATTACTTATATCCTTTGAGTATTAAGTTGACATAGGAGAAAACGTGAATTTTTTCCAGAAGAATTGTCTAGAGAGGAATCGGTATACAGGCAAAAATGAGAAATAGTTTCGCGTTAATGGACAGCGTAAGTATTACTCACATAATTTCTAAATTACTTGCTGCATTTGCAGTATGTCCAGATTTATATTTTTGTCATAGCATAAGAACTCCACTTATTATCTTGATAATTATTCTATAATTAACATATTATAATTTCATTCAAGATTTCGGTATTAAGCTTGTTAAGAACCCTTTCGCTCAACGCTCGCTGATGCATGATATGAATTAGGCTTAATATTCACACTACCATTACGGTTATGAATCGGAAATTACTCTAACATTTGAGAGCTTGATATGTTAGCATACCGTTGAAATTGCTACTAGCTAGCTACATGTAGACATAATCGTTCAGAGAGAACTATGTTAATTAAATATGCACGAAGCAAATTCCCAAATGTCGTTTTAGATTTTTTAAACGCGTGTGTGTACCTTTGTCATAAACACATGAGCATTATCTAAACTTTAAAGCAAGCCCCCTCGTGATTTAGCGGCTAAAGCACGAGGCTTTGACGAGGGAGACGGGCTCGATTCGCGGCGGGAGCTTATAGGATTTAAATCCCACGTCAAGCTGTACGTCCACGTCACATATAGCCTTCCTGCTGAAAGGGGTGATAAACTCAAAATCAAATAAATTTGGTTGCAAATTTAAGTCTGTTGACTGTACTAATTTACGAGGGTTATTCACAAAGTAAGGTAACAAAATATTTCAAAGGTGTCACACTCGTTCCCTTGTTTGAGCTTCCCATAAGGTCACATCAGATGGCTGTTGCTTTCTCACAACCACTAGGTAGCACTTACGGCGTGCTGGATTTTTATAGTATCATCGGACCCACAAGCGTTCAACCATATATCCACGACTACTAGGGAACTCTTTGTATTATGTATAGTAAGATTGCATTGTGTCTTAATAGGTTCTAAATCTCATTTATATTTGGTTACCAAACGTAATATTAGTTAAATCAAGTAAAATTTGCAAGTATTGTCTTTTGTATTTCAGTAATATCATATGCATGTATTTATTAGAAGGCAGTGCACTAGTAGGTCTACAATTATATCGCAGCGTGTCTTACCATTACATTGTTGACAAATTACCTGCAAGCATAGTTTGAGGATTACGATTTGCGATTAGTGGTGGGCACAAAAACCGGCTTTTCGGTTTCCAGTTTTTAGGAAAACCGAAACCGGGTTTTGACAATTTTCAGGAAACGGTTTTTCACCGAATCCAGTTTTCTTCAAAACCGGTTCCCGGTTTCCTCCAAAAGACCTGTTCGTTTTTTCATCGGAACCAGTTTCAGTTTTCCCAAAACTTGTTCTATTTCTGATCAGAATAGTGTTTCGTTATTTCGGTGAAAACCGAACAGGTTTCTTTCTTTCTTTTTTTTTTTTAGAAAAAACGAACAGTTTTTTTTTTTGAGAAAACCGAACCCGTTTTGGAGAAAACCGAAACCGCTTTTGATGAAAAAACGAACTGGTTTTGGAGAAAACCGAAAATGGTTTCGGCAAAAACCAAACTTTTTTTTTGCTGAAATCCGAAAGAGGTTTCGGTGGGAAACCGAACCGGTTTTGGAGAAAACCGAAATGTCCTTTTCTCGGATTTTGGTTTTATAAAAATTAGTTTCCGGTTTTTATAAAATAACGGTTTTGCCCATCCCTATTTGCTATTAACATTGTAGTGGTTTATACGAGTAATAACAATGCATAATGAAACAAATTATTCATTGTTTATGGAATTGTGGATCTGACGGTTCATGCAATTGTGGTCTAACCAGCCCACGCAATATAAATGAAAGTCAAATTGTAAAATAAACCTCACCTTTTAGTAAAAAAAAATACAGTGCAATACATTGTATAAGAGTTTCGTTTTACTAACTGCCCAATGCAAACTCTGTAAAATGATCTGCAGAAAAGAATTGACAATTTAAATCTGTTTTTTTTTTCATTTTTAAATTATTGTAGGTTAAACCAATATTCGGCTAAGGCGCACAATCATCGAAAGCATTTATCCTCTTACGCTCATAATAATTTAGGAATGACATCATGAAGGTATATTTGGTAACGATTCGTTGTAATCTCACCGAACGTTTCATTATTTAGCAGAATCAAAATTATAAATTACGTTTTTCTTTTGTACAACAACAGAAACACACTTTTAATAATTCAAAGTTCTAAACTAGGAATAGGAGTAGGTTACATTCAATGTATTAGGTTATTGCGAATGAAATGTTCTAAATGATATTACATTCTTTTATACTTTAATTAAGTATATAATTTGAATGTTTCATGCAAAATATTGATGAAAAGCACTCACTAATAACTTTAAAAATTCTTAGTGTTATATTATGTACACTAAATTCACTGTATGTCTTTTTGAATTATGTTTGTTACATTTATTGGCAAATTATTAACATATATTGTTTCGAATAAATGTAAACAATCACTACCGAAACTGAGTAGCATCCACTTGTACAATTTCCTTTCTCAATCATTTTAAACTAAATGGCGGTTTGAATAGTTTCCAGTTACTGAAAGAGCCACATCTATTTTTGAGCTACAGAAATATTAAAATTATTGACAACATAAATGATGATAGTTATTAATAACTTATGTTTTCAACACAATTTTACAGATAAAATATTTCAGTTTCAACGTTCCTTCTTGTAGGAAGTGAACGAGGTTCCACAGTAGCGGTTAGAATCCAACTATACATCAGAGATAAAAAAAGTAACTAAAGTGTGCGTATTCGAACTCATGACACACCAATCAAAATGTAACACTATATAAGATAGTTTCTTTTATGACTACTGATCTTTCCTTACTACTTTATTACTTAATAATTCATTCTCATTTAACACACGTGTCGTTTTGCCAAAATTCATAACTGGTGTTAACATTAAACTTTACTTTCACTACATTATCCCAGATGTGTGAAAGGTAAGTTTTCAATTATTAGCTGGTATACCCTTTATATTTATGAAAATGGTGAATAAATTACAGAAAGTAACTTTTTTCTAGTGATTTTCTAGTAGCGGTTGTTTACACAATCTAATAAAAGTAGATTCTAACCATTTAAAAAATCATCGTACAAATAACTGTGGTAACCACATAGTCAATGTCGAAGAATGCCTGTGGCAACGAATATCAGATCTATGCCCTCAAGCTATTCTCTGTGGTTACTGAATACTCTCTCTCTCATCCCCTTCTCTTTTTTACGTTAAAACTGAGAGCGGAATAAAAAGAGAGCTTTTATGTTTTGTTCTCCAAGTATGGCTTTTCCTCCGTAACAATACGTTTTATCCAAGCTTTATACATGTATGTGGGGACAAGCAACAAATATCAACGAACGAGGAATTTTATTTTACAAATAAATGCTGAATGCTGTGAGAAACTACTGGAATTGTTTAGTTGTTTAACACTTAAAATTGTATCATACGTATACAAATGAATGAATCCACCCACTTTTCTGTAACAATATAGGGTGTATTAAAGGAAAAATGAAGCCACACATCTCTGTTTTACTGTTTTGTTTGTTGTTTGAACATAAATACCTGCAAGTAAAAGTAATAGTTCGTATTACATGACTCAGTAATAATAACAATAAAGTTCACAATTTCATTTTGAAATGCTCAGACTGGAGTTAGAAATAAATAGAAAAGCTTCGAGAAACAATCAGTTATTTGTGTGAGATGCATATCAATATTTGACCCTTAATGCTTCTCTCATGTTGATCAATCAGCTTAAAGCAACGTTGCCGACGCTGTGATGCGGTAATCGGATTCGGCTGTCAATTTTCACAGTTTTAGCGGAACGAGAACTATGTCAACATTCCAATATATCCGCAGACTGAAATCAAATTTGTTAATGGAGATAGTTCAACAGCGCATTATGAGCTCATTGGTTCACGTCAAGATTCAGTTCGGTTGCCACATAGCACAACCACCTTGAAACTACTGGAGTAGCAACTTCATTTGCACTCCATATTTGTATACACTGTCTTCTAACTTGAACAATGCACTATGATTTTAACTTGTTGAAATATTGTCCTAAGTTGTTGTTTATATTTCTTATTCAACTTTTGATAATATACTTCAATAATTATCCATTTTCTTTGTGGTCACACTTGCGCCGCCACTGAAGCACATCCAATTATACGCTAGTGGAACAATGGACACTCTATTTCATCTCGCTATGGTTCAGTGGTAGAGTGTTCACCTTTGGTGCATAGTCCTCGGTTCGATCCCAGCTCGTGCCAAGTGAACTTTGTGGTGAACAAACACCGTCTGCGTGGGTTTTCTCAGGGTTCTCTCGTTTCATCCCACTTTCTTCATTCCACCATTTAATTCACATCTCATCATAACCGTTTCCTTTAGTCTAGCCGGCATAACCATGAGACGTAAAACTTAAAGATTTATTTTCATTTACTACTTTTCATCTCACTTTGATCCGACATTTGGTTTCGTAGTGTTTCGCCCCAGTAGCGTTTCGTCCCAGTTGCGTAATGAACGTGTTATACCCTGGCCGGTGAACGATGATTTCTGACAGCTTTGCACACGGCCACGGCGAGCAAGCAGAAGACAACAGGTCAACCAACCTTAGGCTCAGAACTTGTCGCGTCTCCATGGTAACCACCGCACATTGCCAAACTTTCACTCACCCCCTCTCACCCTCAAAGAGGAAGCAGACGATTTTCCCTCTGCGCGAGAAGCACATGGTAACACCGCACTCCTGATTCGTCCTCACGAGCTGAGCTGTCAGAAATCATCGTTCACCGGCCAGGGAGGGTATAATGAGTAGAGTTTCGCCCCAGCGACGCGCAGGTGATGACTCACGCGGCGATCAACCGGTTTTTTAGGTGGCAGCACACCCGGAAATTTAAATTAGGTGCGAGCACAGCCGGGTAGGCCTCCTAGACACTCCGAACACTTGCTAACGTTATTTGTACCAAATTTCACAGAAGTAAATCCCCACGCTGAGCGGGTTTGCATATCCAGGCTCCTAACTATGAAAATATTTACGATCACTCCAACCCCAATCATTTCACAGATTCAACCTGTTGTATAAAAGTTATTAGGACATAAAATTGAATGTAATTTATACGAAAAACCCTTTTATGCATTGCAAGATCTGTAACGTCCAAATATTCACCACAAACTTATAGTTGTATCGACATAAACAAAACAAAAGAGTGTGGAGCAGGAAACCACTTTACAACACAAAAGTCAAAAGAGGTCACTGAAGACATACGAACTGGTCGAGCGGTTTGGGTGACTAGTCTGTCAATCAGAAGTTTATGTGTTCAAACCCTGTAGAAAATATTCGTTTTGTTTTTTTTCTTAAAAGTGTGTTCCTATTTTCATCAGAGGACTGAGAACATTTCTTTGAATAAATCTTTGGAAACTACTTTTCTCTCAAATTCGATTAGAAGCGAACATTATATGAATTGCTAATCTAACATCCACAGCTGAGAACAAAATATTAAGTATGTTCAATATGTCATTATTATCATTTGATTTGTAATTAAAAAGTAATTATAAGCATTGACGATTTCAGAAGATTCTCCCCGGTAATGGTCAAGATATGAATGAGAAAAAACTGATAAAACATTATTAGTCTACTTTGAGCATGATCGAAAATAACTTATAGCCACGAAGGGGAAATTTATGTCGACAGTATCTCAAATTCTCCGACGGGTCATGACCTGAAATTATCATTGTTTGAAAGGTTTCCTTAACAAATAGAATATTATATTTATTTCTCCTTCTACGTTTTGAAATGGAAAAATCATAATTTTAAATAGAATTATAATACGATAAGCTAAAAGATTTATACAACTAATGAAGTAAATATCCTTGTGTAAGTTATCGATTTCTATTCGGATTAAAACTCGAATATTCGTTTGCATCACACTTTAAAGTAAATCCTCTCTATATATAGTTCCTACTGGAAAGCATGTTTAACTCCAATTACTTAATCAATATTTTTAATAATATATTTTTATTGTAATACTCTTACTATTCAATGTTGTATGCACTTAATTTCCCAAAGCAAAACCTCACAAATGTATAATTGACTAGTAAATATTATCAAATAAATTATCATTTAGTTTACGTAAACATTGCATCGCCTGATTTGAAACTTCATATTTTAAATAATAATAATAATAATAATAATAATAATAATAATAATAATAATAATAATAATAATAATAATAGTAATAGTAATAATAATAATAATAATAATAATAATAATAATAATAATAGTAGTAGTAGTAGTAGTAATAATAAAATCATAGCCATATCTTTATCAGAATTTCAGGCTTAGTCAATAAATGAATTCAACATAGTCTCTATTCGAAGCTCTATTTAATCGAATCAGATAGAAATACGAAGAGGAACTTCGAGAACAGATAAAAGAAAAATGTTACTTTGGTGGGTTTGGATGTAACTTTTAAGAGTTAGTTTTTTTTTTTTTTTTTTTTTTTTTGCAAATTACAGACAAATGCCTTGGACACTATTTTCTTTCTTTAAGTTAACTGATTCACCGAACGTATCTGACATATGAGTAACTTGTCTCTATATTCTACTCGGTTATACACGTTTTACAATCTTTTCCATTAACCTTGAACGACAATAACACGAACAGAAAAACATCCACATAGGTATGACAGTTAAAATTCCTAACCTCCCCCACGGGGAATCGAACCCGGGACCACATACACCTGAGGCACACGTGCTAGCCACTAGACCAGCGGGAAGAGCAAATAAAATGTATTTTGTAGTGTCTGAAGTTTATAGCTATTTCACCCTGTTGTAGTATGTTTATTGATTTTTTAATGTTTACCGTATTCGTTACTTTGAGGAATGATATATATTATTGATATAGGTTTTATTACATATTCGGCCATAAATATTATATAAATTATCAGAATTATTCATGATCTTCCATGGAAATTCACTGGTGCATGCGCAGTAGACAGACAGTGTAATTGGAAGATGAGTTCAACAGAGATTATAGGGCTATATTCCGCCGATTATATTTTATTTAATAACTATTTAGAAGAGATAACGAAAACGAGTCTACATAATGAAGATGGAATTTCCGTAGAAGATAGAATGGTGAGGTGTATACGGTTTGGGGTTGATATGGTTGTTGTTGTAGAATCTAAAAAGAAAATTAATAAGATGTAGAAAACTTGAGAAAGGCTTGTGAAGAATATGGGATGAAAATAAATGTTAGAAAGACAAAATCCATGGTGATTGAAACGAAGCGATCGGTGTGAAATATAGAAGTAGGAGCGGGAAAAAACAACAAGTGATTAGTTTTCGATATCTGAGTACTATTACTAGTGATGATTTGACATGCGAACGTGAAATAAAAGCAAGGATAGAAATGGCGAAAAGAGCCTTTAGGATGGAGGAAATAGTATTTTGAGGGGACTACGAATAGAGTTGTAAAGAAAAATACTCATAAAATGCTTCGTTTACTGTATTTTACTGTATTTATAGGACATAAACATGGACGAAACTGTAGAAACTCTTAAGAAGGAACTGTATCATGAGGGATGTGCTAGAGGGTATGGTGGCAGGGAAGAGAGGGAGAGGACGAATTAGACTATATAGAAACAGAATTAGGCTATTGGCGATATCAAAACAGAAAAATCGTATGTGAAGATGGAGAGGTTAACAGAAGATCGTGGAGCATGGCAGCTTCTCAGCTGCGGTAAGTGACCCGCTGGTAATGGCGGAATACTTCTGATATAATGATACTGATGATGCACAGTAGGAACAGAAATATCCACTTTACTGTCATTGCTAATACGAATCACAATGCAAATTTCTACAGGTTGTCAAAATACCTCGCTCTAAAAGCTGTAGAAAACTATCTGTTACTATGCGAGGGAAAATCATAGGTCGAACAACAATTAGACAAATTGCCATTCAGATAGCTAGGGGTATGAGCTGTGACGAGAAAACAGTGAAGAAATTGATTTAGCGGTATGAAGAAGGTAGTGAATATTTCACATCTTGGCCAAGAAGTAGGAGACCAATAATAATAATAATAATAATAATAATAATAATAATAATAATAATAATAATAATAATCCCAGGAATTTATATTTATTTCCAGCAAAACTTTTGCATACCCTCCTAGTGCAATATGATGTTTTTGTAAAACGGCAATTATAAAATTGTCAAGCTGAATTTGAAAGTCACAATAAGTAGTGCTTTATTTACTTATTGCACAATTCTTTTATGCCAGTAGCTTTCGCCACCTTACTCGCTCTTCATGCTTACTCAGGAGGAAGCTGCAGGTCCCTAGGTTGGGAACTACTGCTTTCCACCAAGAAATTCAGACAGCCTGTTAGAAATTTGCGTTCTGACCAACATCAGAAAATTGTGTTCTTCTGTTTCTACTGCGCATGCACCAGTGAATTTCCATGGAAGATCATGAATAATTCTGATAATTTATATAATATTTATGGCCGAATATGTAATAAAACCTATATCAATAATATATATCATTCCTCAAAGTAACGAATACGGTAAACATTAAAAAATCAATAGACATACTACAACAGGGTGAAATAGCTATAAACTTCAGACACTACAAAATACATTTTATTTGTTCTTCCCGCTGGTCTAGTGGCTAGCACGTGTGCCTCAGGTGTATGTGGTTCCGGGTTCGATTCCCCGTGGGGGAGGTTAGGAATTTTAACTGTCATACCTACGTGGATGTTTTTGTGTTCGTGTTCTTGTCGTTCAAGGTTAATGGAAAAGATTGTAAAACGTGTATAACCGAGTAGAAAATAGAGACAAGTTACTCATATGTCAGATACGTTCGGTGAATCAGTTAACTTAAAGAAAAGAAAATAGTGTCCAAGGCATTTGTCTGTAATTGTAAAAAAAAAAAAAAAAAAAACCTCTTAAAAGTTACTTTCAAACCCACCAAAGTAACATTTTTCTTTTCCCTGTTCTCGAAGTTCCTCTTCGTATTTCTATCTGATTCGATTAAATAGAGCTTCGAATAGAGACTATGTTGAATTCATTTATTGACTAAGCCTGAAATTCTGATAAAGATATGGCTATGATTTTACTACTACTACTACTACTATTATTATTATTATTATTATTATTATTATTATTATTATTATTATTATTATTATTATTATTTAAAATACGAAGTTTCAAATCAGGCGATGCAATGTTTACGTAAACTAAATGATAATTTATTTGATAATATTTACTAGTCAATTATACATTTGTGAGGTTTTGCTTTGGGAAATTAAGTGCATACAACATTGAATAGTAAGAGTATTACAATAAAAATATATTATTAAAAATATTGATTAAGTAATTGGAGTTAAACATGCTTTCCAGTAGGAACTATATATAGAGAGGATTTACTTTAAAATGTGATGCAAACGAATATTCGAGTTTTAATCCGAATAGAAATCGATAACTTACACAAGGATATTTACTTCATTAGTTGTATAAATCTTTATGCCTATCGTATTATAATTCTATTTAAAATTATGATTTTTCCATTTCAAAACGTAGAAGGAGAAATAAATATAATATTCTATTTGTTAAGGATACCTTTCAAACAGTGAAGATTTCAGGGCATGACCTGTCGGAGAATTTGAGATACTGTCGACATAAATTTCCCCTTCGTGGCCATAAGTTATCTTCGATCATGCTCAAATGGACTAATAATGTTTTATCAGTTTTTTCTCATTCATATCTTGACCATTACCGGGGGAGAATCTTCTGAAATTGTCAATGCTTATAATTAGTTTTTCACTACAAATCAAAGGATAATAATGACATATTGAACATACTTAATATTTTGTTCTCAGCTGTGGATGTTAGATTTGCAATTCATATAATGTTCGCTTCTAATCGAATTTGAGAGAAAAGTAGTTTCCAAAGATTTATTCAAAGAAATGTTCTCAGTCCTCTGATGAAAATAGGAACACACTTTTAAGAAAAAAAAAAAACAAAACGAATATTTTCTACAGGGTTTGAACACATAAACTTCTGATTGACAGACTAGTCACCCAAACCGCTCGACCAGTTCGTATGCCTTCAATGACCTCTTTTGACTTTTGTGTAAAGTGGTTTCCTGCTCCACACTTTTTTTTTATTTTGTTTGTTTGTTTATGTCGATACAACTATAAGTTTGTGGTGAATATTTGGACGTTACAGGTCTTGCTATGCATAAAAGGGTTTTTCGTATAAATTACATTGAATTTTATGTCCTAATAACTTATATACAACAGGTTGAATCTGTGAAATGATTGGGGTTGGAGTGATCGTAAATATTTTCATAGTTAGGAGCCTGGATATGCAAACCCGCTCAGCGTGGGGATTTACTTATGTGAAATTTGGTACGTTAGAACACACGGACACAATGATAACCATCACAAACTATTGTCGCTGGAGATTGAAATATAACCCTTATCCCAGAGGTGACCTTTGTATCGCTAAACCTATAAAAAAAAGGAAGTATGCAACGTGATAAGGTTGTTAATGAAATATATATATATATATATATATATATATATATATATATATATATATATATATATATATATATATATATTTATGAAGTGGAAACATACTTTTTCTTCAATAAATTACAGTTACAGCTTTCGATTTCTACTTTCTGTACTCTATAATTATTTCTAGACTTAAATGGTATAGAATCATGGCTGTGCTGGAACATGTGTAAATAAATATATACATATATTAAAGGCAGGAGCTGTAGAAGGTATTAAACATGTCTTCCCAAGAGCTAAATTACAAGTTTTTGTTTCATTGTTCTCAAAGTTTCTGGAGGAAGGTGCAAAACATCGGTGTGACAAATATGTATATAGTAAATAAGGAAGTGCGGGACTCTATCAGGATGTGTGCTGCCTTAGCCTTTTCGAAGCCAGCAGAAATGGAGAAAGGATGGCTACATATCCACAGTACCACAGAAGACCACGAAAAACTTAATTTTTGGACTTACTTTGTTGACCAGTGGTTTTAAAATCCACAAATATCAGTTGACATGTGAAACGCGATCACTACTAGTCGATCAGCTATTCGATCAGCTAGCGGGCCCAAACCTAAGCTTCGTGTTCGAGGAATTGGGACGAAACGCTACTGAAACGAAATGCTGCTTGGAACGAAACGATAGGACAGGTGGTGGGATTGGGACGAAACGCTACTGGAACGAAACATTACTTGGGACAAAACAACACGACTCACGACATTTGACTCGCAAGTTATTTCTATTTTTTTTCCGACAAACTTTCACGTGATCATAGTGCCGAAAGGAAACGTTTTTGCATCCTGGTTCATCTACGCCTTCTTTGTTTGTTTGTTTGTTTGTTCGTTATATAGTGGTATCAGGAATCACCTCCCAAACGTTGTTGCTGTTGTTTAGAAACATCCTGTATACTTATCGCATATTTTTCTGAAGAAAAGAAAAAAACAATAGTATAAAGCGAAGTATTAGCACTGAAGTAATGGTGGAGAAGAAAATTATTACTATTTGATTATTTATTTTCTTACTACACTAAAGAACTCATGCTTATGCTTTATAAGGTGAATTGGTTGGTTATTCATTTGAAGTTAAAAGTCCCTTTCATCACTCAGGCTACACAGAAAGTTGACTTCCAGTTTATCCGAACCACATGAACTTCTACAAGGGGTTAAACTTGAGCGTACCTCGCCAAAGGCATACAGATTAACTATGTAACAGTGAGAGAGCTGTGTATGACATATTGCAAAATGAGAATTGATCACAGCACTAGTAGTCAGTATAATATCATTTTACATAAACATCTAGAGAACGGAATTCGAACTCGCGACCTTCGTCTTACATTTTCCAATCAGCATTTCAGATTGGACACGCTGCAGTTTTCGAAAATTAAAGAAAGAACTGCACAATGTCTTTACCCACAAGACATGAAAACATTCAAAATATCCGTTGCGAGCTTCGTCGTGCTATACAATTATGGTATGCTCGTTCAGTGCAGAGGACCTAACTTTGATTCCCAGTGGGAGGTCACGTGGTTCAGATTCCACATTAAGCTGTAGGTCTATGTCTCAAATGGCATCGTGTCTGAAAAAGGCACTAAACTTCAAACCAAACAATCAAATATACGTTGCAATCTTTTTAACGCAGCACGACTCATGACAATTAGGAAGCAATATTTCCTCCTCCAACATTCAGCAGATTCTCTCGGCAGCCATATGCTCTGGCCTGGTCTACAAGATTGTCTATATGTACAGCGGGGGACACTTCTAAATGGTACAGCCATATGGAGATTTACGGCTAAGGTGTACCATTTAGAAGTGTCCCCCGCTGTACAAGCGAGTGGTTGTGACGTCAGAGAGAACTTTCCTAGGAGACATTGGCATATATACACACAAAATCATTTCATCTTGTCTAATCTTAGTTGAAACTTACCGTATCCCATGGTATGTTTCTTAAAGTCACAACAGATTCCACAATTTCTTTCCTGGTCCTTCTTTTTATCCAGAGAATGGTAGGTATGTTGATACGTCAAGAAATTAAATTATTTCGTAGATTGTAGCGTTCTTAATTCTCGCTCTCTACCTTGCTCCGCCTCTCTGTCTATTTCGTCCCTCAGGTGAATTGTGTACGTTCTTTAGATGGTGATGAAATCGACCCGTGAAACAAACACGCAGCTGAACGAATCCTTTGTGGTCTTCTTTTATTGTAGAACGAAAACTAAAAGGTAGAGGTTTTCTTTCTGTCACATTGATTTAGATTCAAGCAAAGTCCCCAATCGGGTGGATGGTATTTTCCTCCAAAAGCTCTTTTGGGCTAGTGAGTGGGTGCTGACGTAGAGTGAGTTCCAGCACCTCTAAGCGCCAATGGATAGAATTCTTTGTGATGAAATGTCCGAGGCGATATTGTGTGTGAAACTTGACACGAAAATTAAAGCCTAAAATACGAGTGTGCAATACAGAGTAGAATTCTCAATAGGCCTATACTTGAGAAATAGATCATCACAAAAGAATCTTCCTTCTAATAGAGATTCCTTTTTATTTTGTACGTTATAGCTTTACTTGACTGACATGGAAACTGAAAGAAAAAAAAATAGTTATTTTTTTAAATTTCTGTCATGTCTTGGATATTCTTTTATATTGTGTTAATTTCTCCGATTCCAATATACACAGTCCAACAGTCTAATTGAATCCGTGATTGCAGAAAAGGCTTAAGTTCATTTTATGTAACTTTGAGACATTAAAGGAAATCTGTTTAAATCCAGGACTACAGGACTTTTCTTGCACTCGGCCCATGGTTCAGTGTTTCGTTTATACCGTTGTGATACCATCTACACTTGCTTTTGCTATACACAAAGTTGCGTATACCCATACAGAAATGGAAAATTTCATAAACCACATTTCAGGGGGGAAAAATGTCACTTAGGTCCTTTCTGCACTCAACGATTCAAATTGTAAGCTTTAGTTTATGAGCTTGGTAATCAGCGGAAGTGGGTTTGATTCGTTACTCCTCCGACAAGGGCTTATACAAGTTGTATTCAAATTATTCCAATATCATAGACATAAGCCGAGTGCTGTTCGCACGTCTCATTTTTAATGAAGATAAATGTAATTGATTTCATTTTAACTTCGCTTTTGAGGCTATATAAGACAGGCTCACTACTCATTTTTCAAGTGAGATTCAGGTCACTACTCAGGTTTCTGTTCGAGGCAAGATTCCCTTATCGGGTATCGAAGCGGACAAGAAGAGTGAAAAGTGTTGTCGGAAAGTCAAATTAAATATTTGAGATTTAATTAAGTATACTAATAACAATACGAGGTGGACCGCGGTGGATCAGTGGTAAAGCGTTCACCTCTGGTGCTTGGAGTCTCGGGTTCAAACCCTGCTCCCGCCAAGTGAACTTTGTGGTGGACAAACACCGTGTGCGTGAGTTTTCTCCTGGTTCCCCCGTTTCCTCCCACTTTCTTCATTCCACCATTTTATTCATCTCTCATCATCACCGTCTCCCTTAGCCTAACCGGCATAATCGTGGGACGTAAAACTCAAAAATTTCATTTCATTTCAATAATACGAGGTGTGAAAAAAAACAAAAAGAACATACATACACCAACTCTAATGGCGTTTAAACAAAAGGACACAAAAGCATTTGATTGATTTGATTTTTAATTCAGTGTGTCTTTCAACAGCAAGCTATATGAAACGTGGACCTACAGTTTAACGTGGAATCCAAACACATGAGCTCACACTGCGAATCGAACGCGGGTCTTTCACCCCACAGGCGTGTACGCTAACCTCTTCGCCAAGAGGAAGCTCAAAAAGACATGAAGGTTGAATCATGTGGCTTCTAGGTTTCTGAAAAAAAAATGAAGAGTAGAACGAAAATAACTCGATTTTTTTAAAACTTTTAATAGTGTGAAAAAGTTGCCTTCTGATGTGGGAAAACACCAACAGGAGCAAGCTTTGAGGTGCCGCAAGTACGATAAAGTTAAATTAATTTGACATTTCTTGTTGAGCTTCCTTGTGCCTATGTGAATAGTGTGCGCACCTCTACCGCAGGAGATCCGGGTTTCATTCCCGGTGATTGCTCATGTGGTTTGGATCCCACGTTAATCTGTAGATCTTTGTCTTATATAGGTTCATTGCAAGAAGGAAATGAAATGAAATCTTTAAGCTTTACGTCCCACGGTTACGCCGGCTAGGCTAAAGGAGAAGGTGATGATGAGAAATGAGTGATATGTGGAAGGAAGGAAGCAAGTCGGAGGAAAACAGGAGAACCCCGAGAAAACCCACCAACAATGCCTTTGTCCACTACAAAGTCCACTTGGCTCGAGCTGGAATTGAAAACTGCTACAAGGAGAACTAACCTAAAATCATTACATTTCTTAATCTATGTCAGCTCCTTTCATTCTTTTATTTGCACTACAAAAAAACCTTGATTGTACGTACTTACATATTATGTTTCCTCATTGAAGAAACCAACTTTGTGGAGGTGAGGAAGAGGGGATTATGTGCATGGTAATTTAAAAGAAAATCATAAGGCAGAAATTTGCAAGAAATCGATTTGTTTTAAACCGAAAAAATAATGTATATTAAGATATAAGTATTACTACAATATTCCTCTTCCCTATTCCCCCAAAGTTTGCTTCTTCAATGAAAAGCAGGACAAGTACAATTACGGTTTTCATAGTACAAATAAAACAAAACTGAAAGAGGTTGAAATAGAACATAAAATTCCAAATCTATGAAACGTTGTCATAATTGCGGCAGCTCAAAGCTGGCTTCGACTACCCTAATATATATATATATATATATATATATATATATATATATATATATATTGTATTTTTTTACAACCAAAGACAACTTCCCCGCACTATTAGAAATTAAAACAAAAAATCGCTCCATCCGAACGTAGATGTCATGAACATCTGTTAAAATATAGGATTTATTATTTGTTTTTCAGATTATAAGACATTTGTTCTCTCCCATTGTACGCCGAAAATGAAATGAAATCTTTGAGTTTTACGTTCCACGGTTATGCCGGTTAAGCTAAAGGAGACGGTGATGATGAGTGATGAATGAAATGGTGGAATGAAGAAAGTGCGAGGAAACGGGAGAACCCCGAGAAAATCCACGCACACGGTGTTTGTCCACCACAAAGTTCACTTGGCGAGGGCTGGGATCTAACCCGGGACCCCAAGCACCAGAGGTGAACGCTCTACCACTGAGCCACCGCGGCCCCCATTGTACGTCGAATAGTCGGCCTAATGCTTTACTCATTTCCTCTTAGAAAGACACCTTATCTTTGTAATGTGTTTTAATCTTCATTTATGGAGAGTAAATATAAAAGCCCTATTAAGTTTTGTCGTAACGTATGACTTCCTTTTCTTGTGTGAACAGTTTGGAACATGATCAACTAGCTAGACAGAATTATCGTGCTTGTCTGCCAGCTGATTAGTGCAAGTAATCTGCATTGTTTTTTATTACCAGAATTTGTATTGTGGTCCTATAATCCAGCTTTCTTAAGGGAGTAGGATGAGGAACTAGATTTCTGGGCTTTAAACAGCTATGGCCACGTTTGCACGTCACGTGTGAGGGATGACGTCCTTCGGCGATCACACTATCCGAAGAAATGGGAAGAAGAAAGGATTGGGGAAGAAATGAAGGTACCATCCCGGAATTTGTCGTGTGAATGAGGAAAGCCCAGGAAAACATTTTGGATAGCTGGCGTGGAAAAGCTTTTTACACATTTTCTAGCGAGTGTCCCCACCACGAATCGATCCCGGTACTGCTCATCCAGCTCTCTTAATCCAGCAATGCAATGTGGTGAGAAAGGATAGGTTTACTAATTGGTGTTAATGAATCGCGATCTGTACTTACAAACTGTATCGGACACAACTCTCATCATGGTTTGGAGCTCATGTACCTAGGTAAATATTAGTAGGCTCCGCCCTTTATAGCGTTACTTTTGTATAAGAACGTAAAAGGAAAATCTATATATTTTTACTTTCGAAGTACACTTCAAATACATGATGGATACGTTAGTTTTGCTTGAACTGTGTGGGAGGTACGGTGGCTCAGTTGTTGAGCGCTTATCTCTGGTGCATGGGGTACCCGGTTCGGTCCCGGGCCAAGTAAATTTGTAGTGGACATTATGATGTTTGAGGATTTCTCGGAGTACTCCCGTTTCTTCCCACATTCTCATTCCACTAACTTGTCCACTTGCCTTAATCATCGCCTCTTTTAGCCTAACAGGCATAATCGTTGGACGTCGGACTGAAGGATTTGCTTGAGCGGTATGTCGCGTGTTTTATTTATATACAAATTTTGTCTGTAAAGTAAAGCATAAAGTGAAGTACCCTCTGAAATTTGCTGTAATAATCTAGAGTTATGCAGCCAATGCCAGTTTTCTCTAAAGACTTCAAATGTCCATTGTACTGGAACACAAAAGACGAGAATGACATTTGAGCACATTGTTCACTGTTACTGTTTTGATGTCTCTCTCGAACTCGTTCTTTCTTTCTTTCTCTCTGCAACAATCGGATAGTAACCTCTGATGTTATGCATGCTCTGGGGTTACGTCAAAAAAAGAAAAAAAAAAAAACGTGTTTGGTATTGATTGTGCCGCGATATGCAAATATCCAGCAACACACATCGCTATTTGCAAATACAGACTGTGTATCTATCGATTTGCTTTTCTCTTAGAAACACGAATGATTTTATTTACTTTGTTTTATTTGTATGTTTTTATAATGAGCTCAATATTTATGTACGAGAACGTTAAGGTCACAACCATCACTATTTAAATTTATTCAGGTGAAGAGAGAAATTTTGCACAATAAAGAGCATTTATTTTTCAGTGTATTTAATAGTAGTTTCTAAGTCATCGATTGTTTTAATACAAGGCATTGTTCTAATGTTTGAAACACAACATAGTCCATCCTTATTGAGCAGTAATATTGACGCAATTTGAAGAAGGCACGTGGGAGTCAGTGGTTGAGAGCTTGCTTCTGGTGCGTGGGGTTCCTAGTTCGATTTCCAGCGAAGTAAGTTTGTGGTGGACAACATCCTGTCCGTGGGATTTCTCGAGGTATTCATGTTTTTTTTTCATACTCTCCTTCCACCAATTCTTCCGTCATGATTCACTTGCATTAATCATCTCTCTCCATTAGTGGGCCGCAGTGGCTCAGTGGTAGAGCGTTCACCTCTGGTGCTAGGGGTCCTGGGTTTGATCCCAGCCCGCGCCAAGTGAACTTTGTGGTGGACAAACACCGTGTGCGTGGGTTTTCTCGCGGTTATCCCGTTTCCTCCCACTTTCTTCATTCCACCATTTCCTTCATTACTCATCATCACCGTCTCCTTTAGCCTAACCGGCATACCCGTGGGACGTAAAACTCAAAGATTTCATTTCATTTCATTTTTCTCTCCATTAGTCTAAAGGGCATAAACCTGGGACGTTAAACTGAAAGATTTCATTACATATTATTTCCTAAAAAGACAAGTATGCTGTTAACAACACCACTCTGGCGATAGCACGCGCACTAATGTTAGAAACGTACAGGTAGGTGACAAATTAGATTGTTTGTTTATACTGTGCTGATGGAATATTTGTCCCAGTACGTAGGTTGACGTCAACACTCCGTGATTCAAATATGTTGTGATTTTGATATATTGAGGCTACGCGATACAATTATTGTGGTTTCTAGTACAAAGTGAGCCTGTGGTTAACGGTAAAAGTAGCCAGGCTTCTGGAAAACATTCCTACTCTGACTAAAAGCGTTCTTCAACTAAATGTTCCTGGTGCTATGTGCTGTGCTGGCATGGCATTGGATTGCGCACTGTATATATTGACAGGATATAAACTTGGCAAAGACAATATGGGCAGGATTAATTCAGGTTTACCTTTCATGGACGCAAGTACGTAGGACAGAGATAAAAGCCAGTGGTCCCGAGTAGGGTAGTTGCTCACGCTCTCGTCTTTGGTACGAGCGCTCCCAGGTTCGACTCCTAGTGGGGGACACGTGGTCCGAACAGAGTGAAAGCATTTTAACTTTTTTTTTCATTTCTTTCAGTTTTAACGTCCCACGATTAAGCCTGTTGGACTAAGGAAAGTATATGATTAAAGTAAGAGAATGATGATGAAAGAATATATAGAATGAAAATGTGGGAGGAAAATGGATTACCCCGAGGAAACCCACGGACATAATTATATTTACCACAAACTTACTTGGCCGGGAATCGAATCAGGGAGCAGAAGTAAACGCTGTACCACTGAGCCACAGTACTGCCGACAACTTTTTCAGGCCAGCCATTCTGGGTGTTTTCTTTTTTTTAATCAATTCAGAACAGGTAAATGCTGTGATGATACCTTAAGTAATGGTCCCAGGCTGCTTCCTTACTTCGTCCCCACTTTCCAGGGTAGTATGATGTCGACGTATGCCATCTCTCATGTGACGAGCTAACATGACCACAGATTTAGAAAGCCCATGATTCAAATTCTTAATCCTAAGGGATATAAACCAGTCATTTAAACCTGAAGTCAGTTTACTGCTCTCCTTCTCAACAAACCACACGGAGAGAAAGGGAGACAGGAAACCTACCGTTGTTTAATACAGTATTGACAGACAAACAAGAACATTAATAACGTAATCGATGGTTTTGCACTCACATTGTTTGTGGATCAATGATTACACACATTTTCAACCCTTGCTTTCAATATTTCTACATAGACCTCTCCCCCCACAACGTTTCACTCTCTTCTTTTTCTGAATATAAAAGCGCATTCGTGTTAACAACTTAAATTTAAAATAATAGAACACAAAAGCCTTACTGAATACGATTTGTCTTTGTATTGACTCTGATAATAGTAAATGACAATAAGTAAAAATCTTAGGAATTAATTAATATAGTTTTTTCTTTCTTTTCTTTTTTCTTTTCTTTTTTCTTTTCTTTCTTTTTTTCTTTCTTTTTTTTTTTTTTTTTGAAAATTCAATTTTCACTTGCACATTCTTGTGCTAATTCTGCTTATTTAAAAGTTTCGTTTTTCACGTAGAACAATCTGGAATAATTTCGGACACAAAAGGAAAACACAGAGTGTTTGAAACAGTCAGTTTCCAACTCGGATGATGAACTAAAGTGCTCATACTATTTCAATCATGCACGTAATTTTCTCGTGAATAAAACCTAAATAGTTATTTTGACCAATAACAAACAGAATGTGTCTACACAATATTTAGAATATTAAGTATAAAAGGCAGCTCAATCATTCCCGTTAATGACTAATTTTCCACAATAATCCTGAAAGATTAGTTTATTCTTATTTTATTTTTTTTTTTTTAAATTACGAATTCTTTCGTGAGAAAGCAAACTTCAATATATGTTACAAATGCTCACTACGTACAGATATTTTTATTGTTGACTTACCTATAAATTGAAATCATCTGCTTCATCTAGGTTCACTGGAGTATTTGAGGAGAAGATTTAAATCTACGAGAGCCTATTAAAAATATATGTTACATGCTAAAATAGCTGTCAAGATGAGCTTTCTGCTCTTAACACATACTTTTTTCTTTTTTTTTTAAAAAAAAAAAAAAACTTGGCTATTCTTTTGTGTCGCATTTCAAAGATATTTTGTATACACGACTCCAAAAGTGCATTACCACCTGCAATTCTCCTTTTCCTGCAATAGCAGGCAACCCAAAAAGCTCGGCGCTTCTGTTGGTTGCGAAATCGAAAGGCGTTGGACCAAACCTCAATTTTGTAACAAATATATCAGTGTGGCAAACTGCAAATAAGAGAATAAAACAAATTGTTAAGAATGACAACTTTATTATTGTGACGGAGTTGGATGACATCGAAAGTTAGAAAATGATCTTACTTAAGTAGTTCAAACAAGATGAATGGCAAGAAACAGATATCAGAGAAAACCATTTCTCTCTTTCCATCCGGAAGAAGAATTTCATAAAAAAGAAAAAAATACATAATGTAAAGGTTTAATATAAAAGACAATCTCAAAATTTTCAAAGCTGACACCCGAAAGGCAAGAACAACTGAAACGAAATGAGTGAAATTGTGCACAGATATTGCAGACGTAAAATGAAGGAATACGGCTCTCGTATTTTAATGAAAAAACGGTTGGGTGGGGCATGGGACCCTCCAAACATTTGATCACGAAATATCAAAAGTACTGGTAACAGGATGTCAGATGTGTGTAAAGAACATAAAGAATTGCAGCGAAACTTTACGTATGGACAATACGAAAAAACAAACAAATACGTTTCTTTTATTTTCTACGGAATAACGGTTTTAGGGGGCAAAAGCCCCAACCCAAAATTTTGAAAGTTGACTCCCAAAAGGAAAAAAGAAGTGAACCGAAGTAAACGATATTGTGGACAGAAATTGTAGACGTATAATGACAAAAAAGGGTTTTGAATTTTCCTTGAAAAACCGGTTGGGTGGGGCACGAACCCCTCCAAACTTTGATCACAAAATACCAAAGTGCTAGTAACAATATGTCAGATATTTGTAAAGGATATGGAGAATTGCAACATAATTTTGTGTATGGACAATACGCAAAAATAAACGAACACGGGTTATATATGTTCTGCGGAAAAAACATTTTAGGGGACAAGATTCATAAAACAAAATTTTGAAAGATGACACACGAAAGGCAAAAACAAGTTAACCAAAGTGAATTAAATTGTGCACAGATATTGTAGAAGTAAAATGACAAAAAACGGCTTTTGTATACTCCTGCAAAAAAAAGGTTGGGTGGGGCAAAGACCCCTCCAAACCTTTGATCACGAAATATCGAAAGTACTAGTAACAACACGTCAGATGTGTGTGTAAAGGACATGAAGAATTCCAACATAACATTGTGTATCGACAAGACGCCAAATATAAATGCATACAGTTTTTTTTTATTTTCTGCGGAGAAACGGTTTTTAGGTTGCAAAAAAACACACCCCAAAATTTTGAAATGTGTTGCTGAATGCTAAGAGGAAGTGAACAAAAGTGTATGTAATTTTGCACAGACATTGTAGACGTGAAATGATTATATGGGTTTCGTATTTTCCTTCAGAAAACTATTGGGTGAGGCACCGAACCATCCAAACCTTTGATCATAAAAAATCAAAAGTGCTAGTAAAGGTTTTTCAGATGTGTGTTAAGGATATGAAGAATTTCAACATTGTGTATGGACAATACGCAAAAAATAAACATATACTGTTTCTTTATTTTCTGCGGAAAATTTGTTTTAGGGGCAAAATCCCTCACCAAAAATTTTGAAAGTTTACACCCGAAAGGCAAAAAGAATGAACCAAAGTGAATGAAGTTGTGCCCAGATTTTGTAGGCATAAAATGAGGGAATACGGGTTAAGTATATTCATGGGAAAAAGGGTTGTTTTGGGGCACCGACCTCTCCAAACCTTTCATCACGAAATATCGAAAGTGCTAGTAACAGTATGTCAGATGTGTGTAAAGGACATGAATAATTGCAAAATAACTTTGTGTATGGACAATACGCCAAAAATAAACGAATCTGTTGCTTTTATTTTCTGTGGGAAAACGGTTTTAGGGGGCTAAAGAGCCCACCCCAAAATTTTTAAATTTGATTCCCGAAAGGTAAGAAGAAGTGAACCAAAGTGAATGAAATTTTGCACAGATATTGCAGATATAAACTGAGGAAATACGAGTTTTTTATTTTCCTGTAAGAAACGGTTAGGTGGGGCACGGACCCCTTCAAACCTTTGATCATGAAATATCAAAAGTGCTAGTAACAGTATGTCTGATGTAAAGGACATGAAGAATTTGAACGAAAGATTTTGTATGAACAGTACGCAAAAAATAAACTAATACACGTCTTCATATTTTCTGTGGATAAATGGTTTTAGGGGGCAAAAGCTCGCACTCAAATCTTTGAAAGTTGACGCAAGAAAAACAAGAAGAATTGGACCGAAATGAATTAAATGTGCACAAGTATTGTAGAGGTAAGATGAGGGAATATGTTTTTCGCATCCTTCCTGAAAGAAAAAAAACTGTTGAGTGGACCGAAGCTTTGAGGGGCAAGAGGTGTGGACCAGGCACGTAGCCAGGATTTGGTGAAGGGGGGGGAGAGACGTGACATGAAACACTGAAGGCCCGATCAATCTAAACTACTTTACGATCAACATATATTGCTTTGTTAGGACAATATAATGAGGATATGTTACTAAGTATTTTAATAACAAACTACGAAGAAATCTCGAGTAAAATAATAAAAAAATGTATTGAAAATGATTTTACAATATTTACGTTCTTCCTCTGAACATTCAAATATAACAATTTTCCTTTCATTACGATCTCAACTATTATAAAAAGTACATATTCAGTATTATAAAAAGTACACTCATGTCCAAAATGATTGTCGCATACCTATGACTGTCTTCTTGTAAGAATATAATTTGATAATGATTTTGCAGGGTACTTTTAATATTGATACCATGTGTATAATCGGGAAATGTATAGACCCTATTTGTGGTAAATTTCATAGAAAAAGAATTAGAAATACGAAAATTAGAGTGAGTAAAATGAAATGTTGCTAAATGAACAAGAAAGTTTTATTTTTTTATTGTTCTTATTTACTGATCTTTTGACAAAATTTGTCATTTACATGTCTTTGCCGATTATACACATACTAACATTGTACGAAATACTGGGCGAATTCGTTATCAAATTATACTCCTACAACAACATATTTATAGTCTTGCGACAATAATTTTGGAAATGAGTTTACAAACTCAATAATGTCTTGTAAAATATTTTACAATATCTGCGTTCCTTTCTTTGTTGAATCAAATGTTAACAGAACTTTCTTTTTACATAATTTTTTGTTTTTATTATTCCTTCAACTATTGTCTGGTCCAAATGAGAAGTTAAAGGAGTAGTAGAAAATGTTTTTGAAATAACATGTTTGATACTGCAAGGATGCGATGACGAAAAATTATTATCAAAAATGTCCACGCTGTTGCACAACTGGCAATATGCTTTCAGAAGCTTTAAGTCTCCCTGACTAGTAGCAGAAATTCTAAGAATTGCGTAACTTCCGGAAATTTGTGTAAAATTTCGTTTACTTCTGTTCAATTTCTTTGCCTATCGGGCGTCAACTTTCAAAATTTTGCGTGGGGCCTTTTGCCCCTTAAAACTTTTTTCCGCAGAAAATAGGAGACACGTGTTCGTTTATTCCATGTGTAATATCTACTTGCCAAATTTTATCAAAATCGAAGTGTTACACATCGGAAGTGTTACTTGTTAGTAACTAATATTCTTTAAAATTTTGGAGGCGCGGTGGGTCAGTGGTAGAGCGTTCACCTCCGCTGCTTGGGGTTCCATGTTCAATCCCAGCTCGCCATACAGTACATGAGTGACAATTTATATTATGATAGAATATACTATGAATTTTAATAGAAAAAGTGCAGACACTCGATAATTATTACGTAGTAAGATTTCAATAGATTCAGTGCTTGATCGTGCCGTGTGTGGAGTTATGAAATAATTATCGCCTTTCCCTTGACCCTCTGGTATGCACGGGATAAAATGGGTTTCGATCCTATTTTATTTACATTGGATAAAGTAGGAAACTATGCTTTAGTCCCTACCTTGAACATATTCTGGTTCGGAGGGTAGGTTTCCGAGACGAGACGAAACGTCTCTTGAAATGCCCCGTCTCGCCTCATGTCTCAAAAATGCAAACACAGTTTTTGAAATTGTTTAAAATTTTATTAACTCGGAATAAATTATTGCTTTCGAAAGTATACCAGCGTTTATTATTTCCGTTCTATATCCTTCTAAAGTAATAGATACTGAAATTGGTTTCAAGGCTGTTTCTGAGTGAATACTTTCTTCAAAATAATATTAAAAATTATAGAAAGATTTTCGAGACATTCGAGTCGAGTCGAGGTTTTTACGAACAGTCTCGACTCGACTCGAAAATTAGAGTCGAGAAATACGTTTGTTTCGACACGTCTCGAATTTTACAAAGTGTGTCTCGACTCGAATTGCAGTCGAGATTCGACACATGTCGACTCGTGCGCATCCCTAAGTAATCATATTTTAAATGTGCAATATTACCTCGCGAAAAATGACACCGAAGTTAATTTACCAAAGTCTACTATCTTCTTGTTAGATTAGTGGTCGTTTTTTAGGATAGATTATGCAAAGTCAGATATGGTTATGTATGTTTACACTTTCGTTTCTTTCTTTCAAGGGGGCGCGGTGGCTCAGTGATAGAGCGTTTACCTCCGGTGCTTGGTGTCCCGGGGTCGAACCCAGCTCACGCCGTGTGGACTTTGTGGTGGACAAACACCATGCTCGTGGGTTTTCTCGGGGCTCTCCCGTATCCTCCCACTTTCTTCATTCCACCATTTCATTCATTTTTCATAATCACCGTCTCCTTTAGCCTAACCGGCATAAAGTGGGACGTAAAACTCAAAGATTTCATTTTTTCTTTCTTTCAACATTTATTCCTATCTATTCCCATTTATTATTAATAATTTATTTCTTGCATTTATTAATAACTATCTGAAAATTCATTATTCGCATGGTGGCTGTATTTGGAAATCCCCGTTGACTTCAGCGAGTACGAAAACTATGGATTTGACATTAATATCGGTCATTTTGGAATATTTTTACATGTTAGGGTATACCTCCGGTACCCCGATCCGCAACCAAATGGGGTGAATTTGGAAGCTAATGCAATCGGAGTTTCACCATTGATCTCAGAGACGCCAAAACTATGAATTCGACACTAATATCGGTCACACTCTACTACTTTTACATGTCCCTCTAAACGTCTTCTGAAACCTTCTGGTTCGATTAAAAAAAAAAAAAAGAACGCTTCATTTGATCTGGGACCTGGACCAAGGTACCCGAGATCAAAATTTGGTAACTCTCAGTCCTCTCGCCTGGTCTCCAGGCATGACACAGATACATATAGGGATGCGCACGAGACGAGTCGAGACAGGATTTTTCTGACAAAATTCGAGTCGAGACACGGCTCTTCCAATAGTGAAATATACATTTTTCGAGTCGAGATATCACTGTTTCAGCACATTTTCGAGACCAGACAGCCACAAATCTTGTCTTTTGAGCATCCCTAGATACATACATACAGACAGACACATAAACACGCTTTTTATTTTATTTAAATTAGAAAAAATGAAATCTTTGAGTTTTACGTCCCACGGTTATGCCGGTTATGCTAAAGGAGACGGTGATGATGAGTAATGAATGAAATTGGTGGAATGGAGAAAGTGTGAGGAAACGGGAGGACCCCGAGAAAACCCACGCACACGGTGTTTCTCCACCACAAAGTTCACTTGGCGGGGGCTGGGATCGAACCCGTGACCCAAGTACCAGAGTACCACTGAGCCACCGCGACCCCTTATTTATATTAGATTAGGTGTATTTCAAACTGTGTTTCTTCCAGAAATGTTTTTAGGGGGCACTGCCCGCCCGGATCTCTGAGAGTACCCCCGGAAGAGACCAAAATAATACGTGTATAATATAATAATAAATAGAATAATATCAACAGTGTCTCCCGGAATACGAAATGTGCCCCCGGGAAACATAGTTTCTGGAAGAAAAACTAATTTTAAACACAACAGATAGAACCAGCGGCGCCGACTATCCAAAATGTATGTGGGTGTATATCAATGGCGGGGCGTGTTATAAGTTTTCAGGGGAGTCTCGATATTGTTTTTTTTTATTATTATTATTGATTTCTTTTCAGTTAAAATCTTTTATGAACACTGTCATAAAGGGCTGTGCTGTGATAAAGTAAAATATACCGGTAATATAAGGATAAGTTGGGGCTGTCCTAGCTCAGTTGGTAACACGGCTGACTTAAACGTAAAGAAATAGGTTTAAGCCCGTGTTCAAGTTTAATTACTGTAATGCATATTCCCAATATATACAATCGTGATATTTAGTGTATATTTTCAACAACTTACATGATACACAATGAGTGCAAGAAGCAGTGATATTATCAACACGTTACTAAAAGAAAATACTACATTCATACAAATTAAAATAAAAAAATCTATATATATAAAAGAGAACGTACAAATCCTTTGTCCGCTCATCACGCTAATACGGCTGAACCAATTTCTTTTATTTTTGGGGGGTTATTAGGATTTGGACCCTAGATGGTTTTTATCATATCACTTTAATTTTCAATTACCAGTGTCTTGAGATAATTGACCATTCAGGTGTCCATTACGTACAAATCCTTTGTTAGTTCATCATAGGTATAAAAATAAACGTATTTATATGCAACCCGCATGACCGTGTCACTCGGCGGGTTAACATACATGACAGGCGTTATAATGGTTTTTATCATATCACTTGAAAGCGAAAAAGTAAAAATTATCTAAGTAACAAAGTTTATTGCGTTCGGAGGTGACCGCAGCGAAGCGGGGCGGGTTAACATAAATGACAGGCGATATAATGTTAACATTTACTGCAATCTTCTATGGTTTTTATCATATCACTTGAAAGCGAAAAAGTAAAAATTATCTAAGTAACAAAGTTTATTGCGTTCCGGGGTGACCGCAGCGAAGCGGGGTGAACGCTGCTAGTATCATCATAAAAGAAAATAATTTTAATGTTACTGCAGAAAGATTTTGTTGTGGACATAAAGTAAAGTGACTAAATTAGTGTGTTCCTTGGTTGCTTTTGCACAAACAAACTTGAAACGAACAATTAAGCTTTAGAGGTTAGAGATTTTCACTTCCATCTCGATGTTTTAATTGTTTATTTTTTGATAGTGGCAAGTGAGAAATATTTATTTCATTATGTTTCTATGAACCTAAAAATCTTGCCTGCAGCGCCCTGACAAGATTATTTGTGTAAGTGGTGGAGCCAGGTAGCATCCTCGTAGTCGGCGCGCATGGACAAAACAACCTCTAGCATTTTTTACACAGCACATGGTTGTTTGACGTAGAACGTTGCTACTATGCTAGCGAGTTCCACAGCCGGAGGCAGCATTCTGTTATATCGTTGTAATGAGTCGCGTGTTAAAATACTCCTAGTACCAGCGTTTTCATTCTTCTATTGACCTTGAAGTACAAAACAAATGCCTTTCGAGGAATACAAGTTCCCTTTAATTCATTAAGTTGATATAGAAATGACCTTCCAACCTATGCTGTGCATAAATGTTGGAAGTCTTTCTAAAACGAGCGGAACGAGCGAGGAATATTTATCAAACGGCTCGACTCGAAATTCGACGTCAAAAACAGTGGCTCGTCTTGGAACTCGATTCGAGAAAATTACCTTTGATTCGACTCGAAACTCGACTTGAATTCGAGTCAAGTTTTAGCTCGACTCGTACCCATCCCAAGGCATTAGAAAAAATGGCAACTTATTATTATTTTGCTAAACTAATTATATAATAATAACAATGTTGTTATGTAAAATTAAAAATACAGAATATAGAGAAGCGTAGGATATGCAAACTAATCTGAAAGAACTCCAATATTACATGCCATCAAGAAACTATTTTCTAATAGTACAGTAGACCTGCTCGTCAGAACTCCGTTTATTCATATTAACCCCTTTCTGTATATCGTTAATTATGGTACCCTTGTTTTCAGGGTGGGAATTACCGGGGGATGAGGGGAACAGACAATGAATGACACGGAGAATCAGTCGTATTAGCAAATGCTAAAACAAATTTTATGCTCTTACTCACTTTCACTCATGGGGGCGCGGTGGCTCAGTGGTAGAGCGTTCACCTCTGGTGCTTGGGGTCCCGGGTTCGATCCCAGTCTCCGCCAAGTGAACTTTGTGGTGGACAAACACCGTGCTCGTGGGTTTTCTCGGGGTTCTCCCGTTTCCTCCCACTTTCTTCATTCCACCATTTTCACTCATCTCTCATAATCACCGTCTCCTTTAGCCTAACCGGCATAATCGTGGGACGTAAAACTCAAAGATTTCATTTCATTTTCACTTTCACTCACGTGTCTGCTCACTACGGACGCATCGTAAGCATATACATTAACATATAGCCACGAGAGAATATATAAGCCGAACTCAGATTTTGAGTACAGTGTCAAAGGTTCATTTCCATAAACTGTAGTCCACTTATGTTCCGCAATAGTAGTCCACTTATGTTCTATGAAATCCACTTGTTCTATTTATTGGATATTACAAATATTATGCAAACTTGCAAACTAAAATGAAATATAACAAAAATTAAAACAAGAGGGTAATCGATACAAATGTAGAGCATGGATATGACATGCCCGAGTATGATGGAAGAAGCTTTTTGTTTACTTCTTTGCCAACCACTAAGAGCAATTAGTACCAGAGGTGGCCATTTGCCACTGGGCTCGCTCTCACCTGTCTCAACTGGGCTCGCGCTCACTCGGGCTCGCGATCATCTCTCCCAACTGGGCTCGTGATACCTCGCGCTCGCACTCACTAATCTTATCTGGGCTCGCACTCACCCGGGCTCGCGCTCATCTCTCTGGACTGGGCATGCACTCACCCGGGCTCGCGCTCACTTGTTTCAACTAGACTCGCGATCACTAGCGCTCGCGATCACTTCTCCCAACGGGCTCGCGCTCACTCGGCTCGCACTCACTCGGGCTCGCTCTCACTTCTCTCCACTAGGCTTGCACTCACCCGGGTTTGCGCTCACTCGCGCTCGCGCTTAGTTCTTTCAACTGAGCTCGCACTCACTCGGACTCACGCTCACTTGTCTCAACTGGGCTCTCGCTCACTTGGGCTCACGCTCTCTTCTCTCGACTGCGCTCGCGCCCTGGCTCATTTCTCTCAATTGGGCTCGCGCTCATTCGGGCTCGGGCTCAGTTCCCTCAATTGGGCTCGCGCTCACGTATTTCATTGGGGTTCGAGCTCACTTCTCTGAGTCGGGCTCGCACTGATTTGTTTCATTGAGGCTCGGACTCAATTATTGAGCCCGAGCCCAGTTGAGCGCAAGAGCAATGCTCGCGAGCTTCGTACACCTTAATGGGCTGATTAATGGCGTATGCCCCCTCCAATTTCAACTCCTGATGGAGTTGTTACAATTAATCGGAGTTTTTTACTTTTCCTATTTTTTGCGGCAGCCCAAACTATTATCTAAATCGATTTTTGTTAAAATAATGTGAGTCACTTTTATATCGATTAATCATTGTTTCTGTTTGCAGAATCTACGTGGATAGAGCTATCATTTAGTTACAAAATAAGTTTTATTCTTATCTCATAGAAATACTTGACACGTTAATACTAAACTTCGTTAAAACAGCTGCTTCAAGAAATTTTGCAGCACAGAAATATCGGAAAACAATTTTGGGGAAAGGGTATCTCCTTTTTTTTTCGCTATGACTGAAAGTATCTGAGATATATTTCATTTTGCTTTAGAAAAACGTACGATAGGTATTAAAGAGGTATTAAAATCTAGACTTTGACTAGCAGTAGACCTAATTCAGTAGAAAATAGAGCTATTAATGCTATATATGAGTTGTCAGATACAAAAATAAAATAATAAGGATGTTGCAGGGTTTAATGTATTAAACGTGGGCGGACTTTAAGGAACTTGAAATAAAATGCTCCTGATATTGAAATCTGGGCTTTGACTACTAGTAGGCCTAGTTCCTCAATAGAAAAAAGGCTATATGACTAACGTCATATAGGAGTTATCAGACATCAGAATAAAATATTAAGTGTGTTGCAGAGTTCAAGTCTTAAGACTGTCATCACACTTGCAGACCAATACTCATCAAATGAATCTCTTTCTTATTTACTAAGATCAAAACAATTTATGAACCAAAAAAAAAGTTTAGTGTTAGTAAATAAGAAAAAGATTTGTTTGAGTATTCGTCTGCAAGCACGATTGCAGCACTAAGAAGCAAGGCCTAAATATATCTGAGTATGATGATTTCGTTTTAAAAAACAGTCCTGTTAGCAAGCAAATTCTATTATGTAAGTATTCATGCCGAATCATAAAATTATTTTAATGCAGTTGATGAACTGTCAGGCTTATAAGAAAAATTTGGTTCGAAAATTTCCAGGGCCAAAATTAGACTTACTGTCGCCTATGCTTCACACATTAAACTTGCAACATCCCTATTTTATTCTGATATATGATAACTGCTATACGACATTAGTAGCTCTGCTTTCTACCGAGTTATTTGGTCTATTTGTAATTGTAGTCAAAAGCTAGATTTTAATACCCAGGGCATTTTATTACAAGTTCCTCAAGGTCTGCCCAAGTTTAATACAACGCAACTCCGCAACGTCCTTATTATTTTTTTATACCTGATAGATAAGTCATATAAGATAGTAGCTCCATTTTCTGCTTAGGAAGTAACTAACACCTGAATTTCAATATTCGGTGAATTTTATTATAAGTCCCCTAAGGGAGCTTATGTTTGCTATCGGTGAGCTTTTGTCCGTCCCTATAATATAAGACTGTCGTGAGCTTATGTCCGGTGAGCTTATGTCCGACACCCACATTACGCATAGATATCTCTTGTTTTTAACTAATACACAGATTCTTAGATTTTGATTTTTATTTATTTATATTTTTGTGAAAAGACAGCTTTAGAAGTAAAATTAGAAGTAGAAATTTAAGGAGACATTACAGGTATTCAACATTCGTGAAATTCCAGAACTTATAATAACAAGAGCTAAACGTTTGTTAAAGGAAGTAACAGGATCTGATATAAGTGACTATAAGTGTTGGTTAAAACCATTTTATAATAAAACAGCTACCTCTGTGGAAGCTAAAAGCAAACCAAAAGGAAAAGAGAGCTTTCTCTGACCCCTTTATATCGGTTTGTATGTAACACAACAAAATAATAGTACTTCAGAGGGTATTGCAATGTAAATGGTCTCATAGGCTCCAGTAATACTTGCAGGAGTTCCGGCCTATCCTACAGGGACATGCTAATAAAAGCATTAAAAATTAGCGATTTTTGAGATGTTTTGGTAGTGTATACTTCCAGAGCAATAACTTTTATATGTAGAGAGAAGGAAATGTAGAAAAAATATTTTCTAATTTTTAAAATGTATTTTTAATCGGAGGGGGCTTGTAAGAGAAGTAACACGGATAAAAATTTAAAAAACTTTTTGTTGCTTCAAACTAAAAGAAGAAAACTTTCCTACTATATTAATTGTCGTATACAACAATCAGGGCCGAACTTCAGCGGATTGAACCGATTGCTCCCAGTCGGGTCCCGCGCTAGAGTGTAATCTACTATCCAGTGCCATCTTAGCAGCATATGTGCTGCTGGCAACCCTTAGCTCTTTCGTCAGGTATGTGCTAATCTTCACGGTAATAAGATTTGATAAATCCGCAATGAAAATATTGTGTCAAACAACATCAAAATCGAGTTATAACCAGGGGTAAAAATGGATCTGAAAAGGTTGAGGAACGCATGACGACATGCCGTCCCTTGTGCCTATCTTTGCCCACTATATTTTTTAGGAAGTGGAGGGTAGCCATATATATTTTTGGAAGCGGGGGATGATGTCCCCCGTGTTTTCCCTCACTTTTAACTCTGGTTGTAACAAACGACACGCCATCGTCTCAGGGTAGCTTTCGAAAAAGACTTTAATGAAAGGAGGTGTGTGTGTGTGTGTGTGTGTGTGTGTGTGTGTATGTGTATGTGTATGTGTGTGTTGTGTGTGTGTGTGTGTGTGTGTGTGTATGTATGTGTATGTGTGTGTTGTGTGTGTGTGTGTGTGTGTGTGTGTGTATGTGTGTGCGTCTTATTTTTTTGGATGTTAAATTGCTATCTTTCTTTTTTAATAGCCCATTGACTTATATGAGGAAGTATTTTTCTTTTAAATAGACGAGATATTAATCATTCAATTTTACCAATTTCTTCTTCTGTCATATTTAAGAGTTCCTTGCTTTAAAAATATTCAATGTAATGTTGTTTTAGTTTTTATTTATACCGGTATATATTAAAATTGCATAATACCGTAGTTAAATTTCGCATAGAATACATTTAAAGATCTCAAGAAGAAGTAGTCAGTAAAATTAGCAGGCTAAAACTCTTTTATTTCAAAAAATTAAAACAATGTTTCCTCATATAAATTAATGGGCTGAATAACCATTATGGTGCAAGTTATCAACATTCTTAAGAGCTACTCTTGTTTATTGGGATTTCAAGAAGCTACAATTAAATAATACATAATTATTTCGCTCGACTTTTCTATGAACGCACAGCTTCATTAGTTGCTAGTAAATAAATTTCCTACATCTCAAGGTCAAGTAGTTTCCTTACTCTATGATCTCACAAAAAAAAAGAAAGAAAAAAGGTCATAGAAGTTGTTACTAAAACAACGAAAACGAATACCTGCTTTAAACAAATACCATCCTCTCATAAAAACCATGAAAAAGTCGGTTCTCTATCGAAAGGTGTTTGAAGTCCTCTGGACAATAAAATGACAGCTCAGATCTCAAGAATGTATTTTTTTCTTTTTGTAAAGTTGTTTCATTCTTCCTTTACAATTCTGCACATGGAATAAGTTTCCTATTTTTTTGACTCTAAAGCAAATGAGTCCACGTGAGTGTGAAGTGAGCGCGGGCTCGCACTCAATTTAACTCGCGCTCGCTCGGGCTCACGTTCACTTCTCTCAACTGAGCTTGCACTCACTCGGGCTCGCGATCACTTCCCTCAACTGGGCTCGCGCTCACTTGAGCTCGGGATCACTTCTCCCAACTAGGCTCGCGCTCACTTCTCTGAACTGGGCTCGCGCTAATTCGCACTCGCGCTCACTCGGGCTCGCGATCACTTCCCTCAACTGGGCTCGCGCTCACTTGAGTTCGCGATCGCTTCTCCCAACTGGGCTCGCGATCACTTCTCTGAATTGGCTTCGCGCTCATTCGGGCTCGCACTCACTTCTCTCGATTGGGTTCGCGCTCAATGGGGCTCGCGCTCACTAATCTCAAGTGGGCTCGCGCTCACTCGGACTCGCGCTTACTTATTTCATTGGAGCTCGGGCTCACTCGGGCTCGCTCTCAATTATTGAGCCCGAGCCCGGTTGAGCGTAAGTGCCGAGCTCACGAGCGTCGGGATCGCGAGTTTGGACACCTATGATTAGTACATTCAATATTCACGAACGACGACGAACTTAAGGGTGTGAGGATACCTTTGCAAGTAACAACTGTAGTCATAATATTATAGTTAACTAAGCAATGGTGAAAATAGTGGGGAAATTAGAATGACATTAGAACAAAATGTGATTGAGGGGGAAATCTCCCTCATTCCCCCGGTAATTCGCACCCTGAAAACAAGGGTACCATAACTAACGATATACAGTAAGGGGTTAATATGAATAAACGGTGTTCTGATGAGCAGGTCTACTGTACTATTAGAAAATAGTTTGTTGATGGTATGTAATATTGGAGTTCTTTCAGATCAGTTTGCATATCCTACGCTTCTCTATATTCTGTATTTTTAATTTTACATAACAACATTGTTATTATTATATAATTAGTTTAGCAGAATAATAATAAGCTGCCATTTTTTCTAATGCCTTGGGATGGGTACGAGTCGAGCTAAAACTCGACTCGAATTCAAGTCGAGTTTCGAGACGAATCAAAGGTAATTTTCTCGAATCGAGTTCCGAGACGAGTCATTGTTTTTGACGTCGAGTTTCGAGTCGAGCCATTTGATAAATGGCTCGCTCGTTCCGCTCGTTTTAGAAAGACTTCCAACATTTATGCACAGCATAGGTTGGAAGGTCATTTCTATATCAACTTCATGAATTAAAGGGTACTTGTATTCCTCGAAAGGCATTTGTTTTGTTCTTCAAGGTCGATAGAAGTATGAAAACGCTGGTACTAAAAGTATTTTAACACGCGACTCACTACAACGATATAACAGAATGCTGCCTGCCTCCGGCTGTTAATAAAAGGCTTAACTAGCTGGAACTCGCTAGCATAGTAGCAACGTTCTACGTCAAACAACCATGTGCTGTGTAAAAAATGCTAGGGGTTGTTTTGTCCATGCGCGCCGACTACGTGGGTGCTCCCTGGCTCCACCACTTACACAAATAATCTTGTCAGGGTGCTGCAGGCAAGATTTTTAGGTTCATAGAAACATAATGAAATAAATATTTCTCACTTGCCACTATCAAAAAATAAACAATTAAAACATCGAGATGGAAGTGAAAATTTCTAACCTCTAAAGGATAATTGTTTGTTTCAAGTTTGTTTGTGCAAAAACAACCAAGGAACACAACCAAGTTAGTCACCAGAGCCCTGCAAACCCAGGCCCGAAGACGGCCCGGCCCGACCCGAAAGGATCTGAATTCTGTGCCCGGCTCGACCCGGCCCGGCCCGAATCTCGAGCCGGGCTCTAACCGGGCCGAGCACATTTCGGGCCGAGCCGGGCCGGCCCGACTCGGCCCGAACACTGTAAAAGACGGATCGGAAACTATTGTTGGCAGCCTGTGTTAATCGTAATGTGTTTGGGAAATTAACTCTTTATTCAAGACTGTAAAGTACTGTACTTCTACTACTCTTATTATTACTACTACTACTACTGCTATTATTATTATTATTATTATTATTATTATTATTATTATTATTATTATTATTATTATTATTATTATTATTATTATTACTTCTACTACTACAACTGCTACGACTTCGCGTCAGAGTTGACATGTCTGGTGGTACATACTTTACAATCTAAGTACAGAAAAAATCGAAGAAATACTAGTTATTATGGCCAGTCTGCGTAGAACAGATGCTTGACGAGGGGCAATGGTGGCTCAGTAGGTAAAGCACTCACATCTGGTGCTAGAGGTCGTCGGATCGATCCCTCCTCGTGTTATGTGAGCTTTGTGGTGGACAAACATCGTGAGCGTGGGAGTTATTGGATTAGCCCGTTTTCGTCCACTGTCTTCATTCCACCAATTCATCCATCATCATCCATACGTTTTGAGCCGTAATTGCCTAAAGAACATATGAGAAAGTCAAGTCCTTGACCTACTAATTAGAATTTGTTCCGCTACCATTAGACCATCGGAGGCCGAAACCATGAACTGGCGTGTTCATAAGATTAGCTCAATTTGTAGTAATGTTCAATTAGCACGGCAGATTCCAATCATATTACATGTTCCTGTATTCTTTATAATTCGATGCTACAATAATAATAACAAAAAACAATGATGAAATAAATCACCCAGACCCCAGGATCGATGAAGTGTTCCTGGAACGGTTCGTAACAAGTAAATAACAGAGCTATATGACGGAATGCGAGGCAGTAAATCAAAACAAAATCCACACATATCATTGTTGAACGAAAAATACCTCAAAAGTCCCCTGAATGAAAAATGTATAGATTTCAGCTATCAAAAATGCCTCTTAACATCACATATAATAGAAGGGATAGTTGATATTAAGAAAATGAAAATATAAGGTTTCCTAAAAAACCAATAGTGCAAAATGAACATCATTTTACTATATGTCCTTGTACGCATCGAATAGCACGGAAACAGTGTCAACAGTTTCAGGCTTTAGAGCATTTCTCCGTTCCTGAGTACTAAAAGCTCTTTCAGTAGACGCACTAGAAGCAGGGATAACGAGATACTGACGCGCTAATTTACACAATTTTGGTAATGTTTGTTCTTGTTGCTTCCACCACTGCAGTATATCTAGTTCTCTTACACATGATGACATGTTGAGATAGATGTCTACTTCATCATCAAATTCACCAGAGACTGAATGTCTATCTTCCCAATCCATTAGTTTATTCTTCTTGGTAGGTGGTTCCAAGTTATGCTAACTAGCCTAAAGGAGACGATAGTGATGAGAAATAAATGAAATAGTGGAATAAATAAAGTGGAAGAAAACAGGAGAACGCCGCGAACCCCCCACACGGTGTTTGCCGACCACAAAGTTTACTTGGCGAGAGCTCGGATCAAACCAGGGACCCCATACACCAGAGGTGAACGCTCAACCACTGAGCCACCGTTCCAGAAACACCTAATCGACCCTGACGATTTGGTGATTTATTTGATCATTATATTTTGTTATATTTGTAGCATCATACTATAAACAATACATGAACATGTAACACCATTCGATATTTGCCTTGCTAATTGAACGTTACTACAAATTGCACTGATCTTATGAGCACGCTTGTTCATGGTTTTGCCCTCCGTGGTCCAATGGTAGCGTACCAAATTCTACTTACTAGGTCGAGTACTTGACTTTACCATACGTTCTTTAGGTAACTACGGCTCAGGCTGTATGGATGATGATGGGATGAATTGGTGGAAAGAAAACAGTGGGAGGAAGCGGGACCACCCCAGAAACTCCCACGCACACGATGTTTGTCCACAACAAAGCTAACATAGCATGAGTAGAGATTGATCCGACGACGTCTAGCACCAGATGTGAGTGTTTTTTTTTCTTTACTGAGCCACTGTTCTCCCTCGTAGATCAAACATCGGTTCACATTCTACGCAGACCGGCCATAATAACGAGCATTTCTCCATTTTATTCTGTACTTAAAAGGTAAATTCGGTACCACAAGATATGTCAACTCTGACGCGAAGTCGTAGCACTTGTAGTAGTATTAGCAGTGGTCGTAGTAGTAATACGTAGAAGTAGTAATAGTAGTAGTAGAAGTAGTAATAGTAATAGTATTACCAGTATATCGCAGTCTTGAATAAAGAGTCAGTTTCCCAAACACATTACGATTAACATAGGCTGACAGTAAGACCGTACAAACACGGCAAAAATAGAGGTAGTGGAGGACATTAAAAAACAAATAGGCTGACAACATTAATTTCCGAACCGTTTTTCAGAGTATCCGGGCCGAGCCGGGCCGGCCCGGTTCGGCCCGACTCCGCCCGATTCGGCCCGAAATGTGCCGGCCCGGCTCAGCCCGATTCCGCCCGATTCGGCCCGAAATGTGCCCGGCCCGGTTAGGGCCCGGTCCAGTTTGATATTACTTGAAACGGGTCGGGCCGGGCCGGGCCGGACACCGGGCCGAACCGGGCGCCCGGCCCGTGCAGGGCTCTGTTAGTCACAATATTTTATGTCCACCACAAAATCCTTGCAAGTTCTTTCTGCAATAACATTAAAATTATTTCCTTTTATGATGACTTTTTTATTTTAATTTGTATGAATGTAGTATTTTCTTTTAGTAACGTGTTGATAATATCACTGCTTCTTGCACTCATTGTGTATCATGTAAGTTGTTGAAAATACACAGTAAATATCACGATTGTATATATTGGGAATATGCATTACAGTAATTAAACTTGAACACGGGTTTAAACCTGTTTCTTTACGTTTAAGTCAGCCGTGTTACCGACTGAGCTAGGACAGCCCCAACTTATCCTTATATTACCGGTATATTTTACTTTATCACAGCACAGCCCTTTATGACAGTGTTTATAAAAGATTTTAACTGAAAAGAAATCAATCAAAAAAAATATGGAGACTCCCCTGAAAACATATAACACATTGATATGCCATTGATATGCACCCACATACATTTTGGAAAGTCGACGCCGTTGGTTCTATCTGTTGTGTTTAAAATCAGTGTGTCTTCCCCGGGGGCACATTTCGTATTCCGGGGGAGACTGTTGATATTATTCTAATATAAATAAGGGGTCGCGGTGGCTCAGTGGTAGAGCGTTCACCTCTGGTACTTGGGGTCTCGGGTTCGATCCCAGCCCCCGCCAAGTGAACTTTGTGGTGGAGAAACACCGTGTGCGTGGGTTTTCTCGGGGTCCTCCCGTTTCCTCACACTTTCTCCATTCCACCAATTTCATTCATTACTCATCATCACCGTCTCCTTTAGCCTAACCGGTATAAGCGTGGGACGTAAAACTCAAACTTTTCATTTTTTCATTAATAAATGCAAGAAATAAATTATTAATAATAAATGGGAATAGATAGGAATAAATTTTGAAAGAAAAAAAAATGAAATCTTTGAGTTTTACGTCCCACTTTATGCCGGTTAGACTAAAGGAGACGGTGATTATGAAAAATAAATGAAATGGTGGAATGAACAAAGTAGGAGGATACAGGAGAGCCCCGAGAAAACCCACGAGCATGGTGTTTGTCCACCACAAAGTCCACACGGCGAGAGCTGGGTTCGACCCCGGGACACCAAGCACCGGAGGTAAACGCTCTATCACTGAGCCACCGCGCCCCCTTGAAAGAAAGAAACGAAAGTGTAAACATACATAACCATATCTGACTTTGCATAATCTATCCTAAAAAACGATCACTAATCTAACAAGAAGATAGTAGACTTTGGTAAATTAAATTCGGTGTCATTTTTCGCGAGGTAGTATTGCACATTTAAAATATGATTACTTAGGGATGCGCACGAGTCGACATGTGTCGAATCTCGACTGCAATTCGAGTCGAGACACACTTTGTAAAATTCGAGACGTGTCGAGACAAACGTATTTCTCGACTCTAATTTCCGAGTCGAGTCGAGACTGTTCGTAAAAATCTCGACTCGACTCGAATGTCTCGAAAATCTTTCTATAATTTTTAATATTATTTTGAAGAAAGTATTCACTCAGAAACAGCCTTGAAACCAATTCCAGTATTTATTACTTGAGAAGGATACAGAACGGATTTGAAGTAATAAACTGTCTCATTTCAAATAATAAACGCTGGTATACTTTCGAAAGCAACAATTTATTCCGAGTTAATAAAATTTTAAACAATTTCAAAAACTGTTTGCATTTTTGAGCCATGAGGCGAGACGGGGCATTTCAAGAGACGTCTCGTCTCGTCTCGGAAACCTACCCTCCGAACCAGGATATGATCAAGGTAGGGACTAAAGCATAGTTTCCAACTTTATCCAATGTAAATAAAGTAGGATCGAAACCCATTTTATCCCGTGTATACCAGAGAGTCAAGGGAAAGGCGATAATTATTTCATAACTTCACACACGGCACGATCAAGCACTGAATCTATTGAAATCTTACTACGTAATAATTATCGAGTGTCTGCACTTTTTCTATTAAAACTCATAGTATATTCTGTCATAATATAAATTATCACTCATTTACTGTATGCTAATGTAACTCATGATAAAAGTGTTTTGTTTTAAAACAAAATGCAACGATTGAGTTGGACTCTGGCGAGTAGAAGACATGCAATTTATTACATCGCCTCGCAACCTACTTGGCCACACACTTAGGTTACACTCTTCCCATTTTTCCATGCTATCTAAAGCATCGAGTAATCTTAAATTTGCATTGCCAATTCGGGTTTTCTAACAATTATTATGTTGCATCTTAATTTGGATACAAAATCCTGACTTAATTAGAATTTAAGAACTTTACAGTGTGGATTAAAATGATGCAAAAATATAGTGAAATCTCAGTTTCAAATTTCATGTCTACCTTGAATCCAAATACCCGTGCCGTCATTTCCTTCGATGTTGAAAGGAGCCGAAACTTGCAATAGATCTCAATTTTTTGCTTGTATAATCTTTAATTCCCACTATTTGCTCATAAAATTTTAAAGAAAAAAAATCAAATGAAATCTTTAAGTTGTACATCCCATGTTTATGCCGGTTACGCTAAAGAAGACGGTGATGATGAGAAATGAGTGAAATGGTGGAATGAAAATGTGGGAGGAAACGGGAGAACCCCGACAAAACACACGAGCACAGTGTTTGTCCGCCACTAATTCCACACGGTGCGAGCTGGGATTGAACATGGAACCCCAAGCAGCGGAGGTGAACGCTCTACCACTGACCCACCGCGCCTCCAAAATATTAAAGAAATATTAGTTACTAACAAGTAACACTTCCGATGTGTAACACTTCGATTTTGATAAAATTTGGCAAGTAGATATTACAAATGAAATAAACGAATACGTGTCTCCTATTTTCTGCGGAAAAACAGTTTTAAGGGGCAAAAGGCCCCACGCAAAATTTTGAAAGTTGACGCCCGAAAGGCAAAGAAATTGGACAGAAGTAAACGAAATTTTACACACATATTGCACACAAAATTAGGGAATTCCTGCTTCGTATTTTCCGAAAAAAAACGGTTACGTGGGGCACGGAACCCTCCAAAACTTTCATCACGAAATATTGAAAATGCTTGTAACAGTATGTCAGATGTGTATAAGGGACATGAAGAATCTCAACGAAACTTTGTGAAATAACAGTACGCAAAAAATAAAGGAATACAGGTTTTTTTATATTCTGCGGAAAAACGGTTTTAGGGGTAAAAGCCCCCACCCAAATTCTTTTCAAATTAAGGCCCGAAAGGTCAGAGGAAGTTAACCGAAGTCAATGAAATTGTGCTCAGATATTGTAGACATAAAATGAGGGAATACGGGTTCTTGATTTTCATGAAAAAAAGAAAACCGTTTAGGTAGGACACAGACTCTTCCAAAACTTTGATCGTGAAATATCAAAAGTGCTAATAACAGTATGTGAGAAGTGCTTGAAGGACATGAAAAATTGAAACAACACATTGTGTAGGGACAGTATAGAAAAAATATACGAATACGGGTTTTCTATTTTCTGCGGAAAAAAGGCTTTAGTGGCAAAAGCTCCCACCCAAAATTTTGAAGTGAAGTGAATAAAATTGTTCATTGATACTATAGACATAAAATTAGGGAATACAGGTTTCTTATTGTCCTAAAAAAAACAGTTTAGATTATACACAAACTCCTCCAAAACTTTGATCGTAAAATATCAAAACTGCTAATAACAGTATGTCACAAGTACTTGAAAAACATGATGAATTGGAACAACACATTGTGTAGGGACAATACACAAAAGAAGCGAATATGGTTTCTTATTCTGCGGAAAAACCGTTTTAAGGGGGCAAAAGCCACACCCAAAATTTTTAAATTTGAGGCCCAAAAGGCAAGAAAAACTGCATCGAATTGAATTACATTGTGCATAGATATTGTAGACGTAAGATTAGATAATTGAGTTTCGTGTTATCCCGGAAAAAAGCGGTTGAGTGAGGCACGGACCTTCTAAACCGTTGATTACTAAATATCAAAATTACAAATAAGCATATGTCAGACATTCCTAAAGAATATTTCGAATTGCAACGAAACTTCGTATTTTCCAAAACAATAAATGAAACGTGTTTCACCTTCAGTGGAAAAACACTGTTGGGGCCTAGGCCCCATCTGAAAAAAGTAGGTATTTCAGTAATAGCGCAGGAAGGAGTGGAGCGAAACAAATAAAATTGTGTGTAGATGTTATATACACCCTATGTGAAATAAGCCCTTTAGTGTTTCTCAAGTTTCCCTATCCGTTTTGCTTCAAATTTGGCAGATCAAGAGCAAACTTGAAATAAATCGACACGTATTTTTGTTTATGCAAAAAACATTATAAGGGTTAAAAGTACCTCCTGAAATTTTATAAAAAAACGCTATACTGTTTGGGCTTGTAGTTAATCTGAAAAATTTAAAGCAATCGGATGAAGACACGACACATGTGAAACACGAAGGGCCATAGTTTACACATCCAATATCTACATACAATTTCGTTCGCTTTGGTCTACACCTCTCGCCCCTCAAAGCCTCGGTCCACTCAACAGTTTTTTTCTTTCAGGAAGAATACGAAACACATATTCCCTCATCTTGCCTCTACAATACTTGTGCACATTTCATTCATTTCGGTCCATTTCGTCTTGTTTTTCTTGCGTCAACTTTCAAATTTTTGAGTGCGAGCTTTTGCCCCCTAAAACCATTGATCCATAGAAAATAAGAAAATGCGTATTCGTTAATTTTTTTGCGTATTGTTCATACAAAATCTTTCGTTCAAATCCTTCATGTCCTTTACATCAGACATACTGTTACTAGCACTTTTGATATTTCATGATCAAAGGTTTGAAGGGGTCCGTGCCCCACCTAACCGTTTTTTACAGGAAAATAAGAAACTCGTATTTCCTCAGTTTATATCTGCAATATCTGCAAAATTTCATTCACTTTGGTTCACTTCTTTTTACCTTTCGGGAATCAAATTTAAAAATTTTGGGGTGGGCTCTTTAGCCTCCTAAAACCGTTTTTCTGCAGAAAATAAGAGCAACAGATTCGTTTATTTTTGGCGTATTGTCCATACGCAAAGTTATTTTGCAATTATTCATGTCCTTTACACACATCTGACATACTGTTACTAGCACTTTCGATATTTCGTGATGAAAGGTTTGGAGTGGTCGGTGCCCCAAACAACCCTTTTTCCCACGAATATACTTAACCCGTCTTCCCTCATTTTACTTCTACAAACTCTGTGCACAACTTCATTCACTTTGGTTTATTCTTTCTGCATTTCGCGAGTCAACTTTCAAAATTTTTGGTGGGGGATTTTGCCCCTAAAACAAATTTTCCGCAGAAAATAAAAAACAGTATATGTTTATTTTTTGCGTATTGTCCATACACAAAGTTATGTTGAAATTCTTCATGTCTTTAACACACATCTGAAATACTGTTGCTAGCACTTTTGATTTTTTATGTTCAAAAGTTTGGATGGTTCGGTGCCCCACCCAATCCTTTTCTGAAGAAAAATACGAAACCCATATAATCATTTCACGTCTACAATGTCTGTGCAAAATTATATTCACTTTGGTTCACTTTCTCTTAGCATTCAGCAACACGTTTCAAAATTTTGGGCTGAGTTTTTTGCAACCTAAAAACCGTTTCTCCGCAGAAAATAACAAAAACTATATGCGTTTATATTTGGCGTTTTGTCCATACACAAAGCTATGTTGGAATTCTTCATGTCCTTTACACACACATCTGACGTGTTGTTACTAGTACTTTCGATATTTCGTGATCAAAGGTTTAGAGGGGTCGGTGCCGCAAACAAGCCTTTTTTTTACAAGTATACCAAACCCGTATTCCCTCATCTTATGTCTACAATATCTGTGCACAATTTCATTCACTTTGGTTCGTTTCTTTCTGCCTTTCGGGCGTCTGCCTTTTGCCCCCAAAAACCGTTTTTTTTTAGAAAATAGAAAACAGTATATGTTTATTTTTTGCGTATTGTCCATACACAAAGTTTCGTTGCAAGTCTTCATGTGCTTTACACAAATCTGACATACTGTTACTAGCACTTTCGATATTTCGTGATCAAAGGTTTGGAGGGGTCTTTGCCCCACCCAACCTTTTTTTGCAGGAGTATACGAAAGCCGTTTTTGGTCATTTTACTTCTACAATATCTGTGCACAATTTAATTCACTTTGGTTAACTTGTTTTTGCCTTTTGGGTGTCATCTTTCAAAATTTTGTGCTGAAGATCTTGCCCCCTAAAATGTTTTTTCCGCAGAACATAAAAAACCCGTGTTCGTTTATTTTTGCGTATTGTCCATACACAAAATTATGTTGCAATTCTCCATATCCTTTACAAACATATGATATACTGTTACTAGCACTTTTGATATTTTGTGATCAAAGTTTGGAGGGGTTCGTGCTTCACCCAACCGTTTTTTTTTTCAAGGAAAATTCAAAACCCTTTTTTGTCATTTTTCGTCTACAATTTCTGTCCACAATATCGTTTACTTCAGTTCACTTCTTTTTGCCTTTTGGGAGTCAATTTTCAAAATTTGGGTTGGGGCTCTTGCCCCCTAAAACCGTTATTCCGCAGAAAATAAAAAACGTATTCGTTTGTTTTTTCGTATTGTCCATACGTAAAGTTACGCTGCAATTCTTTATGTTCTTTACACACATCTGACATCCTGTTACCAGTACTTTTGATGTTTCGTGATCAAATGTTTGGAGGGGCCCATGCCCCACCCAACCATTTTTTCATTAAAATACGAGAGCCGTATTCCTTCATTTTACGTCTGCAATATCTGTGCACAATTTCACTCATTTCGTTTCAGTTGTTCTTGCCTTTCGGATGTCAGCTTTGAAAATTTTGAGATTGTCTTTTATATTAAACCTTTACATTATGTAGTTTTTTCTTTTTTATGAAATTCTTCTTCCGGATGGAAAGAGAGAAATGGTTTTCTCTGATATCTGTTTCTTGCCATTCATCTTGTTTGAACTACTTAAGTAAGATCATTTTCTAACTTTTGATGTCATCCAACTCCGTCACAATAATAAAGTTGTCATTCTTAACAATTTGTTTTATTCTCTTATTTGCAGTTTGCCACACTGATATATTTGTTACAAAATTGAGGTTTGGTCCAACGCCTTTCGAATTTGCAACCAACCGAAGCGCCGAGCTATTTGGGTTGCCTGCTATTGCAGGAAAAGGAGAATTGCAGGTGGTAATGCACTTTTGGAGTTGTGTATACATTACAATGTGTGATAATGGAGCTATGTTTAATCGCAAGTGATTATATGTTTCAGAGATTGTCTTCTTTAAAGCGATCAGTAAGGTATAAATTAATTGAAATCTTACTTTCGGGCAGTGATAACTTCAGAAGATTTCTCCCGGGGAGACTTACAATTGATAAATTGAAAAGTACTACTACTATACTTCTACTACTATTAATATTGATACTCCTTCTCCTTCTCCTCCTCCTCCTCCTCCTCCTCCTACTACTACTACTACTACTACTACTACTACAACCATCACCACCACTACTACTACTACTACTACAAAAGTGGTAATCTACATCGAGTGCGAAGAGAGGCGTGGGCCCGGGGAAAGATTTCTTTCTCCGGATCACTCCAGGAAAATATCGCTAATCATGAGGGCTATTTAATTACCTGCTAGCTGTAATACATATTGAAATAATACTTTTATATCAATATTATTTTCATATTTATCTTGATTCTTATAATGAATTTCATTTTATACAATTCAACATTGACAATAGAAGGTATATTCAAATAACGTTATAAAACTTGTTTAATTTAAAGTCCTTTCGAGGCCATCGATACGTGTTACAAGTTGGAAGTTAACAAAATATATGTCATTTTCTTGGGCAAAACTAAGAAGATTGCAAAAAGGATATTATTACGATGTTTGTATGATTGTTTTCTTAAATGAGAAAGGATCAAATATATTATATATTCAAACAAAATGCAATTTATAAATGAAATATCGTCAATATCTAGAACAAAACACGATAATCAACATCATAACATAAAATAACATAAATAAATAAATTATCATATTAAGAATTAGTTCAAAGATTAAACGTCATTCATGTTAGGATCAAATATAGGCCTATTATCTTCATAGAACTCAAATAAAGTACAAATAACAAACAAAATCATAACGATATTTACAGTGAAATAAGGCAAAAATCAATTGAATATATCCTTTAGGATGCCACAACATTAGCTTAGGTTACGTGACCAACGAATTCATTTAAGTTGCATTGAAAATTACAAACCAGAATACAGCATTGCGCGTTATTTACACCTACAGTTCTTTGCTTCTTATTTTGAGAATTTTTGCCATCTATGAAATTTCTACAAAATCCACTTCGAGTGAAATTAGATATAATGATTACATGCTTCTTAAATGTAGTACGATTATTATTACTGTTGCTACTCAAATTAGGTTCGGTTACACGATTACTATTACTGTTGCTACTAGGATTAGGTTCGGTTACCTTACCGGTAAAATTAGGTTCAGTTCTCATCCGTTTGAATGGTGACGAAATGTCATCTTCTAACAGGGCTGTACTTTTTTTCCAATAATATTCACGGTAATTTGTCCTACCACGGTTTCTGTTCCATGAAGACTTCCTTTTGTCATCCGATGTATCTCTGTCTGACTTCTTTCCCGTTTTGGAAGACTTCCTCTGGTCATCTGATGTGTCTCTGTTCTGTTTCTTAGAAGTAGTCTCATCGCTGTCAGGCGGATAACTTCTATCTGACTTCTTTCCTTTTCTGTCAACCTTTTCTTCTCTTCGCTGATCGTTTTGACTTCCATTTCTACACCTCGTCCTCTTTCCTTGGAACTTATCTCTCCGTTTGCGATCATGTTCATCGTCGCTGCCTTCTAGGGTTAGCCTCGCAACATTATCAGAAGTAAGTTCTTTGCTTCCATTTGTTTCAAGGATTTGCAAAAACAGGAACAGGATCAAAGCACTGTAAGTCACTGTTTTTCTGTGAACTATCATGTGAGTCACTGGTTTGTCTGTGAAATATCACAGGATGGAAAATTGAGACTAATTCTGGAATCGTGCTGATTGTCTTGGGAACAACCATCCTTCTCCGCATTCTCGTTGTTTTGATCCAATGCACTCTGCTCTGTATGCTCATTAGCTTTAGCTTCAACAAGTTTTACGAAATTTTAATGTAAAGTCTGCTTCAATATGTGCTCAATTTATTTTGCTAATGGCGGATTTATTTGCTCAATCAGTGACAAAGCAAGTTGTTCGAAACGATCAGCTATCTTTGAGGATATCATTTCTATATTACCCCTTACTTCAGTTGTACTTTCACTCCCATTAACACTCATTTTAATATTTATGTAAATTTTTCTTGATAAAACTGCTACGTAATTTTATAATCAATCTAAAGTTATTTGTTTAGGAGATTGTTTACTTATCTTCTCACAAATCTCCCATATTCCTGAGGTGGCAAACCACCAATTTATAACAACTACTAAATGAGTATTACTATGCAAAGCGCCAGTTTGTAATTAGCTTAATGCTTGTTTTGCATATTTGATATGTCCTTATAGCCCTCAGTCCGTATATTTATATAATCTAGGTTACTGTTTTATCAAAATCCATCTAAACACTTTATTTAGATATTATCTTTTTTATTGTAGTACGTAATAAATTAAACATTTACACACTGTTAAATATTGTATATGTATATATATCACAATATGGATTCTCTATATATTATTATGTGTTTTCCGTTGCTCTGACGACTTAATAAAACATGTCATATCACTATCGCAACAGAACATCAATCATAATAACAGAAAAGAAATTATATCTATTTCTCTTTATATTTTCTTCTTCTACCTTTCGAACAGCTTGCGCATATTTTGAAAGCATATTTTGCCCGTAAATACAAGTTATTATATAAAAATTACACAATACCGTTACAATAGAGCAGGTGCAACTTGAGGAGTCCAAAAGCATAATAGTCCATTAAGCTGGCATCTGAACTCTTGATAGGAATGTCAAAGAAGGGAATTACCACAATTTCAGTCTCTTGTTCTATATAGCGATATAATTACAGCGATGTTTTCACACTGTGAATGGACACATTATCTTGGTGAAGTTCGCTTACTAACTTAAAAATGTCACGATGGAATAAAGGAAACGTTAGTAAATACACTTTTTTTCTCAACTCCTCGAAACGTCCAGTCTTCTGGACACTTGTTGCAGTTGCTCACCCCCTCATGGGCGTTCCTATTATGAGTATTGTAAGTCGACTTTGCACGAATATTATTACTATGTATTATTATTTACTAGCTTTACACTTCAAGTCCTCGGCTCGTCTGCAAATTGCCGGTTCAGTAGCGATATATCATGGCATCAGGCAGGAGGAACCGCAGCAAGTGACAGCTACTAGCCTGATTCCTCACTGTGAATTAGCGTCACTGCCCGAGAGGTGTTTTGCGTTTTCGCCTAGACATGTATGCAACCCACAACTACTAAATGTGTTGAAGGTTGTGTGTTAGCTGTATTTTCAAATTCTACTTAATTTTGCTTTTAAGGGTCTTCACTACAGCGAAATTAAACTGCCGTTAATTTTAGAGTTTTTTCTGTAATATCTTCAAAACAAATGAAAATATTCGAAAAGTAGAAACGTAGTGAACTAGATAATACGATTTTGCGTGTGATACCTTTACCACAATTCAGCTATCTACTTTTAGTATCCCACTATTTACAGAACCCGTAAAAAATGCTAAATCTTTCTACAGTTACAAATCGAAAGCAGATAGATGAGTTGTGATTACGGTATATCACGCAAAATCGTATTATCTAGTTCACTACCTTTCTACTTTTCGAATGTTTTTATTTGTTTTGAAGATATTGCAGAAAAACTCGAAAATTAGCGGTAGTTTAATTTTGCTGTAGTGAAGACCCTTAATAAGGATTAGAATGGTAGCGACTATTATGTGATTTAAAAAAATGTCCTTCTAAAAACGTTCACTTAAAATTTACTGTCAACACGAGAAATGTTATCAACCACGGGGAATTTCGTTTTATGTGGCTTCATTATTCATTAGATTGCACGGGAAGATATGTTTATATGGGAAGATTTTAACCCCATGCTACCTTTACATCCAAGTGAATGTCATGAAACCGTATCCCTTATTAAGGGTCGTATCGATCCCTGAGATGTCATAATTTATTAGGGGATGCAAGACAAAACTTACTTCTTCTATTTATCCTTAGGTGACCACACCTTACTCACAGAAAAGAAAAAAAAAAGTGTTGTCTCAGTAGATGGCAGGTCTAAGGGAACATTCAATTACAACAAACATGTGTTTGTTTTGACGATAAACAATTAGCAACTTCGAGATCTATTTCGAGACTGGAAAAGGAAAAAAAAAACTTTGTTTTTGATCTCCGGTCACTGTTGCCAAACTGAAGCAACATAAAAACACTTTAGAACATCAGAATTTCCCTTTCTCAGTTCAAATGTTCTACAATGCAAATAATTGTTCTCTTTATCAGTAATGTGAATGCTCTCCTCACGCACGCACAATAACTATGCCCTATATAACGGTGTAGACACTCTTTTAATAGCAAATAAAACCAGTATTACAGCACACACGTATGAAATTGACACCTGGAACGCACGGGGTTAACACTTCCCCCTTAGGATACACATTTCAATGAAGATGTAATGACAAAAATCTGTAATGTCAACCCCTTACTATTCCTACCCAACGCCTCTTCTCATCCCTCATGTCGATGGAGGTTGAATTTGCACGTAAATGACATCAAAAGTGCCACTATTCATCTCAACGACCCTGAAAACTATGGATTGCACACTAATGTCGGTCGCTTTCCATTATTTTTTACATGCTACCTCTTCCCACCTCTAACCTGTGCCAAAAATATTTAATACCATAAGATCGTTGGGAGCCCTAAGGTCGATAATCGTGCTATATTATCATTTTACGCAATTGGTTCATAGTTATTGCCTGCTGAAGTCACACACAAACTCACAATTATATTTAGCCCTATCTAATGTGCTCTTTTTGCGCGGAACTCACAACAACAACTTGCATTATGTTTTATTGTCTTTTTGATAGTTTGGGCAATTTTTGTCTTACGAAAATATTGATTATCCACAAAATCTCAAAAATCATGTAATAAAACTTTTGTCTCTTCCAAATCAGGAAAAGAAGAAAATATATAATAGACTCGCAAAAATAATACTAGAGAATAATAATTATTATTATTTTGTAACTACTGGATATAGAAATAGAGAGATAATCTTTAAAAACTGGTTGCAAAAGAACCTGAGGAATTTTAACAACCTGTTTGGGCGATCGGGTGAGAACCGGTTGAATGACGTCACTGCAGGCAACGTATATGATAAGCTTTCAGTGTTGTCAGTGCACAACTGACATGAAAAGCATTTACCATTAGGTGTCAGTCACAGTAACAGCTGTTCAGTTAATCACTTTGATAAAATGAATTATCGCTGAATAATTGCAAATGAACTAATGCAACTAATTTTCGGCATTATGTGTAACATGTTCAAATTGTAATAACTGGTTCCATAGAAACGAAAGTCGTAAAATGTTTATTTTCCTATTATTAAAGTTACATTGTTAACACCTAATAACTTATTACTAATATACCATTTCTTCTGTACACTATCGCGCTACAAATACATTACGCATTTCTATTACTAAATTGCTTTAGAGACTTCGTGAACAAGGCCAAGCTTTTATCAACAACGGGCGAGGAACTGTCGCTACAAGTGTGACTGTCGAGATATCCATTGTGTATAGGGATGGGGTACATGAATAGCGCGGTGAAAACCAATTACCAGTCAATTTACTAGAACAATATTCGGAGATCCTGGAGGGAGGGAGAGAGAGCAAGACAACTCATTCCGATCAGAGGCTAATCAACTTACATCAAAAACATTTGTTGCATAATAACAACAACAATAATAAAAAAACTTTATAATTAATGTTATGCTGTGCAACCTGTCTATATTGGTCACCATTTTTTTCCGTCGAGAAATGGACAAAACATACAGGTATCCAACTTCAGAAATATAAGTATTTTACAACGTAAAATACCATAAATAATCATAAACATACAGCTATGATATGAAAGTACTGGAATCATCCATATACTGTAATACGTACAATGCGTCTGTTCTTATGTTAGTACTCGGGCGATGTAGTATGGACTCGTGTTTGCATTATGGATGTATTAGAATTACAATGTTGTAAGCCACTTTTTAAAGCAAAATCTTAGACACAGAAACAAGATCTATATAACTCCTGCTAACAGTACCTTAACACCACCTAGACATATACGGATGTGCTCAAACTTGCAGAAAATATGTATATCTCATTTTACCGGAAATAGGTCGATACACCCTTATCCAAATTACCCCTTCAATTGATTTTGAAGTTAATTTTTATTTTAACAATTATTTTTTTCCGGCATTAATTTTTAATTCAATTAGACACTTTTCTAAAAAGAAAAAAGTATTTGTTTTCTTTAAATTCTGCTGGTTGGTACGCAATTTCATGATATTGCAGTTAGTTCTGTTATTACTCTAAAATGGTGAATTGGTGCCAAGATTTATGTTGATTGGTGTTAAGCTCTTTTTCCACTCTAGTTAGGCGTTCGTTTATCCGGATGCTCGTCTGAGATGCCTGGACTGTTCTCAATCAATTGTGACATAGTGATTCGAGAACCCACGCTGAGTGTCAGAAGGGATCCCATGTCCCGATCGGACATACCATTGCGGAATAATCACCGTTGGGATGCCCATAGACTTAACATTGGGAAATAATTTGGTGTGCGATTTCTCATTGTAAACAATGGAAAATATAATTTTCAGCATTAGAAATAGGACAAAGCCCTTTACGTTTCGTCCTACGAACACAATTTTCAAAGCCAAAATTCAACTATTTGCATGTCGTGTTCATTCACACACACACACACAAAAAAAAAAAGCACTAAAATTCCGTGAATAGTTAATAAGGGTCGGTCGCCTCTCTCCAAATTTGCAATTAATGAATACTTCGTATTTTAGGTGAGCGGTTGCTTCCTCCGGTATAAATGTTGTCAAACAACGATGCTGTTCTCTTGGATAATAACATGCCGATATGTATCACCACTCTATCGCGTAGGCCTATGTTTATCTTTCTTTTGTTTAAGCTACCGAGTTTTGTTCACATCTCTACTTGCTATTTGCTTTAAAAGTTTGAACTAAGCTTTCAGCAATTCCCTATCTTTCAGTAATGCACTAACCACTATCCCATTCCTTTGTGGGCATCCCTAAATATAGTAAAACTTCTTTTTTTTTTTTTTCGAGATTCACGTTATGTTTCATGGATGCTTTACCAATGTTGAAAATTCTAACTTCGCAAACTTACGAAACTTCTTTCAAGCTTTCAAAGCACCGCAACACTTTTTCCACATACCACAATTGTGAATTACAATACCGTAATGCTACTGAAATCAGGATGCAAAATCTTCCCGCTATTGGGGATAATTCCACCAGTTAATGTTTTCGGAAGAAAATTTTCTCTGCTAATTACTTACTGCGGGATGAATAAAGTGACACCAGTACCAGAAATTGGGAAATTAATTATTGTAATTCGCATGCAGTTATCATTCATCCCGTATTTAATTAGGGGATGAGCCAGTGGTTAGTGGTATTCTTAAGTTTATATACTTAATTATAGATGATCAAATATGTAAACTCTTTATGTTGAAACATTCCACTATGAAAGTTTTGTTTGTTTCTTTCTTACACTCATGTTCCCTCCCTCTCTCCACATACACACTGACGCTGTTACGATTCTCACCTTACTGAAATATTAAGAAACATATATATTAATAATTCAAAACGTGAATATAGGTGCAAAGTGGATTGTAAAATTATTCATTGAAACTACAAAAAAAAAAATAATAATAATAATAAAAAATAAAAAATAAGAAATAAATAAAAAAAATTACAAATTGCTGACAACATATCAGTGTGAAAACCCTATAGAGCACACATATATAATACGATTCATATGTTATTAATTTGTACTAAACTAATCATCAATAAGTCTTTAACATTGATTTAATTTATTGCATCACACTGTATTCTAATTGCCAAACGATTTGCTTCTACAACACTTGAGCCAACTTTAGAGAAAATTCTTCCCGCAGTGACATTTCAATATTTCTACAGTGAAAAGAACTACCAAAATCAGTCTTCCACACGATAGTAGATCAAGTAACAGAAATTAAACATTTTTTTAAATCTTAAATTTGCGTTTCGCAGATATTTATGTTTATGTCGAAGATAGAAAAAGAAAAGAAAGAAATAAGAAAAATAATAAAGGAAACAGAGAAATTAGCCGGGTCAGTGGCACATTGTTCAAGTTTCGTGAAGCAATTTATGTGTCACTATAGAAACGGAGATGTTGCACATAAGTTGATTTCTTTTCCTGCTCGTGTTTTTCTTTTCTTTAGGAAGTAAAAGAGCCTTGGCTTTCGGAGAATAAACAGAATGCAATGATGTGCTTCATGTGTTCGTAGTAACAACGTTTCTTTGATTTGGAAGAAACACAAAACACAAGAAAGTAATGAAGGTAAATGAAAAAAATGGTATAGATAGCGAAAAAAAATCCTAGCAACGAAGTTTCTTTCCTTACCAACAGAAGCTGAATAAACAAAGCGATGTAGGTAGTACATAGGGGATATTTTATTCTCTAAGGTTGTCAATAATTGGAGGTGTAGAACGTGAAAAAAATCTACACTAATTGCAATACGAACCACATCAGTTAATTCAAGTCATCGAGCTTTATAACGCAACTCACTAATCAAAACCTTGCTAACGAACTAATGCTGTTGCAAGGGCATTTTAGAGATAACTCTTCAACATATACTGTCGATATACTGGCATAGTGTTGTATTTATTTTTGTTTTTGTCTTAACTGAGTTATTACTGCTTTGAAATAGTTTATGGTTATATTTATCACCTCACAAATGCTGCAACCTCAAAAGTCAATATTAGCAAACTTACATGACTTCAAATATTTCAAGATATACTTTTACACAAATCGAAACAGATAACGACATAGTATCTCCAGATAACTCAATTTTGAGAAAAGAATAGATGCGTCACTATATCAACCTACCGACCATATGTTCGAAAACTATTGCAATTAAGAGCAATATTGCATTTATTAATACAGTATTGTGTTTATTGTGTTTACAAAATTGAAAATCATTACTGTAAGTTATGTTGAAAATACTATTATATTGCACAAATTAGTATTATTTTATTTGAGAAAAAAAAAATCTCCTCTAAAAATCATAAAGTAAATTTTGTCGATATTACTCGAGCTCTTTCATGAGTTAGCGTGCATCTACAAATGTTGGAATATCTTGCTTTCTTCAGTCATATTTTTTGCTTTGAGAATTCAAAGTGTTTCACTGGATCCAAATTTGTTGTATAGGGAAGATAGTTCAAAACCTCATCATTTGCTTGGACACAAAATGTCTGTTGTGCATCAGCATCGAATTGGTCATTGTCGTGCCCAAAGACGGCAGTGACAGCTAAAAGCTTATCATTTTGTTTTCTGTAGAACCAATTGATGCACATAACAATTTATTTATTTGTGCTGCGTTGTAATATATTACATTCTCCTGTATCGTAATAATCAACATTACAATGCTATCTAACAATTGTTTGGAAAAACGTGGTAGACAAAAAATCAGGTGGAGACAGAAGAAACTGGTGCCCAAAAATAGGTCATAATTAAATAAAGGCAAAGTTGAAAGATTCCAGGCATCACAAACGTGTGTAGAGATAAATAAGAGCGCCACAAGTTTAAAACAAACAGAGAGAAAGATCTCTAGGGTAAATGGCTGCCCAGCACTTCTTCTCTGTAATGCCGAGCTGACAATAGCACCATTGAAGATGTATACTCTTTATGTCTATTTAAACAATGCCCACTAACACCACTGACTAAATCGCTTTGTAGATCACAACCACTATACTAATCCCTTTCTGTGATGTTGTGAGGATTGAATCAGGGTCCTTGTTCTCCCCAGAGCAGCTTACGTATCGAGTCAGTATGTGAACTAAGTCGCGACTCACCAGAGAAGAATATATTGTGCATTAATCCCTAGTATCGATTGAGAAAATTCATTCTTCTCGTAAGCAGGTTTCACGCAACGTGTCTTCTGACCGGTATACAGTTTGCCTCGAAATATGTGGTCCTGATGCTGCTTCGTAACGGACCAGGTATGGGTCGATGTCGTACATCTTCGGTGGATTGAAACCTGTGTCGCAGCCTAAAGATGATACTTTTGTGCTACATTGAGCGTCTGAGAGGTATATGTGTTCGAACTCAATTTCAATTATTAAGTTATTCTACCGTTCAACACATGATAAATATTGCGTTTTCATAGCATTTTTCAGCCAATAGCACTCAGTTATATCACCAGCCAATAGCACTCAGTTATACCACAGGAAATATCTCTGTACTTCATCGCAAACTGAATTGGGGTTACATGCACAGGACCGACACGGCGTAGGATCGACACGGCATAGGATCGACACGGCGTAGGATCGACACGGCATAGGATCGACACGGCACAGAACCGAAACGGCACAGGATCGACACGGCATAAGATCGACAACAGAACTTTCATACGATCGAAATAATAAAAAATACATTATTTTATAATTACGCAATATTAAGTAACAATTATTTTCTCAAGGATATATAGGAGAGAACCGTCATACGATCGAAACGGCATAGGAACGAAACGGCGTAGGATCGACACGGCATAGGACCGAAACGGCACAGGGCCGACACGGCATAGGATCGACACGGCACAGGATCGACACGGCACAGGATCGACATTCTGTAGGGTGGTCAACACTTTCTGAAAATATCAATATCGCATATCCCTCACCTTGAATTTGTGGATATAAAAAATTGTAAGGATAAATAATTCTAAATTGTCTATTTTTAAAAAAATTATATATATATATATATATATATATATATATATATATATATATATATATATATATATATATATATATATATATATATATATATATATACAAATTGTATAAAAATATTGTGCGTAATATATCCATGCCGTAATAAATACACCTTTAATTTTGTGATATTAAAAAAAATACGCTAAATAACTCCAATAGTTGATTCGAGGTTTTCAATACCGAATAAATAATATTATTTGTCTGATATTTTTATAATGCTGTAATTTTTTATGTATACTAAGTTGAAGTATGTACATGTAACTGCAATTTTAAAACTGTAGGCTTAGAATTTGCGTTTGGATTTTTTTTTTAAAGCGAAGCAATGCACCTATGTTAAGTTGCCTCCTTTCAAATTTCGAATTGAAATCGGAAGCCAATCGTTTGTTTTTCGTTTGTTATTGACTTTTTTGAAGAAAAATAGTAAAAATCGTATCTTTCTTAAAACACAAAGAGATGTTTACAAAATAAAGTTGGTATATGGCCAAATTTACCCTTGTTCCTCCACTTAAAATTTTGATTGAAAATCAAAATCAATTGTTTGATGTGCGTATGCTACTAATTATTTTGAAAAAGAATAGTCTGTTTCGAAAAGCATAAAGAGTCTTTTCAAGAGAAATGGGTGATGGAATTTCATATTGGCTCCACTTTAAAGTCTCGAATCAAAACCGAAGCCAAGCGTTTCTTATTGGTTGTTTTTAAGAGCAAATCGCTTGTTTCGAAAAAATAGAGAAAGAGATTTACAAAATAAATTTAGAATGTGATCAAATTCAATCTGATTCCTTTACTTACAAATTTCGATTCAAGACCAAAATCAATCGTTTGATATGGATTTGTTGTTGCTTGTTTCGAAGAAAAGTAATTTGATTCGAAAAACATAAGAATATAATTAAGAAATAATGTTGATGAAGGTGATTTGTTTCGGGGCGGTTTGCTTATTTTGAAGAAAAAATCACTTGTTTCAAAACAACCAGTAAAATATATCTATTTCCAGGATACATTTGGTGGTCAACTTCATACTGTTTTTTCTGCTTTTAAATATCGATTCAATACTCAAGCTAATAACATGTTTTCCTTTCTTATTGATTGGTTTGAAGAGGAAATAGTTTGTTTTGAAAATTATTAAGAGTCATTTACAAAATAAGGTTGGGTGGGCCAACTTTTTGGTGGTATTTCAAATTTCGATTTAAAATCAAACTCAATCATTTATTTTTCGTTCGTTATTGATTGTTTTGAAGAAAAACTAAGAACCATTAAAGAAATTTTTATAGTAAAGGTGGTCACCTTCACAGGGTTCCTGCACTTCAAATTTCGTTCAAAGCATAAAACGGTTAAAATAATAAGAGAAACACAATCAGTACTCTACGCAAATGTTTAGGGGGTTCAGGGGCTTTAGGAACACAAGTTTATATAATATCAAGTGTTTATATATATAAACGTGCTAATATGATAAACGTGCTTAATTTTGCATAATACCTTGCTCAAGGGGGGTTTCAAAGTCCTTAATCCCTTTACTTCAGTACGCCACTAAACATCAATTATAAGTCATTCGTTATCCAAATTGTACTTCTTGTACTGGTTCAATCCTTAATTTTAAAGTTCAAAATTATATGAGCACTTATTATGCTATTGGAAAAGAGCACATATTTTATGACAGTGCAAGGTAGTTTCTTGTTTTAACAATTGAAAGAAAGGAAAACACAAATAAAAGTAATAATAATACCTGACACGAATTCCGATAGTAAATCATATTTTATTATCTTATTTGAAACTTTGAGAAAATTGAAGCTCTACACCGAATACAAATTGGATAATAAGCAATGCTTTATAATTGCTTGATAAATTTCAAATTGAGAACAAAGAGAGTGATACTGTTTAAAAGAAAGATTGGATAAAAACAAGAATTTTAGGAATGATCTAAAAAATGGATCAAAGTATTATGATCTTGGCTAATATTAATTTTTGGATCAGTTACCATAAAATATTCGAACGGTCTCTAAATCGAGTTTTCTCCAGATATGTAGTTCTCCAGGTATAAGGAGTACAAGAAAAATTTCAATTAATTAAATATTTTGGATTTTTTTTTATAACGGGCCACAAAATTTTTGGACGGTCCCTAAATCGACTTTTCATATTTTTTACGCAATAAGCATATCACACTGAGTTAAGTGATATCTTGGGTTGGGTTACACTATATGTAGTTCTCCATATATAAGACATACAATAAAATTATTGATTGAATGAAATATATTGGACTTTTTGGATCAGGGGCTACAAACGTTTGGACGGTCCCTAAATCAAGGTTTCGTATTACTTTCGGAATAAGCACATCATGCTGAGTTAAGTGATAGTTTTGGTTTGGCTGCACTATATGTAGTTCTTCAGATATAAGACGTACAAGATTTTTTTTTTTATTGAATGAAATATATTAGATTTTTTGGATCAAGGGCAACAAAATTTTTGAATGGCCCCTAAATCGAGCTTTCGTTTTATTCAGGCACTAAGCACATCATACTGAGTTCAGTCATAGTTTAGGTTTGGGTACACTATATGTTGTTCTCCAGATATAAAGCCTACAAGAAATTTATTGTCTAAAATATATTGGATCTTTTGATCCAATAATAGTCCTTCATCCTCCATTTATACATTAAGCAAGTAACAGTATAACGTGTACATTACGTGATACACTTTGTATTTTATGGTGTGATGTTTAATAATAAATTATTAACAGAATACCCGTTCTTCGCACGGGGAGAATAGTTTCATTTTGAGCATAAAGGGCAATGGAATCTGAGTATGGATTTAAACTGCATCGGGAGTGTTACTGTTCGTCTGAGTGACTCCAAATACTATTTCATCGACACTAATATCGGTATTATTTTTTATCATTATATATATAGTGTGTAACTTCATTAATGTAATGAACGTCTGGAGGTGATTCCTGGACTCGGAAGAAGAATTTAAATGAAACGAAGTCTTTAGCTTATCATAATTATAACTTCTATGCCAATGGTAACGGATCATCAATCAACGGCTTCCTGTTCAACTTAAGAGTGTGTAAAAATGAGAAAAAAATAACTTTGATCCAGAGTAGGTTTATAACGACTGTGCATAAGACAGTCAGGGGCAAAAGATCATGTACGATGAACTAGAGTATAAGGGATTCTTCACATAACAACAGTGATTCCCACAAATTATGTGAATATAATTTGAGCCAAAGTAAGCTAGATTAAAAGATTTCCTCCCCGTAATGCGTAAATTCGTGGAAGATAATAACTACGAGTACAGAAGGAATGAAACTCGACGATACTCAAGGTTTTGCGCGTGTTGCACAAGGAAAGAAAGAAATACAATTTCAAATTATCGATTTATTCTGTTTCGGAGAAGGTAGGATAACTGAAATACTCAGAGGTACCTTGTACAGTATTTGTGCAATGCAGTATGTGTACACGAGACAGCTATGAAGAATAACAGTTCACAGTCTGATATTGTCGACCGTTGACCGCATTGCAAACATGACATCGGCGAAGCAAATTTTTCCGCGTGTGATCAAGCACATCTGAAATTTCGTAGATGATTGCCGCAGCTATATTACATCGAGCTACAAGTTCTTCGACTGTCGTGGCCGGAGTTTCATACGTATCCCCGAAATAAAAAATCAAGCAGCGTGAGGTAGAATGAACGAGGTTGTCATAACACAGGTTTTTCTCTCCCAATCAAACGATCTGGGAATGTTTCATTTAGGTAAGTCTGCATATTCCTGTCAAAATGTGCAGGTGTACTATCATACTGAAATCACATCTGCTGTCTTATGTTAAGGGCACATGTTCTATCAATTTTTGGAGAAAATTACGTAAAAATAAAAGATACGTACTCCCACACAGGCAGACCGATAATAAATAAGATCCTACCACAAAATTATCCACCACACCACACCAAATTTCTGCTGCTGATCGTTTACTAGAGTTGCATGTGGGTTTTTACGCCATACACATGATAGTTTCAAGACGATTTTGATCATTCGACGTACGCTGTCTTCAAGTTCAGCTGTCCATATGGGGCTATTTCCTCCGATTTCACGTACGAGAAACCGAAGGGACCCCTCTCTCGAAGTCGAATATGGAGGCGTGGAAAAATACAAGGAAAGTTACTCTCTTTTGAGGGCGACGGTCACGATATAAACACCTCACTTCTGGGCTATTGCCCTTTGCTACTCCATAAATAAGTTGCATATCTGCCAGCTCGTGGACAGGGTAATCTTCCATCGCGCAGGCGTGTACAGGTTAACACAATCAATTTTACTTAAACACCAACGTCTACACTTTTACACGACCTTAAATACCTGGACACAACCCTCTACCGTTGAACACAACATTTTCCATCCTGTTATACAGCAATTACACGTGTAACAGTAGAGCATCTGACTATGTATATCACTCACAAGTTGCGTAGATGCTTATTACAACTCAGCCATGCTAACTGAAGCCATTCCACAATAAAACTTCAAGACAGCCTTCTGTAAGCCACTCGCAATTGGCACACAAGGGACGATAGTTCCGTAGGTATTCCTCCGTGTAGGTATTCCATACAGCTCTAAGGTATGTACATTAGAATGTCGAAAAAAGACTATCCTTTTTTTAAAATGTACTTTCAACGAGCTTCCTTTGAGAAAATTTCTCCGGCAATGATAAAATCAAAATGTAAGTGGTCTACACTAGGATAGTCTTTTGGTATATTCACAATAGCAATGAAGTTTTTCATAGCTCAGGGAAAAGTTGAGGTTTGCCAACTCGAAGGAAGGGGAAAACGCCATCAAAAGTATTCCTGGGAGAAGATTCATCTAACGGATAAATCAAGTATACTATTCCAGCGCACTTCTTGGTATCGTTATGCAACGTGTACAACATCCCTTGTTTCTCCACTTTTGTTGCTTCTGTGCACAGAAGTACCATATTCCACGGAATTACATATTACGAGGAAGAAACCGCTTAATGCAGCTTACTTTTGCCCCATATCTATTCACACAATATTTGGAATCCCTGGGTCATGTGGAGAATTCCTTGTACACTCGTTCATCACATATGATCTTTGCATTTTTCGATGTTATATTTATTTACATGCCGCCTGACTGTCCTATGCACAGTCGTTTTAAACCTAATCTGGATCAAAGTTATTTTTCCTTTTTCACACACTCTTGGACAGGAAGCCGTTCATTTATCATCCGTTACCATTAGCCTAGAAGATATAAGTGTGATACGTTAAAGACTTCGTTCCATTTAAAATCTTCTTCCGAGACGTCATTACGTACTGAGACAAAATAGATGAATCACACATGTGTATCTCTCTTTCTTTCGAATTCTGAGTGTTCTTCTAACTTGAACGATGCACTATTATTTTTTAATGTTAAATCTTGTACTTGATTGATCATTTCTTCATTCAACGTTTGATGAAATACTCAAAGGAATACTCCAGTTTCTTTGGAAGTCATCCTTGCATCGTCACTGTACACTAATCGAATCTACGACTAAAAACAATGGACATTCTTTTGCCCGACTTCAATCCGACGTTTTGTTCATGAGTTATGGCGGTTTATACATTTTTCCGACAAATTTTCGGGTGTTACACCCAGGTTGTTGTATAGTTTTTGTTTTATTTCGGTGTCAGGAATCACCTAACGACGTTTGTTATATTAATTAAGTTACACCCTATATATATACGGGCGCCATTTTATGTATTAAAAAAAACCAAATTTGTTTAGTAACGTAAATAGCTAAACTATGAAAACGTATTTACTAGAGAAACACTTTTTAGTTCTTGTAATAATTTTCTCTCAAACAAACTGAAGGTAAATATATACCAATAAATCAATACAGCTATATTTTAGAAAATGAAATGAAATCTTTGAGTTTTACGTCCCACGGTTATGCCGGTTAGGCTGAAGGAGACGGTGATTATGAGAAATGAATGAAATGGTGGAATGAAGAAAGTGGGAGGAAACGGGAGAACCCCGAGAATATCCACGCACACGGCGTTTATCGACCACAAAGTTCACTTGGCGGGAGCAGGGTTTGAACCCGAGACCCCATGCACCAGGGGTGAACGCTCTACCACTGACCCACCGCGGCTCCAGCTATATTTTAGAAATACAATAGGCACTGATTTTTCGAAGACTGCTCTAATACATAGGAACAATCAAATTTGTAAATAGAGAGTTTTCTTTTTAAATAAAACAAACTGAATTGCTTAAACTGCGCTATATCGATTGGTTTCAGCATCTGATTTTTTAAAAATAAATAATTAGCAGCACGAAAAATTCCTATATTATCTTCGAAAATAGACCTACATGTTAATTGCTTTACTGGCTTTATACATTTTTTTTTTTGAAAAAGTAATTGTAGGGGAAGATGGGGCTAGTTGCAACAATTTTCAGGTCTGTTTTTTTACTCGAAAATTATTATAGATATAAAAACTATATTGAGTGTACTAAAAGGTACATGCCTTAACTACATACCAAAAAAAGAGAAGTGCAAAACATCGAACGGCAGTTTTGATAGCATCCACTTTTTGAACTAAGTCCGACTGTTGACACTTGCCCCACCCATGGGGTAAATTGCAACATCATCTGGGGTAAGTTGCAACAATCGGACTTGATTCAGAAATTTAATGCTATCAAATCTACAGCTTGAACATCGCTTCACTCATTTTCACTGTGGCAGTCAATGTCTATAATCTATACAGATGTAGTACGGATTTCTCTCGGAACACGACCAATGAGACCACTTCTCACAACATAAACACTGTACCCAGTCTTCTTCTGTATCCTGTTCTTCGTACGGTTCTTCAGAAACCAAACAGACGACTTGAGAATAAATTCTTCTCAGCTGATGATTTTACGTTTTCGGTTGCTTTTAGATGCTTCTTTTTCATTTCGAAAGTACTTTTTTCTAGAGTGTCTGTGAGAATAGCACATCTCTTCCTTTTCCGAGCTGTCAGTTTTCTAGTTCCAGATTTTGGATAGAATCATACATGTTCAGGAGATCATCTGAAGGATTCTACACTATCTTCTTAGATGCATTTGCAGGTGATCCATGAAGCTCACTTTGACCTGCAGTCTGAAGTTCTAACTGAGAAGATGAAAGGAAACAACTACTACTAGGCACTGCAAGCAATAAGCCATCACTGTTGTCCTATAATAATAATAATAATAATAATAATAATAATAATAATAATAATAATAATAATAATAATAATAATAATAATAATAATGGAATAATAATAATACTCTTAGTTTTATTACCAACAACAATTGTTCATATAACAATGCTTAACCGCAAAAATTTCTATTTCAATGGCATGCGGCATGTTGCAACAGATGTTGCAAGTTACCCCATCGAAATATTTATATATAAAAGCTTTCCTCCCCACTAAATAGCAGGTAACATGGGAACAGAAATATAATGTCATTGTACTTCAACTGTTATACTATTTGGGTACTACATCTTACTTATTGTTATTACATATATGTAAGGAGTAGTTAGTGCTCTCAAATGGGTCAGGTCGGGTCGGGTCAACTCGCGTCGGGTTGTCGTGTCGGGTCAGTCGGGTCAGCTCAAGTCGGGTTGTCGTGTCGGGTCAGCTCGGGTCGGGTTGTCGGATCGGGGTCAATCGGGTCAGCTCGGGTCGGGTCAATCGTGTCAGCTCGGGTCGGGTCACTCGGGTCGGGTTGTCGGGTCAGGCCAATCGGGTCGGGTTATCGGGTCGGGTCAATAGGGTCAGCTCGGGTCGGGTTATTCGGGTCGAGTTGTAGAGTCGGGTCAATCGGGTTAGCTCGGGTCTGGTTGTCGGGTCAGGTCAATCGGATCGGATCACTGGTCGGGTCACTCGGGTCGGGTCGGGTCAGTCAATTCTAGTCACAGGTCGGGTCGGGTCGGTCTTGAACCCGACCCGACCCGTTGAGAGCACTAGGTATAGTAAAGAAAGAAATGGTACCAGGTTATGCGTACGCTGATGATGTAAATTTAATAGGGGATGATGGGAGAACAATAGAAAGAAATGCAAAGGTCTTATTAAACGCTTGCAGAACAAGGGTTTAGAAGTAAATGCAGAGAAAACTAAATACATGGAAGTGGGTTGGGAACGTAATACGGCCAATTATGAATGCGTTAAAATATTAAATAATACTTCTGATAAAGTGGATACTTTCAAATATCTAGGATAACGAAAATCATTTTCACGAAGAAATTAAATGTCAACTAAAACAGGGAATTAGTGTTATTATTCAGTTCAAAATCTCTTGTTGTCGCGAATTCAGTCGAGGAGTTTGAGGCTTAAAATATATAAAACAGTAATCATACCTGTTGTTCTGTATGGTTTCGAAACATGGTCGCTTACTCTGAGGGAAGAACATAGACTGAAAGTATTTGAGAACAAGATGCTCAGACGAATATTCGGACCCAAGAGGAATGGCGGAAACTTCATAACGAGGAACTACATAAATTATACGGCTTACCAAACATTGTTAGGATCATTAACTCTAGGAGGCTTAGGTGGGCAGGACATATAGCCAGGCAGGGGTGAATTCAGGGGGTGGCCCGGGGGAATCTCCCCCCGAAGAAAATTCATTCCCCCCCCCCCCGGAGAAATTAAAAAAAATTCAGTCACAAAATGTAGAAATTTGCTTTTCTTTTCGTGCACGTGCAGACAAAATCCGATCTCTCAATATACATATAAATGACGCAGACCCATTCTATATAAGTATTAAGCATATAACATGTAAAATAGAATACCAAATAGCAGCGGCGGCTGGTACTAATGTTGCATGGTTGTGCAACCGGACATTTGTTTAATACTTAAAATATTTTTAAGTATTAAAGTAGTGTATCAGTGAAAAATAAACCTTTGATCTTCAGCGCAAAACAGTATTGATGCATTTCTGAAAAAAGTCAATTAAAAAACGGAAAGAAAGAGATGATTTACATTTCCAGTGGCAGCCAACGTTGTCACTGGAAGCAGTAACATTGAGCATATGGCAGCGAGCTCCTATTTCTTAACATGGAGAAGTGGATTTATTCTTGCACCGCTCCTATCTTTCCGTATTGCTCTCTTGCGATTGCATTTTCTCCCGCAACTGGTCAGCTTCTGTAATAGTTACGAATTCCTCCGCTTAGCAGCGCTTGACTCAATTGATAGGGTGAAAGAGATACAGACGCTTGGAAGAAAGAAGTTATTCACAAAACAAACTCGCAAAGTCTGGTGGTAGCAGGGACGTATCCAGGCTGAAAGTTTGGGGTGGCGGTTGTTCGAAGTCAATAAATTTTATTTAACATTTATAATACAAAGGTGAAAATTCTTGGGATAAGTTTTATTTTTTAAAAAAATCCTATTCTGGGGGGGTCGATCGAGTCTCGAAGAAGAAAATGTCTTACTACTGGTTTAATTCCTAGCTCTGTGTCTTTCGTGCACATGATTCAGTGTTCGAATTCCGGCGGAGAGCATAAATTAATATCAAATCATTCACTTCCAATACTCATCTGTCTTCTTTAGCCTAATTTGCTGGAATGTTAAACTTTTTTTTTTTTCATTTTCGAAGGAAAGCATCTTAGATTTCATGCTTCTTTACAGACAAAAATACGTAGTTTCTGAAAAATGGACTTTTGGTACCGTATATTTATACAAAGAAATGCTAACAAAATGCATATTGTCGGAGGAGAGAGGTGTTTCTGGACTCTAAAGAAAATAAAGCGGAAAATATTTGTAGTAGCGATGCTTTCTATTCAGAAAAACTTGGCGAGAAGCATTTCAGATTTCAAAGTAATATAAAAATTTGAAGCCCAAAAGATCGAAGAAAGACCTTCCATTCTAAAATAATGCATAGTTTATATAATTAAATAATTTTGTTTAACTTCGTGCGTGCAATTTTCTTGCTTCTTTTCTTCTTTTCGGATTAACGCCATCATTCATGGCTTACAGCACATACTATATATTCGATTTATCTCGTGTTCAATAACATGAGTGTAGAGGTTTTGTATATAAATAGTGTATAAACGTACATTGATAGTGCTTGTTTGAAAAAAAGGAAATAGCTTATATTTTAAATCAATATTAGAGAAATAATTTAATCAGTAATATATAAATAGAGCTTAAAAGACTTTCCTCTTCATATTTCCTGAATATTTTTTGGATAAAACTCAAGAATGCTGGGGGAGGGGAACACTTGCGCGTACCTACATACCTTTGATATTGCAACATTGCAACCGGTATTTGTACAGACTACGCGTCGCTACTGCCAAATAGTCGATAAAACTTGTATTTCTTAACGCTATAACCGAGTTTGGCAGAACATGAAATTGTTAACTGTTGAAGAAAGGTTTGTATTTTAGTAGGTACTATACTCTCGCCCTATATTGTATATTAGTAGGTAGCACTAGCACAGATTGAGATAGGAAAGGAAAGATAAGGAAGATCTTTCGATCATTCCATATTATCTCTGATGTCAGCAGACCAGTTCTTGAAAATGTACAGTTCTTGCATTATTTGAAATATAGCTCCTAAATCCCATTTCTCGCATCTGAAGTAACAGACGTAAATGTGTTTTACGATTGTTAAAGTAAACACACCTTTCTTTAATTAAAAATAAGTTAGTTAAAGGGTGAGATTAAGAGGGATCAGGGAGGAACAGTTACCCCTCTTGGGTTAGATATTTATATAGAATTTATCAATATAATAGTAATATATGTCAATATAATAGCAATATAATAGTAGAAGTGAAAGATTGCTATTGAAGGTGATGAAGATCCTGCTCAGTGCCGTGCCATGGGGGAGGGGCAAGCGGGGCGACGGCCCCGGGCGCCGAAGTAAGAGACGCAATATTCGGAAGGGAAAAGAAAAGAAAAAAGAGGAATGAGATATATATGCACATGTGGGCATGTGCACATATACTGTATAAAATGAAAGGAAAAAATTAATAAAAAGTGCTCAAAATCAAGGAAAAGCAGGGTTTACTTTTGAGAATTTTCTCACCTTTCGCGGCTGGTCTGTCGACCTCAGTCATATATACAGGGGTGCCCTCGTATACTCTCGCGCCAAGCGCTGATTTTCCACGACACGACACTAATCCTACTGTAGATTTCGTAAACTAAACTATTGCAGTGCAGAAACCAAGGCTAATATGTTTGATTTAGAATCAGAAGTATGAGAAAGAATGATACCTTTTATTAAGATATTCCTATGTATGTTTGTTTTAGGACAAAAAATATTTGAGTTAATTTAAATCTTTTTAAAAACTTCTACATTAGCAACAAACAGTAACTACTGAATATAGGAAATAATAACAAAAATAGCTACTGTAAATAGCAGTTAAAGTTTAGTCTAAAATATTTTTGCCAGTCTTTATTTAATGTTTTAGATAAAATTAAACGATTGTTTTTTTTTTTTTTTTTTTAATATAATCTCACATTGAATATTTATCAGCAATTAGTCTCAATATTAGGTAAGATGTGAATGCGAATGGAATTGTTCAACACCTGTATGCTGCTTTCTTGCAAAAATACAGAAAAACAGCGCTTCCCCCCGAGGAGTTGAAATTCCCCCCCGGGTGAAAATGTCTGAATTCAATACTGTAGCCAGGATGGAAGAAAGTAGGAACGCTTTCAAAGTGTTTCTTGGTAAGATCAATCGGAAAACGACCATTAGGAAGACCTAGGCACAGATAGGAAGATAATATTAAGATGGATCTCGCAAAAATAAGATACAAAGTAGAAACTGGATGCAGTTGGCTAAGGATAGAAGTCAGTGGAGAGCTTTTGTGAACGCGGCATTGAACCTCCGGGTTCCATACGCTATAGATTTAGTTAGCTTAAGAAGCATGAGTAGATGCCTAGGCTGATACTACAAATAGATTAAATGCGCATTTACTGAAAAGATGGGTTCTACCGACACTGGATAGTCTATATACTCTTCGTGTGTAGGGAGTAGGAGAGAGGAGGAGATAAGATTTCATATCAGGTTACGTCACGCAAAGTCGCACGCCTTCATTTTCATTAAAAATGGAAAAGCCAAGGTGAAACAAATTTCATTTCACTTTCCTTTGTGGAAGTCGGACACAAATCATGACGCTTATCTGCAAAAAAAGCACTTTTCAAATCGGATTATTGGGAGTACCTCCAGTTCCAATGTTGGGGGGGACATGTCTCCCCATTTCCCCAGAATTTGTGCCCGTATCTACAGCTGAGACAACTTTCCAGCACGAGGAGAGGGGCATATCGTTCTCTGGCATTTATTGCAATTTGTACCCAAGTAGTGGAAGTGGAATTAATACATATTGACGATATTACTAAACGCACTACAGCACGAAGTTCAGTTTGAAATACTACAGAATACGATTCTTTTTAAAAAATGGAAAAGCCAAGAGAAACCAATTTCATTTTACATTCCTTTGTGGCAGTCGGACACAAATCATTACACTTATCTCAAGAAGCATTTTTTAAGTCAGATTATTGGGGGGGACAGCCCCCCAGGTCCAAGATTGAGGGGGCATGTCCCCCTCGTCCCCCCTGGGATTTGGGGCAGTGTGTAAAATTAAATATGATATATATGTATATTTATATGAATTGTAATTTTCAAGTATACGAGGTGCATTCGAAAACTCGAATAATTAACATTTAAAGGAACGGTCCAGAATTATTTTTCTTTTTATTGAGTAAATAAATAAAAAGGAAAATTCCGTTGAGCGCCATAATATACAACAGTACGTTGTATATTTGTATATTTTTACTACTTGTAAATCCTTATTTTATTAGGGCGTAAGATATTTTAAAATATGTACTAGGCTGATTATATAATTCGAAGAATAAGAAGAAAAAGAAATATTTTAATTATAATATCGATATAAAAAGATATTCATATGTTTTTATATGTTTTAAATAATAGGATTTTGGAATGTCGTTGTCAGGACAACAAAAACAATAAATAAATGGATTTTTATTCAACGGAGTTGGCATTTTAATGGCTCAATAATTTAACTGAACCGTTCTATATCGCCGTCTGACTATTTCCTTCCCAAAATTAAAATTAGCCAGGAAAGAAATTTCAATGAAAATGTTACACACGTGCAATCAACCGTGACGAGGGTCATTGAGGCGCTTCCGAAAGGACATTACAAACACTACTAGCATTCGTTGAACGTGCCCTGCGGTGTATTGATGCGGAAGTGATGTATTTTGAATAAATAAAGTACAATTGGTAAAATACCTAATTCATTTGGTTTAATTTAAAAAGTTCCGTTATTTTTCTAACATACTGTATACATTTGCACACTTTCTTAATCAAATTGTAATTACTTGTATACCAGAGAAATACTTGTCATAAACCAAAGATTTGATCTTCCTCATCATCTGTACTATTTTTTTTTATGATAAAAACAATCTAATTTCATTATTTTACGTGAAAATATATCTCTTACCGGGACCAAGTACAGTACCTTAGGAAACCCTATATATCTTCTGAAAGCTTTTGCCATTACAAGTACGAAACAGTTTTCAAATCACGGGCAAACCCGCAATCTGACCTTATAAGGGAAGTGTTTGTTGGTGTTTTTGACCCTATGTATGTCGTATTCGACAGAAGTAAAACTGAATGTTACGATGCATCACGCGTAAGTGCTTCAGCCCGTCATGATCCTTTAACGCTAATTGCTAGAAAGTGACCCGGGCAAGGGTATTATAATATCGCTTTGTACCCACGCGTACCCATTCGATCAGTGTTGCCAATGAATTGTAAATACAATGTGGCAGATGGTTTCTGTGCCACTGAATGCATATCCATGAAATGTGGCATAAATATCATTCACCACTAGTGAAAATATACTGTGAACGTATTCATCTCCCAAGAACTCCAGTTTGTCAGTGTTGGCAACCAATTTTAAAAATAAGAAGCTGTAAAACAGGTTCCGTGCGATGAAACGTTTATACACCAAGCTTAGCAAAAACTACGCTATAACTATAGCAGGGCCAACAAAAGATGGTCTCTGAAGTTTCTTACCACATGCGGAGGGATAATGCAACTTCTACGTTGGTGCTAGTGTTACCAAACACGGTTAGTCTGTCTTACACCATTAGTTAAATGGTCATTATAGATGCACTGAAAAAAGCCTTGATACGTGAGTAGTGGCAAGGCCGTTGTGAACTGTCGGAAACCTTCTCTTGCTGCCCCTGCTATAAAAGACGATGAGTGTGACCGTCTCCCAACCATTCTAGGCTGTCAGTGTTGCCAAACAAGTGTAAGCATCACAATGTTGCAAATGACGTGCGTGTCATCGAAAGAATATATAACGAATGTGACAGAAGCAGCATTGGACAATGGAAAACATAATGTGTGTGTAACCGCGTCCTTAGCATACAAATCTGGCAGTGTTGCCAACTAATGAAAACATTCAAGATTTTCGCATGATGAATCATCCCTAGTTAGCACTTAAAAATTACCGTTTTTTTAATTTTTTTTTTTTATTTTTGCCTTTGAATAACACACTTCAGATACTACCTAAACATAGTGTCTTTTATTATCGGAGCCTTCCTAACAAGAATTTCTGGGTGCGCGCCTATTACACTACACAGTTGGTAGCTGCACAATTTTTTTAACAACGTTTTCTTTTAGAACAATATCATAAAAATAAAAATAAAACAACCAGATAAATATAAAATTTAACAAGCTGAGGTGAACCGAAATCAGAAGCTCTCGACGTAGAGTTGCAATTCGTCCCGAAAAATCCGGGACCGTTACAGAATCGAGATCTGCGTCCCGGAAATATTTCTCGGGACGCTTAAGTGACCCGAATTTCAGTGAAGAAGAAATGAAGGGAATATTATAGTTTTTTTTTTTCACAGGATTAGGTATATCATTATTCTCTTCAACTTCTGAGTATGCCAATTCAAACGCTGAAAAAAAAAAGGAATACATAAAACACTAATTTAATTAACTTCACGATTTAACTACTTTGACATTGAACAAAGCATTCGTTTCATTGGGCCAGAGACAAAAGCTTTTACTGCTCAATCTTATTGTTATCTTTAATACTCTGTTTCAATCTTCATCTTGCTTCACAAATATTTTAATCAATAATCCCTGATCGATATTTCTGGTAATTTTGCGCTGACCATTCAAGAAGAAAAATATATTATTTTAATTAATATAAAGTAGTAGTAGAAGTAGTATATTTCATATATGCTACATTTCTGAGACTTGAGTCTTGATAGTACGTGAAGTTTAAATCAAAGGTTATGTTACGGACGGCAAATGATGGCTTAACACCAAAAACATATTCTGGCCGGGACCGGAGGTTAGTCTGTTTTATGTTTATTAAACGTGTTTAATAATTACAGCAAATGAAGGATGTTTATGATAGAATGTGAAAGAATACAGTTTTAAAAGAATTAAACTACGTCAACATGTTAAAATAATTAAAAGAACCTAATTAATCAGCCACTTTGTACTCTCGTTTGCTTAACTGGATGAACCGAGGCCTAAAGGGAAAAGAGTTTTCTGCCCAAATCTCATAAGCAGTGGGATATTTTAATATTATAGAAACTGACCCTCCTTTCGCTTAGAAGTGTAATTTTCAAGACGCTGAAACATATAGTATTTTATTACTTTTAGTTAAAAGTTCAAATGCCGAGTTTCACGCATCTAGCTTAAACAAATCCTTCCTTAATTTATTTACATATTTTCTGAGTAAGTAATGGGGAAATCGAACATAAAAAAATGTGCTCCCTTTGCTCTTTCCCTTTTATGTGTTCAATTTTCAATTTTCAGTTTTTTTTTTTAATAGGAAAGCTTATATGCCAAGTTTTATTTTACTAGCTTTAGAAACTTGCGAGATACACTACCCTTTAAAAAAATCTTACCCCACCCTTTTTACGATACTTATTTCCAAAAATTCTTTCTTATGTACTGCTTTCATAAGAAAATTATATTTTATAACTAAAATTTATCGACTCTACTTGTAGTAGTATGCCCAAAAATCACTCATCTTTACTCTTTTATATAAGAGTACAGAAGATAAATACAGTCAAACAAATGGACTTCCATGAACAGTTTCCGATTTCTTATAACTAACTTATTCGTACATTTCCCACAAGCTGTGGTTTTAAATTTACGCTGTCAAGGTCCAGGTTTCAAAAAGGAAGTAACTGGAAATACAATAATATTACGTATTTATGTACATGTGTAATATGTATAAATTTATTGTCTTATTGAAGCTTTCGTAATCTGAAAATAAACTTTTGATTTGCTTTTAATATATAAAAATCAAGCTCCCCTAGAAAAAATTGCAGGCTACACCCCTAAATGACTATGTAGTAATTTCTGCAAAAATGGCACAGGACCTAAAATTTAGGTCTAGTGCCTATATTTTTAGGACTTGTGCCGTTTAGAACTTATGAATGTAACCCAATGTATTGCATAGTAAATGTTCTTTGTTCAATTTTAAATCTACTGCGTTCTTTATGTATACCGTTGGTATTTAATGTTCACTCGTGAAATGTCTAGTGAGCTTTTGTCTTAATTAAGTAAACTTTGGTGGATTTTTGTCTTACTCTTAATAAAATTCGCTCCACACAGTATATATTGAAATTCTGAATGTTTTCTTGCTTTCAGAAGTCTGGTAAAATATGCTTTTTAAACATTTTTTCAATTTTTTATTTATTTATTTTTGTTTTAGGAATTTGTCTTGGGATTCTCGTATCTCCATTCGAAAGAAACGAATTTCTTAACTAATTATGTAATTAATTCTTAGAATGAAATAAGTTGTATTATGTAATTCACGTATAAGTGCAGAACAGATAGTGATAATAATAATCTTAGTAGTACAAATATAGCTGTTATTGTTGGAATTAGCTACGTTCGTGACATTATTGCCAACTAGTTGCTGCATCGTCGCAATTTCGTGGGGTGGTGGCGAATTTCAGAACTAAAGCAAGTGAATGAAAAAGGCACAAGACCTAAACAGCACAAGTCCTAAAAGGCAGAAGTCATAAACGCCAGAAGTCCTAAAAATCATATCGCGGCACAAGTCCTAAACGGCAGAAATCCTAAAAATCATACCGTGCCACAAGTCCTAAACTGCAGAAGTACTAAAATTCAGGACTAGTGCCTATATTTTTAGGAGTTCTGCCGTTTAGGACTTCTGGATGACACCCGACACATCATGCTGCCTCAGTGATGGTTTGGTGGGGAGTGAGCTACTCAAGCTCAACCCAGCTGTATTTTTGGAAACAAGGTGTTAAAACATCTGCCAAGGTATACCAGAACACAGTGCTAACACTTATAGTGTAACCACTATCTGCTACCATGTTCCCTGGAGAAAGGTGGACCTTCCAACAGGATTCCGCTCCAGGCCACACAGCGAAACCAACTTAGGACTGACTGGCGCGGAACGTCCCTCACTTCATTTCTACCATTGATTGGCCTTCTAGCAGCCCGGATCTTAACCCGTTGGACTACAAACTTTGGGCAGTACTTCAGGCAAAGGTCTGCCATAAACGGCATCCATCTGTCGACAGTCAGAAACAATCTTGGCCCGAGCAGTGAACAATTTTCCCATGGACAGTTTTGGGTAAGTTACATGTAAAAATGTAACGCGTTACAAGTTACTTTACTTTTTCCTAAAATGTAACGCGTTACTTGCCCCCAAAAAGTAACTGTTACTTTACTTCGAAAGTAACGCGTTACTTTTAGGTCTGAAACTTAGAATATGTGAACAAATGTTATCACTTCAAATTTCCGTACTACTATTACTATCGCTTTTATTATTATTATTATTATTATTATTATTATTATTATTATTATTATTATTATTATTATTATTATTATTATTATTATTATTATTGCCCTTTCTGAATTGCTTTATGTAAATGCAAGGACACATTTTTACTTGACAGCTATAAGTTATGAATATTTTCATATAAGGTAACATTGGCAAAAATGCCATACTGCGTTACTCGTAGGGATGGGCTAGGGTAACCAGACGTACTGATTTTCGCAGTACAGTACTGTTTTTCAAAGAGCTGTCCTGCGTGTTGCGAAGATGTCTAGGAAATCGAGAAATATCCTTCTTCTTTAAAATGTCCTGCGAAATGTCCAGAGTTAATTTATTTGCAATATCTTAATGTTTCATTCTTTATTCACAATATTTTGAATCAAACACACTCTTTTCCTGAATGATGAACCGCTGTGTTTTTTAACACTCCTCAGAAGACTAGGGATGGAGAACAATCAACAAACCATTTTTTACAATACATCGCTTTTACTGAGAAGGCCTTGTTGAGATACCGGTAAAGTAGGAAAGGTTTCTTATTGAACTTATGACAGTGATGCTAACCAAGTTAAATAGAAGTTCCTTAGTGCCGGTCTAAATTTTCTTTCATTTCTTAAAATAATACCACGCTTCGAAATTTATTATTATTATTATTATTATTATTATTTAGCCCAACAAGAACTTTGACTGTACGTTCATAAAATAAACCAATTTGTTATTCATCAAAGCATTTGGAGTTGTGTTTAATTCCTTTAATAATTTTGTTCAGTGCTTCTTCTTAACAAAAATGTTCATTAACTTAAGGTTAACATTAATTAAAATAATGATATGCGTATTGCCGACGCAGTAAGATATCATATACAGTACTATTATACTTGTGTCCTACTTTTCGATTGTTAGAATGTGGTCATCCTACGATGGGCACGAGTGAGTACGAGCGAGTATTCTTTGAAACTCGATTCGACTAAAAACAGACATCTTTGAACGCGATTCGAAAAATTTCCTCCAACTCGACTCGAATTCGGGTCGAGTCGAACCAAATCTGGTTTGTAGTGTCGAGTATTCTCTTCAAGTATCTTGCATAGACAATATAGGTTATCAATGATACTAGTACTACTACTAGTACAACTTTTATTATTATTAATAATAATAATAAATAATAATTATAATTATAATTATAACAACACTGTGTTTAAACATGAAAGAAACGCGGTCTGTGTTTGAATACTAAAAAACTAGTTGATTGCTAACCTCATTCTAGGAGTCAAGGATATTGTTCACGAGCTTGTGAATTTGGGTTGAGGGTTTAGGTTGAGTATTCGGGCTTGAGCCAAACATTGTTAAAAGTTATAGGGCACTGGCCAAATATCTTCAAAACTGTTCGGCCCGGGTTTACAATTGTAAACAACTTGAGCAGCTGGGCTCACAGCTCACTCACTATGGACCCGAACCGAGAAGTGAGCCGAGCCAACAGCTCACCGAACCGTGTCAGCAAGAGCCTTCGGCCCAGATGAGCCGAACCGCGCAGATGGTTCATCCAACCAAGCCAGCTCGAGCCGATGGTTTACCCCAAGCGAGCCGGCTCGAGCCATCGGCTCAGTTATTACTTCCCAACTGAGCTTCTTATTAAAAAAGTCTCTTGTGGTCTCGATATCGAGACGAGAAGACATGCAAGCATGTTTCCTCTAGTGAGCAACATTAAAAGTATTCCATATTACTACTTAGCTTACATTTCTCATGGCTTTCGCTTTCTAGTGGAATCAGGCCATGATTTCAAAACGAGTTAAAACGTAATAATAATAATAATAATAATAATAATAATAATAATAATAATAATAATAATAATAATAATAATAATAATAAATATAAGTATTCCATACATATAGAAATGCTTTTGACCAAGCACACAAGAAATTATATTTTGTCCATTTAGCACTATCATTCTTTTGTCACTCACAATTATTAATATTCATATAGTAAATATCTTATAATTCTTATATTTTAAAATCAATTGACAGGTCTCTGATTGCTTTTATGAGAAATAAATATTTGGTTTTATAGATACTACGCAGTGGGGATGATCGTGCGTCGTTTCGGTCCTATGCCGTTTCGGTCCTGCGCCGTGTCGATCCTGTGCCGTGTCGATCCTGTGCCGTGTCGATCCTGTGCCGTTTCGTTCCTATGCCGTGTCGATCCTGTGCCGTTTCGGTCCTATGCCGTGTCGATCCTGTGCCGTTTCGGTCCTATGCCGTGTCGGCTCTATGCCGTTTCGATCGTACGTATTCTATGCATATAACTTGCACAGGCATAGAATCGACAGGAGTTTATAATTTGTAAGAGCAAAGATTAAACAGATAATAAAAATATTATTTTTTAGGCACATGATTAAAAGTTAAATTATTTCAGAGCAGCGGCGTGAGAGCAAAACGGCACAGGATCGACACGGCATAGGATCGACACGGCATAGGACCGAAACGGCACAGGATCGACACGGCACAGGACCGAAACAGGTTTCTGAGCTGAATTGTCGGTCGTATGCCGTGTCGATCCTGTGCCGTGTCGATCCTGTGCCGCATCCCCACTGAATTGTCGTGCACTCTTATCAGGACAGCGCATACCATTTCCCTATGTCATGTGACCTTCAGAAAGCACACGTGCCTGTGTGCCAAGATTTTATGTTTTTACAATATCAGCTGCTGCTACTATTGGACATGCTATGCATTCATTGCTCGCTCTTCCCGTTATGCTGTATTTCTTGACAACTTATATGTTTATCGTTTTGGTAAGTATACGCTAGATTCGGTTAATATCTATCATACTATCTGTAGTTGTTTCTACTATTTAAAAAAAAATGTTTCAAGTTTTTGAGTAAGAACTTCTTAAATTTACTGCTACCAACATAAAAGAAAATATTACTACATAAAGTTAACTAAACAGGGCACGTGAGTGGAAAAGCGAATTTTGTAACAAAATAGAATGTAACCGGCTATATAGCTTCATGTATGTACGCAACCTACTTTTTTTTTCTTAAATCTTCTATTTAATAATATTGAGTATTCAAAAGAAACATAACTAAGACTTTATGAATTAATTATATTCAAATTTATGCAAGACCAGTCACTTAATTATTAGAAAATATATTCCCTCTGAGAATCGATATTTCCAAAAGGTGTTCCTGGTGGACGGTTGAAGAAGCTCATTAAATTCAGAATGGCAGTGCATTTGGGGAGTGTCTTTGTAGAGTGTCTGGCGGAGCGTCCCTCTCAAACACAATCTGTTGAGAACTGTTTGTTCAGCACCCAAAAATCCTTTACACCTCAACGACCGCATCCGCATCAAATTCTCGCTGATGTGTTTCATTTCTTTCGCTTTCTTTTCTTGGATAAATATAGCTCTGTTATAGGAAGAAAAAAAAAAAACCTTGATTTCAAATTCAACGAAATAAGATTACAAACTATGTTTCATAAAATAATACCCTGAATAAGTTTCATATTTAGATATGTAGTTAGTATGTTTATTAAGTCAGGAGTAACCAAAAGAGAAAGTGGATTCGAAGTCTGTGGTTAGTCAATCTGACTTTTTGTTTCGACTTGTCCTTCAGTTCCCTGTACATAAGTGTAGACAAATGTTCTTCACTCAATTCTGTCCTGTATTAATGTTGCGTATGTACTTTTTGCTTCACGGTTTTGTATCGAAATAAATATATATATATATAAGTGAAATTGGTCATAAACTAAGTCGCAATAAAATATTAATAAAATTAATTCTTACACTTGTAGGGCTCGGAATTCTGGTTTCTTCTTGCGCACTGGAAGCTGTATAACTTGAGCTGCACTATGAGTAGAATATAGTTACCAAGTTAATGAAAACACCTTACTAAAATTAGTGTTTGTAGCATGTTTCCTTTCAACTTCAATCAATTCCAGAAAATTGTTTCTCGCTATAACAGTTTTTTTTATAATGTCCAGTTTTGAAACCGGAAATGGTTGATTTTGACCACTCGCAATTTGTATAGATGGTTAATAAAGGAGATCAAACCTACACCTTTTGATGATGTTTTGGAACACTCAATCTACTTGAAAAACAACAATAAATAAATAAATAAATAAATAAATAAATAAATAAACGGTTCTCGATATCTCTGATCATTCGTGCTCTGATATTTATCGATATACAGATAAACAGACGGACGGACACAGTGTTTCATACGACTTCCGACTTATCCATAGCACAGTTTATAAGTCTGGTTCCGACACTTAAGAATCACACACTTTGGAAGTATTAAAAAAAGCGTTCCTTTTCGCCTTTGACTTAGATCACATATACTTCCGTGACACATGGGTAATTACTATTACATATCGAATTTATTTTATTTGGATTTTCTTGCAAAAATCATATAATTACTATGCATTTTTTTTAGTACGAGCTACAAAAATGACCATAATAGGAAAAGTAGTTCATTGTCATCTTTACAAGATTGAAGTTAATGGCAAACAATGTGATCTGGAACTGTGTTACAAATTTGTTAACACGATCACAGTATTTTACAAATCCATGACAGCTACTTTGAGTCACAAAACAAAACACGTTATTATTTAGTCTAGCTACTTAAAAAAAAAAAAAAATCGAAGATGTAGTGGATGCATAGAACCTGCTTCCTTGCTCAAGTAGTTAGTACTATGTGCTAATCAGTGTCGAAACGTGAACAACACGGAGTGAGAAAATAAAGTTTAGTATGTACTGTAATTTTTACGTATAACTGATACTTATTATTTCTACAATAGCCAAGATTTAATTGAAATGCTTTCTGTTGAACCGAATCGGACAATCCCTTGGTTTCGTTTCCAACGGTAATGGTCTCTCCGTTTTAGCGGCAACCAACACTTTTATGCACTTAAAGTAGTTCGTTGTATCCTAAAAATATTTATATATAAAAAAAAAACTACATGAACTAACATAAAATAAAGAGGTACTTCCGGTTGACGTGGAAAGCTGAAATTTGATATGATTGTAGCTTTCCGGGACTAACCGACAGGCAAATTTCAAAAGTGAATATTTTTAATTTTAAGGGGTCTAAAGTGGAAATGTAGAAATTCTCCATGTTATTTAAACGGGCGTTTTCTTGGGGTACAAAATAGGTGTTAACATAGGAAAATCAATTTGAAATTTAGTAGAATTGTAGATTTAAGAGGTGCGAAACCTTAGGCCGAGGAAAGACGGGGGTGAGGGCGAAGCCCCCAGCTGAGCAAATTCTAGAAATATGAAGAGCAAGTCCACGAAATTCACTGTTGACGCAATAGCAGATGCATAAGAGATGCGAGGCTGTAGACCGAGCCAACGCGGGGTTCTGGGTTCGGAGACCCCAGCTAGCCAAAAGCTATTCTATATTATAAAATTGAAAGTGACTATGTTTGTTAATATTTATTATTATTTTTGTAATGCCACTTTGATGGTAGAACCTAGGGGAGGAGGATTGATTTTTATAATTTTACTGTGACGGTGCAACGTAGGGGAGGGAAAAGATATATATATATATATATATATATATATATATATATATATATATATATATATATATATATATATATATATATATATTAAAGTGACTGTCTTTGTGACTTCATCACTCTTGAACTATCAGAACGATCTTTCAATCAAATTTTCAAGATAGATGAGGTTCGGACCTGAGTGGTTTTATCATACCACTTTGACGGTAGAACTAAGGCTAGGAGGAGGGGATTAAAAAAATCATTGGCGTCAGCAGCATATAAATTTGGGGGGACAGACTGCCGAAGGGACTAGGATGTATGGGATGCCCCAGCAAAGGGATGGGTCCGGGGACTCTCATACAGAAAATTGAAAAGAAGGTCTTCCTACATTGCCTTTTAAAGCATTTTTCACTCAAAAAGCATATGGAAACTTATTTTTTATTTTATTTTTACCTTTGATTTTTTTTTTTTTTTGAAATGCAGTATTAAAATACACATTTCACGATTTGTTTGTTTATTCAAATAGTAGAATTGAACTTTGTTTTACAATTTTGGTTAAATTTAAGTGATACCAAGTGTATGTCAAGAACAAAATAATGATAACAGATAGTGTGAAGTGAATATTCAGAAACAATGAAATTTTGAATACAGGTTTTCTGCCTATAAGTTAACAACTAATATAAATGAAGCTCAACAATATATAGCTTTAAAAATAGTTGAAAATTATGTTATTTTAACTAAAATAAACTCGCTTTGCTCCTCGCTAGCTAAACAAAAAACAGTTTACCCCACTTTCACTTTCATAAGGCCAAACACTGCCTAACTTTTTTCATAATTGGAAACAAACTTTTGTGCTAGTTTTTTCATATCCACTTTGTCTAGCATTGTTTTGTGAACGTAGTAAACTGATATACAGTTGAATACGTGTCGCCACGTTTGGCCTAATATTTGTTTCGCCTAACCAATTATCTGACATTTTTATGACAGATAAATGATAAGATTTGTGTCCGCCATTTTAGGCGAAAAAAGGATCCTCGTTTGGCCTAATCCTCGTTGCGCCTAAAATGGCGGACAATAAGAAAAAGTCGTGGAAATTCAACTAAAGGGAAATTATATGAGAAAATTCCCTAGTATATAAAGAATTAAGAAATCCAATATATATATATATTAATATTATATTAACTATTTTCGAGGAGTTAGGATTACCAAAGCTCCTTTGTGTATTTACTAGGACCATGGATATATACGAATATATATGAGTAAGTGAATAGCAAAACCCGCTAAATTCACATTTTAAAATTTGTGACAAATCGAGAAAAACTGTTTAAACGCGTCATAATTGTAAAATAACGTTAGAAACTAGAGAACATTAAAAAATTAAGAATAATGTGAGTGTTTAGGGATGCGCTCGAGTCGAGACATGTCTCGAATCTCGACTCGACTCGACTCGAATTCGAGTCGAGATTCGAGTCGAGACACACTTTGTAAAATTCGAGACGAGTCGAGACAAACGTATTTCTCGACTCGAATTTTCGAGTCGAGACACGAGTCGAGTCGAGACGGCTCTTAAAAATCTCGACTCGACTCGAATGTCTCGAAAATCTTTCTATAATTTTTAATATTATTTTGAAGAAAGTATTCACTCAGAAACAGCCTTGAAACCAATTCCAGCTTTTATTCCTTCAGAAAGGTACAGAACGCATAAAATTAATAGTTAATCTTTAAAGATCAAGATTTAATTTTCAGCTCAATTCAGTTAATTAGAACTAATAGTTAATGTCGTTGTATTTGGTTGTACTGCAAATATAATGATAATAATAATAATAATTGATTATCTAGTTTGTATAAAACTATTATCCGTAGTCTAAATCTAGTTTGTATAAAACTATTGCGATAAAGTGAACTTCATAAATTCTCTGAATGAGCAGTTGGTAGTCTATAGTAATTTAGCATAGTTATAATTATTGTGTTTCCGTTCCCATGAACGCAATAGGGATACGTAACTTCTGGATTATTCGCTTGCCCAACTATTCTGAGGCTTTAATATGTTGCAGCATATCACGAGCTACGGATAATATATAATGTAACATTTGTTGTACATCACATATTATGATACGAGACTATTTTACATAGTATATCTTATCTAATATAAATAAAATAAAGAGTTTGTTTGTGTATTTGTCTGTCTGTCTGTGCGACCTGGGGACCAGACGAGTGGACTGAGAGTTCCCAAAATTTGGTCACGGGTACCTTAGTCCAGGCCCCAGATCAAGACGAAGCGTTTTTTTTTAATTTTGAACCAGGGGGGTCTCGGGAGGACGTTTACTGGGACCGACCTGGGGACCAGACAAGTTGACCGAGAGTTACCAAATTTTGGTCACGGATACCTTGGTCCAGGTTCCAGTCTAAGGCGAAGCGTTTTTGTCAAAATTGGAACCAGGGGGTCTCAGGGGGGCGTTTAGCGAGACATGTAGTAAAAGTAATCCAAATTGATCGACATTAATGTCAAATCCATAGTTTTCACGGTCGTTGAGATCAATGGATTTCCATCAGCGGGTGTCAGCGGGTGAGGAATACCGAGACATGTATAAATAGCCCATATTGATTGATACTAGTGTCAAATCCATAGTTTTCGCGGTCACTGAAATGAATGGTGATACTTCCACAGGTGTTGACTTCCAAATACAGCCCCCATGCGAAGAATGGGTATATTAAGCTAGTATTACAATAAATGGACTGCTTGGATGCCAAGAACTAGTACAGATAAGTACCATCCACTTCTATGAATAGGTATTTTTTAAAAGGATTTTTGTAAACACTAAGTTATAAAACAATGAACTACATACAGTAGTTATGGTTTTGGTTCCCAACATAAAAGAAATATGGATTGTTCATGAGATATTGAACTTCAACTTTCACTCCTGGAAAATTTCAATTTTGGAGTTAGGCCACTTGGCATCAAAGCAGTTCACTGTAAGATAAATACATTCCGCACATTAGTAACATAGTTGTTCAGGGGCCTTCGATTTCCATCCTCTCAAATGAAAGCTGAACGATTGCTTGATACATGCTGACTATATAGGAGAAATAGTGTATTAAGTTTTCGAGCTTTGGTGCGTATCCGTATTTATACTCTGATATAACTTTAAGTTCACACTCAAATCGAGCTAATTGTTTAATGCATTTCGAAAGCTTTTGTTTTTATGCAGCTCATTAAGGAAAATCTATTTCATAATCGTAACATTTATGTACTAAGAAACTATGAACGTAAAGTGGACTCGACCTAGCCCCGTGGCTTCTGTGACTCAGTGGCACAGCTCTCACCCTTGGTGTGTGAGGACTCTGATTCTGTGTGTGTGTGTGTGTGAACTCCGCGGCTAGTGTATGCGTCTTTGCCGTGGAAGACTGGGGTTCAATTCCCGGCGCGAGCTCATGTAGTTCGGATTCCACGTTAATCAGTAGGTCTACATTTCATATATCCTCGCTGCTGAAAGAGACGGTAAAGTCAAAATCAACTCAACAATATATATGTGTGTGTGCTTATGTGAATTTCCTTGTGGCTGTATGGTTAACACATAAGCCTTGATCGCGGGAGACTCTGGTTCGATTTACGGTGGAAGCTCATGAAGTTGTTACCGGTGTCCCACTTTAAACTGTAGATCCATACCTCATATAACCATAAATATAATATATATGCCTTTGATACACTTATTTTCCGACTTGGAAGCCATCGAAAATTTCCGGACACAGAGTCCCGTAGACCGAAAATGAGAAACATGGGTACAGAGTAAAACAGCCATAGAAATTTAAGCTTTTTAGGCTAACTTAATCCTTACATATAATGCAACTAGCTTGGCCAAGTTATAATGGAGGAAATGCTATTATTGCAACACTCTGAGAATAGAAAATGTTCGTCAGGTATTACTATCCCCCCCTCTCCTGCAGAATGAAAACCCTGACTAAAACTCAATATATATATATATATATATATATATATATATATATATATATATATATATATATATATATATATATATATATATATATATATATATAAAACTATTTTGTGTAATGTAACAAACAGTGGCGGATAGTATTCATGTTTCCTTGCAGAGGTCCTTACGAGGGTTCGCTTCCATCTTCCTCTCCCCAAGAACTAAAATAAATTAAAAAATTGCTATTACTTGTTAATCTTGTACAAAGGACGCAATTAAAGTCCCAGTGTAACACCCCTTCACATTTAGATTTTTCCCCTGGAAGAAAACCAGTTATTATTGTTTCTTGATTTCTCAGTCTCACCTACATAAACATACGAATAGAATTACAGGATAGGACATGTTTAGAGTGCTTGCACGTGACATCTAACTATATTTCTCATCAAATGTGTCACAGATGAAAATTTCTGTTTGTACTGCCTCTATTTTCTGGTACATATGTTTCATTTATGTTATGTTGCTAAAATTCGTTAGGAAACAAGTACAGACTGCGCCTGTGTGCCTGACAAAACATAAATGTACTGGATAATTATTTCTTCACTTTCTTCCAGGAAAAAAAAGTAACCCATCTCATATCGGCTAACAAAAGGAGGTAGCGGACCAAAGATAGCCGTTGTTTACCTAAGGTCGTTACACAGCAGAGGTTTCATTCAGTCAGAGGGAAAAGAAAAATAATTTAAGGTTTCTACATTTGTTTTGAACTGCAATATACTTCTTTCTTTTATTTTAAGAACCATTTCCTTCTCATTTGTCTGCATCAGAAAAAAAATGCAAAAAAATCACTAAAATGTGCCTATTTACCCAAAGTACGTACTAGATCACTAGTTCAATAGTAAAATCACTAAATCTAGTACGAAATCATAAATGTGGCATCCCTGGGTTGGAGCGAAAGTAATGGTTGAAGTAAAAACTAGTCCGTATTTCTACTGCGTTCTGTTGTTGAATTCACAGAAATGTTCAAAAATAAATTCAAGAAGTAAAACACGATCCTACAAAAGACTGTTTACTTGCTCACTGGTTTTAGTATTGTGAACTGAAACTCAAGTGCGCAGTCATGTTGAATACTTCTGTCCCTTTCTACTTTACAACTTGAGGTGGGATGAGGGTCAGATCTAGTGATATACCGCTAAAGGAAGTGCTTCAGTAGCGGTATGTATTGTTTATACTACTTACAACGTTATCCCCCACATAAAATATAAATTCACCCTTTCTCCCTTCCCTTTTTCGAATACAATGAACCGACTCTTTTGCTGAAGAAAGATGCTAAAAGAAAATTGAAACATCTGTGTCTAAACTTTCTTTGAAGCGCAGTCTTTTGTATTTGTAAGGTTTTGCGAGTGTTTTCGAGATAGCCAAATCTTTTACCATGGACTGCTGCTGCGAACTGACCGTGAGTAAACACCCGATCACGCTGTGCTCAATTTCTCTCGCACACGTGAAATGGGTTTGTTGTTTCCAAAACAAATAGGAAGTTACCTTGTGCTTTTGCATTTCTGCACGCACACAGGTACCATTGTTGTTTTAATGATCAGAAGAAATATCAAAACCATCCGATATATATGATACAAAACAGCTAACAGAGGGAGGCAAAGATAAAAGTAGGTCTATACCAAGTTTTCCGCGTGGTACCATTATGAAGAATAAATATTTGATAAAGTCACGTAGATGCGCTTAAACCTATTCCATCTGTCCTTATAATTTTTCTGGTCTCATCAATTTCTCAGGAGAATACGTACAACATATGTCCAAATTCCATATATACTCTTTCTAAACTAATGAGTAAAGTCACTAAGAACACCAACTGATATCAATAAACAGGAAAGAAAACAATACTTTATACTTCTATCATTTGGTACATATCTCTATGAAGCACAGCTTGTTTCTTTTCGAAATAGCTCCTTCGTGTCACAGCTGTGGTTAGTTTTGTTTTGTGTTAGGATGAAAGAGAGAAATGCAACATTTGCTTCGCGGTGAAGTTATATATATATTATTAAGATGAGCGGTGATAAGCGAGGTTTAAAAAAGAGTGCCTTTCGGATGCATAATTTAACGGGTAGTTGCAGTCCGTGTTGAGAATCGAACCAAAGCTATGTAAGACATATTAATATTGAGCTCTTTTGTGGTAAAAGTGAACTTCAGAAACACACAAAAGACTTGAAACATCAAGCTAATGTAAAGCAATTAAAAATAGCGTACCTATCGCTGCATCTTTTCTGTGGCTAGGAACATGCAGTGTGTAGCAACAAGAATCGTGTTAAGGATTTTGTTTTCGAACATAACATTCCCTTCCACACCATAAAAGACAATATAATGTTTGTTAAAAGAAAGTGTACATAATATTTTTAAATTTTGTTTGTGATCCTATCATGCATAATTATAAATAATGCCTTTCATACTACGAGAATGAGTTCAACTATACGTCATGGCCCCTCTAAAGCGGGGCCGCGGTGGTTCAGTGGTAGATCGTTCACCTCTGGTGCTTGGGGACCCTGGTTCGATCCCAGCTCACACCAAGTGAACTTTGTGGTGGAGAAACACCATGTGCGTGGGTTTCCTCGGGGTTCTTCCGCTCCTCCCACTTTCTTCATTCCACGATTTCACTAATTTCTCATCATCACCCCTCTCCTTTAGCCTAACCGCCATAACCGTGGGAATTAAAACTCAAAGATTTCACTTCATGTTTTCCCTCGAAAGCGATATCTTTCAAAATTATTTATTGTTAGATATTGTAAATTTACGGTATCTATTTTAGTGGACGGGAAATTTTGCATCTAATCGGATAATTTCATGGCTTCTAACAGGAATTCGCAGTTACGAAATTTGCATCACTGTCTTTTGAAAGGATGCCTAGAAAAAATACTACTAGAAAATAACTGAAAACACAAAATGGATTTGATAGCCAAATTCACGTCATCTTGGTGCGTCATTATTTTTCTTTAAATATTTGTATTTAGTATTAGATTAGAGTTTAGTGTCCCTTTCAGCATCAAAGCTATATGAGACGTGAACTTACAAATTAACGTGGATTCAGAACCACAGGAGTTCCCATCGGAAATCGAACCTAGGTCTCCCGCACCAAAGACGCGTACGCTAATCATATGGACAAGGGTGTTCGATATTTAGTAATGTGTACATAAAGTTGTGAAATTGCGCTTGTATAATGGAATGCAATTCCTTCTACTGACATAAACCTTCACAATACTTAGCTAGACAAAGTATCTTTAAAAAGAAAATGTCACTCTTTATGTTTCAGTTCTTGGTTCGACTGAAGGATGGAACAAATTGCAATGAGCGTTTTTGGATCCTACTTTGTGTAGTTGATTCATCATAAACTTGGTATTTGATACGGATATGAACTATTACACTTATTTGGTGTTTATTTCTAAATAATAAGTCCTAATACAATTTCATAAAGTTGTAATTCTTCTTTAGTTTGTATCACTTTACACAATGACAAATCCAAAAGGTGTGTTGTATCGGTGCAGTACCAGTTTTTCACGTTTTTCAAAATGTTCCAAAACCCAAAGAATAATCTTTAATTTCTGATATTTTAGTCGTCACAAATTACAATTTTATAATGTAGTCAGTGTTTATAATTACTGGGCAGTTGGGCGTTTAAACTAATGACATCATAATAAAGTCAAAACCATAATTTTGAGTTGAATTGATTCTGTGTTTAACGTCCCGTTCAGCAGCGAGGCTATGTGTGACGTGGACCTACTGATTAACGTGGAATCCAAACCACATGAATTCCCACCGGGAATCAAGCCCAGGTTTCCCACGCCAAAGGCAAGTATGCTAACCGTTAGCCACGAAGGAGCTCCACCATAATTTTAGTTGGCGATAAGAAATATCTCGCCAGTGCTTTTACAATAAATAAAATTTTATAAGTATTAAAGAATAGTGGTAAGAGATTTTATAATAGCTCTTTTATTTATGAGATATGAGTATTTTGAAATAAAAAACAACTAAAGAATAGGTTGGCGGAACCACAAAAGACTCGTAAAATAAACTTTCTTAAATACATACGCACCTTACTCACCTTTTATAATTGCTATGCTTACGTTCTCCATAAAAACAGAAATTCCCTTTTAGTGATACTTTACACAAGATCATGAAGTGGGTTCAAATTTAATTAAAGGCAAAATACAATACAATAATCCACAAATATTGCCTCAAGTGAGTTTAAAGATTTCTAAACACTAGTGCGAAACCGGGCTCTGCCGTTGCTATCGATTTACAGATCTTGAGACGAAAGTAAGAAGGGACTTACGCACACAGTAAGTAAAAACAATTAATATGCCTGTAACTTTCCCCCAAATGGGTGTATCTTAAAACTAACCTCGCCATTATTTTTCTAATTAAATTCTAGGCCGAAATTATGTATCATATTACCCTATTCCCATTTTGAAAACTTGACCTTAATTCAAAAAGGCGGATTTCAAGATGGCTGCCATCAAGGTCATATCTACCATACGACTTCCCCCCAGGACTTATATGTATCCACATGGTTTTTCTTCACTTTTCTTCATTAACGCTCCGTTTACAAAGGGTAGTAAGGGACTTCTGTAGTAATCTCTAATAACCACATCACAACTCTTAAAAGTAATTTAAAAAAATAGAAAACATGCACCATGGCAAAAATTTGTCATCACAAGTAATGATGCATACATGCCTTCTATCAGCAAAAAAAGTTTCATTGAAATTGGAGCCGGACATTTGAGTGATGACCCTTGTGGGATGTGATTGAACGTGACGTCAGAACACATCGCCCCCCTTCCCGGAATTTACGGGAATTAGGTGACCTGAGTGAGCACATGTGGTGCCAGCTCTCTCCAGCGACCTATCAAGGATCATTGCGTGTATGCCAAGACGTGTCGCCGTTTTTATCCATGCCAAAAGTCGACATACTGACAATTAGGTAGGTAGTCATGATGGTCTGGCTGATGTGTGCGTATATTTTAACTCGTACATTTTGTCTCGACTCGAATTTCGAGACGTCTCGACTCGAATTCGAGTCGAGTCGAGACAGAGACTGTCGAGTCGAGACACGAGTCGAGACAGAAACATATTTTCGAGTCGAGACACGAGTCGAGACAACATTTTCTCGAGACGAGTCGAGACAGGCTTAAATCTCGACTCGACTCGACTCGAATGCATCCCTATGAGTGTTGGTCTGCCGAAAGCTGTATAATCACACTAGTCTGTGAATTGCGTTATTGAAGAAAATAGTTTGGATTTAACAGGTTTTGCGTATGTAAATGGAAATTACAGCTTTTGCATCTGGACGAGCGGCCATTTTTGTTGAGGCTCAAGGTACAAAACCTATCAAAAAGAAAGGGAGTCAGAGTCGGAAATCAGTATTACGCCTACTAAAATATTGGGGGGAGGGTGTGTTATCAACTATGCATTGCACAAGATTGGCACAAATGAATATGGATACATAAATGCTACATTAATTGTGTTCTAAATTGAAAACAATGGATCCAAATGTGCAAAAAAAAAAAAAAAAAAAAAAAAAAAAAAAATAGGTAACCTCCTTTCCATCGTCATCTACTAAATGAAAATCCATATCGTCGTCGTCCTCTGGTGCATCACCATTTTCTCGGTTTTCTATTCCCCAAAAACCTCTTTGTAAAACCTGTGAGCTTTGAGCTGCTTTCAATCGTCAAACCCTTCGTAACTACAAGCGGAGTTAATTATACCTATCCGTATACATTTCTAAACTGAATGACTATATTTTGGAAGAGTTTGTAACTTTTATGGACTGACATAGGGTGAATATTAATTTGCTAATTATCCCAATATATGAATTTGAAATATAGCAAAACAAAATGTGCAAATGTTGAGTTTGAGCAAAACAGTGGCAGAAAGAAAATCAGAAATGGTAAATAAGTGGTAAAAATTTTTTAAACATGTTGTACCAGAAGCATGTTATAATTTTGAATGATAATTGACACGAGACATTTTAAGAATGAGGTTCTGATGAAGCTGAAGAGACCGTTTAGAGAATAACCTAATCCAACAATTTTCTGTTGAAAGTGAAGAGTTACCCTGAAATACAAAACAAACGACTTTTAACTATAGATAGTCCACTCAGTTTTTTATGTGTCTTGTACGTTTTCTAGACAATTTTGGTGTTGTCTGATAACAAAATAATGATCATCCCTGCTTAGAGTATCGTTTTCTTTCGATTTTGCGTGCATTTGCCTAGTATTTATTAAAGAAAAGCAAATAAGCACAGAAAAGTTTCACGTACAGTTAGGTTAACACTTATAGTGTCTCCATTTTCAGTCCAGGGTGCGCAGTGGCTCAGTAGTAGAGCGTTCACCTCCGGTGTTTGGGGTCCCTGGTTCGATTCCAGCTCGCACCATGTGGACTTTGTGGTGGACAAGCACCGTGCTCGTGGGTTTTCTCGCGGTTCTCCGGTTTCCTCCCACTTTCTTCATTCCATCATTTCATTCATTTCCCATCATCACCGTCCCCTTTAGCCTAACCGGCATAACTGTGGGACGTAAAACTAAAGATTTCATTTTATTTTTTTTCAATTTTCAGTCCAAAAATAAAAAAAAGTAATGAAAGCTCACACTTCAAATTCTGCCAAATAAAATTTCGAATGATTTACGAAGAGTTGCAGTAAATATTCAGATTACTAAACTAATCCTATACAATACGAAACCACAAATTGTTTGAAATATGGAATTAACCGGGTTTGATTCTGCTTTTCTCGTTAGGTTATTTGCAGGTTTGGGATTTAACAGTTTATGAAACTGAATATGAAACAGGGTTTTAACTGGTTTTACATCTGTATTTCTCAGTTCTTCACATAGTAGGGAATATTTTTTTTTTCGAAAAAATTCCCTCCAGTTTTATCTCCACGATTTTTTATAATCCACCACTTTAGGCCAAACGAGGATTAGGCCAAACGAGTATCCTTATTTCGCCTAAAATGGCAGACATAAAGCTCATCTTTTATCTGCCATAAAAGTGTCAGATAATTGGTTAGGCGAAACGAGGATTAGGCCAAACGATGCAAGATCAGTTGAGTCCCGTTTGGGTCATAGTTGACTTAAGATAGTTAAAATATTGGGGAACGCGAAAAACGTTTTACAAATATTAGGGGGGATACGTCCACAGTGTCCCCGGTGGGATTAACGCCCGTGTTTAAAATAACTAAAACGTAATAACTCTTGAATCACCCAACCGATCTCGATCAAATTTTCAACATAGTTGAAGTTTGGACCAGAGATGTTTTTTCTCTTAGCACTTTGATGGCGCAACTTAGAAGAAGGGGAGGGGAGGGGAATAAACATTTAAAACTGATCAAAATGACCAATATTAGTGTCGAATCTTTAGTTTTCGGGGTAACAGTGACACTTGCGATCCCGTTTACGTCCAAATTCAGCCCCGTAGCTTGGAGGACGGGAGGGGAGATACAAGAAAATAATAAGAAATACTCAATAATAGTGCCGAATCCATAGTTTTCGGGGTCAATAAGATGAATAGGGACACTTCTGATCCCTTTTAAATCCAAATTTAGCAGTGCAACTTGGCGGAGAGAGAGGAAGGAGATATATAAAAATGATTGAAAAGGCATTATTAGTGTCAAATCCATGGTTTTAGGGATCACTGAGGTGAATTGTGACACTTTCGTTGCCGTGCCTCGCAACACATACACACACACACACATTATATATATAACCATCAGAAATGGCCAATATTGGTGGCGCATCTATAGTTTTCGGGGTCGCTGTGATGAACGGTGACACTTCTGATACCACTTAATTCCAAAGTTTAGCCCCGCAACTTGGGGGAAGGAAAGATAGAGAAAACGATCGAAAATGTCCGATATCAGTGTCGAATCCATAGTTTCTAGGGTCGCTGTAATGAACAGTGACAGATCCGATGCCGTTTAAATCTAAAGTCAGCCACTCAACATGGAGGAGGAGGAGGCGAGATAAATATAAAAGTAATCGAAAATCACCGATATCAGAGAGTTCTTTAGTAATAATAAAAAGTGATTGACTAACGGAATATATTACTTTAAAAAAAAAAATTAACCCAGCGAATTGATGCTAGTGTATATATAAACCTTTTATTTACATAGAAATAACTAAATCTATGGCCTATGAAACCCGGAGGTTCAATGCCGCGTTCACAAAAGCTCTCCACTGACTTCTATCCTTAGCTAACTGCATCCAGTTTCTACTTTGTATTCCTATTTTTGTGAGATTCTTCTTAATATTTTCCTCCCGTCTGTGTCTAGGTCTTCCTAATGGTCGTTTTCCGATTGGTCTTCCAGTCAGGACTTTGAAAGCGTTTCTACTTTCTTCCATTCTAGCTACATGACCTGCCCACCTAAGCCTCCTAGACTTGACGACCCTAACAATGTTGGGTAAACCGTATAAATTATGTAGTTCCTCGTTATGAAGTTTCCGCCATTCCCCATTCCCGTTCCTCTTAAGTCCGAATATTCGTCTCAGGATCTTGTTCTCAAATACTTTCAGTCTATGTTCTTCCCTCAGAGTAAGTGACCATGTTTCGCAATTATACAGAACAACAGGCATGATTATCGTTTTGCGTATTTTAAGCTTCAGATTCCTCGACAGAATTCGCGACGACAAGAGATTTTGAATCGATTATTTACATAGGATTTCAATAATTATTTATGATATATCATAATTGAATAGTATCAAATCATGGCTACTGCATAGGATATTTACTAATAAAAATAATTGAAGGTTAGAAATAATATTCTCTTTTGCTCTGTGTGCTAGTTTGTTGTTGGACTTTAATGTCCTTTCTATAATGTACAATCAACATGAGAAGTTACAAATGTATGCCTCCGCATGCAGATTCGCACGGGAAACGAACCTGAATACACCATAACTAAACAGGAATACAAGACATTTAAATCATAATCACAGATAACTCAAATGGTCAAAATTACTGTACTTCTTGACTAGTATTATTTTGAAGAACTGCTGTAATTGAAGATATTTCAATTTTTAATGCTGAAAAACAAATTTTGAATAAGGATATTTTTTTCATCTTATAATCACAACTAGCAGCCCTTTTTGCTTTACTTTTACACTAACACCACACGTAGGACAATTATATAAAACATTTGAGATATCTACGTAACTGTCCAAACAACATTGGCCATTCAGAAGAACAACAACATTGTTCTTCTGAATTGTCTGTATAACAACGGAGCTTTTTTTAACTTATGCTTTATACTACAAGTTTTTTTTTTTAATTTTTTTTTTACTAAGCTTGCTTATATAAAAACTGATCAAAACTAATAATACCATCTAAAATCCTCTTCGATAGACGTCACGATAGGCAATTGCTTTACGTAGGCGCTTTTATCAATCCTGTCTATCAGTGATGAATATCCTGTCTACACTGACATTTAGATTGCCAACGGAAGGGTAATCCATGTCGAACTGGCCTAAATAGAGTAGGTAGACGAAGAGTGCCTTTGCAAGAAGGCAGCAGTTCCTCCATTAGTTCAGTTTGAATAAATCAGTGATTAGTAAGTGTTAATTCGATGTGTAGTCAGAGTCAGAGTGGTTGCAACATTACGATAACGACGACACTTCCTTCAGATTGACAATGGTTGTAGTGTTAAACTCCACGAAATTGTTGTATGATTGTAAACTTGTTCGCAGTCATACAACAGTGATCTATAGATATGGCGTCTTCATTTTGCACAAAACGGCACGCCCACATGCCTCTCAAAGAATGGTGTAAAATCCATCAGTTCTCGTGTGAAATATTTCTTCATTTACTGTGTTCTCCTCATGTCTCTCACACCGACTACTGCCTCTTCCGTATTGGCAAGGAGAAAGTAGACTTTGATAAATAAACTTCGGGGCCATTTTTCGCGAGGTATTAGTGCAGATTTAAAGCGTTAATATTAAGAAGTGGGAGAGCACAATAACCAGAAATATTTTAGAGAAAGTGTCTTAAAGTTTCCGACTCGCGCATATATGATACGACGCGATAAGTTATCAAATGACAGCATGGCAAAGTGAGGAGCATCTACAACTCACGTGCAACGGATCCCGGGTTCAATTCCCGCTAGAATCATTCTTTTCGGTTTTTGCTTTAGCAAATAAAATAGCAATTTGTAACTACAAGTAAAATATTAATTCACCATATGCTTATAATTCCTAAAACAATAGAACTGTTCAAATAAGTTGTAAAACCTTTCAATGTTCCACGTTACCTAGCAACAAAATGTAACCTATTCCCTAAATATATTGATATTACTAGTTTTATCTTGGTTACAGTCGTTGTGTAAATAATGTTACTGACACTTCGTGTCTATATCTGTGGACAGTGTGTGAATTGCAAGGGGGATGAGGAGGTAATCCCCTTTGGAAATAATGGATGTATGCTATAGCCAAAAGGGTTTTCCCCCTCATCCAAATAATCATACAAGTTACAATCATCATCAGATAAGATATAACCAAAAATATGAAACAAATTTCTTTGTTACATCTACATCTATGTTGTTTTCATGAATGTGGTCAAGAAATGTGTCGTTAGACGTTCGTAAACGGTTTATTAAGACCGTGGTATGGAGCGTGGCGCTTTAGGGATCAGAGACGTGGACATTGAGAACAGCTGAAATATCTAACTTGCAAACATTTGAAATGTGGTGTTCTCGCAGAATTCTGCATATATTATGGACCGAAAGGAAAAGTAATGAATACATACTAAAGGAAGCTAATGAATAACAACAGGTCATGAAGATAATAGGAAAAAGAAGAAACAGTATGCTTGCTATGTTTTTCGACACTCCGACTGGATCACCTTGCTGACAGAGGAAAGTCAGAAGGAACCCCAGGAAGAGGAAGATCAATGATAGAACATCTAGATGCAGTTACGAAGAAGTGGCCTTATCAAAGTATAAAACAGCTTTCCCAAGGGAGAGAAAAGTTATAAAATGTCCATGTTGTCCACTAACGTATGGTTGAGATGAACAAGAAGAAGACATTCACATCCAAAATTCAATTAGGTAGTAATATCGTATAATGCATGGCATGGTTGATGTTGCAGAACTACATAAATTCCCGTAACTATCCTACTGTACTTTCACAAAAATGTATTAGGCGAACTTAGCAGGGGGCACATAACATTTATTTTTATATCCGCGGGCCTCCAGATGGTTTAATCCGGCCCTAGATTGCAGGGAAAGACCAGTTTCATTAACTAGATTTTACAATGTTCTTTTCCTCCCTATTTTCAATTTGTAGGGTGATACACGTCAATCGAATACTTCAATCATACCAATACGACACAATTTTTAAAAAATCACTGCTCAGTTCATAGATAAATAATAATAATAATAATAATAATAATAATAATAATAATAATAATAATAATAATAATAATAATAATAATAATAATAATACATCGTGCATAACCACTTCAAACGATTGCCTATTATATATTTAGCAAAAAAGCTGCCGAAAAGCTTCTCCTTGAAGATACAGTTGTGTGAACTAGTAGTGGCTAGCTTCTTGCATTGCAATATGAAAATCGCGTGTTCGAGTCCGGTAGCCTAGTGGTAGAGCGTTCACTTCCGGTGCTTGTTGTCCCTGGTTCGATCCCAACTCGCGCCGTGTGGACTTTGTGGTGGACAAATACCGTGTTCGTTGTTTCTCTCGGGGGTCTCCCGTTTCCTCCCACTTTCTTTATTCCACCATTTCATTCATTTCTCATGATCACCGTCTCCTTTAGCCTAACCGGCATAACCGTGGGACGTAAAACTTAAAGATTTTATTTCATTTTTTCAATATGTCAGTTTGCAATTCCAGTGCAACTAGCTCTTTTATCTTTATTTCTTGACTTTTTTCTGCATCTGTTAAACAAAAACTTGTTTCCACCTTCAATGATAAGGAAATTGTTTATGATAAAGACAAGACTAGTTTTCATATCAAAACTGTGATAACTAACTAAATGGAACAGTTGTTCGCAAGTGCTCAAGAATTGAGTTCTTGTATTTTACAAAAATCAATCAATTGATGCTGGGATTTGTTTGATGATTTGCTTTAGTGTTTTGCATGTGAACTAAACATTTATGAATATAGTATTCAAATAAAAGGTCAGTTTAGTAAATTTAACTACCATCATCATGATGTTTGTTTCCAACAAGAAATATTTATTTTAAATAATATAGTTATGACAGATTTTTCCACCCCTCAAAACTTGCTTCCCTGTGCAAATGCACGTATTTCACATATGGTAGAGCCAGCTCTGATGATGAACCATAATATTTCATATTTTCTTCATGTCGTAAGACATCTATCCATCTTTTGGATTTGGTAATCAATACGAGTAAACGTAATGTTACACTCTATACACATCATTGCTTTTAGTGTGATAAAGTATTGACAACAGAGAGAGACTTTTTCTGCAGTTACTGTTAAATGCTAAGGAACCTCATTTAGAGACAAGAAAACAGCAACAAACAAGGTGTGATGTGAAATATTAATGAAATGCAAAGCTTGTGGAAGTACTGCACTTAAATGTAAATTTGCTTAAAGATTGTTTTCGTTCTTCTTGTTAAAACAAATGAATATTCTATGTTCTAGAAGAGGGTTACATTATCTAATTTCATATCCATGAATAACTTATCATCAGGCAGAAAAATAACATAAACATCAACACTATATTCGATTTCATGAAGTTAATTTGCACTCTTTGCTCTAGGAAAGTAAATATGTCAGTAATAATTTAGAAGATCAATTTTTCAGCAAAAAAATAAATAAAATAATAAAGTCCGGAAGCAAAATTGAAGGTCGTAAAAGTCTCCATTTTGAGAATATTCATATGCTCTGGAATGTCCCGAGAGTACAGAGAAGCAAACGAAAGGAAAATCATTTTTTGAGCATTATTTGAGAAGAGGTAATGAGAAAATTATATCAAAAGCCATAACAGCCCTTCTTTTATAGGCAATGAATAATTTCATACCCTTTCACACTGTAAAAGAAAGAAAAAAAGTATTCTATTAAATTTGAAGCTTATTTCGTACTTTTAGGGAGGTTTTTATTATGTTTTTTGAGCATGTATCTCTGCTTTTAAATTTTTAACGTTGTTCTTAGCAGAAAGGATATTACCTTTCCTTTAGAGCTTCTTTTTCACTTTTTTAAGACTGAAGTTTCGTGTAATTCTTCAATTGCAAAATTTAACAATAAATTAGTAACATTGACGAGGATTTTAGTACGTATTTATTACACAGAGGTTTCTAACCAAACATGATTAAGGGTTTTAAAATTAAATCAATCTGCTGTGTCTTTATTATTATTGCTTTGACAAGTCAAGGAGCATTAAAGAAACACTCATATGAAGATGTATATGTTATTCTTGAGGATTAAGTGGTGCTGTCATGAAATTAATATTACCGTATACACCCGGGTAACGTATGCGCATTTTTAACCAACATTTCGACTAAAAATTTCAAGGTGCGGACATTGCACGGGTCTTTCAGTTCGTAAATTCCATTACCAATACTTCCACAGTGTCCGAAGCAAACGATATATATTTTGAAATCAAATGAAAACACAGCAATTCAATTTTGCAATATACAGTGCTTACCTACGCAGATTTGAGCTGTGTACTTCGTAATTATTGGTATTAAAAAAAAAACAGTATTTAAAACTTGAAAATGCTGCTGCGGACATTACACAGGACAATACTTCTCCTTCTAGACTTCTCGAAAAATTTAGAGGCGGACATTACACATGTATATGCGATAGCTACTTCATGTTAGAAAGAGCTAAATAATGTTAACTAATAATTTACGCATTCCCATAGTCATTTCGTTTCAAGCGTTAACTTCGAATGACGCCTTTGACGCGGGAGACCCGGGTTCGATTCCCGGCGGGAGCTCATGTGGTTCGGATTCCACGTGAATCAGTAGGTCCACGTCTCATATAGCCTCGCTGCTGAAACGGGACGTTAAACTCAAAATCAACTGAACTCAACTCAACTTCGAATGAGATAAACATGCCGATAATAGCCTAGTACTGGCGATAACGCGCAAGATGTCCAGGGAAAAGACAGATATCTAATCATGTCGCTCGTGTATGCTGTGCTGGTAGAATGTTATTTTTTATGCGGCCGTGGGCCGCAAGCTCACAAATAAGACATGGTGCGCTCGTGATATATAAAAGGTACAGTGAAAGCACAAAATTCATTGCTGTGGTGTCACATCGTGTCAAACAGTTTTTTTTTCTTTTGGCATTAGTTGATTGATTTTCATTGCAAAATAACTATCAACCACCACCATTAAGACGAAATGTTGCATTATCTCATATGCTTAGTATTCACTGTAAATTGGAAATATAATAAATAATGCTCATCTGAGATGAAAATTCATTTTACGTAGGGGAAAAACTCAATAAAACCAAGACTAACATATATGGCGAGGAGTGTTCCGTGCATTGTATTCGCTTGGCAAAAGCTCTGTTAATTTCGCACTGGAAAATAAAACATAACTTGCATATATAAGGGGCCTTCATTTAATTCGTAGTCACCCTGCACAAGTATGTGAAATTGATCACCAACTTAAAAGTAATCACCCCTGGCGGCAACGCACTTTGTGCACTGTGACACGAGCCGCTGGATGCCTTTCTGGTAGAAGGCCTTGGGCTGCCGGCGAAGCCACGACGCCACCTTCTGTATGATCTGATCGTCCGAATTGAAACGTTGTCCACGTAGAGCTTTTTTTCAGTTAGGGGAGAGGTCGGGGCTGTATTGCCGGTGACGGAGAACCTTTTACTTAAACTTCGTCAAATTCCCCTGCGTTACGTTGCCTATATCCGGCCGCGCATTGTCATGATGCATAATCACACCCGCCGTCAGTTTCCCTGGGCGTTTGGACTTGATGGACTTGCGAAGATTGTGCAACGTATCTCCGTACCGGCCGGCGTTCACTGTCCGTCCATGCTCCGAAACTTCCGTGTGCAGTGGTCCTCTAATATCGAAGAACACAGAGGTCATGACCTTTTCCGCTGAAGTTCAAACCGATTTGGACTTCCTTTGAGGGTAGAGGTGGAACGACGCCACTTCGAACTTTGGCGTTTGCTTTCCGCGTCGTAGTGATGGCACCACGTTTCGTTCCGTGTGATGATTTTCTCAAGGAATGCCACATCTTCAGCTTCGAATCTGTCCAGGTGCGACTGGCACGCCTCCATTCTTTCCGTTTTTGAGCGTCCGTAAGGCTGTTGGACACCCATTTGGCACAAACCTTGCGAAAATGAAGCCTGTGGGTGATTATGGAGTGGGCCAATCCAACACTGATGCCCACTTCCGTCGCCACCTCCTTCACCGTAGTTCTTCGGTTCTGGCATATGATCTCGTCCACTCGCGCATTAAATCTGTGGCGTCGCTACTACTGGCTGCCACGGAGGAACGTTGTCTTTAAGCGTCTTTCAACACTCTGCAAACCGCTTGCGCCATTTGATGACTGCTTGCAGTGACAATGTATGTTGTCCGTAAACACCCATCATTCGAGTGTGCATTGCCCGTGCGCCGACACCCTCGGCGGTAAGAAACCGTGTAACAGCACGCTGCTCCACTTCATCAGCCTGCATTTTCCGCGAACCAGCTTGTTTGTTTTTCGACTGAGAAAACACTACTGTGCATTTGGACGACGCTGACTCAAGCTGTCCCTCTTTGCAGCTCCACCTTCGTTTTCCTGTTCACGCGATAACCACCGTGCCGCCATCTATCGAGCCTTTGAAGAACCCGGTACAAGCCAGTATAAGTGTCGTTACACGTTTCGCAAGGGTACCACTCATTTCACGGGTTGACTACAAATTAAACGAATGTTCCTTATAGATGACATATTAAGTTTTTTTTTAATGATAACTTAAGCATAAAGTTAAATATTGAGTACCTTTTTAACATACACAGTAATTATTTTCAAATTGAACAGCAAGGACAAATGCGCCTAAGTGCAATTACAGAATCATATTTTAAACATAATGGACTATGAGTTGTTGAACTGCGATATTGACTTGCTGAGGGAGAAACCTGACTAGTGTAGTGGGAAGATTATAGAGATAATAAGATGTTTCGCACATATAGCCTTTACCCCATGTATAAATTCAGTACACACGCCAACCCAATATTATATTATTCTTATATTATTATTCTATATTATTATTGTTTTATATTATTCTTTATAAAACATATTTTAGCAACACTTATATCGTAGTGGAAGCCTGTGGTTAACAGTTAAAAAAATCCATATTTTAAAGTAGTAAAGGTAGCAATTTCTATGATCTTTAAATTTGTTTATTATATATTATCCTTCCTTACGCTATAAGGACGTTGTTTTTAGTAATGATAAAATTTAGCAGCCATTTATTTTCTTACATAATGATTCCCCTTTCCCGCAGTAGCGACATTTCTGCTCTTTCTTGGGGGAGGGGGGAAGACTACGATGTATATAGTTTCACGTTCTTCATTAGTATATTATTTTATTGTTGATTGAAGTGTATATACATTTCAAACTCAGAGGGCAATTGTCCGTTTGCCCTCTAGAAATGACGCCCCTTCTTATGCGAAATACTAAATAAAGAATTGTTTTCTAGGATGAACATGTTTCCATATTGCTTTATGTTGAGTAGTAAACATTTGACTGTGTTGTATTGGGGTTTAGCGTCCCATTCAATACCGATGTTATATAAGACTTCTACATATCGTTTAATATTGAATCCGAACCACACGAGCCCCAGCCGGGAATCGAACATGAAATTTCCACGCAGTAGTGACGTTAGATACAAGAGGAGAAGGAGTTCCGGTTTAATTCAAGGAAACTGCCGAAGTGTAACAAGGATATCAATGACAGATATTATCTTAAATAAAATGTGACCGACCAAACATTAGTATATGTTCCTATTGAATTTACAAGTTAATTGAAACTGATTGTTTGAAACTTTATCTGTGTATGTTGTAGTGTGTAACATGCTTGTGTTTACAGCACCCAACATATCTTCTTATTTATGAACAATAACCACGTACATCTTACTATTGAGTCCTACAGCTGCAGACTACAGAGATAATAACGAGACCACGAGTCACATGTCAACGAGGGAACAGCAACGCCACCACTTTTTTCGAGCGCCTATATAGCCTAGAGTGTTTCAACTACAGTTACCATCCTTAAGAGTCGGAAGGAGTCAAGTGACCTTGACAAATCGAAGATATCGCAGTGCAAAGTGTTTCCTTATTTTGGCAACAGATGGAGTTGTTGCTGAAATGCCGTCAAAGCAAATGGCACCCCTCCTTTTCCTTCGTTTTCCCCTGCATGTGGTCAAAGTTGGACAGCGCAGGAGGGTGATGGTTACGGATGTAAATGGGACAGAGGAGTGAAATTCCTTTCTTTTGGCTAAAAGAGAAACAGAACTGAAGAAAAAATAAATACAGAGATATTGTAAGAGGGACCAACATGATATCAGCCGTCAGCCACTCAAATATCTACAACGGTCACAAACATACCATAGAGAACTAAAGCACTTGTCGCCTGTCTCTTTCTCAAAGGATTCTACCTATGGTAAATAACGCGGGAATAGTGCAGAAAGAGTCTGATATAAAATGAAGAACCATTCAAATATTTAAAAAAAAAACAAAAAAAAAAAAAAACGGGAGAGTCGATATTCTAATTTATTTTGGGCCTTCGTGGTTAAAAAAAAAAAAAAAAAAAACTTGGAATTGAAAGGCAGAAAACCCAGACAAAGATCTGAAATGTATTGGCAATGTGACTCTTTTTTAGTGGAATCCATTTCTTTATTTTCTTTTCAAAATATGATCACCAGATTTACCCTCTGTCTCGCCTTCACATTCGAATGGTCCTGGGATTGATACCAGTAGCTGACCATCCTGAATTTTTCCTATTACAACAGGAAAGGGACGCAATGTTACATTTAGCCTTGGGTACCGGCTTAGAAGGACAGGAGGGAGCATATGCTCTGCTTGGTATTGGTTTTTATTTGGGGAAATAGACCACTTCATTAACAATAGAATTAAAAGATGTGTCACCTTCTTCAGGAAGGTACACTCATGTCCAAAATTATTGTCGCATGTCTATAAATATGTTGTTGTAGTAATATAATTTGATAACGAATTCACCCGGTATTTCTTATAATGTTAGTATGTGTACAATCGGCAGAGACATGTATGCAAGTTTCATGTCAAAAGAGGAGTAAATAAGAACAATAAAACGAAAATAAAACTTTCGTGTCCATTTAGCAACATTATGATTTACTCATTCTAATTTTCGTATTTATAAATATTTTCCTATGAAATTTACCATATATACATTTCCCGATTATACACATAGTATCAGTATTAAAAGTACCCAGCAAATTCAGTATTACATTATATTCTTACATGAAGACAGTTATAGATATGCGACAATCATTTTGGAGATGAGTGTACAAGGACGTAACAGGTGTTTGTTTCAAACATTGAATAAGTGTTTGTATACATTGAACTTATTTCCTGACGTCATAGAACTAAGAACTGTCACAGAGCGACGTAAGTCCGGCGACAATACAATATTTCATTTTTACTTTCATACTTTGCAATATATCTATTTATTTTAAAAGCAAATTTTAATATGTTTTTATTTTCAACTATTTTATCCTAAAATAAATACTAGCCTTTAACCAGCCCTTATTTCCCTGGTTGCACATCACTTTAGAATTTGGAAAATGTGTCCAACGAATAAAAAAATGATAAAACACCTTTTAAAGACATTCTTTTGTTAATCAATTCGCACTAAAAAGTTAAAAATAATCTTATTTATGCAAGCCTAAATAAAAAGAATGGGGCGCGTCATTTTAAGAATTTATAAAGTAACTGTATGCAAGCCTATATTAGAGCACATCCCATTTTTTTTTTTTTTTTTTTTTTTTTTAGTCATGCATAACCAAAATTGTTTTCTACTTTTAAGTGCTACTTGATTAATGAAAGAATGTCTTTAAAATGTTTATTAGTATGTTTTTCTATTATTATTGTTAATGTTTGCATCCTTGGCATAGGATGTTTATTTTGTAAGGTACCGTATGGTGCGTTTCTATACTACTAGGGTATATAAAAATTTAGTTTCCTATGCGATACATTAAACAGCACTTTTTTTTTAAAAAAAAAAAATAAAAATTACTACCGAATATAGAGTATTTCTCCGCTAATAAGAGGGAGACAGATTGAGGATACCAAACACCCCTACCATTGATTGAGAAATATTTCGGTGTCGAGACTGATGAACAACATTTACATTTGAATTTGAATGTTTTATGGGCTTTAGGCAATTGATTCAGACCGGGATACATGGGGGACAGAATGTTGGAAGCAAGTAGTCCAGTCCCTAGTTTGAATGCCTGGAATGAATAAGGACTCTTCCCTCCTTGGTAAAACCTGCCGGAATCTGAAGCAATATCAAAGAAACACTGCTTCGAAAAGAGAGGGAGCAAACATGCATAAATAGATAGTCAGAGTCGGATTTAGGTTTCGTGGGGCCCCAAGCTGTTTAAGGTAATGGGGTCCTTTATGTGTCCAGATGAACATAGGCACCCTACATACAGAAATGAACAAACTAGAGATAATTTAGGAAGCAGACTAGCAGAAGGAGCCCCATTAATTACATGAACGTAGGCTACACAGCAGGAAGCATTGTTGCTACGTATATATACATTTTATTTTTTAATTTTCTTATATTTTAGAAATGTATATCCAGTTTTTCTTTAGATTTTTCAGCCCCAAGAGAGCAGGGCCCTAAGCTATAGCTTGTTTAGCTTATACGTAAATCCGGCACTGTAAACAGTATACACATACAGGCGCGGATCCAAAGGTGGCTATAGAGGCTATAGCCTCCCCCCCCCCTTGACGTTCAGGTATACACTGGATAAAATGGGCTTCAATCCTGTTTACTCTGGATAAAGAGACAAACTATGGTTTAGCTCCTCCCTTGATCATATCCTGGATCCGCCACTATATATATATATATATATATATATATATATATATATATATATATATATAATGTTTGTGTTTAGTATGTTGTACGATGGAAGCTGATGAAAGAGCTTTATATTATTCTTGATTTTTTGACAGATAAACAAAGAATATTTCGGGGATTAATCTACTCGATTATTATAATAAGATTATAATAATGTATTTTATTTTTTCTCTTGTATGTATATTCTCAGTCCTGCAGGAAGTTTTCATTTCTTTCTTGGAATAGATAAACGAAGACTTTGGTTCGGCTTCTCCTTCACAAATCTCTGTCGAAAGGTTGACTTTATCGCTACCAACACAAATTACTTCTTCTCATAGAAACCATCTACAAATACACTGTACTGCTGAAACAGAAACCATCAACTAAAGAGGTCATAAATTTTGCTATTCCTCATGTTTGAAGTTCCCGTTCTTCACAACGACTTCCTTTCTCCCGCCCCTGTTAAGAAGTTCAAAATAGGTTTTCAAAAGGACTGGCTCCCGCTGAGAAGGAAAGTGGGATGAGGAATGACTATAGTGCCATCTAGCAGTTAGACGGCCAAGTACGTGAACACGAAAAAATCTGATTTCTGATTTCTGTAGATTCAATAATGAAGGATATAATTTCTCATCGATTGTGTAATGAATGTCATTGGAAACAGCGAAAAAATAGTACAGTAGCGCACAAATACAAAGGTAGTACTCCATTCTCAAAAAAGTCCGAAGTTTTTAGCTCTTTTCCTTACTGTAAAAAAACAGAAGACTTTTCCCTCTAATTTTGATCATTTTCTTATGGTAATTTGGATTATAATTATCTGTATTTATAAGAAGAAAATATCACGCACAGCGTTCAAATTGCACCTTTAAAATGAGATGCATCATATTGAGTGAGCTATTGAGACATTTTTGCGAAAGAACGAAATGAAACCATGATTTCCCTAAAAAATGGTTGAGATCCCATGTTAAATTGAACACCAATCTTCCGGCCGCTGTGGCGCACTCCTTCTCCCTCTTAATTGGTCACCACTCTTTTAGCTTACTCTGGAGCTTCAGGAGATGCCTAACCCAAAGCCTCTAGTTCGTTTTGGACTTTAAGTTTTCCTTTTTCCTGCTTAGCTTGTTTCAGAGCTCTGTCGAAATTTCTAACCTCAGTTGCTTAGCTTTCATCGGACCTATATGACTCTTAACTCCCTCTTTGCTTGCTTCGGAGCATTGGGGATTCTTAATTCACTCCACCTAGCTTACTCAGAGCTCTGTAGAGATCCTACCTAGGCTGCTCGGGCCTTGCGCCACCTCTCTCTACCGTATATTAAAAACTTGAATTATTGCAGTATTTCCGTAAAATACTGTTCTTAAAAATATATAATAAAAATTGGTAGTAAAAACAATTCCAAACTATAATTTGCTCTGCCTATGCTCTACAGGGTTTGTCCAAGAAGTAATGAGACTGGTCGGCATTAGAGCGCTCTCAGTGGATGGTATCGGTGGTGCTAGTGGCGTATTTACGATTTTGTTTCGGGGGGGCTTTGCCTAAAAAAGTGAAAGTTCTGCAAGGTATTTCATATACTTTACTATATTAAATAAGATTTCGGGGGCTTAAGCCTGGAAGCCCCCTAAATACGCCACTGGGTGGTGGGGTCTTAGCTAAGCATCGCACAGCGTGGCAGTCGCTTCTGAGAAGTGAAGGAATGAGGATCGATCGTTGCGCAAAGTGTGCTTTTTTATTTTGTTCACGGGTTAAAAAGCGAAAAATTGAACTGACGATACAGCAGCGATACGCCATCAAATTCTGCGTTCTCTTGGGAAAAACTGCTTCAGAGACTCTTGCCTTGATTGAGTAGGCCTACGGAGACAATGCCATGTCGGAAGCCCAGGATTTTCTCTTGCATAAGGACTTCAAAGACGGGCGGGAGACAGTTGAGGACAAAGATCGATCTGGACGCCATTTGACGAGTTCTTCGGATGAAAATGTTAAAAGGTGAAAGAACTCTTGGAGTCTGACCGTCGGTTGACTTGTGATTAACAGCGGAGGAACTTAACATGTGCAAACCAACGGTACACAACATTGTAACAGAGAATTTGAACATGAGAAAAGTTTGTGCAAAATTAGTACCAGAAGTATTGAGTGATTAACAAAATCAACGACAAGTTGACGTGTGCCGTTATATGGTGGAGGTTGTGGAAGGTAAAGCTGACTTTTTCCTTTTTCCTCAAACTGAAAACTGCTCTGAAAGGTTGTCGTTTTGATGACGTTGCCGCCATCCAGAAGGCCATAACCAAATCTTTAAAAGGCATTTCGGAAGCTGTCTTCCAGGGAGCATATGAATCATGGAAATCACGCTGGCAGCGGTGCATCGACGCCCAAAGAGACTATTTTGAAGAATTATAAGGAATTGTTAAAATCGGATGAATAAATTCATGTTTATAGGCTTATAATTTTATTGTAAAGTTTTGCTTGTGCAAGAGTAGGTACAGGGTTTGGTCAAGAAGTAATGAGACTGAGTCTAAATTCATGTTTATAGACTCAGTCTCATTACTTCTTGACCAAACCCTGTACCTACTCTTGCACAAGCAAAACTTTACAATAAAATTATAAGTAGTGAAATTCATTCTGCCAAATGTCCAACTCAATGCCTACAAGAACTGTAATAGATAAACCAAAGTATCGTACAGTAATCTATGGACATTACGTAGCTTTCAAAATTGTTATGATAGTGAAATGATTCGTGGTGAAATATCCATTTTGTTAAGAAAAGGAGTATAGCCTTTAAATCTCCAAAATGAAAAGAACCATATTTAAGATTTGCTACTCCTTAATACTACTACTACATATTATTTTGTTTTAAGAGCAGAATTGAAGTGGAAGTACTTACACAATTCGTCTAGGAGTTGCTGACATACGTTTCATCTTAATGAAGCTAAAGGGTACACAGGAATAATTCTCCAAGTCCATTTTTTTTTAAAGAAATTTAGCTGTTATTACCGTTTTATACAACGAATAGTGGTCTCACATATAGCAAACTGTGTATTTCGAAAACGAAACCCATGTCCCTGGAATTTAGCTTTGGAGTTTATTGTGTGTCGTTGTGTGCTTTCATTTTAGTACGCATAACACAACCGTACGCAACGCAACATCAGTGCATAACTCATTTTAGTACGCAACATCAGTGCATAACGTTGATACATCTTTGTTTTTCAGTTTACTCCTGCTCTGCTTGCGTATAACATCGAGTACATTGCAATGGACAACTCCAGTTTAAATCAACAGTCTGAACCGAAAGCAGGGCCTAATGGGAAGAAAATCAAAGCATATAGGCGAGTTCCGGGTGCATCAAATCTGATTCGAGTCATGAGTTACATCACTGGAGGTGATTGCATGAAGTTTGATGATAAAGTCCGGCGTGGCGTTACTGCACACATTTGCTCCATGTTGTGGCGTTACTGCGCGCAAGTTTTATCAAACACTGCTAGTGACTTGCACATATTCTTCGATTCCTGGTCAAGGCAGAATAAGAACTACACAATATTCCGATTTTTCACTTTCTGGTCCAAACAAAGAAATGCTTTCAGGGCATTCAGATTGCATTTCCAGTAAGGGTCATTCATACTTAGAATGTGACAAAAACATTGCCATAATAAATATCTGATCCAAATGTGAAACACCTAATGACTGACGTGAGGTCATTGAACACGCACGGGGGGAAAAGTAGAACTTTACATTGTGATAGACTGAAAGCCGGAAGTTATACCGGCAATGGACAAAAATTCTCGGCAAGATATACAAGAAAAAATGCCCTTTCTCACAAAGGACAGTCTCACAATTCCTTTTTAAGAAGATGGATATACTGGTTTACCTTCGAAAGTCATACTTTGGTCCATATGAAGCATAGAAAATCATAGAAACCTCTCAACTTGGAGAACTGAAAGCAGATCCATTGCCTCCAATAAAGCTGCGACAGTCGAGTGGAATTTTCCCTTACAAAATTTGAAAACTTGCAATTCTTGAAGCAATTCTGTGGGTCAGAAACGCAACACTACTTCACTTCACTGAGAATACGCGAAAATGAGGTGGACGAGGATATTGAGTAAGTTTTAGTAAAGCCACTCCCACAAACAAGATACAAGGTGAAATATTGTCTCTATGCATATATTGTTTACTCAAGAAAGGTCTGCATTTTTGATATGTAACTATTTATTTTTACTTGGAACAGTTAATCATTATAATGTCTAAATGACTGTAGAATTCAATGCAAATATGTGTAACTTAAGAACAGAAAAACAGACATAATAATTATCGAGAACAAACTGACAATGATCCTCATATTTTTAAATCGTTTTTTCTCACATTTAAAAATGGACTTAGATCGTTATTCCCGTGTACCCTTCAAGTAAAGCAAACGACGGATTTTCATGCGAAGTTGTGTTTGATTTAATATCAGAAAGAGTGAAACTTGAACTTATATTTATCAGAAAATAGTTTTTTTTCTTTATTTTAGCTAACTTTAAACGTTTGATGCGTTCGAAATGCATTCATAATGTTAATATATATATTACAATAAATATGTTATTTTATTATTTAACGTTGTGTATCTTTACAGCGTATGTGGACAAGAAACGTTAATGTGTGTTTCTTAAATAAAGTTCTTGTCCTGGCAAAGCAGTAAGCTTTCTAGTAACGGTGAGTAACAACTTCTATGTTGTTTGTTTCTTTCTATGAAGATTTTAATCTCTACAGTTTGTTGCCAGATGCTTCACAAGAGTAATTACATCTGGCGGTAAATCTCTCTTTGATATTAAGGTAGCAGAACACCATATGCATAAGCTCACGTATCAAACAAAGTGTGAACGGGGAAACCGGACTATAAAAGTGGAACTCACGCATACAGGAACGTCATTTAATCAAAGAAACTTATAAAATCCCTGATATTATTTGATATTTTTCTCTACTAATCTAAATTAATAACCTATTAATTTTATATTAAGCTAATTGGAATTTGGACTAATTAGTATAAGATTGGATAATTCATGCAAATTTGATTAATTATTCCTGTACACAGGGCTATTTACATATCTTTGCATCTAATTATTTTCGTTTGCCTTTGCACATCACAGTGTCTCATATTTTAACGTACCTGCACGTCACTACTTTTAGCAAATAATCAATAAAAGTTGATTTTGAATCATTGACTATAAGATAAGGCACATTCAAAGCTTTTAAAGTAATAAATATTGATGGTCTATTGGTTCGAAGACAGATAGCTCTTTTCGAGTGAATGCTTCTTTCAAAATGATTCTAAAAAAATATTTTTCTTTTTTCAAGACATTGGAGAGGAGAAAATGCATGTCACAAGTTGTTTTGTATCACGTTTCGAGAGACAAGATCTCGTCTCGTACAAATTCCTAGATCCATAGTTGGTCCCAAGTGGTCATTAGAATGAGGGAAGGCAGAATAATCCCGAAGGAAGGAATCCATCCAGAGGCGCACGGACATCTACAATTGACGGGAGAACGTTCTTCATTGTTTTCTATGCTGCCTTAAAGTTTTGTATATCGGGTGTTCTAAAAATGGCGCCCACGAACCACAGAGCATTATTCTAAAAGTCAAAATAACGCTATATATATGAGTGCTCGTCTGGGGAGACAAATTGCAATATGTAGCAGCGTCGCAATAGATTAGACCTATCAATTTATCAGAGTTATATCGATTATTTTCAGATGGCAGCTAAAGTCAATATTGATTGACACTAACATCACTTATTAGTGTAACAATCGATTTAACTGCTTGTTGCATTCGTAGAATAATGCTAATGGTTTCAAGTTAATCTGCAACGTTGCCACATTGTGAAATTTTGATTCCCCATAGCGGCTGAAGGCTGCCCCGGTGGGCATACTATCATACAACATTTTCGCTTTATTTTGTTCGTGTTCTGTGGTCCGTGAGCGCCATGTTTAGAACACCCTTTATATAAAGCAACATATGAAACAATGAACAACATTCTCCGGTCAATTGTAGGTGTCTGTGTGCCTCTGGATGGATTCCTTCCTTCGGAGATTATTCTGCCTTCCCTCATTCTATTAATCACTTGGTACCAACTATGGATCTAGTAATTTGTACGAGACGAGATCTTATCTCAAGACAAGAATGACACATGTGTTTTTATTTCGTAGTGTAGAACAGTTTAATTTCAAACAAACACACTGGTTTTACTGTGATAATCGTTTCCTTATACTTACTGATATATATATATATATATATATATATATATATATATATATATATATATATATATATATATATGTGTGTGTGTGTGTGTGTGTTACAACTCTTGGGAGGTGACTCCTGTCACTGAGACAAGAAAAAAGTTATCTTGAACTTTCGGCTATCGGACATAGTTTCGGGTCTACTAGGTGCCGAAAGCGTGGGAAAATGACTTTCGGACGCCAATAGTTCGGAAACTATCCAACGTAAAGAGGGCGGGTAAAAAATTCACTGAAGAAGTCATACCTTCTGTATTGAATTTTGCATGTTTCACAATCCTAACATGCACGCGCAAGGGATTCCCCAAAGGAACGTAGGGAGTCCCGGATAATTTGCCAAATGAAAATTTTCTAAATTGATATGAATTGATAGGGTTTCTACCAGGTAACAATAATTCGTTTGTATTAAGTCGATATCTGGAACAAATACAAAATGGCGGACACCTTCATGCTCGTTGTGTGTGGTTGCATAATCGCCAGGTACGGATGCTGGCCAACAGTGACTTTCTGAGTATTAAGTATAGCGAATTTGTACTCAAATGTTCTAGAAAGACTTCTGGAGTGTCGGTAGAGCACAACAGATGAAGCAGGGTGATTCACATGTGCGGAAACACTAAACGAAAAATGTCTAGAAATGCACTCATACTCAGTAAACGTGAGTTCAAAGCGTCGGAAATGTAAGGAATAGCATCAAGAACATGAAAGCCATTACCAATTCACCAATAATATTCCATCAATCGGATGCAATGTGATCTGTACGGTTGCATACCAATAATGAGGAAACAACTGAGGCCAAGTTGAAATTGTGCAAGGGGACTCACTAAGAAACTGGTAAACTCAAGGAATGTAAGTAGTGGTATCGCATGATCGATATTAGAATGTGGCCAATGTGTGTGTTGATATCAACATGTAGCTAATGGACAAATGTCAACATGTCCCACTACTTCTGGGACACCGTCCCACGTGCGAAAACTATGAAAATAACGTTGTACATTCTGCTATAACATCTGGTGCACTTTTTGGTAGAACGTAACTAGAACACGATTGTATCAATGTCCCTCTTTGTTTGGGACGTTGTCCCACAGTCGACACATATGACAAGAAATATCTTAATCCATGGTTCAAATTCTGATAGAGCGTGAAAATAACAAACTTGTATCATGTCCCACGTCTTCTGGGACATATCACGTACTTGATATATAGGAAAATACCTCCAGAAATTCGTATCTTACACACAGTGCACATGCCAAGATAAAGACGAAAATAAACCAATTTGGCACATGTAACACTACTGCTGGAACACCATACATATGAAAAATAAAACGACATGAGAAATAGGAAGAAACGTCTTAAAGCTCTGATTGTTTACGACTGTGCAGTAAGAGTAAAATAAAAATGAAACACACAAGCATGTCGGGAGGCTGTACAAGAGCGCTTGCCAAACAAAGTGGGTACTTCTCAAAGAAATGAATACAGAGAAAGTTAGGCTCCCTCGAAGCCTCAGGGCTAGAGCGCTCGCTTTCGCTCGCGTGGTTGCAGTTTGCAATCCTACTGGGAGCCCACAGCCTCAGATTCAAGACCCGACTAGTTATTTTCCTACTTTTCGCAAGTGGGACGGTGTCCCAGAAGTAGTGGGACATGTTGACATTTGTCCATTAGCAACATGTCGATATCAATACACACATTGGCCACGTTTCAATATCGATCATGCGATCCCACTAGTAACATTCATTTAGTTTACCCAATTTCTTAGTGAGCCCCCTTGCACAAATTTCAACTTGGCCTCAGTTGTTGCATCCCCATTGGTATGCAACCGTGCAGATTACATTGCATCCGATTGATGAAATATTATTGGTGAATTGGCAATGGCTTTCATGTTCTTGACACTAATCCTTACATTTCCGACGCTTTGAACTCACGTTTACTGAGTATGAGTACATTTCTGGATATTTTTCGTTAAGTTTCTCCACACATGTGAAACACCCTGCTTCATCTGTTGTGCTCTACCGACACTCCAGAAGTCTTTCTAGAGCATTTGAGTACAAATTCGCTATACTTAATACTCTGAACGTCACTGTTGGCCAGCATCCGTATTTGGCGATTATGCAACCACACACAACGGGCATGAAGGTGTCCGCCATTTTGTATTTGCTCCAGATATCGACTTAATGCAAACGAATTATTGTTACCTGGTAGAAACCCTATCAATTCATATCCATTTAGAAAATTTTCATTTGGCAAATTATCCGGGACTCCCTACGTTCCTTTGGGGAATCCCTTGCGCGTGCATGGTAGGATTGTAAAACATGCAAAATTCAATATGGAAGGTATGACTTCTTCAGTGATTTTTTACCCGCCCTCTTTACGTTGGATAGTTTCCGAACTATTGGCGTCCGAAAGTCATTTTCCCACGCTTTCGGCACTTTGTAGACCCGAAACTATGTCCGATAGCCGAAAGTTCAAGATAACTTTTTTTCTTGTCTCAGTGACAGGATTCACCTCCCAAGAGTTGTAACACTTATTTTGCAACACCCGATATATATATTGAACAAATAGAACTTAATCTCTGATCTATATTTGTCAAAAATCAAAACATGACATCAGATGTTATGCGCTCGTGGTATATAGAAAGACACTTTCACTTCTTTGTCCACTAGTGGATTGCACTCTCTGATCCACGTAGCTACAGTATACGTCAACGCTCCGAAGTCTAAGTGTGCAAGACATTTGTATGTTGAGGAAAGGCTATAAAATTGTCGTGGCTTTTATTACAAAAGAAAGAGTGGCGGGTCTTGAAGGAATTCAAATCGGTAAATATTAAAATGTTATTGTTGCAAGCTAAGGAAATAGAACCCTTAAATATGTGCCGTATCGCCGATACCGTTAGACGTAGGAACTTAAAATGTTCCACCTGAAGCTAAAACGGAGTTTTCGAAATGCTAATCCGAAGTCGGGGAAAATAGGGTTTTGAATGTATTTTTTTGTTGTTCACTAGTTTTTCAAAAAATGTACGGCGTAGGAACTTGAACGTTTGTTCTAGTGTACTCTTTGAACCCTATGCTCAAAGGAAGACGAGGTTTTACGGAAACTCCCAAGTAGATAACTGAAGAAACTTGTTTTTTTTTCTGCCGTTTCTAAGCTCACCTAACCAAACAAACTTGAAAATTTGTACAAATGTTCTTCATAAGCCATCACACGTAACATTTTTTTTTTTTTTTGTTTCAAAATCAGGAAACCAGGAGGTTGGATTCTTTCCCACCGTTTACGAGACTTCTGAAACTGTTAGGCTTAGAAACATGCTATTTTTTAATGTTTTCTTCAAACAATATGCTTTGGTTCAGGAGAGATTTTGCACAATTCAACTATTTAGTGGGTGGGAAAAGGAGATTACACAGTTTATTGCTGCGGAAAGTTGCAATTTTGCACAAAAGATTTTTTTTGCATAAACTTATAATTATGGATAAGACGGAGCTTTGACTGTTTCTACTGCAGAAGTGAGGATGTTGTGGATTAAGATAATATTCATTATTTTTAACATTAAGATATTATTTTAAAGCTCAGAATACAACATTTGCATATTGGATATTTAGACATACAATACACGAAGTTGATTTGGCTAAATTTTATGAGTGGGGAAACACGTTTACAAGTGACCTTTGGAAAATTCAGTTTGGAGTATAAGAAGTTTGAGTAGCTATATATATCCCCAAAATATGATCATCTTACAATTTTGGTGCAATAAAGCGATTAAACTTGTGGGGCGCATCTTAAAATCGTGAATGGGCAATCCTTATCGGCTCAAGACTTTGAGTAGTTTTATGTATTGGGCCGGAATATTGGAAATGTATGTTATGGCCTATGCATTTGTGCGAAAAATTGGTTTGATTAGCTCTTGACATTGTAGAAAGTTATTTATGAATTACTGTGTGATGGTTGAAGTACATCCCAGTTAAATCAAATTTGCATCAAATTATTTTGAGGCCACAAAAGAATTGTTTGGAATATTCACATAAGCCTTATTTTCTTTTCTCTGCAAAGGAAAAAAAGAACACCTTTGCTACAATGGCACTACAACAATATATTTCTAAGTACAAAAGTTGTCTTATATTACATTATGTCATAACAGTAGTCGCTTAATTTTATGTTTTAGGCTGCTTCTTTTGTTTTGAAGTTTCATATATTTTTTTTTGTTTTGTTTTATCCACCGGATATATAATTCGTATTACACCACACGCATTCTTGTTTCCGTTGTAATAATTTTCTTGAAATTAAAATGATGTTTTGTACAATTTTGCTGTGAACAGATATATATTTTCTAATTGAGAAGTAATTAGTTTTCTCCCCTTTAGTTTATTGTATACCTGAAATTGGGAATGCAACACTGACTCGTACATTTGACTTAAACCGAAATAGCTAAAAAAAAATGAGGAAATACAATTTGTAATTACTAAGCAAGAATTACTGCATGAATCAACTAGTTTTTGTACAAGTGAAATACGGATAGTCGTAAAAAAAAAAAAAAAAAAAAGCATTTATTTTTCTATTTTATTTCTCTTCAAAGTTAACCTTTAATTTCTATTCAAACGGTATTACATTGTTTTTATTATGCCGAATAAATTGATTTATAGATTTTACCACATAAAATTCGCGAATCGAAAGCTTGCACAATATAATAGTTCACACGCGTATACAACAGGTCAAGTCTACCACTACACAATGGGTTCCCGAAGAAACTTTTCTAGTAGGAGACTCAAATTCCTAGTTGCTATATTACATTTCATATTTTTATTTGTATTTAAAAAAATCTTTATAAATTTAATACATTTGCATGATGATGGTGTCTTTGATTTTTCAGGGAAAAATCAAATGAAGGACGGAAATAATTTGAATTATTGAATGAGAATCTGCTGATCACTCTGACGAAGTCATTTTTCACCGGCCAATATATGACTTAGGAGTGCAGTTTACAATCTAAGAAAACCCAAAGAGAAATACGAGGAAAAGAAGGGGAGGGGATGACATAGAAGACCACTTTTACAATCTGAGAAAAGCAAAGAGAAATACAGTAAGGAAATGAGGGGAGGGGATGATGTAGGAGACAGGTTTTACAATCTGAGAAAATCAAAGAGAAATACGATAAGGAGAAAAATGGGGAGGGGATGACGTGGGACACTAGTTTTACAATCTGAGGAAAGCAGAGAGAAATACAATGAGGAAATGAGAGAAAGAGTGTGATGTAGGAAACCGGTTTTACAATCTAAGGAAAGCAAAGAGTAGAACGAAACCCTTCAGTTTAACGTTCTATGATTATGCCTGCTAGGCCAAGGGAGAAGAATGATTAAGGCAAATGAATGGTGATGGAAGAACTAGTAAAATCAGAATGTGAGAGGAAACGGGAGTACCCCAAAAAACAAGGAACATGATGTAGTCCACCACAAACTTAGTTGGCTGAAGGTCGAACCATGGACCTCACGAATCAGAGGTAAGGGCTCTACCACTCAGTCACCGTGCCCCACGAGAAAAGAAAAGAAAAACACGATAAACACGATGAGGAAAGAAGAGGAAATCAAGCGTTGGCAGTGTTCATGAATCTACGAGTAGTGTGCTTGTAAGAACCATCGGCTACATTACCAATGATCTTATTTGGTTGTTACCACGGTCTATTATCAATGTCAGGTTGCATGACAGCTCCTTTTGCTCTCATTAAGAAGGTGAGAAGCATACTGTGACGTCACAGACAATTCAATTAAAGAATGACTGCTTTAGTGAAACAAAGTTTGGGAGGGACTCAATGTTGTTTTCTATTTGAGGTCAAAACCAAAGTATAAGTTGGTTGAATTTATGTGTTTTGTTAAAAAAAACGGAGCGAACTCACACATACTGCTTACAACAAGATATTATTTTTTAACAAGTCGTCTATCCGGAACAATGGACTAAGTATTAGCTCATAAATTCGCGAACTACGCACGTTTTAATATACACATAATATGTATTTGTTTTAATAAGTCTTTGTCTCTCTCACACACGCAAACACAAATGAAATGGTACAGGGATTTTGATGGCTAAAGCCAATCGAAAATTTGGTAAGTTGGAACGTTCATGAGCGAACATGCAGTATATTTGAAGAAAACGCAGAGGAAGTACATAGTACATAAACTATGACAAATTAATATTTTGAGAAAATACTGAAAACAAAATAAAACGTTTTAGTTAGTTTAGGTTCATCCCACGACAATCTGTTAAATGTAACATTTTGCTCGAGTGAGATTTTTGTCACAAATTTCAATATTAGGCAAATTGAATAATTTTGGGATAAATATCTCTCAAAACCAAAAAAGAAACAGATACCCAAATATTTCTTTGTATGGACTCTATTACTTTGACATATATGGATATCATTAGTGTTTCTATTCTCGTGTTATGTGATGCAAAAAACCAACTGCTAAGTTAACGGGTTAAAGGTTTGCCCGCCGAGCTCAAAAATCATATATCTACAATGAATACAGCTATACAGGATATATGGCAAAACAATAAATGGGATCATAGCTTAGATATGTTCTTTTTTTTTTAGTATTTCCCGCTTAGGTAGCGTTTTTTTTATTTCACTTCACTGTTATGAAATGAAATTATATCTTTGAGTTTTACGTCCCACGGTTATGCCGGTTAGGCTAAAGGAGACGGTAATGATGAATAATGAATGAAATAGTGGAATGAAGAAAGTACGAGGAAACGGGAAGACCCCGAGGAAACGCACGCACACGGTGTTTGTCCACCACAAAGTTCACTTGGTGGGAGCTGGGTTTGAACCCGGAACCCCATGCACCAGAGGTGAACGCTCTACCACTGAGCCACAGCGGCCCCTATTTCACTGTTATGTCCTAGAAAAAAGCATTAACAGATATTAGTTCCACTCAATGAGTAGTCAGTGACAAAATTTCTTTCCGTTTGTTGAAATTAATTTCCTAAATTACTTCAGAATGGAAGCACAATTCGAGTACAGTTTTCAGAAAATTAGGAAGAATGTAATGTTTTGTACGTTAGAGCCATACCGCCGTTATTCCCGAAATAAGTTTTACCAAATGGAAATAACTTTTGTCACTGACTGTATACTGATTGCGTACATTGTATACTGATTACGATTACATTGCTTTTGTTTCTTCTTGAATAGGTAGGTTTCTTGCCTCGAATGAGACTTTCGAAGTTAAAGGAGCCTATCTTGGTTAACACGAAAAGTGATATATTAGTAATTATTGGGAGAAATACAATCAAATATTGTTTAATATAATTACCTAACTAATACATGATTTATTTATTTATTTATTTCAGGTGAGTGCCAGATAAATTATGAGATGTGTTTTCTAATAAGTCAGCGTAATTAAGTAAGTACAATTACCTTACGTATATACGAAATATATGAAAACTTCATTATTATTTTTTTCCTTTTACTTGGAAACTAGTACGGTGTACTGTATGATTTCCTGCCAATTCAGTGACATCCCTTTTTCTTTTTTTCCTAGATTATTGGACATGTTAGTAATAAACTACATAACACTTTAGCTCAATCGCTTATCCTATTTGCTTCAATTGACGAGAAATTCTCGCATAAGTGACTTTTGCACATCGAGTCAAGGAAGATAATTTCTTAGAAATTCTCCGTGTTCGACAAACCTGAATGTAGTTCTGATATTTTTTTGTTACAGGGACACATTCTTCTATACGCATTTATTGTATTGAAATATATACATATTCAGGGTGTTTCAAAAGAACACCGACAACCTTTGGGAGGTGATTCCTGACACCAAAACAAGACAAAAATTGTAGACCAACCTGGGTGCACAAATACTTCCTTGCAGAGTTATAGGCTGCTGAAAACATAAATCAATTTTAAAAGTCCATAGCTCCAATACTATGGGACCTACCGTAGTCAGTTCAAGACTTCACTTAGAAACTAGTATGTGCCCTATCCAAATATCCATATCTCAGAATCCTACCGTACTTTTGCAACAGTTTTTATAGAGGTAATTGGTGAGTACTTCAAATTATACACCTGTAGCCAAACTCCCTCTATAAAAGTTGTTGCGTGAGTACCTTAAGATTCTGAAACATGCATTTTTGGATATCGTACATATTAGTTCTTAAGTGGTATTGACCAGACTACCGTAGGTCCCATAGTTTTCGAGCTATGGACTTTTCAGAGTTCATTTTTTTTTTTCAAATTTTCGGCAGCCTATAACTCGGATAGGAAGCATTGTGCACCTAGGTTGATCAATACTCTTTGCCTTATCTTGGTGTCAGAAATCACCTCCCAAAAGTTGTCGGTGTTGTTTTGAAACACTCTGTATACATGTGATACGGAACGAAGGGTGACGCTAAACTTTCCCGGTGGTCAATAGACTAACATGCAATTCTTTGGTGCACTGAATTCAGGTTTCGATTCGTAATGGGATAGTATTGTGATCATATGCCGGTAATGCGGAATCTATCTTTACGGTAGGTCCACTTATATATATATATATATATATATATATATATATATATATATATATATATATATATATATATATATATATATATATATATATATATATATATAGCCTCGGTGCTGGAAAGATACGCGAAACTTCAATAAACAACCAAAGAAGTGTTTTGTGGTTTAGTAGAGAGCAAAGGAAAAGAATGAGAATTGCATCTCAAATATACAATATCCGTATGTGTATATGCCCAAAAGAATATTTGGAGGATATTTGCACACTTTTCGACCTTTACATTGAAACATCGCACTATTGGCAAATACAATATGTTCATGCTAGATAGTGTCATCTATGGAAGACACAATTTATCATATTAAACTGTCTAGCTACGTCAGTTCGTTGGAGGCAATGATTTGAATCAGTTGCTGTGCCTTAAGCTTGCATACGGCATGACGATGATCGCATTCACACGATTGTTGTTGTCAAGGCTCAATTGATAAATCCTGGCTGTAGAATGGGTGCTGAATATCCTCAAAGCCACAGTATTTCACTGCAGGCTTGGCAATAATAGCTGTATGAACTGGAGCATTGTCATGCAGTATGCTAACTCAACACACAGCGAGTAATGAAAATGTCTGTCTCCAACAATTTCACGCAACTAGACAGTAGAAACTGATACATTATTTCTGACATACGTGTGTAGTCCCAGAAGTAAACGACCTGACGTATATATGGTGGCTGTTGTTAGGGGAGCATTAGAATGGTCAAAACTACAAACCTTATAATTAAGTTTGAAGGCGCTACGTTCTTTTGCATTTGACTAAGGGGAATACTTGTAAAAGAATGGTAGGTCGTTTGCTGTGATCTTTTTAATAAACTGTCATGAGGACAATTGGGGATCATTCTGAAGGAAAACCAGCAACTACGGCGATGAGACTCGTGATGTGCTCAATTTAAAATCGGTGGCTGATAGCTGTCTACTGTCCGCTTGTTGCTTGTTAAGGACTTTATGATCCAGGGAAGTAATTTTAAAAACAAAGTAACTCGAGTAAACATATGGGCAACGCGTTGCCCACAAGTAGCTCGCGCAGACGAATAGTATATTTAAACAGAATAATATGACTCTTGATTAGGTCTGATGTTTTATAAGACTTTTAAGTTTTAGCACCGAAATTACTCGACGCTTCTCATAGCGGCTAAAACCAACACAACGTTCTTATCTTTTGTTCTAGATTAATTATTTAGGAAGTTTCTGAGAATCCTTGACTTCACTTAAAGGAGATAAAATTAATAATTTATTCTAAGTAAACAAATTTGCAACTTACGTAAACTTGATATTATGTTAGATATATTCGTTATATAAATATATAATGTTTTCTAGTGGTAATTGAAGTTTGAGGAAATAAAAGTCATTAATAAGAATTTGAGTAGGATGTTGCGGAAAATATTTCAAACTTTCTCTTTTGTAGCCGTTACTTGAGATGGTACTTTGATGTATTTTATAATGAATCCGTTCTTGCGAGCATAATCTATATTTATACAACGCGAGTGATAGTTATGAAGTTTATGCTAACTTGTTTCCATAGTAACAGAACTGTTTGTTTAACACTTGTTGCCGTGCAAATTTGTTTGTGTTTAATAACTTAGTCCTGGTTTGTTTTATTCTGAAACAAGATTGCTTAATATTATGACAATTATGTTTGGCTTGTATGTGAACTTCCGTTTTTTTTCTTTTTGTGTAGTTAGAGTACAGAAGTGACATACATCAGAGCTGAAATGCACATTCTTCGCACGAGGGGAATAGGTTTAAAGGAAATAGTTGAACCCCATTCTCTTTTAGGATATTTATTTCAATGAACGTGCAACGATAAAAATTCAGAAGATAACCTACCTTTGGTGTACATTTGAAAACACCCTACCCACCACAGAATACGCCTTTAATCAAGTTTATATAATTTAAAAGGGGTATCTTCCAAAACTCATTTCAAATAGGCCAGCCATTTTCCCGCACCCGAAAACTATGAATTCTACACAAATCTAAGATACAGTACCTTTTGATATGTTATTTTTTTATCTTCCCGCACCGTCTCTTGATGGCGCTGAACTTGAACCTAAACGAAATTGTGAGCGTCAATATTCATGTCAGTGACACCGAAAACTATCCATAACACGTTAATATAAGTCCTTGTGCTTTATTTTTACATGATACTCATTGCAACTGCCATCCCTTGCGGTGTCTTACTCCCCAAGTATTGATTTTTCAGATCGAAAGTCATTGTCTACCATTGTCATTGAAAGTCATTGTCATTGTCTACCAAGTTAGTTGAAATTGTTCCAGACATTCCTGAGTTATGTTGGAGTAAACATTCATACATATACATCCAAATATTTATATAGATGCACGAGCAACGCTTTCCGCGTTACTCCTGTCAGTTCCCGATCCAGCTGGCATGCCTGTTCATGCTTAAACTTACGATTAAACAGCATCACAATTATAACCTAATAGCTGAGTGAACCCGGAAACTGGATTCGAAAGTGATCTCAGTCATTTGAAACATTTTATTTTTCACCCTTTCTCACTCTCTATGCCGATTCGAGTTGAATTTGGATTTTAATGCCATCTTCATGTTGACTGTTAATCGAAGCTACAACTAGAACTATGTTTTCGACATAACATTAGTCATTCTCGATTATTTGAAATGTCACCATTCTCCTCATTGGTACTAATGAAGTCTGAATTTCGATTAAATCCGTGTCTTGACAGTCATTATTCATCTCAGCGATCCTGAAAACTGTGCTCTACACTAATATAGATCCTTTTCGATCATGTTATATGATACCATCCCACACAATTCCCAAGTGTGCTAGGTGGAATTACACCTACTAGAAGTTGAACTTCGACATAAACTCCATTGGAATTACTAGCAATCTGCTTAAGAACCCCGAAAACTATGTGTTTTACACTAATATTCTATTGGTCATTTTCAATTACTTTTACAAATGTCCATTCCCCGCTCAGGAGTACTTAATAGGGACTGCATTGGATTTAAACGACATCGTCGAAAGTGTCCATTTTTATCTCACCGACCTCGGAAACTAAGGATTCAATATTAAAAAGGGCGTGACAAACATCTTGGCATTTGAAAGCGGCGCTCCAAGTTCCCTTTAAATGCTGCTAGCAAATGAGAGGCCAGCGGTATTGCCATGTTCATTTTGCACACATCCACGTCTATCCCCTGCCACCTGATCGCGCTGTAGTTTGTCTGCTTACCCATAGCCACACCCCTTTACCACTTGGCAACGTCACGCCAGAGCTTGCGTTTTATTCGTTTAGCTGAAATGCCAAGATGTTTGCCACAGGCCTTAATATCAGCCGCTTACGACCATTTTACATCGTTCTTTCTACTCTCTCATACGTGTGCTAGAGGGTCTTACTCCACTGGGAACTGAACCTGGAGATAAGTGGCATCAGATCTGTCAGCAATGAACTTAGGGACCCAAGAGACTATAGATTTGACAATAATATTTGTCGTTTTCTTTTATTTTTACATAACACTATTCTCCCCTTAGGGGTTGCTAACGGGGAATGAACTTGGTTTAAAACCGAATCGAAAATGGCATTATCCATATCAGCAACCCCTGAAATCCATTCGACCATTTTGTCTTCCTTGCACTCCTCTTAGGTGGACTAGAAATATTACCCTGATTTGGGTGCAGCTTGGACTTAAAAAAAAAAAAAAAAAAAACTGCCACCAAGCAACGTAGGGGCTCTAAAAACTATGTATTCAACACTAATATCAATCACTTTTTAAAAATGTTTTACATGTCATCACTTCCTCCACTCAGGAGTGCTAATAGACACTAAATTTGGATTTAAACGACATTAGGAGTATCTGTTCATCTCAGCGATCCCCAAAACTACTGATTCGACACTAATATCAGGCGTTTCCGAGAAATCAATAAAGGTGGATCTATTTTAAGTTACGAAAAAAAGAGTGAAAATTTATTACTTTATTATAAGAATGTCTGAATTTAACGTTTCTTCTTTCTTTTTAATCCTTTTAGGTTTTCCACTTTTTGAGATACGTTTTAGAATTTCACCCAAACAGCTACTGCTTCCTTACTAGTTGTCGTAGGTTCATGGTTTATACCTCGTTCTTTTCAGGATAAATGATACTTTCTAACGGTACCACTCTCTTATCCGTATTATACATCAAAAACAAGAAAATTAAAAAAAATGAGATTTTTCAAAAAAAGAAACTTTTTTTTCTGAAATTTTTGTGCCCTTCTGCTCCGGGCCTGGGTTCACATAGGGATCTGAATGTTTTTTGAAAAGAAAAATATGTTGTTATGTACATAATACGTGTGCAAAATTTCGTTCTTGTATCTTGAAAACTGAGGTCGGATTTTTTTTTTTTTAAAGTCTGAAAGTGACCCATTGTTTTCATATAGGTACACACACACACACACACATATATATATATATATATATATATATATATATATATATATATATATATATATATATATATATATATATATATATATATATAGAGTGAACTGTAACTACGTGGACAAACTTGGCCGGGTGATAGTACACCTAAAAAGAAGCAAAAATGTCCTAGTGAACATGGAGGAAATTCCGTCCCGTTTAGGAGTGACAGAGTGTCGAAAGCGTGGGAACATGAACTTCAGAGACCAACAGCTTAAAAACAATACATCGTAAAGAGTGCGGTTAAAAACGTCGCTTAGAAAGTCATACCTAATCTATTGACAAATGCATGTTTGAAAACGCAGCTATGCGTGCGCACGGGATTCTCGAAAGGAACGGAGGGATTCCAAACATGCTGTGAAGGAAAGAACTGTCACACGTTGTTAATCCCGTGCGTGTAGGCACCTGGGTGCACAAATGCTTCCTTTCGGTTTTATAGGCTGCCGAAAACATAAAAAATGAACTGTGAAGGCCCATAGCTCCAAAACTATAATATCTATCGTAGTCGAGTCAAAACTTAACCTAGGAACTAGTATGTGCTTTACCCAGACATCCATGTTTTAGAATCCTGAGTTACTTCCGCAACATTTTTTATGACGCCGTCAAGTTGACCATCTGGTTCCAAAACTCATCTGAGGTTTTCTTTGGCCCATCCTTGATTTGACTAATAAAAAAAAACAGCTTAAATATTTGTTATAGAACCTAAATAAGCGGTCAAAGACGATACTACGCCATGATAACAAAAGTTACCAAAAATCCTAAAAGGGTTAAGCATACTATTTATTCCCAGATAAATGAAATGACAAACAAATTGGCTTCCGAGAACAATTTTTGTTTCCATATGGATAATTTGTTGGTAAATTTCCTCCAACTTGTGATTTTATTTTCACAGACGGTCAAGACCCATATTTCAATAAGGCTTTCTTCGTTTAGCTCATTCATCATTCTATCGATGCTGTTCCTCAGTGATTCCCAGGTTCTGTATATTAAATTCATTAACAATTATCAAAAATGTCATGGAATAAACTGGACAGTTTATGTGTGGAAAAGTTATGTTATTTAACCAAATTGAGATTATACCATGTACTATTTGTATACTAAACTAGCTTGTTTTCACAATACACTGCACATTGAACAATGTTGTGAGATGTAAGTAAATTTATTAGCTGGAGTGGGATGAATCTAATTCTTTTCTTCCAAGTATCAGTCTTTGCTCAGCTAACAAGGGATTTCTTATCTAAACCTCATATTATCAGATGAAATCTGACAATTATTTTACCAAGGCAGCCAGCTATTTGGCGAATATTTCAAGTTGAAATTTTAAAGTATGAATAATAAAAAAGGCAGTTTTCAGGAAAATAGGATATCGAAGTTTCTGTCCATTTCAACATTTAGAAATAGCTATTCCGCCAGTCTTTTGTAACTTCAGATACACAAGCGCAAAATAATGATTTAAATTTTAGATTTTCTTTTTCCGTTTCTTCGTAAAGAAGATATGCAAGAGAGTTAAAAGAAACTGATGTCCAATGTTCTTAAACGATAGAACTACTGCGATAAATATAATAAAACAAGAAACATGCTTTCAATTCTCTGACAATTGTATTTTCTAGTGACAAACTAACTGAATTACAATCGTTAGCTGATATGAAACAAACTACGTACCGATATTTCAAGATAGAAGTGATTGTCGAACTGTATATATGTTTTGGTTATTTTTATCTTAAACAAGAACAAGTTAGTAAACACATATTTCAAACACTACCAAATTATATTTTGATATCAACATTTGATTCAACTTCATTACCAGAAACTTTTCTTTGAATTTAAGATATTTTGCGTGTGGTTGCATAACTTCTGAACATAAAACTATTTACTGGATAAACGAGAAAAGCGATATTAGTAATTTTCTATTACTAACAGAGAAATAAAAATGATTTCTAAGTGGTACCTACATGAATAGTGCCATTTATGCTTAATTAGCACTTAAACAAATGGAATCGGGTCAGATGATCAAGTATGTTTTGCCCAACCGTTAAAATGTTGGACATTTGCTCAACTACTTTATCTTGCTATTGATCATGAACTGGAAATCCATGACAGGCACGAAAATCTTGACTAATGACCAAAACGGAGGGTTGAGATTTTTATATATGATAAAATGTACGCATGGTTGCCAGAAGTTAGATAAAAATTTTACTATGATTTTTTATTAATAAGATTGAATGCTTTTCATGAATCATTTATGTAAAAGAAGGTCTGAATATTCCTGAAGTACATTATCCGAACGACCGCTTAACCGAACTGTGTACTCGATCGCACCTGTTACTCTCCCACCCTACCGTCCATCATCCCCCTCACTCCCAAACTAAGTTTCCCACAGTAGTCGCCGCATTGAGGCACCGCTGGCGGAACATTGCTTCTAATGGGGCCTTCATAAGGCGCTGCTGACCGGCCAAGCCGCCAGTCGCTGTGTTTCAACAATCAGCACACTTCTTTATATGAATAAATTTACTGTACAGTACTTCTTTTTGACAAATAAACATGTACAGTTCGATTATCCGAACAAACCAGTTTTCCGAACACGCATGTCCCCCAATTACTTCGGATAATCGACGCTCTACTGTATGTGCATGCGCTTGCAATTTATTTATTTATTTAATTACCATTCACCAGATACAGCTCAGAGGCAATTTTATACTGGATATCTAACAAGAACAACAACAACAATGGAAAGGATTTGGGAAGGTATCGGCCAGGATCTGTTTAATAGGTACCATCCCGACATTTGCCTGGTACGACTTAGGATAACCCTGGAAAACCTAGTCAGGATGGTCGGCAGCGGGAATCGAACCCACGACCTCCCGAATGCGAAGCCAACGCTCTACCACTTGAGCTACTTCGCTCGATTTAGGACTTAATCCTAGCAGTTATCACATTCTGAGTATCATATTTTTCATATGAAGAAGGTAAAACACTGTATCTGATCAATTCAAGGTACAAACTGGATTTCTTTCATTGCTTAGATATAAAAGATTTATGAAAAAGAGAATAATTAATTACAGACGATATTTATTTAAAACAAACTGTCCTTTTATACCGCATGTACTAATTCTTCAATAAATCACATTAATTTCTTAGGTTATGTACAGTATAATTCGAATGAGCTGTATTGAAGGAAATTGTATTAAATTTTCCATTGTTTGAAACAAAATGTTTTATGCGTAGAGTATAACAGAGATTAAGAATAGTGTTAGCTAGGAGACGAGATTTAAGTCTGTCTCGTCTTGTAAAGGAGGCTGAAGGTGTTATCTTTAAAAACGTGTTTATTGGAAGAAGTTTCGTCTTGAAAAGGAAGCGTGAGTGTTGTCTTTAAAAATGTGTTTATTGGAAGAGTTTTGCGTCATCTCGAAAATTATCCTTTGACATTATGTTGGGTAACACTAATACCTTAATCTATATAAGAGAGTGGAAGTGATTCGCTTATCATCGTCTAGATCATACTTCTTTAGGTAAAAATAAACCTGAAATTTGGACAGAATATTCCTTGGGTGTACTCCATTAGCTCACAAAAAAAAGAAAGAAAGAAAGAAAGAAAGAAAGAAAAAAAGAAAGTAAGTGCTTATGGTATCGCGAGCACATAATATTTGATGCTGCGTTGTCATGTTTGGATGTGTTTTACAAATTATATAAGAGATTGTTTCTGTTACATAGAGAGGCAAATACCAAGAAATATAATAGATGTTTATTATAACACGATTAATTGCCACATTTTGATTTGTGAAAAATACGGGATGATGTTTTGTATGAAAGGGTAAATAGCAAGAAGTATAATATATACGTACGTAATATTATTATATAGTAAATTTTATATCCACAATCTGTCTTTAATTGACATTTACCCATTTTTAGTTCACACCTATGAAAAAGGAAAAAAAAATTGAGCATCACCGGCTACCACCACAGCATAAGTGCCGCTAAATGTGTAACATTCGTCAAGAGGAAGATTTAAGTTTGTTTGTTTACCAGTTTTAGACAATTTAAAATAGGATTCTTGAATTTCATTTATGCACAATTATCCTTGTTGTTTACTTTGAAAATTATTACATTATGTTAATAGAAGTAGCACTTTACTTTTTTTTCAGTATATGCTGACAATATGAAATTATAAAGACATGACACGTAATGTGTTGACCTGTCTCCAAATTCTGTTTTTCTCCTCCAGCACTAAATAAATTAACTAATCTTGTGCCTAGTGATAATGCAATATTTGTTGCGATGGTAGAGGATGGTGATTTTGGAAAAAACAATCACTGTTGCTAAAAACTGTTTGACACAATGGAGTATCATCGCATCATATTTTGTACACTCGAGGTTTGTTATTTATGTCATGATCGCAAATAAGCCCTTGTTTGTGTGCTCCAGGCCTAGACCTATTCCTTTTATCACGGAGGCAAGAAATAAGAAAGGATTTTTTGGAGCATGTATTCTAAGGGAAATAAAGAGGTTTTAGAGTTTTTTTTTTTTTAAAAAAAAAAAGAAGTTAGTATCTCTCACATTCATGAAATTAGAGAGATGAAAATCAGCATATAAACTCTTCTTTAAAATAAGGGAATACGTATTTCAACGCTTTCAAAAATCCTGTTTCTAACGGAGATATTTCTATAATACGCGTATTCAAACTTCTCTTCTTTTCTTCAGAGACTGTCGAATATCAAGATTCGCTTAAGTTGGAGGTGTGGAATTCGGTACATAGATTCTTAACTAAAAATAAGGGAACACGTGTTTCAAGAGCAGAAAGGTCATATTTATTATATTGAAATTTCCTTTTATTTATACATAAAGTGACCAGTGTCACAATTTAAAATTCAGGTTTTATATTTATTACACCGTATCTTCCCGCGAGGAGAACGGAAACTTCTGCTATTGTATGTATAATCAAGAATACGATAAAATATGCATTTAATAACTAGCCTTCGGTTATCTGGGGACTTCGCCCAGTAACCACCGTGTTTTCTCGGCCTACGGCCTCATATCTCATACACCTGCAAGCATACTGAATTTCAGTTCAAACATCAAGTTTCATGTTTCTAACTTTCGGGATCCCCAGATATGAATGTATTATACTAATAAACTCAAAAACGGTAGAGAGGATTACGTAATATTTTATCATTTAATAAGGAATATGGAAGTTGTAGTATGATTCGTTCAATTCCGGTTTGAGTAGATAACTGATTAAAGAAAATCGCTTCTCGCTATCTATTACTGTTTTTAATTTATAGTGATCAACATTATAACCGGAAGTGAGTAGTTTCTACTTCCGGTTATACTAGAGTGTTACGAATGAAGATGAAAATTGTCCATGAAACGTGTAATCGATTTCCGAAAACCGTTTATCTCTGTCTATTACCGTTTTTATTCTACAGTGATAACTATGTTAATTGGAAATGGCTCCTTTTACTACTTCCGGTGGGCGAATCACCTCCATCAACGAACTCTCTCGAGATAATCACTCTATCTATCTATGGCAAAAAAAAACAGAATTTAAAAATTCGCATCCGTTCAAAAGTTATCGTGCGGAGTAACGGACGGACAGACGGACGTACTAACATTATAATTTTATAAATACTACTATGCGATCCTAATAATTGTAATACTTCGACTAGCTGGGTGCTTCGCCCTCAGACTCTTGCCTTTGTTCAGCTACTGCCTCGCACCTTATAAACCTACAAGCATAACGAATTTGAGTTCAAATACTAACCGTCCGGAATGCCGAGATACCCAGAACATTTCAAGACTTCGCCCCCAAACCCGCGTTTGATCGGCCTATGGTCTATCCCATGAACCTATAGAGTACCGAATTTCAGTTCAAATACCAAATTTCATTCCTCTATCTTCAGGGATCCAAAAATATGAACGTCTTATTGTAATTGTGATCCTCACCTTTTTTCTTTCCTTGTAAGCCAGATATAAAAGAGACGTATAGGGTGACATCTTATTATAATAATTGCAGTTCCTACCTTTTTCCCCCGTCACTTTTCTTTCTCTTTTTACTAAAATATCAGAAAACACTTAAACACATCTCAAATTGGTTTAAATGAGGAAGACAAACACCAAATTTCAAGTCTCTAACCTGAAATTGAGAAGAGGAGAGAAGGAAATGAGAGAAAGACAAAATATGTTAAATCAGATGAGAATATTAGAAAGATGTGCGCAGAATATGAAGTTGACAGAGATATTAGGAAGTTTCTGAAAAACATGGCTTACATTCAGAAACTAGATTAAAACCAGTGAAATTTCTTGAACTGCTTCACATGTATATAATTTATTAGAAACAACAGTGAACTAGTGAAAAAATTTTAGGACTGCTTCACGTGTACAGAATTTATCAGAAACTAGAATAAACCAGTGATTTTTTTTTAAAGAACTGCTTAACATGTACATAATTTATTTGACAAAGGAAATAGCTTGCAAATCTTGTAATTGTAGTTTTTGACAAAAAGCAATTTCCTGCAACTTTTAAGCAGCCTATTTTCTGTATCTCACATAGAAAATAACTAGTTCCAAGCCTAGATAAAGTGTGAGGGAAAGTTGCAATAACATTGATTTGTCTAATAATTCTGCCAGAACGTGACGAGATGTTCTATATTATGAGGAACAATTTCCTTTGCTACCTGTGAAATTTAAAGCTTTAATGTGTTCATAATTTCATACGTTGGCTTCACTGAGATTCCCAGTTTACCATGGATGCAACGCCTTCGAAAAATTACAATTCTCGCCTTCCAAAAGTAATAGATCAGACAGGAGTTGTTTTTGATTAAACCGCATTCATAACTTGCTATGTAGACTAACTTTTATTCAATTTCGGGATTTTTTTTCAATTCTTAACTGTATCATTACGGTACAATTAAAGGTTGCACCCTAAAACCTACCTGTAGATTTCTAGGCAATACAGAAACAAAAAAGAAAGAAAAATACAATAACAATGTACATCTTTTCTAAATCAGATGCCCCCAAATCTTGTTTTCAAGCAACACTTGTGGTACGTAGCTCACTTCTGATGAGGGCTGTTTAATCCCGGCAAGTGCAAGTTATATTTTGTGGTAAACAAACCTCGTGGGATGGTCTCTCTTGGGAATATTGTTGATGTCATCGACTCTTGCATTATCAGTAATTTCTTTCATTCATCAATGTCTCCCATATAGAGCGAAGTTTGAGCGTAATAGAGAGAAGTTAAATTTGAATATAAATACTATATAGGCTTAGGCAGAAATATTCGATGAGAGGGGATATGCAATAACTATGATAATAATATCTTCCTGTTGTTTTTCGTAGAGTACATGTTCACTTCTGTTCCTGACACTCCCCCTCTCCACATAAATATGAAGAGTACGTGAGACGAACGATGAAAGTCATATTTTCACATTTCTGAGATACCAGTTTTTTTTTAACCGTTTTACATGGGAAAACTGACTTTCATCGTTCTTCGCTGATACTCTTCATATCTTTCCTCCACTCCTTGATATTTAGGTTCCAAATACCAAATCCCGATATTCCCTCTCCACATTATTTGTTTATTTAACTAAAATAAGTAAACTTCATTTTCCTTCTTTACTTAAAAATAAAATATTCAGAATTGGAATTTTATCTTACCTGCCCCTTTCAAAAGTTCTTGAGGTACACTCTGCATTACAATACACCACTCTGGAAAACTTTGGAAATGTATAAAATACAATCGGGGATCTCATCCAGGTCCCCTGTCCAATGCAGTTATAGTGTGGTGCTTGAAGTAATCGTCTCTACATTTCCTTCACTGTTCGGTTAAAAATATCCCTTTATCTCGTTTCCCTGCATAAGTATATACTGTAGCCTGTTAAAAATTTTCTAAACATTTGGAAGCGATGTAATGTAATGCCTATAAATTAACCGTCCTCTACACATTAAGATCGTTACTTTTCCAAAATTTAAGTCTGAAATCCACTCTATTTAAGTAGTACATTAAAGTTCAATTCAATGGGTTACAACTCCCTGATATACTGCTACTAAAGGAATTTCAACCGAGAAGCAAGGAGGAAATGCAGATAACAGACATATACGGAAGGGGTTTGCAGAACATATTGGATCCGTGTATTGTTTCAATCTGGAAGTGGTATTTGAAATACGAATAATTATTTCGAAAAATGATACTGAATTCCTTTGTTATTGTTAACCTGTGTAACTTTTGGTTTATCTAGGTTGGACGCTAGTGACATGCGAGCACGAAGCGCAAGTATGAACCTTACTGAAGTGATAAGAAAGAATATTAGTTACAATTAATAACTCTAAATTGAAATATAATATAAATAATACTTAACGTACGTAAAATTATGCATATTATTTATTATTTCAATGTCCAGATATGCTGCGTGGCTAATTTAATACTGCATTGTAGAATTGAATCAGTCATTGTTAAAAGGGATTATTTGTCATTTTGGGCCAAATTGAATTATGAATAGATTCGTAAGGTACTGTATATTAGCAAACATGTATGTCAGTGGGAAAACTATGTTGTTACTTCACTTATAACCCCGTTTTTAAACACTGAAACAACTATGTTTAGTTTACCATATTTTTAAAAACAAAACAATTTTATCTGACACTCTGCAACCCTGTCTATTGAAGATATTTCATAATAGCCTGCAGCGAAATATCGCCCATTCCCTTTCTGATATTTGCTAAGAATGCAGCAGGTGTCCCTTCTGTTTCGGTTGATGATCATCAGGTTAAGAAAAAAAGATAACCACTGTAGGAAATGACACTAGTTTAGAGACTTGAGGAAATATACACTTGGGCAAATGTCCCTATTTCTAAACAAATATATCCCGTTACCTGAATCAACTTGTATAAAATTCGAAGCGCCGTTACAGCAGGATTTTTGTACGTATACTAGCTCTTGTGTAATTTATTGATTCAATTACGATGGGTCCCACACAGTTGTCAAGGTATGGAGCTTTAAAGATGATTTGCATCGTTTTTGGCAGCTTAAAACTTTGGAAGAAAGCACTTTCTTCCTTACGTTTATTCTTTGCTTCCTTCGGGCTCTTTTACAATATGGCTGACTCCGTTGTAGTTATTATTTCAATACTATGTACACACACACACACACACACACACACACACACACACACACACACACACACACACACACACACACACACACACACACATTAGTTTGTACTTTGTATGTCTTCTCTCAGTATTTGCAAATTCACTGTTTGTATCTTCTATTTCTTCGCAAATATGAAATTATGTTTCAAATGTTTGGCAATACATAATATGCGAATGAGCAAACATAGCCAAGTAAACTGTTTTATGGTTATTCGTCTGGATTAGTTCGAAGCTTTCTTTGCTGATAAGCTATAGACTTCTAGTGCATTGATTTGTTAGGAATCCAGTGTTCAAGTTTCGCAAGAAGCAGTTGTGTAATTTGTTTCCTCCCGGAGCAGCTTCCGAGAAATCTGTTGTTTTTAGTTGTAACAACGTCCTCTGCTGGCTAGTAATTGCGGTTGCCTCGTTTCGGTTATGGAAACGTTTCTCTTTACCGTTTGCACAGTCGAGTTCACAAAGCTAATTCCTAGTTTGAAAGCGTAGCTTAAACTACTGGGTGTAGTTGTTTTACCAAACAAAATTCCACGCTTTATGAAGCTATTGCTGTTGAGAAACTCTGTTTACACAAACTAATAACTATCAACGGACTTTCAATATGTAATTCTCATCAAGCAAGGAAAACCCTTTCCTCTATGTTCTAAAGATAAGTCAGCGTTACCGACCAGTAAGACCTCTAACTGCTCTAACAGAAGCTATATCAAATGAAAACAAATAAACGTAACGTGTTGTGTAACAAGCAGGGCTTTTTTCCTTATTTGATTCGTGCTCGGATAAACGGATTTCAAGAAATTACATGGCGAATGTGCTGAGCTATACAAAATTAACGTTAACTTGGCGGAACTCATTATTATGGAACTGTCCTACACAAGCTATGAAATTAACATTCAAATAAAAACTCAACAACGTTGTGCACACATTTGCGGTTATCTTTACTGTAAAGTTCTAGAATTAATAGTACAATGAATGGCTGTCAAAATACTATCATAATATCACTCTACAATTTTAATTTAGACGGTCCCGCTATATATAGATTCGACACTCATATCGTTTTCAATCATTTTTATAAGTCACTCTCCTACTGCCCTAGGTGTGCTAAGGGATCTTACTCTCACTAGGGAATTGAAATTGGACTAAAAGAGAATCGACGTCGTCACCAATCAATTCGTGGACCCCGAAAGCTGTGAATTCGACACTAATATCCACCATGTTCGATCATTTTTATGTCTCCCTTTTCTTCTCTGCCCTAGGTGTGCTAGGGGATCTTACCTCCAAGGGTGCTCTTTTCTAGACTGTGAGTAATGTGTGTGATAAGTTTGTAAGGCTTACGCTGTACGCAAGGATGCACTAAACAGATGAGAATTTGGGAGAATGCTATATATGCCCTCCCCATTTAAAATGCCCTTAGGTAGATTAGAATCTAAGTCAGGGGATTTATGTGACATCACATTTCATTTGCTTGCTTCAAGATGTTGACTTGAAATTTAAAATACAAATACGAAAATAAGATTGATACAAAAAAACACACTTTAAGATTTGACATGCACGAAATAGATTGTTCTTTTACAAAATATTCTTAATATTGCCCACGAGGCGAGCGAGACGAGGCACATTTTTTATAACAAAACAGACTTCCTCGAATAGGAACAAGTACGCTTTCTGAGAAAACTTTCAGCACACATTTTCGGGACGTAGCAGTGTCAGTTCTTGTCTTGTAGTCAACCCTAAATACACTTATTTAACAGTATATGTTAAACTCAGGGCATGGAGGTTAATTACATTGCTCACGATTAGATCAACATTTCTCCAGGAATGTGCATGGTTACATACTTGCATTATTACTAGATTTGAAAGAGACGTAATGCTAAATGCCAAAAAAAAAAAAAAAAAAAAAAAGCAGTTGTGAAGGTCATTTTGAAAACCTGCCAAGAACGTAATAGGTGGTTCTTGCGAAAACGATGAAATATGTTACCATAAGTTATTTTGTAGCAACGCTCCAGCTTTTAAAGCTATTTAATTTTCTTTCCTAATTAATGCGGTTACGCTATGTGCTATCTATAAGTTACATAGAACGGGACGTACGAGAGAGGTATCGTACTCATAGCAATAACCAACTTTTTACAAATTTAGTCATCGATAATTCTTACAACAATATTTATGAACATTTTATTTACGGTGAAATGAAAGAATAGAGATTTAGGGTGAATGATTTTAATGCATGTAATTTCATGTTCATTCTTGTCTGTTGAAACTTCCCAAGTATTGACGCATGACTAGGCATTGACAAATATGAACCGAGTACATACCCTAGATTTATAGATGATGCTCTAATAAAAGTCTAGTTGATAATACTCTTCTATGTTTTCCTAATGTTGAGATTGGCTTCAAAGTGTTGATACAAAGTTCTCTTCTTGTTGACATTTTCGTCATAACGACTCAAGAAAGCGAAGTAGTTTGGTTTCTCGACTCGTGCTCAGGTGCATAGGCATACTCCTATTGTGCTCGTAATGAAGTAGTGAGTACGTGTATCTGGTGATGGGCAGGTGGAATATTCCCGGTGGGAAGGAAAACAAAAAATTGGGAATATTCCCGAGTTTTCCCTGGAATATAAATTCCCGGGAAGGAATTTGTTTCCATTTCTTTACGTTATTTACCAATTATAAGAACAAAATGACTAATTACTTTATTTCCATATATTATTATTTCCTTCTAGATTTTAAACAATTTGGAGGTTAAAAAAATGAAATTCGTTGAGTGTACTTTATTATATAACTAATTAATATGATTTTTTAATTTCCGTTTCCATTTGCTCTAGAAAGTAGCAAAGTACTAATTTATAAATGATGAAAAGGAACCAGTTTGTAAAGCAATCTATAAATTCTGTAGAGATACAGGTGAAGTACTACCAATACTCCCGAACCACCGTCAGTAATAGGTGTCGGTCTGTCTACTGTCTCTGATTCGAATTTCGCTCTCCGCGAAATAATCAGATATTGAATAAAGAATTCTCTGTATTTGTAAATACATATACTTTTAAAATGTAATGTTTCCATATCAAAATTAGGGTTGCTTCTCGGGATGTTTCATTAGTACCGATGTTTCCGGACCTGTGTTAATTAAGATTTGTTTGCTACTTTGTACATGTGTTTTCATGTACCAAGCTTTGTTGGCGAATTTTTGTAACACCGTGTATATTGTTCGAAATATAATATCTTCTTAAATTAGAGATTTAATAGTACAAAGTAAGAACACAATAACAAAGCACAGTGTATCTCAAATCAACATTCTGTATAAGTGCCATCCCATACACTGGCAACATTACGATTTTTTTTTTTTGAGAGTCTACGTATGGTTTCTGGCAGTTACCAAACTAATTTGTTTATAACATTTAAAAAAATATATATGATTATAATATTAGTAGTAGAGTCAATTTTAGAAAATCCGTTTACATATAAATATAAACTGTTTTAGCGGTGTAAAGGTATATGGATTTGCTATAACAAGTGTTTTTCCTAAATATTTACTCGCCCAAAGCATATTGTAAGTAAACATATATTTATGCGTAGTCTATAAATAGAATAAAATAATAATAAAATGACATAATAGCATTCAGAATATACATTTTAAAGAATCCTTTGGAGACAACACTAATAAGCATACTGTGATAAAAACGAATTTTATTTTGAAATCATAGTAATAGAATGCAATTTCCTTTGTGCTTGTATATAAATTCCCGGAATATCCCCATTTTGAGGAATCTTCCCAGGAAATATTCCCGAAAAAAAATATTTTCCCACGATGATTTGTACAAGGTAGATGACTCCAGCATTTGGAAACAAAGTCAAAGACAGAATTACATATGATTTTTTTCTTTTACTGACAAATAATTCTTTAATTAATCCCAATTGAGTTTTGAAATATCCAAACGTTTCCTTTCACTGTTCTTTGTAAGTCATTTGAAGAGTAATGAATTAAAAATACAATCACGGACAAAAGTTTAATAATTGAGTTGAACAGAGTCCATGACATCAATTTACCTAATTAAACAGTAAACTTTAAACATACTACTAATAGTTTATTATCCATTACTAATAGTTTTGCAATATGTGAAGAACTTGGAATAAGCGTTGTCTTTTTTTTTTTTTTTTTTTTTTTTTTTTTTTTTTTTTGCTGGAAAGATCTTAGAAGGTTTTAGAAATAAACTTCAAAATTGTAAATTTCTCCTTGATTATCATTTATTTTTTTTTTCAATTTCTAGCAGTAGCCTATTCACAAAATCATCCTCGTGAAGTTATTCTTTATTTTCACTTATTTCAAATTTCAGTCCCTGGTCGCCTTTCAAGCCATCTAATATTTTCCTCAAAAAATGGAGCAAATACAAAATGAAGCTCGTGGTCGTAGGAAGAATACAAATGAAAGAAGCAAGAGCGCTTTATTATGAACGCTACGCTATTGTATAAAGTTTAATTAACTTCAATTTCGTTTCTCGGTTTACAGCACTACGTAAAGCTTTCTATCGTGTTCTAGAGCATTTCTTTTTTGTACTCGGTCTAATAATCAGAATAATATTAATATAGACCATTCTAACATGGCCAATTCATACATCATTTTCTTAAAAGTAATAAACCAGGGCTGGTTTTGGTAACGTTATGAATATTGTATATTTATCTGTTCCTAAAAAATATAGTGTTTATGGACAAAGAAGTTCGCAGGTACAAAGTATATTTATTGTATTATTTTGCTTCTCACAAAATCCCTAAAGAAAACAACTCTCTCCTGGTTATCTGGTTAGTATGTGTACTTTCGTAGCGGGAGGCACGGGTTTGATTCCTTGTGAGAGCTCATGCAGAAATACCAAATGCTCTATTTCCACTCGGACTTGGCCTTTTTTGTTAAATAGCAAAATAAGCGTCTGCGCTGATGTTCTGCCGTAGTGCAATTGTCTGGATTTTTTAAACGGAAAGTTGAAATAAAACTTTCCATCTTGATTCTTGCACATAATTGTATATATCGATCACAAACGAACTGTGTAATTGTCGAACTCAGCTCTGAATGCGTTCGTCTCAGGGTTACCAACATCAGAGAACGCAGTTATCCATTTTCGTCTTTAAAATTGTCATATATTCCTATATATATATATATATATATATATATATATATATATATATATATATATATATATATATATATATATATATATATCGTATATTTTTTGTGCACGTGATAATCTTAGAAATAGGTATAATACTACTAACAATGGCAATAATATATCATAAACTTATCCAGTAATCTCCAGTTTTGAATTCCAATTGAGTGTCACCTTTCTCATTATTTTTGAATCCTTATTAACACTACTGTGATCAACAATATTTCCATTATCTCGTAAAATTAATTGAACTTAAAGAATGGGTGCAGAGTTGTCATTTGCCAATTCTCAAATCATTATTGACTTTTTCTTAGCGGGAATAATTGTTGCAAACATTAGTATGTGTGTTTTATAATTATTTAATGCTCATTTACAATTTTTTGCACATTAGAAACTGAAAAAAAAAAAAACTGTGGGCGTAAAATTGTGGTATATTTACCTATTATTTTAAGGGCATTATCGTATATGGCATTAAAGTTTAAATTATCGTATATCGCCTATATATTAAAATGTTAGGTTTATATGTTTGTCTCCAAAGAAAAGTTTATATGTTTGTCTCCAATACTTTCTACAATCATATCTCAATAAACACAAGTGCTAGAAACGTGGAGTTTTCACTGGTCGATTCTAAATTTTGAGTAGATTGTCCAGTTCTAATTGAATATGAAAAATCATGGCTGTTATTTCTTTATATTATATTTTTTAGAGGTACACTGGAAGTGTTGATTTTTTTTAAACTAAAGCATCATTCCAACACCACATATTTGTGTACAGGGGTTGCGTATCTCTCAGGCGTTTGTTTCATGGTCAAAAGATAATGAAAAAAGAAGGATAAACATTTTTCCATGCTAAGATGAATCTTTATTGTTTGGAGTGTTTTGCCCATATATCACTGACATTATTACTTGTGTGTGTAATATATTTGAGCATTATAAACTGCATGCAAACACTGATCATATATGAATTAGAAACTCTAGTTGGAAGTAGGCTGAAATCTTGCAAATGGTGTGAGATGCTGAACAAAAATAGTCGAGAAATCTCTCTTTATGGTACCCCTTGCCATTTTTTTTTAAAATCAAGATGTCTTTTACTTGTGTCCGTAAAGGGATATGTACAGATGTTGTGAGGAATGACAAGGAGATCCATGCTCATATGTGAATGATGCGCTGTGTAGTGAGCGCAAGTTCCGCTACTTAAAGTTTAAATTATCGTATATCACGATAAATTCTCATATGGTTGGCAAACCTAGTTCGTCTGCTAATACTGCAACATAGATACAATCATAATCTGCTAATCAGTAACCCCGATATCAAGCGTATAACGGAAATTGACGTGTGTTGTTTAAAATGTGTTTAAAGTTGTGTGAAGCAGTAAAGAAAATACAATTTAAAAGATAAAATTGTGTTTATGTTTGCTAATATTTTGGAAATTTTGCAATACTGTTATCGTTTAAAGGATAAAATAAAACACTTCCAGAAACGAGACATATGAATCGATAGGTGTCGTTGAACTAAAATAAATTATGTAAAATCCCAGTATTAAAAACGCATTCATAATTTTCGGAAAATCGAGAAAGAAAATGTGTTTTCTTTTACTTTCGTAAGCCAAAAAATATCAGGTACAACAGCTTCCACTTTACGATTGGGTCACAAACGGTTCCCATATTTAATAATGGGGTATATTGTGTAATGTCTTGCGAATTTTTAATCGTTGATGAATGGTCTTCCTCTGTTATACAAACATTTTATCAACTTATAGTTTTCATATTAGGAATCATGTAACATTAATATAGTGTTTCAGGTCTAAGACTTGGCAAACTTTTATTGCTCACGAGGCTCACGAAATTTCTCGTCTGATCTCAGATTCAAAAATATAGTTCTCGTCTGTTTGTTGATTTGAGGCGAGTAATTTCACGTTTCGTAGGAAACACTACGGTATACAGCAGCCTGACGTTGTGAAAGCAGTGTGGCCAGACAGACTAACACATTATTGGTGGAGTTGATAGTTTAGCACAGTGATTTCCAAACCGTCGGTCGCGAGCTACTAGTAGCAACGGGGACATTTTTGGTAAATCGCGTTAACGCTCCGTTTGGATAACATTGGTTCCTCCACTGAGCTGACGCTAGCGACAACAACTGCTTGTTTCTTCCGCACAACTGCCATTGACAGCCTCATGTCACTGTTAATTGTATACGCGTGGGATTGTGCACGTTATGTTTTTCGTGTGCACGTACATTAGCAATTACCTAACTTGGATAGTTTGATGCAAATGTAAGTTTACAAACAATAAACACATGTAATACATTTTTTTTTTAAATGGTAGTTCTTTTGGTTGGTAGTTCACAGTAGGATTTACAAACTGTACGGAAACTCAGAAACTTCATAAGTTCGGCGATCACTGGTTTAGCAGGTACAACATTTATCGATCAATGATTACTTGTACTGTTCTTTACTTCATTCTTCTGCCTCGTCGCTTGGCCTTATTTCTTCTTACTGTTTCAATGTATCAGTTACTGCTCAGTGTTCTGGTATCATGGATCAACTAATTAGAATACCACTCATCTTAGCTTTAGAACTTCTTGTATAAAATAAAAGGCAAATTCTGACCAAAACATATATTAACTAATAAACAATAGCGTTACAGTTTCGGAAAATTAACTTTAATTTAATTGCCCGCTGATAATGTGTCTGATAAAGACAAAGTTAACTTGTCGAAACTGTAAGGCTATTATTTTTTAATATATGCTTCGGTTCGGTCAGAATTTGTCTTTTATTATGACTAATTAGAGTTAACTGTTTTGCAATATATGTTTTCTAAAATTAGCTTCTTAATGGGAAGAAGGGAAAGAAGACAATCGAATTTATCGTATTTGTTTCAAATCACTGGGTTAATTGTTGTTGTTATGTTTTGCATAATAATAATAATAATAATAATAATAATAATAATAATAATAATAATAATAATAATAATAATAATAATAAATTGCCATTTAGAACTAGAATGAGTCGAAAATGCATGGAAACAAACCTTTTAAGTGTTATTATAAAGTTAAACATTAAATACATTCAGTGTGCACTTAGAGTAAATATTTACCATAACTAACAAACTCTATGGCTTATGTAACCCACAGGTTCAATGCCGCGTTCGAAAAAGCTCTCCGTTGACTTCTGTTCTTAGCGAACTTGATCCAATTTCTACCTTGTATTTCTATTTTTTTCGAGATTCATCTTAATATCGTCCTCCCATGTTAGGTCTTCCTAATGGTCGTTTTTCGATTGGATTTCTAGTCAAAACTTTGAAAGCGTTCCTACTTCCTTCCATTCCAGCTACATGATCTGTCCACCTGAGCTTTCCAGATTTGTTAACCCCAACGTTTAGTAAACAGCACAAACTATGCATCTCCTCGTTATGAAGTTTCCAACATTCCCCATTCCCGTTCCTCTTGGGTCCAAATATTTGTCTCAGGATCTCATTCTCAAATACTTCCACTCTACGTTCTTCCGTCAGTGGCCATGTTTCGTAACCATACAACACAACATACATGATTATCGTTTTATATATTTTAAGATTCAAATTCCTCGAGAGAATTCGCGACAACAAAATATTTTGAACTGATTAATAACATAAGCTTCTTGTTTTCAATCAATATTTAATTTATTCGTGGATATGAGTTTGGTCTGCCAATATTGATCCTAGATATTATTTACCAAAATCAATATTGACTTTTTTGCTTAATATAACGCCAATAATTTACTTGCTTAAAAAAATGACGATGTTAAAAATAGTTTGGTAACATGGCATGGGGAAAATTATTTCATTCCACGATAAAACATTTTTTTAAAAAAATAAATAAACTTTATTCAAAATAGTATAAAGCAAGAAAGAAACTAGATAATATCAAAGTAACTTTTGTTGCATAGTTGTTTAACTACTCCATATCTACATTACTATGAAGAAGTAATATGAAATCTTGTGGAACTACAGATCAATATTTTAATTTACTCTAATGAATGAAATTTAATTAGGGACAAATGTAGACAAAACAATTTGAATTGTTTATTCACAACTCCCTAATGAAAGATGACATGTAATTAGTAGGATATGTGTTATTTCTGTTTAGGACAAGGAGATAGAAAAAGATACAATAATTTCTGTGTGTATTATGAATCTCAAATGTAAACAATGCAACCATACGTGAAACCACTGCAATTCCGTGCCATTAAACATTTCAAAGCAAAGGTTTCAAATAATTCTGTATATTCAGGATGCTGTGTCACTGTGATGTCAGTAAATTGGTAATCATATGCAGTGCTTATCCATAATAGCGACCCATTTTAAATGCGTTTCGGCCATCAAACATGCTGCATATGTAAACAAATCATATTGCAGGTACCCAACAAAATTGTCATATTCAGATTGCATATTGTAGAATAAGATCCATTTTACATGTTTGCTTTCCGATAATTGCTTTCCCTTAATGACATAGCATGTCCATAAATTATTTGCTGGGTAAAGGAACGAAATAAAAACATTACCTAAAATGATATCAAAGGCTCGTATTTTATGTTTATTCTGCAACTCGTGTGTGTGAGTGTGTGTGTGTGTGTGTGTGTGTGATATTTTCGTTGTGGAAAATACAATCAGTTTTGAGACGATTTAGACGTTAAATTTTAGGAAAATCCCCAAACAGAACGATCAAATAAAAGTCCAGAAAAAATATTTAAGACATTGCAAGCATGTTACATCAGGAAGGTGTAGTTGCGCCTATCGTTATTGAAAAGAAGGCTGATGTATACAGAGAACATTTCAATGCAGTTGTTGCTGCAAGTTTAATTTTCCTGTCCTAATTTCAGTTAAAATTCATAGATCAAAAGTACACAAATTAAATCATGTGCGGTTGCGGTTAATTTAGTATAAGGTGAAATTGTTACACGAGATTCAACCCAATAGCAGACCACGTCATCAAGATTTTTTTAATATTGTAGTTAATAGAGAATGACAGTTATCTTCTTGATAAAGTGGCATTCAGTGAAAAAGGTAATTTTAATGATGAAGGACTAACTGACATAACTGTAGAGTATGGGAGGTCTCAAACTAGAATTACAGTAGAGAATATATATGGGATATATTCCCCCCAAAAGTGAGCATTGGATATACACTAACTCACAATCAGTTGATTAGCTAGTTATTTTCCTCTATCGAACCGACAGTGAATGCAAGTAACTACCTAGGTACACCTACTGTACTTGGAAATTTCATAATATCTAACTTGAAAAATAAACAGCCAAACATGTGATTCCAGCAAGACAACTCTTTTTGTTACCAGTCCAATGCTATACGTGACTTTCTTTATGAGTAATTTACAGATAATTTGGTTGATTGATCAAGATGAGTCCAATTCATGGCCACCACACTTTACTCATACCTCTCTCTCGATTTATTTATCTAGTGCTTTTAAATGCCAGAGTATATGTGATTGCAGTAAGTGTTGTAGCTGAATTACAATGTGGAAGTAAGCAGAAGATTGATTCTTTGTACTTTCAAATGCTTACGGGCGTATGGAGATAAATTGAGTACAGACTTGACACTTTCATAGCAACTAAAGCTGTACTGATCAATTATAACGTTTCGAATTGCGTAAAACTGTTTTGAGTTACATAACACGGACTGATACGAATGAAATGTCCAATTTTGGATCTGTCGCGAAACTACTCTTCGTAACGCAACAAACGTATGGACCAAAATCAAACGTACGACTTAACATAATCCATACATGTCCGTTAAAACAAGACGGGTGCTGATTCAATCAGGAGGTAGTATGTTTTTCTAACAGAGTCGTGCAAAAGTGCGGCATGGATAACACAAATTTGTATTGATGTTCGTTTACTAGCTCAAAGCGGGAAATTATACACACGTAGCCGCGTAAACATCAACGATTTATTTGAGGTACACATTGAGTATTCGCAACGGACACCTTTGACATGTGAAATTTCGTAGCTGTGACATAACATTGAAAAATAAAACCCCTTGGACACTGACCAGCAGCATGTGCTCATGAGCTCTTTAGAAATGCCATGAAAACGGACTCTTGGAAAAGTGTTCACTCAATATCAAACGAAAAAGGCATAATACTGTACATTGCTGTTATCGGACAGCATCACAAAATCGATAAGTTGAATGAGTTGGATTAATGATTACACATGACATCGTCGAACAAGATGCAGCTGCATGTGTTTACAAATAACCGTGAAGATTTCTGGATTCTTATTCTTGATTAAAAAAAAAATAATAATAATAATAATAATAACACACTGCACATCATTCACGGTCAGGACACTGGTTGGTTCGCGATCAACGTCCAAGTCATTTCCAAAACCAATCTTCCATTTCCAGAAACTGTTGTTGTTGGTATGATGATGGTATATGGTACTTTTCTCCGTCAGGGTGACAGCATCACTGCGGATTGTTTCAATGCTAAATTATGTGAAATATTCCACAAACTTTCCTGCAGACGTTCAACAATAATCAACAGATACAGTGTCATGATATGGAAAGACAACTCAAGGCCACGTGCTGCACAAAGGACGGTGCAGTCTGTTCACGAGTTGCAGTATGATACCCACTATCACCCACAAACTTCTTATATTTCTTTCATCGACTATCATCTTCCGGCATCCCGATTACCTCTTAGCAGGGAACAACTTCCATGATAATCGGACTGCTCAACACGTGGTTGAAATCTTCTCGGAGTTGTTGATTCCAGATTTCTTTCGTTATGAAATCCAATTGTTGGCTGAAGTGACGCATATTAGCCGAACATTTCAAAGACACCAACCCAATAAACAATTGCATGGGCTTTTGATATTACTTCTCGTAGTACTTTTTATGGCAATTATTTTTAGCGTATAGTTTGTCGACATACTATATACATACATATTATGAAATTCTTTCTTACTTTTTTTTTAAATGCTGCCGAAGTTTAATAGAATTGAAACTACAATGATGTTGTAATTGGATAGGAAGCGAGGTACTTATTTGGTTTTAATATAAACTAACGACATTAATTTCCAAATATTTTGATGGTATTTATGTGCCACTGTAAGTACAAAGTTGGTAAAAGTACATTTCCATCAAAATACAATCATTGACGCTCCTATCACATTATTTTAAATCAACAATCAAGAGTAAAACGACTAATACTACTAATATTAAAACTGCTGATGTCATACGAGTACATTGCACATCTGAGGGAAGGTTCATTTTTATTTTAATTTGTGAATTTGCACTATCTTATCCTTAACTGATACGATAAAACCAATACGAATAATTCTTACACCTCTTAAGGAGGGCCCGCGGTGGCTCAGTGGTAGAGCGTTCACCTTTGGTGCATAAGGTCCCTGGTTCGACCTCAACTTGTGCCAAATAAACTTTATGGTGAATAAACACCGTGCGCGTGGGTTTCCTCGGGGTTTCCCCGTTTCCTCCGACTTCCTTCATTTCATTCATTTCTCATCACCGCCTTCTTTAGCCTATACGGCATAAGCGTGGGACGTAAAACTGAAAGATTTTATTTAATTTTTCTTACACTTCTTAAGAAATACACTATATTTCATGTAATTTGGATATTTTTTTTAAAGAAAAATGCTCTGAAATATGTTCATAAAACTCTAATAAATTTATCCCTCATTACTGAGTGACTTCAATAAATAAATCTCATTGGTATGGCTTAATGGAAGACATAATATTCAATTATAATTTGGGTGATTATAGAAGTTACTGTTAAACGTATTCTTTCAAGATGGGATGAACTGATCTTTTTTTTTTTTTTTTTTTTTTGTGTGTGTGTGTAAATTTTAATCTTAAACAGCGGGAAGACAATCTCAAACAAGGCACATTCAAAGTTTTATAAATATCAGAGGAATGTTTACAAAATTTATCGTTGAAAACAATTATTGGGAAATAAGTAAGTTCACCCTCTGATTCTTGACCTGTTCCAGTCCCAATAATATTGATTGTAAAATATCTTAGAAACTGAACATCATATTCAATTATTAACATCGTGTGCGTAGGTTTTTTCGGGGTTCTCCCGTTTCCTCCCACTTTCTTCATTCCACCATTTCATTCATTTCTCATAATCACCGTCTCCTTTAGCCTAACCGGCATAGCCGTCGGAAGTAAAACTCAAAGATTTCATTTCATTTTCAATTATTAACATACAAAACCAGATTTATGAAAAAAAATAAATGTTGACTAAAAGGAGGGGATTCGTGTTCGTATTCGAAAATGGCAGGAAACTGCAGTATCTGTGTAAACCCACGGACACGATGTTGTACACCATGAAATTACGTGACCTGGAATCGAACCATGGTCCCAGCGAATCAGAAGTAAGCGCTCTACCACTAAGCTGCAACGTTCTCCAGCACATAAATCAATGGGCAAGGAAAAAACATGAAGCATCACTTGGCGGGAGCTGGGTTCGATCCAGAGATCAACGCGCTACCACTGAGCCACCCCGTGGCTTCAGACGAAGATATTTTTAATGACGTATAATATTAATATATATATATATATATATATATATATATATATATATATATATATATATATATATATATATATATATATATATACCTTTACGGTGTCAAATGGAAAATCAACAAAAAGAACAAGATTTTGTTTATTTTATATTATTTTTTTTTTTAAAGCAAAGGCTTCTTTCCCTTTTAGATCTATTCCACACACAGTGACCATTCATTTATTTACGAAGCCGTGCACATGTGGCTGTGTTTGAAAATCGCTGATTCACACAAAACTTGCTGAGCTGTTGTTTTGTACCTGCGCCTATAAATTATGCAACTAGTGCTGTAAAGCATTAAGCGCCTACCGCACGAGAGACCTGTCTCCACAAGAAACGTGAAATGCATCTAATAGGCGGTATTTTGCGTTCGTGTGTTTCTATAAATTAGTACATTATATTCCTGAATAAATTACTTTGAATTTGAATGGCTTACCTAAATGAAAACAAAAGTAATTAAGTTTGCTTTTATTTCCATTTTGTGGTAGCGCAGTTATGTAAAATAATTTGTTTCAATCTCTCTCTCTCTCTCTCTCTCTCTCTCTCTATATATATATATATATATATATATATATATATATATATATATATATATATTACTTTTCTTTGTGTCTTCTATCGTATCGACAAGGAAGTGTAAATACTGTGTTAAAAAGAATAAAAAAATATTGAGTCTGAAAATAAAAGCTTGCACGTGTAGTTAACAGTTTACCAATACTCCTTTTGCGCTGAAATAGCATGTCAGAGGGGATTTCTTGTTTGTATTTCGTGACAAGTGTTTTGTATTTACATGATTTCATTATTATTATTGCTATTAGTATTAAAGCAACTTGAAACAATTAATCTTATCTGCTTTGATATAATATTTCCAAACTACTGTCATGTACATTTTCAATTGCAATTTGTTTTAAATTTTCTACGCATGCGTTTATCCTGAATGGTATACACGATAATATTTCATCTAATTCCATACAGGGCTAGAAATAACAGTAAAGTTAATGACATTTTAAGCCTTTTAGTTTTATCGTGTTTCATATTTATCTTACAGTAGTGATTAAGGAGTTCGAATTACCAAAACGTCTTGATATACTTCCCCTGTCCGTTTCGTTCCATTCTGAACCCAAACGGCTTTTCTTCTTATTTTCAACAGGATGGATGCCCTTCCCATTATGACTTTGGAGTGCCTCAATGGCTCGGTGCAAAACTACCAGGAAAGTGAATTGGTCTCCGTAGTCCCAGATTACTTGATCTTACAAACCTTGTTTTCTGTATACAGGGTGTTTCCAAACAACACCGACAGCGATTGGGAAGTGATTCCTGACACCAAGATAAGACAAAAAGTATAGATCAACCTGGGTGCACAAATGCTTCCTTTTGGAGTTGTAGGCTGCCAAAAGCATGAAAAGCTGAATTTTAAAGGTCCTTTAATGTTCTTTTATCTCATATTTTCGGCATCATATAACTCCGAAATGAAGCATTTTTGCGCCCAGGTTGGTCCATACTTTTTTTTTTTTTATCTTGGTGTCAGGAATCATTTCCCAAACGTTGTCGGTGTTGTTTTGAACCTACCTGTATAGCCTATGGTCATCTCAAGCAGTCGGTGTATGCTGAGCAACAATTACGGCACATAAATGCTATTTTAATCTGCTGACGTGCGTCACCGTGTTAATTTCGGGTGTTTTTCAGCAACAGTACGATCAACATCATCTCCCGAGAACATCGTAAACACCAGTCTTGGTATTTTGTTCCTACAAGTAAGCACGTTATTCAAAAACTCCCCGTAAATGTGGAATGATTATCTCAGTGTATCTACTTTTCATCACACCGATGTTCGTAATTCTTCTAAAGCAGGGGTAGACAATGTAGACGAGATCATAGTACGTTATTCAGTAGCTAGAACATACAATCCATGGCCGCTTATAACCTTATTCGACATTCTAAATAGTGTTGTACCGAGTAGTTTTGTTGTGCTACGGGCAAAGACAGAACGTACGATGACAGAACAGTGAACTGGGACCAGTTTCTTAAAAACTTTGGAAAAGATTTTTGTTATGAATATCTGAGAGAATATCTAGTTCTTCTTTAAAAAAGATTTTTTTAAAAAAAGCTTCTGAGTTTCAAACGTTGGCTACATGATCTAGCAGGCGCTTCAGAAGGGAAGACTACTCCACAGTATCCTCGCTAACAAAAATGCTCTCGAAAGATGCTACTGCGACTGGCCGAAAATCGTAAATCAGACATAAGGTGCCCATGACTGCCATTTAGATATAGCAGAGGTGCAATTGCAAGATGAAGTTTCATACACAAGGTGGACATAAAGTTACTTTTCCCAAAACAAGTAAGGAATGATAGGCCTGTATATGCGAACTATCCTCAAGCACTTTGAACAAGAACTGGCACTATTGTGTCTCTCTTACAAGGGAAATAGGTGAAGTGGTACGCAGAGATCTGCATGTGCTATATACCGTTGGGAAGGTCACACAGAGTACAATTCACATGTGAAATATGTCGCTTGCATGGGGCCTGTAGGGAGTGGCGAATGTTTGAAAATCCAAAGCAGGCACGCTCCGAAACACCAGAAAACGTGGACAAAATAGGAAGCTATGATGTAATTGCTTTAAGACGTGGTGTATATAGGTCTAAAAGATAGCGGAATACGAATCTGACATCAAATGTTTACAAATCAAAATGTCGGATCTAACATGGATGATACAAATTAGAAAAAAAAAATGGATTTGAAATTGGGTATATAGAGATATTCAATGTCGCTATGTATGAATCGAATACTAAAAGTGTAAAAATCAAAATGGCGAGTCCAACAGGCTGCCACCACCTGGTTTTCTGGCGGAAACATCAATTCAAGAGGGCATATAAACACGCAAGTTAGCACAAATATTAGCGAGACACCAATGTACCGTTAAACAAATTTCTACGGCGCATTTCTACCACAGTAAGAACTTCTTGTCTTCCACCAAAATAGGAAATATTGACAATTCTCTTCACTTCAGTTTGAGAATTGTAAATGCTGTTACTTTTTCGTATCAACAACAAAGTAAAGCATTTCATAGACTCGAAATGATTAAATGTGTGCAAATCCCAGGTTAAAAAAAAAAAAAAAAAAAGACGCGACTCTCGGAGAGCTAGCTCAACTCTGGATACATCACATATGTTACTGCCCTTTCATTTGTTCGTACACCTTATCTTACGTTTTGTGTGATGAAATTGTGCTTTACAAACGTAGATGTAAGAAACTCGTTAATAATATACAAACTCTAATACAATTTGTTAAAATTGCCTTGCATTGAACTTAGGTAAGCTTGAATTTATGTATACGATCATTAAATTGACACAAATTGTGGATTTTTAAGCTGTATATCATCTACCTTTCCTTACCAGACATTGAAAATATCTGCTGTACTTAGTCTGTTCTAATCTAAACTTTTTCGTCCAAGAATAAATATATTGCTTGTAGGTCTGCTTTTCAGGTAGAGAATCATGAAATAAATGCGTAGTAAATCGTAAAATTGTGAGCCAATTAGATTTTTTTTGTTGTTGTTGTTGTTATTTGCGTACTTACACCTTAATAATACATGCACTGTGTGCAGTAGTGCAGAAAGCTTAACCTAAGTATCACGCTGTATAGCAAACTAGAACAGTGGTTATCAACCTAATTCTACCACGACCCCCTTTTACCAGCGATCCCCTTATAATTTCTGGTTTGTAATGAGCTTGTGTGGGAATGCAGTATACATATAGCGGAGATCTCATGATATCCATCTATTTCTATAATAGTATAATCCATTTGTTGTATATATAGTGGATACAGTAACTGCCCTGAAGGAGAATGGATTAAAACCAAATTTGGTTAGTTCATTCATCCGATGCGTCATACTCTTTCAAAACGGAGGCCGTTTGAAAATTTTAAAACTTCATAACGCCCTTAATTTTGAGTCCTTTGATGAAAAAATAATAATTTCTAATTTTGGCTTAAAAGAAACTGGGCCGTTGTTTAAAAAGTTATTGATTATTTTAAATGACTTGATAGTGTGCGTCACGAAGATTAAAGCGGGCATTGCCGCATTAGTGAAATCACACCATACTCAGTTTTCAATTTTAAGTGTGTATTTCAATATGCAGGTTTTGTTGCATTTGTATTTTTCTGGTATTTCAATAAGCAGTTCTCGTTAGTTTCATATCGTACTTCTTTCGTTTAAATTAATTTTTAAATAACTCTGCTCGTGTTGGAAATGTTTAGTAGACTTATTTTTTTGTTGTTCTTAGCAGCATGTATAAAAATAAAAATATCCTAGCAGAACAAAATTCAAAATAATATTTAAAAATATTTTCCAGTATTAGATTTTAATTATATTTATCTCTTCCACTTATTTTCGTGACCCACATGAAACCCTCTCGCGACCCTCCTAAGGTTCTCGACCCCCAGATTGAGAACCCCTCAAATAGAGGATATGATGTGACAGTTAGTAGAAGTTTATTGTGTTTAGAAATATGAGTATACTTTGTAAATATAATTATAAAAGACAATTTATTGATTTTCCTTTAAAATATTAAAAAAAAAAACAACTACCAATTGTCTGTTAATAACACCGAAGACCTAGGAATGATCAAATAAATTGTAATTGCATAGTTTGGGAAAGTTTAATTCTATCTGCAGTAATTGGAACTTTGTTTATTACGTATAGTTTCAAATCTCATTCAAATGAGAGCCAATTACAACTTCGTTTATTTAAAATGCTGTCATGCAATTAGTGAAGGGGAAATATGCTTTATTTGTAGAACGTCGGCGTTTTGACGCGAGTTGCGGCTTAATATTTCTGGTCATGGTATCGTCAAAGTCGTGAAACTAATTAGAAAGGAACGTGTTTGTCTTAATGACCTGATATTAAGCATTAATGATTTTGAGATCAGCCACATTCAAATGTTGTGGTCAACTTTGGTAATTACAGTTTATTACACTTGCATTGTTCATTGGTTGAAGATTAATTTCTGATTGTAGTAGAAATGTCTTGTTTTATCATTAAGGAAGCAAACTTCATTTTCGTCTTGTAGGGTCGAACTCCTCGTGCAAAGGCTGTGAAGTTCACAATTACTGGCAGAGCATTCAACTCCAGTTGTCATTACGTTATAGTTTTATTTATTTTTTTTAATAGTTACTCCCTGAAATTTGTCATTTCCTGATTCTTTAGTTATACTTACACTACAATATACGAGGATCAAAAAAAAGTTCAGGAGACTGTATGAGGTACAGATTTGATAATGTCGTCATTTTTTTTTTACATAATTCCCCTGAACACCAGTACACTAGCTCTAGCTGCGCTCAAATTCTTTTTATCAAATAGCAAAATATATTTAACTTGTAACCACAAAAACTCTTCAATGACTATAATGACGTCAGTATCACTTGCAAAACGTCATTCAGCTAAAATATATTTCTTTTTTGATTCGGTTTTGATGGAAGTCTGAGGAGTCAAATATGGTAAACAGGGATGACGATACGTGCGTTCAAATACGTATTCGTGAACAGATGCAATGACAAATGCCGAAGTCTAGCGTGAAACAGCGTGGTTCTGGTAGAGAACTCCTCTGGTCAGTATTTGTGGCATTTTCTTTCTTGAATTTGAGCTCCCAGTGTTTAGGTCAACGTTGTCATATGATGTTGTAACCCCTTTCAAAGTAATCAATCAACATTACAGCATGGGGATCTCAAATAATTGATAATATCACCTTCCCAGCGAAGGGGCAGGATTTGCCTTCTTTCTGGTGGGAGATGAAGGTCGTTTACATTGTTTAGATTGTTATTCAGTTTTGGACTGATACTGATAAAGCCAGTATTCGTCCTAGTAATGAACCGCTAGTGAAACAGGATATATATTGATTTTACACGCTGTGCGTCTTCCTCAACGTGTGCTTTGTACTAGAGCCTAAGCATGAATATAATTTCATACTTTTTTCATTAAATAATTTATATGTATCTACACTACTATAGTGAGAACACAGTATAATAATTTCAAAGATAATTTATTCCACGGTATTGCTTGAATGCATTTTCTCTACACTATAAAAAAAAAGAACTGTAGCAATTCTATGAAAATGTACAGTTATACTTGCAATTCAAAAGTAGCAAATCTTATTGGGAAAATGATATAATAATCTATATATTAAAATGCTAGATTTATATGTTTGTCTCCAAAGAAAAGTTTGTATGTTTGTCTCCAATCCTTTCGACAATGAAATCTCATAAACCACAAGTGCTTGAAATTTGCCATTTTCACTGGTAGATTGTGTTGATTGTCCAGTTTTAATTGTATATTAAAAAAAAAACATGGTCGTTATTGCTTTATTATACTTTTCTTTTTTTATTCTGGAAGTGTTGAAATTTTGAAACAAAGCATAATATCCTACAAGTTATACATTTTAATACTACATAGTTATATACAGGAGTTGCATGTCTCACAGGTGTTTGTTTCATGGCCAAATGATAATGGAAAACGAAAAATATCCATTTCTTTAGTTTAAGATGAATCTTTATTGTTTGGAGCGTTTTGCGCAACGAACACCATATATCACTGACATCGTAATTACAGTAAAACCTGTCAACTTGGCCACCTCTCTAAGTTGGCCACCTACTTATATTGGCCTGGTTCGTCTTGAACCTGCATTTTCCCATAAGACATTCGTTACTTATTATTCTGTAAGTTGGCCACCTGTCTATCTTGGAAGTTGGCCGCATTGAAGCAATGTTTATCCTATGCTGATAATGATAAATTTACCTGCGTATCTTGGCCACGCGAATACGTTTTGTTATTTTTCTTAACTCTTTCGTATTCCCGTATGAGAGTCAAATGTTCTGTATTTGTTACTGGAGACAGAGAAGCATATATTCCCACGATTTGTTCTTGGAGGTCAATGGCCAGAATACTATCCTGACAAAGGAGTGGTGAAGGAAGATGCGAATAAGAAAAAATCACGTACAGGAATTCAGGAAATGGTTGTACGTATTTGTTTACCCTGTCTGTTTTGGTAAAACCATTAACTATATCGGCTCCTTTCATCAGTGGGTAGCTTTAGTAATTCCGAAAAAAATCTCAAGTTAAAGCTAACAATCTCAATTGTCATGTATTGGCACGTGACTGCTTGTCGAAAGGTAGCGGAGGTTTTGAGATATTAATTCCCTTAAGATTTTCTCAAAACGTCTTTCGCTTCAAGGGAAACACTTGTAGCTCATTAAGAAGAGGTAGTTACTACCAAATTAGAATGTTCATATGTGCAAAAAAGAATAAAAGACATACGTCTAGAATGAACCACAATGAATAAACTTGTTATTAATAACTGATTTGATACTTTTCGAAAGGTATCTACAGAAAATATTTGTCACTGCCGAAAAGAATCATATTAACTGCATATAAATTATTGAATTTATAATTTTGCTTTTCTTGTTTTCAATCTGAAAACTCAGTTTGCCACAATACCAATTTCAATAAACTGCGAACATATGTTTCGATTTTATAGTTGTTTGTGTGATTGTGTTTTCCATCCGAATAATTCAGTGTACCAGACTAGTTTTCAGGAAGAAAAAGGTACATATATTAAATATACTGTAGTATTTTTCTCTAGTACTGTATATTGTTATCACTCGGTCAAAAAACTGTAACAGCTTTTTCAGGCCAGCCACCCTGAATGAGGTTTTCCTGGGTTTTCCTCATTCACACCAGGCAAATGCCGGGGTGGTACCTAACTTATAGGTCCCAGGCCGCTTCCTTCCTTTCCCAACCCTTTCTTCCTTCCCTTTCCCCGGATTGTGTGCTCGCCGAGGGACGTCATCCCTCAAATCGTGAAGGGCTAAATGGCCTTAGATGCCGACAGCCCACAAATCTAAATCCTAAAATCCTAAAATCCTGTATATTGTTATGATTACTCAATATACATAATTTAAAAGTGGATGTCGTGGTATTGTTTATTAAAATCTTACAATCAAATAATACTATAAATTCTATTCTAAAAATACATCAATCACACTTATTTTCTGTAAGTTGGCCACCTGTCTAAGTTGACCACTTTTCAATGGAACGGATGGTGGCCAACTAGTGTTGCCACGAGACGAGACGAGACGAGACTTCAGGCTGTCTCGTCTCGTCTCGTGCAAAGCATGTCTCGTCTCGTGTCCCGTCTCGAAAAAATGTGCTCGTCCCGTCTCGTGTCCCGTCTCGAGAGGTTCTGTCCCGTCTCGTCTCGTCTCGTCTCGTTTGTCTCGTTTTGTCTCGTCTTGTCTCGTAAAAAATATAGCAGCATACCATGGGAACGAAACTTAAATGTAGCAGGCTGCACCATGCTAATCAAGATCCAACTAAGTTACAAGTATTAACCAGAACACAAAGACAAGAAATGTCACGGTAACTACACCGTGAAGCCTTCACCTCTGGTGTATGTGGTAGTCGGTTCGATCTCGGTTAGTGCCATGTGAGCTTTGTGGTGGACAAACATCGAATGTGTGTGGGGGCCGCGGTAGCTCAGTGGTAGAGCGTTCATCTCTGGCGCTTGGGGTCTCGGGTTCGATCCCAGCCCCTGCCAAGTGAACTTTGTGGTGGACAAACACCGTGTGCGTGGGTTTTCTCGGGGTTCTCCCGTTTCATCCCACTTTCTTCATTCTACCATTTCATTCATTACTCATCATCACCGTCTCCTTTAGCCTAACCGGCATTACCATGGGACCTAAAACTCAAATATTTAATTTCATTTCATTTCATTTTTCGAATGTGTGTGTTTTCTCGAAGTTGTCTAGTATCCTACCACTTGCTTCATTCCACTAATTTTCCCATCATCATCCATTCGGGGTGAGCCAAAGTTGCCTAAAGGTCTTAAAAATAAATTCAAATAAGCTCACAAGGCAAGGACAAATAATTTACAAGATAATATATCTCTGCTGTTAGTTGTCTGAGGCTTCTCGACCCTGTTTTTTTTTTTTTTTTTTTTTTTTTTTTTTTTTTTTTTTTTTACATTCTGAAACATTGAAATTTGTTTCACCAGTTTCAATACACGAATATACAGTAAATTGCTCATAGGTACGTTGAAGATGAAGACACTAATGTCAAATAATGTTTACACGACAAGCAAAGTTCGATGTAAAGGTGTCACCATCCACGACACTATCGTATACTATCAGCCCACTTGCTTTATAGTGTCTGTAAAGATACATATATATATATATATATATATATATATATATATATATAGATAGATAGATAGATAGATAGATAGAGAGAGAGAGAGAGAGAGAGGGAGAGATGGAAAGATATATAGATAAATAGAGAGATAGATATGTGTGTACACTTTGATTTCATATATTCCAGCCTTTAGGTTTCCATACCAATCCAAAAACTACTTTTCATTTTAGCATGTTTAGATTTGTTGCAATTATTTTTTTTTAAAAAAGCTCGGAACCAAATAATTTTATTGAGTAATGGAAAGTATTTGATTGAAATTTTATATGTTACTGCACAGTAAGCTCTACTTAAAGTGCCATAGTAATGGGAGCTGAACGACACATCGGACCAAAGAATACTTGGGGCCAGTCTTCACCTCCATGGTACAAATCTGTTCCCATAACCGCGGGGTGTGTGGCACTATATGGTGGTTGCCCCGTTTGTGTAACAAACTCATGACAGTACACCTAGATTAGCTAGTGGTCTAAAGAAAGTTGATTTTTGGGTGGCCATTTTGGATTAAAGTTTCTTATATTGTCGTGATCTATTCGCAATCATACAACGTCGAAATGTTGACACATTGGGTACGGGGATTCGAACTTGTAACCGCAGATGATTGTATAATTTATCAATGAGGGATGTTGTGTTAATGCACGAATGATATCTTAATCAATCCATCTTAGTTTTTTCTTGCCATTCATTAGCATATTTACTTGGCCCTGTATAAAACTTTTTCATAATATATCCACCACCGGTTATTAACCACTTTATTGAAACGATCACAATATTATATTTTAGAACTGGCCTTTGAAATTAATTCTTTATTATATTTGCTTTCCAATTCTTTTAACTTCGTTTGGAAACATATTTATTTGGCTTTGTACATACTGTTAGACTTCAGTTTTTCGTTCTCTTTGCCAGGGACGGCGCCAGAAACGTTTGATGGGGTGGGCAGAAAGAGGCGGATCTAGTTTCTGGGTGGGCGGACAATGAAAATAAGAACTGGGCAATGTATATATATATATATATATATATATATATATATATATATATATATATATATATATATATATATTGGGCAATAATTAAGTTTCAATTTTTATACTGTTTAGTTAGCTAAGGCTCAGACCGAAATAGGGGAGGAACAAGGATGTGGAAAACAGCTGTCTTGCCCTTGTAGAAGGTATAATTCCGGCATCCGCCTGGTGGGACTGAAGAAATGCAGGACTTAGGATGGACTGCGTGAATTAATATAGAAGAACTGCCAGGGGTATTATAGGACAGATGATTCAGAATCTGACGTCAAAATTACAAAACTCAAAATGGCGGATCCAATATAGTGATTACAATTAGAAAATGTATTCTGGTTTGAAATTCTCTGTACTTAGCCAATCGAAATTATAGTTGGTAAGGGTTACTACGAGAAGGTTGCAGATCGATTTGAAATCCCTCTCTATTGATTTGAAACCCCTTTATCTTAACATAATGCTTGATTAAAATGAATCTCTCCACCTCTCCCTATTCGAGGTGCTTATGTATAGTGAGTCCCCTTGCCTCTCAGTATGTTAGAACTTCACATTGCCTCAATTGTTATAATTATTAATTTATTGAGAAAGCGCTTCACAGTAATATTTCGCAAAAAATAAATAAATAAATAAATAAATAAATATCATAAACATTGGAAAACGCTTGACAGTAATGACATTTCGTAAAAAAAAAAAAAAAAACCGCATAACGATGCATAAACATTGTTTACACCAAGCTCACCTTATTACAGAAATAACTGTGACAAATCGCAAAACACAACAAATCTTCTTTCAAATAACTGTTTTTGTATCACGCATATCTAATAAGATTTGCAAATCTGGGAGAAGAAAACTGATTATGAATCAGCTATTTGGATCTAAATTATATTATTACGGAGATGTAAATTTATGTTATAGTTGTTGCAGAGGACAGTAGCAGTAAAATATATCAAGAAGTTTTTCCACGACCTAAACACGAACGCATCAAGAAGCTGAATCCTATCAGTTGTTAGTGCTGAATGGTTTCTATTTTGAGGTACTCTTTTGTTCGTAAAATAGGTTGAAAAGTTGATTAATTTTGACCACTCCACGAATCTAATAACAAAATAAAAAAAAAGTTTTACGTCCCGTGATTATGCCGACTAGGTTAAAGGAGACGGTGATGATGAGAAATTAATGAAATGGTGGAATGAAGAAAGTGGGAGGAAACGGGAGAACCCAGAGGTAATCCATGCACAAAGTGTTTGTCGACTACAAGGTTCACATGGCGCGGGATGGGATCGAACCCAAATTTCATGCACCAGAGTTGAACTTTCTACTACTGAGCTACCGCGGCCCCCAATAACAAAATGGATTTTGCATTAGACGCTGGGAGAAAGACCCCTTGAAACCATGATCTCACAAGACCTGATCTTAATTTTCCCGAATTTGATGCTTTCACAAGGACATTTTCAGATTAAAAGAGGATGGTTTGGGCTATAGGGCCAAATGTTCTATTCTTTTCCTGGAAAATAATTACCAACGGTGATAACAGAACACAATTTTCAGAAGTTAAAAGCTGTATGGTGTAGCTGTGAGTCAGATTTATTGACTGTGAAGCACTTTCTACTGTGTGTGGCTGTAAACGCAATAGTGAGAGATGCAAAGACTCACTTTAATCAAACATCCTATTAAAATGAGTACAGAAGGGAGTTTCAAATTGGTCTGCTACCTCCTCGCAGTAATCTCTGCTAATTATTCTTAGCTAACTACAGAGAATTTCAAACCAGAAGACATTTTGTAATTGTAATTATAATTGTGTTGGATCCGCCATTTTGAATTTTGAAATTTTAGCGTCAGATTCTGAATCAGCTATCAAACCCGCCCACCCACCCCCCTCTCGCAGTATGTTTTCTTCTAAATTAAATGGTTGTTTCGGTCTGTACTTAGAGACCAGCCCTAAGGTTCAAAGGGTGGTTTCTACCCTTAAATCTTCATCATTGCTGAAACCCCCCCCCAAAAAAAAAAAAAACGTATCGATTACTTTTCGATGTTTTACAAGTATGCAAAGTTTCATTCAAATCGGTGAGGGACACTTCCGTAAGTGTCCTTGTGGGAAACGAAAGTAATTTTGCATTGCTTTTCTTCCTCATAACGTTTCAAAACTTTCGGGGGAAGTTTCAGTTCCACCTCTGCACTATCGACATCACATCCATTATGTGCAAGTGGTTCAATTTTCTGAAATGAGAGGAAGTGTTCACTTTTAGGATGAAGATTGCTTATCCCACTTATAATCATTGTTCATTGCAGAGTTAAACAGGGTTCTAGAACCTATTACATTACAATCGATACTAGCACCTATTGCTTTTGAAGTACAGGTACACCTTTATTATTCTACTTCTGTTGGGGTGGGCGGATGGGTGGGCGAGACCATCCATCGGGTGGGCGGTTGCCCACCCCCGCCCACCCTTAATGCCGTCCCTGCTCTTTGGGCAAAATGGAGAGCTCTTCCTTTGGTTTATGCCCCTCACTCTCCACAAAGCAAACGAAAAATAACATAAACAAAGAGTTTTTTTTTTTTATTTCAGTCACAATAGTTATTTCATCTGGCTGCACCCCAATGTCTGATTTGTTTTTTCTTTAAACACCTAACTTCCGTACATTTAATTCTTTCATTATTTACATCAACACGGTTCCGTATAGTAAAGGTAAGTTTAGTGAAGGCACGTCTTGTTTAAACTTTTTCTTGGGTAGAATATTTAGAAGCTCACATTTTAAATTATGTCCATAAGCTTCGGGAATAAAATGATCGGAATAGACGCTGGCGTTTTCAACTTTAAAGATATCTTTCCGACAGCATTTCTTTCGCCAAACTTTCCGCAAAGAACCGAGGGAAATACATGATAAAAACTTTGGAACCGGTAGTATTTCTACTATAATTGCGACAAATACTTAGTGTAGAATTCGACATGCTTATAGGCTAACACGAGCACTACAGTAATTAATGTTTTCTTAATACAGGAAAGCAAGAATCACTCACTTTCCTGCAAAAATCAAAGAAACAAACAAGGGTGACAAGAACCTGGGGCGAAAGCTGTTTCTGCTCCCGCCGTGACGTCACAATTTTACTGCATCTTCGGTTTTCAAAGAAGGGTAGTTATGCCGCGACCTTAAAAGAGGAAAGAAACAGTAGGGTCGGCGAACCTTGGAAGCAGAGGGCAATTTCGCACACTGGTCAGATCAAACATTTCCGCGTAACAAAACGAAGGTCCCCCTGTAAAACCTCTTCATTTAAAGTGTTATTGTTAGTATCATAAATTTGCTGAAAGCAAACAATTTGAAGGGTTCGTCGATAATATCTGCTTCTTTTTGTCCTGCGCCCGCCTTCCAAACGAAGAGGTGAATTTTACAACATGACTGCTGTATAATAAGCGAGCGATTGGTAAAATGGTAAAAGTGTATTTTTATGTGTATGTGTGTGTGTGTGTGTGTGAGAGAGAGAGAGAGAGAGGGAGAACGAGAGAGAAGACAAAATTTTATTTGCAAGATTCCAATTGCCGTTTTCAGTTAATTTCGGTTCATATAGCAAAAAGAATACCGCCACCAGAGAATCCGCCATCTCAACCAGAACTTTCAACTACAGCCTGTAATGAGTGTAGACCTTATCCAGTTTTCAAATTGAATAGATGGGGTGGTAGTTCGGTTTCTTGACCTTGTAATACGAGCCATACACTGACGTATTTTTCCGCCGTAGCCATAAAATTTCTTGCGCTAGTCTTGTTAGCAGCTGTCAATACGGTAGTGTATGGGGCCTGGCGTACGTTTACGTACCGAATTTTTATACGCTGGAAAAGTCTGGCTGCTTTTAACTTCGAGCGTAAATACGGCGCGTAAAAACGGCTCAGATGAAAGGGTTTTCGAGCAGCAGGTGGTCTCTTGCCCTTTCCACGGCCTTCTCCCTGGTCTGGTCTTATTGTTTTCAGAAGAGAAAACCTGTTCCTGTGTTGTCCTCGCGAATCGTTGCTGAGGTTTGCTGGTAGACTCACCAGAAATCATCATTCCAATCTAGTTTCAGTCTTTCCATACAAGATACGATTTCGGCTAAACTAATATTTCCTATTGCACAAAACGAGACATTATTTCCTAATTAAAATTTATAATTAATTTTGAGTGCACAGAGAAAAAGGTATTTAAATCCAATACTTCCTAATCTGAATTCGCAAATTATGAGAGCTCCTCCGTGGCTATATAGTCAGCGTACCCGTCCTCTGTGCGGGGCGCCCTGTTCGATTCTAGGCGGGAGCTCATGCAGTTGGGGTTCTACTTCTCATATAGGCTCGCTAAACTTATCGAACCTCATGCCTTTCGACTAGGAATTTAAGATTTAATTTAATATTTGGACATTAGTTTTTTTTTTCACACAGGTAAAGGCGCATATAAAGATGAAGTCACACCTTCAGAGTTACCCACGTTGTGATACTGAAATGAAATCTTTGAATTTAACTTCCCACGATTATGCCATTTAGACTAAAGAATACAATAATTAAGGCAAGTCAATGATGATGAGAAAATTAGTGGAATGAAATTTGGGAGGAAACGAGAGTACCCTGAAAAAACCCACGGACATGATGTTGCCCACACAAACTTATTTGCACGGGGATTGAACCAGGGACCCCACGCACCAGAGATAAGTGCTTTAGCACTGAGCAGCTGTGGCCCTCTATTGTGATATTTTTTTAAAAAAAGCATGACTGTCAATAGCATTTGACCAATTCTTGCCGAATTGAAAACTATCTACAAATCATATATTGCTCCCACTATTGAGTATTGTTCTCCTATCTGGTCTATGGCCTGCCCTACTCGTTTAAAAAATTAAATTCCGCAATTAATTTCTTTTTAGCCATTGTATCCTACCGAGTACCTCACCACCGAACACTTCCAAAAAATAACGTTTTAAAATCCCTCAATATCAAACCTCCCCTAGTGAGAAACAAAATTTCTGACCTAATATTTTTCCAAAAAATTATAAATGGCCACATATCATATGAACAGTTGTTAAGTCAGGTCAATTTTCGCGTACCCGCGAGAACAACACGGTCTAGTGATCTCTTTTACACTCGAGCTGTGAGAGTTAATATTATCCAAAGGTCTCTTCTAAACAAAATTAGATCAGCTACCAGAAACTGTAGACGTTTTTTCAAGTGAGTATAATTTCAGATCATCTATAAATAAGCTATTTTTGTAATGTCGCTGTTGTCTGGTATCATCTTGACCTCAAATTGTTATTAAATTGTTATCAAATTGTTAAAATGTTTCAGAGTAAAATGGCCTAGTGCTGTATCTGTAAGTTTAAATAGTAGTAATCCTGACCTTGAACAAGATACTATCCGATATTTCCCTGATAACACGGAGCAAATAATTGAGTTTGAATATCGAAATTCGATGACGATTCTTGCTATTTTGACAATGTGCTGCTTGTTATTTTAAATACTTTCTCAACTTTACAAGAATTTATAGCGAAATAGGTTCAGAAAGTAACTATTTTTTCACGCGATCTTGATATTACTCGTAAAAAAATTCAATAAACCACGATGTTTCTTTCTTCGTATGTTGTTCCAAACCTCAGTTTGTGCAAATATTTAAATCTAATAATAATCCTATTTCATCATTAATGCTTATATACTAAGTCAAATAGCAAATCGTTGTACAGTTTTTTTTTCTGTATGGTTGTTTCCCAGCCGTAAAAGTTCTGGTTCAATTCGAGGTGCCGGCCATGTTGAATATTTTTCAACATTGTATTATATCTCATCATGATGGGGATATGTTTACGAACACTTATCTGAAAAGTACAATAGATGTAAGCCCAAAAGAGATAATAACTAAGACCAGAATTGAAAATTACACCCATTTACAGGAAATACACTCATAAATTTATATTAACTTATTAAAGCATTTCTCAATCTCAGTGTTGGGAGTACTATCAAACCTTCCTAGATAAATGTCAACTTAAGGTATATTGCCATAAAATATTATGTAACACTCAATACTTGTCATTTAAATCATTTATTTCACGAACAACTCAATCGTTTTACCATGTTTGTAAGTAGTATATGCATCATTATTAGGAGAATTGACATAATTGACGCAATCTGCTACTTAATAGTGTATATTTTTCATAGACATTACATATTGAACATAGTAGAAACTCATCTTCAAGACTGCTTCGTGTGGATGTTTCCATATTGCAGGCTATTAATTAAACATTTATTTATGAAATATGAACTATCACCTAAGGCGTTTTTCAGAAATTCGAAAAAAAATCTCCCTCAAGAGTAAATTACCCGTTGTGGATCTTTTCAGGGAAAATTAGTTACGTCATATTGTCCGGTTATTAATAAACCATTTATTTATCAATTACGAACAAAATTAACTGACTCGTGTTTGAGAAAATATCTCGAAAAAACTCATAGGCAAGAGTAAACTACCTTTTTGTATTTTTACCACAGAAATAACTTATGCCAAATAGTAAAAGTGGTAATGAAATATTGATGTACGAGAAGAATCGTTAGTCATTTTCGATAAAATCGCGTTTGTCTTTTTATTTTCATCTATCAGTGAACTTCCTTTATTTTGGGGGATAGGAAGAAAATTCAAAAACCTTCCCTTGGAAATCTGATAAAGGTATTAAGTTTAGAAATTTATCACTCGAATTTAAAGAAAATTATCCGATGTTGAGTTCGCCCTTACTATTACTCAATTGATTTGTATGTATATGTGGAAACCCTCAAGTTCGGGTGGATTTTACCCTCATGTCACATACCCGACAGCAAGAACGAAGAAAAAAGTCATTAAGTTTAAAAAAATTTTTAATACAGTAAATTACTAAAGACTACATTTAAAGAAACCATGAAAATAAACAGTGATAAACTGGCAATAAACGAAAACCAGAGTAGAACTGAATTTAACCTGACCCCGCATGCTAACACCGGGCGACGGTAATTTTGTCACCGGAAAATTCGTCACGGTAATTTCGTCACCGGTAATTTTGTCACCAAAATATTACCATATAGGTAATTTCGCCACCGAAAATAATGTCACGATAATTTCATCACCAGTGTCTTTTAGAACATAATACAAGTACAATGAATGAACTTGAAAAAGTTTTTGAAATTGTTTTCTTTAATCTTCAACTGCCAAAACTATGCAGCATAATCAAAATATATTATTATTATTAAATAAAGAGTTACATATTTTAGATATCGCATTTGAGACAATAGATAAAAGTTTCCAGTAATTCTACCACAGAAATATTGTCATATAGGAAATTTTGTCACGGTTATTTCTTCACCTTTGTTGAATTAAATAGAGACAAAGCAAACGATCAAACAGCTTACGTTATTTTAATAAAACTTAGAAAACAATTCAGATGGTGTTGAACTCTGCAAAATTGAAGTTTCTGTTACTCGAAGCAAGAACAAACACCAGTAGAAGAAAATAATGTCTGCTTGAGCAAATGTTAAAAGCGCAGGCAACATGGGGCACTAATGGGTTCATTATTCACTATTTAGAAATATTAAATTTCGCGAATATCAAAATTTCTGAACAGAAAATAATAAACAAATATGGGAAGATACGCCAATCTGTTAATTTTCCCGCAGAATAGATGAAAATTTTCATCGTTCTAGTACCGTTCTCTGAGCCCAAACTCTTACACCTTCCAAGTTAACAGTCATTTGAAAAGAGTGGCTTTTTTTTTTTTTTTTTTTTTTTTTTTTTTTTTTTTTTAGGAGCTATTAAAAGAATTATATTATATTTCAACTCTGAGTAAACATTGGCAAATTGTTATTGGATATATGTGGAGACCAAATTTCTATAAAGGAAGAAAAACGTATAAATATTTCCGGATGTTTCCTTTAAATATAGCCTTATGAAGCTATTAAAAAGTGAAACATGGATGGTGAACGCCAACTTTTCAATGGCGCCAAAAAAAAAGAAAAAAAGTATGTTATTTGAGGGAGACTTCCTTTACTAGGTATACGCCCTAATGTAGACCAAGACACAAAATTCATATGAAGAACTGTTTCGTGCGGTGGTGCATCAGTGTAGTGAATTTAGTGAATATCCGGACCTGTAACTATGGTAATGGATTTTGATATAGCATAAATGCTGGCTGTAAATGCAACTTTTGGAGATTCAACTCGTTTATAGCGTTACTTTTTTCACCTGACTCAGTCAACATGGAGGAAGGTCCAAGAGCTTGGACTCTTAGAACGGTACAAAAGCAATGAAAATTTTCGTCTATTTTGCGAGAAAATAAACAGATTTGCATTTCTTCCAATAGCAGATGTGCATCGATTAATACAAGTGACTTCGTAGGAAGAGCTGGAACTTCTGGACTATTTTGATAGCACTTACGTGTCAAACACGTATCGCCGTGTTAAAGCTCGGTCTGGGAATATTTGTTTGCGTAATGTGCCCCGTCTATATCCCCCAGACAATTGGAACGTTCACCAGGCTACCTTTAGCAGCAATTCTAGGATAATTAATATTTGTGAATTGTGGAACTAGAAGTTTCATCATCTAGTAGGAATGTCCCACGCAACTATTTGGAAGCTTATTCATGAAATTCAACAAGCTGAAGCAACGGTTTCAGCTGTTCTTCATCAAGATGCTGTGGGGCAACCACCCAAAAAGCAAACTAGAAGAGTGTTTCAGATCTTTTAGAAACGGCTCTAGTCTTTGTGCTTAACGTATAACACTGGAACTAAATGTTTCAAAAAAAATTGCTTGTTGTTTCCTATAGTAGAATGAACATGTAAACCATTTATTGCATTAATACAAGTTATATTTTGTTTGCTAATTTTCTGTTCTGAAATTTTAATATTGCCAAAACTTATATTTGGAAACAGTGATATATAAATCCATTACTGGCCCATTTTGCCTGTGCTTTTAACATTTGCTGTAACTGACATTATGTTATTTTACTGCTGTTTGTTCTTGCTTCGAGTATCCGAAACTTTGATTTTCCAGAGTCGAACACTAACTGAATTGTTTTCCAACTTTGATTAAGATAAGGTCAGCTGTTTCCGTCATTACTTTGTCTCTACTTAGTTCAACAAAGATGAAAAAATGACCATGACAAAATTTCCTGCATGCTAATATTTTGGTGACAAAATTACAAGTGACGAAATTACTATGTCGAAATTTCCGGTGACGAAATAACCTACATGCTAATATTTTGGTGACAAAATTACCGGTGACGAAAGTTCCGGTGATAAAATTACCCAAGTCCGCTAACACCCAACCTTTCAATAAATAAATATTTAAATGATTTTTAACAACTAGATAAAAACTAAATGGCAAGATAAACTTTGAAATAAAAAAAAAGGTAGGTGGAAGCAGCGGGGAGGATACCTTCAACTTACAAAAGCCGAGGTAACAAGGAACAAACTATTTCTAAAGAATGGGGCTGGACAGCGGCGTAGCGAACGTTACAAGATTGGGGGGGGGGAAGAAATGAAACTTGAATTGCCAAGTCTTGATAAAAAAAATGGCACACTTACCAACTCTGTGGAAAACTTTACAGCAACCTTATTTTCATATTCGTCCCATTTCATGCCCCATCTGAGATATGAATACGAATAACGAGTCCAATTTCACAGCTCAATTCAGGATCATTATCATCACCCATGATGCACAACTGTTAATTTGACAACTCATGGTTATCATAGTTTAGGTAATCCCCGCCAGCCAATCCTTACGAGAAGTGCGCAGAGCTTTTTTTTCTGTCCTCCAGTCTCCTCCCACTTCGATATCATGATTTCGCATTCTGATGAAAAGTATTAAATACCGGCAGGAAAAATACTAATATTTAACCTCCCTTTTAGGCGCCCCACCAGTCACGCGCCCGGGGCACGTGAATTGCTTTCTTCCCCATAGTTGCGGCCCTGTAAACTACGTAACATGCAATGGTTACGTAATGCTTTGACTTATAAATACGTACTATAAAGAAAGGAAGAACTTCAATTTTTGTTTAACTTTCCGAAAGAAGCAACTACGGGATTAAAAATAAGGTAGGAATGGCAACTCATCTGTATGAAAATGAAGTGAAAGACACGCCGGTCTATGCTTTCACCCAGCAGACGTATTGTTTGGCCCTCCAGAATGTGACTTTTGGAATCATGCACTTAGGTTTACAAAATGACTCGACTCATCCATTGTAGCTTTCCCCCATCGAACGCCTGAGAAACCTACTGTGGCCCCCCAGTGCCGTGCCATGGAAATCAGCGCCTGGGGCGAGAGTATACGACGGGGCCCACGTACAATATGAGTGAGGTCGAAATAGCAACCGCGAAGCGCCATCATGGTTTGCGCGAAGCGTAAGAAAATTTTCAAAACTAAACCTTGCTTTTCCTTGATTTTGAGCACTTTTTATTACTTTTTCCTTCCATTTTATACATGTGCGCATATATTTTCCTCGGGGCGAGAGTACACGATGGCGCCCCCGTACATATGAGTGAGATCGACATACCAACCGCGAAGCGCCACCATGGTTGACACGAAGCGTAAGAAAATTTTCAGAAATAAACCCTGATTTTCCTTGATTTTGAGCAATTTTTGTTACTTTTTCCCTTCCATTTTATATATGTGCACATATATTTTCCTAACATGAGTAACATTATAGGACCACCTCCTAAAGCAGAAAGAGGATTTAAGTACATACTAGTAATATTCCTCTAATTTTTCATTTTTTTCTTTTTTCTTTCGTTCTCTTCTTTTTCTATTCCAATTTTGCGCCCCCTTACTTCGGCGCCCGGGGCTGTCGCCCCGCTCTCCCCCTTATACAAGGCACTGGCTATACCATTCCCAAAACACACTTTTGGTCAGTTCTCCCTACTCGAAAAGCCCTGTGAATAGAAAGTCTTACTGCAAAACAGAACTGAAATAAAAAGTTTATACTAACCAGTCACTGCCTTGTTTTTGTTTTATTAATATCAATTCTTATTAGTTTCATTAATCTCCACAATATGCCTGTTGTCTTGTATACGCTCTTGTATCAAATGCTTTTGTTTCCAATATAACTGCCACCGAAAAGCCTCTTCTATCTGTCTTTGTTTTAATTTTGTACGCCACCTCTATTATGCTTTTGTCAGTGGTACAATTTCTCGATTTTTTTTATTGAAGATTCTTCAAAATGTTTAGGAATATCAAATGAACAAAAGTGAAGTGTAATCACATGCAACAAGTAAAGGAGCTTTAAACGAATATATCAATTTATTTCAAGATAGGAAACTACACAAAATTTATGCCAAATCTATAAAAGAACTGATAAGTTACAGCAACTGGGTATCTAAGAAAATGTTAAACCAAATAAGTCAATTGAACAAAACGGCATTCTTCAAGTTGCCAACTAGGTATTTTAATTTGCCAACTTGTCAAGAAATTGGTAACTTTGAGGGGGGAGGCTCCCCCCTTACCCCCCTTAACGACGCCCCTGGGGCTGGAGGTAGTTGTATAAGTCTTGTTTTTCCTTTCTGGCCTATTTTGAGCTGTGGATAACATAATAAAAATTGGTATCCCGTGAGGGGATAATTTATCCTATTTGTTACTACTATATTCTTCGTTAATTTTGTAAGAAAAAAAAAAAACGAAAGCTGCTACCATTAATAAATCATATTTTCTTTAAATTGAATTTATCATTCAGTAGCCCACTTTTTAACCACCAAAGTCAACAGTCTAAAACATTGTATAACAAAAAAATCAATCAATTATTCAACTATTGGAACACTCCTTTACTCCCTTATTCTTTGTAAACTGCAGTTCCAAACAATAGGCTTATTTCGGAAGGTAAGAGGAAACCACACATCAAGCTCGTTCAGATTGTATTAAATCATCATTGTGTCTGTTTAGAAATTTAAATGTTTGCAATTTACATCGTAAAAAATTGAATATAACTTTTTCCCTGTCCTGTGTCCTCCTCCTTCGAAGTACGATTTATATAAATATTTAGTGATCTCAGATCACTAAGTACCATGATCTAAGATTGTACCAAAACTAGGCCAAGTGGATTGAGCTGCTTGGACGTAACATAGATAAATGTGTATTTTTAATCCTCTTCGGCGTGGCTCCCAGTCTGTTTCTTCTATGCTTTCTTTTTATTTTTTTACTTAACAACACAATGTTTATAGCACCTGCACTTAAAACCATGGCCTCAGATAGATCCATCTTGTTCAAGCAACTTGAGTAAACTGGAAAACGACCATGTGCTCAAACAACAGGCAAGAGGAAGAGCGAAAAATGACCGCTTCTTTTTCTTCTTCTTTTACGCGCCTATTTTTACGCTAGGTGTATGGGCCAACTTACGGACCGAAATTTACGACATCATTTTACGGACCGAAAATGCGCGCTGAAAATACGCTAGTGTATGTTGGCCTTAAAAATCTTCCCTGTCTTTGATTTTGTTTGTCATCATTCCAGCCAGAAATGAAAAAAAAATGAGAATTCCTCAGTTTACAGCAAGGGGAATTGGGGACAAGACATTAAGGATGATATTCCTGGAAGCTCATGTATCTCGATTGATTCATTCAATAGACAGAGGACACTTTTCTATGAAGGCTTTTCAACATGTTTTCTCACAAAGGGGATTTTCCTTTTGCAATCTATACGACCACTGGCAATTTCAATCTTGGCCATTCCCGCCAGCGTTTGCATTTTCGAGACACGAGACGGGACGAGACATTTCACAAGGCGTCCCGTCTCGTCTCGTGTCTCGTCTCGTTTTCGAGACGGGACAAGCAGTCTGTCTCGTCTAAAAGGGTTCCGTCTCGTCTCGTGTCTCGTCTCGTTAACGAGACGAGACGAGACGGGACACGAGAAATGTCTCGTCTCGTGGCAACACTATGGCCAACATAGACAGGTTTCACTGTAATTATGTAAATAATGTATTTGCTTATTACATACTGTATACAAGAAAGAAAGAAAACACTGATCATACATGAATTAAAAACTCGAACCGGAAGTAGGTTCAAATCTTGTAAACGGTGCGAGATATTGACAAACAAAAATCGAAAAAGTCTCTCCTTTATGATACCCCTTGTCGATTTTTACCAAGACGTCTTTGACTTATGTGTATATAAAGGGACATGTACAGATATTGTGAGGAATGACAAGGAGACTCATTCTCATATGTGTATGATGCGCTCTGTGGAGAGTGCAGGTTCAGCTAGTGATAACATTAAAATAATTCATTAATGTATCCAACACTGCTTAAAATTATGTAATTCTGAGAGGTTGTTTTAATTACCCTACCAAAAAGTATTGTTGTGATTTTATACAAACAAGATAACTAAAAATAAATATATAAATAAAAAGTGTCCACAAACATGTCATTTTAAGCAATATGTGAAATGTAACCATTTTTTTTAATATCTCCCGAACGGTTTGAGATACAAAATTAGTGTAAACAGCAATATGATTTTTATGTCTATTGAAAATATTTAGAGTAATTGAACGTGATACTTATCTAAACACTGTTTCGAAATACAATCCTTTGGAAAAGCTAAATTTTCAAGTTCTTGTAACATTGTTTCCACTTATTCGAAATATGTCATATAATGACCGTACTATTCGACAGGAAGATACTTTGAATGTGTGTTTCCCCTTCCGTCTCACTTGACTTCATTACTGTTGTTGAATCATCCAAACTTAGATTGTTTTTCAACCCTTGTTCTTAGTTTGCAACACTCCATAACAAGTGTGGTATTATAAGGTTTTATATTATGCGTAAATTTGAAATATGTAATAACCTGACATAAAGAAATTCAAAAAAAGTATGTTGGTTTGGCAACATTGTTAATCTAGTGGTACTCAGGCCCGCGACTAAAGGGGGAATAGTTGGGCTGGTCCTCTAAAAATCTTTTGCCCCCCTAACCACTATTTACCATTATGTGATCCTTTAATTTAAAAAAGAATAAAAGTAAGATATGGATCCCAGATGATTTGACTCCGAGCCAGAAGCCAATGCGAGCAGACACTTTTTTTTCTTTTGCTGTTTCGTCTGAGGAAGGAGCCATTTCTGGACAGGGTGTGGGAAATATGATGAGAAGTAGGTCTTGTACGAAGCTCTACAGCGCTCTCATCATTGCTTAACTTCCCATGAACCGGTTAAAAAAAGCCGAAACCAGCACTGCACCAGAACAAGGTCCTCATGTGTGTTTGGTGGACTGCTCGCGGATCCGTGCATCGAAAACTGCTACCAGCTGGTCAGAGCGTCAATGCAACTGTGTACTGTCAGCAGCTGAGCCGTGTTCAAGCAAAACTCGAAACTCTGGAGCCAGCACTTCTGAATCGCAAAGCAGCCCTCCTGTTGCAGAACAATGCTGAGCCCCTCGTGGATAGGATGACCCGAGACACCATTCTACGCCTTGGATGGGAAACACTACTGAATCCGCCATACTCCCCGGACATTTCACCGTCCGATTATCACCTGTTCCATTCCTTGGACAATTACCTTAGAAACGCCAGTTTAAATCCCCAGTAGAAGTGCAAAATGCACTTGATACCCTCTTTGCTTCACTGCCTACTAAGTTTTACCGCGATGGAACCCATGTCCTTCCAGAACGTTGGCAGGTCATCGATGCTGATGGGGACTAGTTTTGATCTTCCAGGTTCGTCTTAGGTGACATAATGATGTTCAAAGATGGTGGGTGGAAAAGGAAGATAATTTTCTTGGTTACCTTTATAGGAAAAAAAATGGTAAAAACTCCATTTTATTTAATACGAAAACAGAGGAATGTCATAAAATCTAAATTTATTTTTGCATCCCTAATATCAACTACTGGTGTGTTCAGAGCAAACTAAAAAAAATCACATCTTTATTTATTTAATTTAGTTTCTACTATCGCGTTATTCATTCAAAATGTTGCATTTACTCTATCTCGTACGCAACGTTTAGTATACATATAAAATATAGAAATACTAACATAAAATACCGTCACTAGTATTTGTGTACTTACAAACAAACATATAATTATACAATTTAAGTTAAATTTACATATTTCCTTTATAATACAACACAAATGTATTATATCAAACATTCTCATTACTATATGAAGAGAGAAAGATATATAAAGAGAAAAAACTGGGAGATTTAATTTCTTTCTTAAAAATACATTTTATGAAATAATGCATTAAAACCTAATATCACGCAACAAAGAACAAAACAACTTTGCCTAGTAAGTATTTTTTTACTGTTTTTATTTAGGTGAAGGTTTGCCAGCGGTACATTTTTCTAAAAGTTAAAATTTACTCCTAGAGATTAATCGAATAGAAATTTCAGTGGTTTGCATTCGTTAGCGCGCTGTCAAAATCAGACATTGTGTTCTCTGTGTAAATGAAGTAGTTTGAACGGAAGAACAAGCTTCTCTGTGAATTCTTTACGTTTCATTTCAGCAAAAATTTTTGTGATTGGGATTCTACTGTATTGGAAAATAAAATGATGAGATTTCATGCAATATTATATTACTTATGCACACAGAAGTTCGTTTTTACTCACCTTGTTTAGAAGTTCATACAGAAGTTATTATTATTATTATTATTATTATTATTATTATTATTATTATTATTATTATTATTATTATTATTATTATTATTATTATTACTAGTGCTGTAATTGTTTAAAATTAACAGAAACTCGAAATAATGAAGAAAAATTTCTAATCTATCTATTAAAATGCTACAATATCAACAAAAGTTTTTTTTTTTTCTTTTGCTAGACAGAGGGTTTGCTACCCTTTTGCTACCTGCACGAGGGTTACTCCTTCTATGGGAAGGCTTGTGGTAGCATAATAGGAAGAAATAGGAGTAGTTATAGCTGGTCTATGGGACAGTATCATACTTAGTTAGGAGTGGTAAAGAAAAAAAAAATAAGGAAAGGCGGTAGGATAATTATATAAAGGGATTTTTATTTATTTATTTATTTCAAATATATATTCAGGTGAAACATTGAGATCTAGATCACAATCATGAGATGAAGATGAAAAAGGCTAAATGTAATGTTGTGAAGTGCAAAAGACAATACATTACTGGGTTATGTTTGACAGATGCTGGTTAATCTTCTCGCTTGGGAGCTGCTTCAAGAATTGATGAAAGACAAGAGGAAGCCCAGATTAGCGACAGAGGTATTACAGTGCGAATGATGGACAGATGAGGGGCTGGTCATCGTCGGTCTTCAATTCTTCTGCTAAGGGGAGATAGTTGTGGTTTGGGGGTAGAGTATAATGGTAGATCGTGAAAAGAAGAAATAGCGGTGTATGTATAATAGGAGCTGAAATCGGAAAGTCTATGTGGGTATTCATAGTGTTTATAAGGAGCGGATGGCGTTCATGCAGATATTTATCGATATGTTTGAGACGGAGAGATTCGTGATGAAACAGGATATGTGGAAAAGGCATTCTTTCGTACAATTCGTATGTTGGACTGGGCAATTTTATCCTGTATGCAATTCGAAGTGCATGGCGTTCCAAAATCTTCAGTTTGTTGTAGAAGGAAGGAGGTGCAGCGATCCAAGCCAGATTAGCATATGTCAGAACTGGACGCAAAAAGACCTTATATGTATTTAGCACAGTTGCAGAACTGAGACCCCAAGTAGTACCCGTGAGACGTTTTAATAAATTGAGACGGTTTGAAGCTTTGACAATGACGTCCTGTAAACGTGGTTTCCAAGTGAGATGTGCGTCTAAGGTGAGTCCGAGTTATTTGACAGATTTACTCTCAGGCGTTTGTTTCAAGGCCAGATTATAATGAAAAACGAAGGATACCCATTTCTCCAGTCTAAGATGAATCTTTATTGTTTGGATTGTTTAGTCCAATGAACATCATATATCACTGACATTATAATTAATTGAGAACGTAATGTATTTGCTTATTACATACAGCATTCAAGAAGAAAGAAAACACGGATCATACATGAGTTAGAAACTCCAACCAGAAGTAGACTCAAATCTTGCAAACGGTGCGAGTCGAAAAAGTAATAAAAAAAAAAAAAAAAAACTTTATGGTACCCATTGCCGATATTATCAAGACGTCTTTCATTTGTGTCTGTAGGGACATGAGCAGATGTTGTGAGGAATGACAAGGAAATTTATCCTCATATGTGAATGATGCGCTGTATAGAGAGAACAGGTTCAGCTAGTGTTTTATATAAAGAAATGGTATTAAGCGATATTTAGTTTTAAACAACTAACTGGTTTATATTAGCATTGCTATCCTAGACAACTTAAGCTGGAAATACAATTCGAGCAGTGGGCAAGTTATTGGAAAGACTTTAATTTGTAGCTTAGTTTTCTGTCGGAACAGGGAGGGAAAGGTATATGTGGTCTTTAGTTTCACTTTTGGCAACTTTTGTTATGTTTGGCTGAACCCATTCTGACTAGCCAATCAGCTTTCAGAACCATTTTCTGGGATCCTGTTATATTTAGATTTAACTCCCACTTGTTTTCACAGGGTGTGATGAAGCCAATATGTTTAGTTAGTTTGTGAAACTGTTACATAGCTAGTATTTTTAAAAATTTACGTTGCTTTGTTCAGCGTGTTGTAGTTCTAACTTAAGTAGCTTTCAAATATTTAGAAATATAGCTGTCTGATCACAGCTTGTACAGAATGTATTTTTCTAAGTTAATTAAAGAAGCATAAAGTTATTTCTATGTGTATCTAATAAATAAGTTATTTACAGTACTTTATCATTTCACACAACATATTAAAGTTTTTATACACACTTTTACACACAACAGCACGTAGAAAAAGAAATCTTACTAGTGACTTTTGAATAAATAGATCATTATTATGCATATTTTAATATATTACATGTAGGTAGTCCTTCACAACAAATTTAATTGCGATTCTACAAGATGATAAAGAATTTTTTTTTTAAAGTTGTCAGTTGATAGTTATGTCTTTGATTGCACAACGTATTAAACAAATCTGAAAAAAAAATATTTATATTTTGATGGGTGCATCTAAAACATATTTAAGAAACACGGAATAACTTTGATTTGGTACATTTTCACCAATGAACACTCATCCAATTCTTTCTTATTTGTTCATGTACGTATCAACCAAAATACCGAACTCATATTTTTTTTGGCGACATTCTAACGATGTATCGAAATGAATCTACGAATTTATGTTGATATAATTTGTTACTGTTGGGTTTATTGAGTTATGGGGTCAAATCTGGTATAGTTCAATCATAAACTATGTTATCATGGCAGGTAGTGTATATTCAGATTACCTTTTTATATAAACATAATCCTCATTCTGCTGTTAATTATCGGAACCGAAATTGTGCCAATATTTGCAGAGTTAATAGGTATTACATGCTTTGTAGCAGATGTGCGAATGTGTGAACAGTGCGGGTAGTTTTATGGGGTGAAATGGATACTATGGAGGCACACCATTCGTATTAAATTTGCATACCAATATGTAAATTTACTATATTGTATCTGTAGATATTGGCTTTATTTGCATATTCAAACATTTAAATCATATTGAACATTGCTAGGTCATTAATATTTTATTTATACATTGGAAATTAGTTGCTCAAATCCTTAGGCATTTTCATAAATTAATAAGATGATTAAAATGCTGCAATTATACATGTTCGTGAGCTACACAGGATTTTACAACAAATTTCGTACAGAAAATTACATGATATTTACATGATTACATAATCAAAATTACAGAAAATATGTAAGAAGTAACCACGGGGGACCCATCGGAGCCAGACCCTCAAATGACTAGCTTTTAAATTCTAGCTTCAGTCATTTAAAAATGACAAAGTTTACATATAATTAATAATTTACGATAAATTATTTACTGATGCTTACCGATCGAAAAATATTATGGTATCTTTTTCGTGTTACTAATGACCAAATGCACAGCTTGCTACCACATCTGCTACAAACAAAGCTTTCCGTTTTTCTTTTTCAGGCCTTAAACTCACTAGCTGTAACGACTTTTTGTTTTTGATTTTTCCATTTTTGTTGCCCCTCTCACAAACGACGGGCCTCTCCTAGATAAACCTGCTGGCTACACCAATGATCATATTGAGACTTAATCATCTGAACTGAAGAGAAGGTTTTCAAGTCTAATCAGCAAGAAAAATATATTGTATCACTTTCCGCCCGAGCCCACACAACCGTGCGGGTAGCTTTTCTGTGTTACACAAGCAATAATTTTTCATTTTTCACGCTCACCAGGGCTTCAAAACACGCACAATTGTGCGGGTCTACTTTCTCAGAACCTACAATGGACCCACAATTTTTTTTAAAAATAAAAATATTCTATACGTGTTTCATGTAGTATGGAAAAAAACGGTTTCATGAAAATAATTTAAGAATTTCCACTCCCGTGCGGAAAGGGGTATAGACCAGATATGCTCAAGAAAATATTATCAGAACTTCTGTTTTCAGGTCGAATATCAGTGCGGATATATGCCCGCATTTGGTCCTGGCGATTTGGTTATAGAGCCTGGAAAAACGTACAGCAGTGTTTACGTTAATATCGTGGAAAATACATTTTGCCTTCCTTAGAAAGAAAATTTACCGGACAGGAGGAGTATGCATTTATATATAACAACAGTGCTGTTCACACATCTCTGCAAACATGTTAGCGGATAAGAGAACAATGGAGCTAATTTGCATAGAGTGGCCCCCTCTATCCCCAGATTTGTAAAAAAAAAAAAAAAAAAATATGTGGGTTTATTGTGCAAGAATGAGAAAAGAGGCGTCTGGACAGAGACCAAACATTTCTTCTAAACCGTGTTATGGAAATGTGGTAACCAATGCTTCTTCCAGACGTTTTTTTTTGGGGGGGGCACTGCCCTCCTTACCCCCGAAACTCTAAGATAGCCCCAGGAGAAGACGGGAATAATACGTCTAATAATAAGTAAAATAGTACCGTGTGAAAATATGTCCCCTCCGAATACTAAGTGTGACCCTCCGAATACTAAGTGTTTCAGAAAAAAACGGAACATTTTTTTTTTTTTCTGAAACAAACACTTTCGTGACACACTAAAAGTGCTCTTATTGCTCGAGACTTGTATCTAGTATTTCCTCTAAATCTCAAGAAGTTATTGACTCTGGAGGAGACTTTAAGAAGTACTAGTGTGTTACGTTCGAATAAACATGTGTTTAAGTTCCATTTATTTATTATATTTTCTCATGAGTAAGACATTCGTTCTTCATCTCCTTTTGTTTGCTTACTCATTAGTTACGTTCAAAGGTAAGGGAGAGTAGTGTATATTTAAAAAAGTATGAATTTACTTTGATCGTCTTGAGAACACGTTTATTTATTTTTCTTGCTCGTTTATCTCTCCGCATATTACTTTTATTTCGGTTTATTCATTGCTTTATTTTACATCTTGGATAAAAAAGTATTCCTATCTTATTTAACGATGTTTCTTTTTCCTTTTTCTTTTCATTCTTTAGTTTCTGGTTTCATCTCAAATCGAATGAATAAAGCACATTTTGTTTATTGTCACTTCTGTAACTAAGTTCGAGTTCGAGAAAAAAATGTGGTACAATTTAACTTCTTCGTTCTTCGTGCAGTGTAGTAATAACATAATAATTAAGTTCTGCTTCTCGCGAGTCCAGTCGGTTAGTGGGAACTTAGATTCTACCGAGCATTAATCTGATAATTCCTTACACAATGATATACATTTTGACTGTTTTTTTTTTAAATCCTCCATAATAATAAGCCAATACTTTGTATTGGTTTAAAAAAAATAAAGAAACGACTAATTTGCTCAAAAAGACCTTTTGGTCGGGACAGGACATGAAATAAAGTGGACCAATACGTGTGTCAAAATATATGTAATATTTCAAATTCTTTACCTCCAATTGTTATATTTTTCAGTCTTAATTCGGAAGAAGGTGATAAGATGAAGTGCAAAAATTTATAAGAAACTACTTAATATTTACTATCATTGTAATTGCATATATTTTGTTCTGGAAAAATGTAATATGAACCAAGCATGTCTTTAGTAGATTGCATGTTTCTATTTTTTTTATTCGAAGTTGAAAGTTATAACTTAGGCAGTGGCGTATCGAAGAGTGAGGGGATTAATGGAGGTTGTAACTCTTCCCATCAAGCATTTTATATACTATTCACATTAAAAGTGCTTCAGTTTCCTTACATCTTGGAAAATCAAAAGTCTTTGTATGTGGAGAACGGTTAATTTATACTATGGGTTATAATTTCCAAGTATGTAGAAGATGTAAATGGGTATAGTATATATTTGTCCAAGAAGAACAAAGATCTAGGATTTAGATTTTTGAGCATCTATGGCCATTTAATCCGTTACGTTTGAGGGATGACGTCCCTCGGCCTGGGACGCTTCCTTGTGTTAACGAAGAAAACCCAGGAAAACCTCATTCAGGATGGCTTCCCTGAAAAAAAGCTTTTTATACATTTTTGACCGAGTGCTCTCACCCGGATTTGAACCCGGGACCACTCGCACCGAAGGCAAGAGCGTTAGTGACTACGATACGCGGGGCCACAGAAAGGCAAGGAAACGAGGGAAGTTGTATACTCTGTAATTGCACGTCCCCTCCTTCCCGTCCGTTCGTCATTTTCTTTTTAGAATAGTCGTTTAAGGTTTCAACGTTTATCACCATAGAACGAAAACTGTAACGGATAAGGAGGAGTGGTTTTCAGCAAACGATGCAACGTCTTAAGGCAACGTAGCATGGCTATCTCAAACACTCTACCCAAACCGTAAGTGGTTCAAATTTAATATTACTCCATGTTTCAATACGATGTCCACAGATAAAGTTCAGTAAGACATATCGAGATGCAGTCTTCTGCAATCGATTCATTATCCCCAAAATAAGATCAGTAAGACATATCGAGATATAGTCTTCTGCAATCGATTCATTACCCCCAAAATAAGATCAGTAAGACATATCGAGATATAGTCTTCTGCAATCGATTCATTACCCCCAAAATAAGATCAGTAAGACATATCGAGATATAGTCTTCTGCAATCGATTCATTACCCCCAAAATAAGATCAGTAAGACATATCGAGATATAGTCTTCTGCAATCGATTCATTACCCCCAAAATAAGATCAGTAAGACATATCGAGATATAGTCTTCTGCAATCGATTCATTACCCCCAAAATTAATTTCAATCTTTTTCGTTAATTTTCTCTTCAAACCGGAAGCATTTTAAAGTATCTTTTTCTAGTATCAATACTGATTTCCATAGAATAAAAACGGAAATTGATATTGAAATGCGTTTTTTTTAATTGATTCCACTTTCCAAGAATACGTTCCGCCTTCTTCTTAACTCTCTATTTTAACCGGGAGAGGCGTTGATTGGTACAGTTTGTCTCAAAACTGATTTTAGTAATCGTTAAATAGTATGTGTTTTGAGACACACCCTTTGCGACTTCGCGCCACACCAGTCTTTCGCGACACGTCTTTTGAGAATACTGTCCTAGAAAACACTTATCAGATTTTCAACGCACGACATAATAATAATAACAATGTTTTACAAATTACATATTTTCGCGCCCTAACCAGTAACGTGACAAAATATACAGAATACAGTTAAATGTTTAATGTAATTGAAGTTTCGAAAGTGTTAAACATGTATTGAGTGTTCATTAGACCCTTCGCTAAAATGAGCAATAATGTAGTATAACACAATTATCCCAATTGCGTCAGAAACATATTTGAATATTCATGAATAAGCTAGCTCGCATCTGTTGTTGACAGTGAGATATAAGCAAATTGAAAAGTAATCACTGGCTGAATAATGATAATCAAAATAAAAGATAAAAAAGAAAAGTTAGCTGGACATTGAAGTATGTAACCATGTTTGGTAAGCGACTAAAACACATTCTGAACTGAAATCTTAATCTACATTTTTAAAAACTATACAAGTAATTACTTTCTTAGTTTTACGGGATATCACTAACAAAGGGAAAACATACTTTGGTAAATGAGCTTAGGGGCCATTTTTCACGAGTCTTACGTCGGTGGTGCTTTTCCTTCCTTAAGCGAAGTCAGAAATGACGCTCCTGGTAATAGGATACATCCAGTATTACCAAAGGGGATTTCCCCTCATCCCTTTTGTAATTCGCACATTGTCCACAGATATAGACACAAAGCGCCAAGAGCAATTCTTACACAACGACCTTGGTAACCATAATATAGCTCGTGGTATCAATATGTTTACGGAATAGGTTATATTTTGTTGATAGTTAACATGAACCATTGTAAGGTTTTGCAACTGATTTGAATATTTCTACTGTTTTATGCATTATAAACATATGGCGAGATAATATTTTACTTATAGTTACAAATAACTATTTTATTGGTTAAAGTGGAAAAAAAGCGAAAAAAACAATGAGTCGAGGAGCAATCAATTTCGGGAGCCTTTGCACTTGAGGGCTAGATGATCCTCAATTTGCCATGCCGTCATTTGATAACTTAACGCGTCATATCATATATGCGGCGATTCTGAAACTTGAACACAATTTTTGTCCGCTATTTCTGGCTATTGTGTTCTTCAAGTTTGTAATATTAACACTTTAAATGTGCATTACTACCTCGCGAAAGATGGTCCCGAATTTCATTTACCAAAGTCTGCTTTCCCCTTGTAAGTATCTTCAGAGTTCACGTGTGATTCTAGAAAAAAATAAAGCGAATTAATGGATAAGATGCAGTTATAAATTGTTGCTAGCAGAGCAGGTGTGCGATAACATTAATTATTGTCGATATTGATTCGGGACATATGGCAGAGTCCTCAAAACAGCTCTTTTGGAATTGAGATAGAATGGGTGGAGCGAAAGTTGGTGCTGCATGCTAGTCAATGCACCAACCAGCATTGTCAGCCGGAGGATCGAAGACATCAGTAGAAAGAGCTCGTAAATTTGAGTATATTTCAGTAGATATCATTAACATTAATAAAACATCGAACATACAAGCCATAGACATGTAATTTAAAAACTATACACCCTTTTCGTCATTGAGGTTCTGTTTGTGAATACACCTTGTTCTGAAAATATTTAATCCTTTAGCGCACAGCTTTGCATATATGCAAAGTTTACTTTCAAATTGTATTGCAGCATGTAGTTTCCAGTTTGGGCATAGAAAAGCAGCTTGGCGTATGATTCAAAATGCCCTTTCACTCATGAAATTCTGAATTTCTCGCTAGATGTCATAGTAAGCCAACGTTGGACACTTTGTCTTACTTGCTGCACGCGGAGTTACGTCATATTGTCTTTGCTCGTTTAGGTGGACAGGGTTTGAACTGTTGACTTCTTCTGTGTTAGACAGATTCGTCGCATGCCCGCAAACACCATAAAATATTCCATAGACCCCACATTATTTGCATTACACACAAAAATACATTATTTGAAAGGTAAGAAGACACTAGGGTCTAGACCAAAAAACATTCTAACAGAACTCGCCATTAAGAGTAAACTTCGCCTTCCAATGAAACTACTTATACCACAGTATAAGATTGCTAATGAAATAATGATGTATGGATTAAAAAAAAAAGTTCGCTAGAGCCATTTAGAGTAAATGGGAATTTCAGTTTTCACCCTTCAGTAAACCATCGTTAATTTTCAGGATAGGAAGAAATTTCGAAAATCACGTCTAGGAAATGTTGTAAAAACCTCAAATTTAAAATAAGTTGCAGATTCGTTGAACGTTATGATCTCTAGACGAATGAACACATTTATATCGGGTCGCACGAGCGGACGAATAGACGGACAGGCAAAGAAAAAAATCACTTGCTCGATATGTAGAGTCATGAAACGTGTAAATCCTCTGAAATTTCGAATTTGATTTCATTTTCACGACCACCATACTTTCGTATCTCCTATTTTCGCTCGAAAGTAATGAAATAAAATGTTTAAATAAAATATTAAATTCATTAAACATGAAGATTTAAATATATTTATTATTGGTAACAGGTGTTGACAGTAGCTAAGAGGATGAGTAGTGACGGTTTGGAAATTTATGTTTTACACAGTATTGTATCTTAAAGAAATTTCCCTTCTTGACGTGATCAGTAACTTGTTTCTCATTTGCAGTGACAACGAGATCGAACTTTGTTTTGATTGCCTGTCAGCTTACGTAGAACAAATAACGTAAATGTCAATATTTTATAATTTTCATTGAATTCCATGTATGCTAAAAATTGCTGTTTGAATTTTACAAACTGCAAACGAGTTTAAAATGTGGTGAAGCACAACGCATCATATTGTTTCTAACTTAAAGCAGGACCGGCCGTAAGCAATTGGACGCCGCCTGCAATAACATTGTTTGCTGCCCTCTTTCTCCCGAAAGAACAAACCTTAAAAGCCACGTTTCTAAGTATGCTACCCCATCATGAACAACGAAAGGGAGGAGAAGACACTCGCACTCAGAAAGATCTAATCACTACAAACACAATTTCGTTCGGTTTGTTTTTTTCTTCAAATAGTAATCTAATATGTCACTGAAAAATAAAGCAGGCAGCACGGTGGCTGAGTGGCACAGGGCTTACCTCTGGTGCGCGGGGGTCCTTGGTTCGTTCCCGTCCAAGTAAGTTTGTGGTGGACAACATCGTGTCTGTGGATTCTCTCGGGGTACTCCCGTTTCCTTCTACCTTCTCATTCCACCATTTTTTCCATCATCATTCATTTGACTTAGCCCTCGTCCCCCTTAGCATAAAAGGGCATAATCGTGGGACGTTAAACTGAAAGATTTCATTTCACTTGAAAGAAGAGGTAAGAGAGAGACAACAAACACATCTGCAAAGGGAAGATTGTAATACTTTTTATACAATTTAATATCGAGCTTGAATCTCAATATATCAGCTTATAATTCCAGTGTAACTTGCTCTTTTATCTTTATTTCTGGAGTTTCCTTCTATATCTGTTAATTAAAAAAAAAGAAAACTTGTTTCCACCTTCAATGATAACGAACCTAGTTGTGACAAGGACAAGACTAATTTTGATATAAAAAATTGTGATAGCTAACTAAATGGAACAGGTGTTCGCTAGTGTTCGAAAATTGAGTTCTTAGGTTTGACAAGAATCAAGCAGTTCATTGTAGCATTTTGTGATCATTGGCTTTAACACTGTCAATGTGATCTTAAACTAATGCGACGTAAACATAATTTATGAATGTAGTATTCCAGTAGAAGGTAAGCTTAGTTAATTTAACTACCATAATTATGAAGTGTGTTTCCAACAAGAAATATTTGTTTTAAATAATATAGTTTTGACAGATTTTGTCACCCCTTGAAACTTGCCGTGTTACACATATGGCAGAGCTGGCTCTGAATTCAAGTATCTATATAAATTGTGTATTGAAATGTCTATTTATATACCATCTTTATGTTTAAAATAGCTGATAAGTATAAATAACACCAATAAATGAAATATTCAGAGAAAATAACGTAACATGTTCTATACATAAACTTTACATAATCAGTGTTATCATTCTGTTTTGTCAGGGCATGCACTCCAGCCATGTTGTAAGTTAAAGTAAGCTAACTTGTGTCTCAGTTTAAGTCGCCTTGAAATGGTGATATAAGTCTACGGAATAGTAACCAACAAGATGGCAATATGGAAACAGTTCTGCGTTGTATCTTTTTTTTTTTTAATATATATATTATTGTAGAGCTACAAGTGGATTTAAGTATTATTTTGTGGAAAACTTGTAAAAATAAATCCTTTCCTCGTATTTGTTTTAATTCCGTAGTGTTTGTTGTTGACCTCATCAAAGTCGCGTTGCATGCAAAAATATCATTACATTAAATAAGCATGACGAAGTAAAATAGCATGACATGCTTTCGTATGCTTTGTTGGCAAAATTCATTTCTGAAATTTGTACAGAAGCCTAGTTCAAAGGACTGCCAAGATCATTTTTATGGAGGTGCACAAGCTTTGTTCCGTCCATGCAATGAGAAAAGAAGCTCGTGACAAATTGCGTTTACCAAGCACGCGAGTTTATTTTCCATGCTTATGTATATCGTGATCGCTTGCATGGCATGGAGTTCATAGGTGTTCTGCTTTTACAACTTTCCTGCCTTGCCTCTGGTTATAACAATATATTTTGCATCATTGAAAACTCGGAAATCAGTTGAATTCCTCCGGCAATGAGGTTTGTATAACTTAATTTTCTCTTGAAAGCAGCTATTCGCTTTCTAGAAACATTACAGGTCACGGCTACAAATGTTTATTCTAGCCGCCTTCATCTACGGGATGGGTATTTCTCTTTCCCAGAACGGACTCTACTGCAGAACGGAAACGTAGAACTTAAATTTCTTGCTTGAAGAAAAGCATTTATCCATTAGTTTCCTTGAATCAAGAAACGGCTGTGCATTTTAATCAAATTCTTTTTAGAATTGAAACTAGTACATAGATATTTGAATTAAGGATTGAGCTACTGTGTATGTGGGTTCGTTTTTAGACTTTCCAAATATGCTATGCATAAGTTTGAGGTGTTTTACATTCTGACCTTCTGTCCGTCTGTTGACGGTTACCGGAGCCAAAGAACGTTAAAATATACCGATGAATTGTTCTTTGTTATGAATTCAGCCATCTCAAGAACAGGGTACTTCTTGGTCTTTATCTCTCTATTATTCCGGTTTTAATATCGGTAGATCGGCACGTTCTCATATTGAATTCCTATAGTTTGGATTTGTTTCTCGCAGCTGCACAATGTATGCGAGATGAAACTCATTATTTATTTTAGCCTTGTCATTGCTATACATTGCTGTAGTTGAAACCTGAACTTCATCTCAACCAACCCTGTGGAACGGTTCTTATCAACATCTTGAAAGTAAAAGACAGTGGGTTGAAAAAGTGTAAAAGCTCTCTCAGGTCAACCACCCTGAGTGAAGTATTCGTGGGCATTCTTCATGCATACCAAGCAAATGACGGGATAGTACCTAACATACATGGTCCCAGGCCGCTTCCTTCCTTCCCCAATCCTGTCTTCCTTCCCTTTACTCGGATAGTGTGATTTTCAAGGAACGTCATCCCTCATACAGGACGAGCTAACATGGCCATAGATGTTGAAAGTTCAGAAATCTAATTCCTAATTCTTGAAAATAAAAGCAGATTAGTTGAGGTGAGACGCGGACTTCAACTAAATGACAATCTCAGTAGTATGAGGATTGCCAACAGACGGGTTTTAGAAGGCAGATTGCAACCATAACAATTTTGGGGATGACAAATTTTCATTGAAAATAGCACAATTGACCTTGTGTTGACTTCATAATTGCAGTCAAAATTAACTCAAGTTTTCACCAAAACGTTTTTTTTTTTGTGGGGAAATATTGAATTTGGGAGGAATATGCGCAAGCACTTGGTAGAGATAGGCACTGCTGATCAGTACAGTCATGTGATTGTGAGAACTGTTACGATCGTCGGCATGAAGGAAAGGGTTAATCACACATCAACATTTTCATTCAAAGTTGATGTTGAATTCGATATTTCAATTAAAAAAAATCTCAAATTCACCGGAGTATATATATATATATATATATATATATATATATATATATATATATATATATATATATATATATATATATATATATATATATACAGGGTGGTGGGTAACTCCACCGACAAACATTGGGAGGTGATTCCTTATATGAAATGAAAGAAAAAAGTCTTATAAACATAGGTCGAAAAACGTCTCATTTCAGAGTTAAGAACCGCCGAAAATTCGAAAAATCATGTTTTGAAAGGCCCTGCCTTAGAAACTATAGGACCTATAACAAGTGGTTTAAGGAATTACACAGGAACTAGTATGAGAACTATCTAAATATCCATGTTTTACCATCTTCCGTTATCGGCGAAACGAATGCGTTATTAGTACTTAAAAGAATATCCCTATACCTTAATTTCCTTCTTACAGTTCTCTTCGCCGATAATCCATGTTTTACCATGTTTTACCATCTTCCGTTATCGGCGAAACGAATGCGTTATCAGTACTTAAAAGAATATCCCTATACCTTAATTTCCTTTTTACAGTTCTCTTCGCCGATAACGGAGGATGGTAAAACATGGATATTTAGATAGTTCGCATACTAGTTCCTTTGTAATTCCTTAAACCGCTTGGGATCGGTCCTATAGTTTCTAAGGCAGAGCGTTTCGAAACGTGAATTTTCGAATTTTCGGCGGTTCATAACTGAAAGGAGACGTTTTTCCTCCCATGTTTATTAGAACTTTTTTCTTTCATTTCATATAAGGAATCACCTCCCAAAGTTTGTCGATGGAGTTACCTACCACCCTATATATATATATATATTAGACGAAAAGGTAAAACATTATGACTAACTACCATGACTAACGTTTCTAAGTCATTTTCTCCTTAAAAGACGAGTGAAATCAAGTCCGAAATTCATAAACACATACCTGGCAAATAAACAAATACAAATTCGAAAAAAAAAGGCTTTCTATTAGCTCCCGACGAAATAATCTTGCATATCACAATATCATAAAATAAATCTTTGTTACATGGTAAAAGAAGCTGTCAAAAAAAAAAGTATTTTCGAATAGAGTCAAATCAAAGTTCAAAACGTTCTCAAACATCCCAATGTTTATTTTAAAAATAACAATACATAATTAGTTTTTTTTTATACACTTGTTACTTAAAAATGATATCAAGGACTTTTTATAATGTTGTAAAGTTTGTTTTGGTTCTCCTGAAGAAATGTACCTAGGTAGAAAAAAGCCCTGCAAAAATATAATAATTTACGATACTACACTTAGAGGACACACTGTACACTGTATTGTAGCTGATTACCTCCCTTTTTCAGACTGTATTGGCATTTTGATTTACATTGAAAATATTTTTTTTTAAAAAAAAAGCACTGCATATTTTTTTCTTTAGAATTTCCATTATGGCTCGTTCATCAATCATGTAGATGCTGTTAACATCTAGTCTGTGGTGCTTAAATCGAGTTCAAAGAATTTTCCGTAATTACTACCTGTGAAAATTGCTTGGATACGAACAGAGGAACATTACGGACATTGAAAAATTTCCTTCTTTTTTTCCCTTTTCTCTATCCATATTCTTTCTTTTTCTAACCCCTTTTCTTTTTCATTAACCTGAAAACGATGATAACTTTGAAGCGACGTGGTTTCCCATCCCATCGAGAAGTTAAAACAGAAAAAAAATGGCAACGCAGGGCCCTTATCGGGAAAACAACCGCTGAGCAAAACTTGGATACATGGAGATTATCTCGTATGAAGAATAGTTTCAAGTATTGATTATATATGATATGTTTTTTATAGGATTTCAATCTCTTTGCCCGCAATGGATGATTTTGGAACGCTGTTTCAGTTTGTAGCATTGATTTTCGAGGATAAGAAAATGTTCGTTCTTTTTTTGTCTTCGATTTAAATGTGGACGCATTAAAACAATGAATCCTTGAACAAGCTATCTGGAATTTAACATCTAGCAAATAACAATATTTATTGTACTCTTTATGTCTTATTTGTTGAGAACCAACTGGAATAAGATAGTACACAATCTCAGAATGTTACAAATGTGAAATCACTTGATTTGTTTAATATATTTTATTTTCTTGCCACCAAGGTTATAGGAGGCGGTACACACTCCTCAACGTGAGATTCAAACCCATTTATCGAGTGTGTATGCTTGACAAACACTCCGCATCGGAATCGAACTGAAGACTACGCATACAGAAAGCCCATGAATTAGCCACTTAGTTATGAATTGTCACGTAATCTAAACTGCTATACAGGGTGAGTCAATATGGACTCTCACATCTTAAAGGCTAATAAAACAGAAAGTATTGTGGGTAGAAATGCGTTTATTCAAAAATATAAAAGGATATTGAAAAAAAAATAATCACTTTGTTCTGAGAAATGAAACAATTGACAATACAATTTGGAGATGATTTCAGAAGGCTACAGTTTGTAATTGTTCAATTTTCTGAGATATACGAGCACTTTTAGGTCAGCTAGTTTTTTTTTTCAACACAGTCCAATGTTCGAAAATTCCGTATAATCTCCGTATTCGAACGAAATAATAGCCCAGAAGTTACCACATCTGATATCCTCCAGAAAGGCTGAATTGACAGAATGAATCGCTAACTTATGTGCTTCGATGCACACCAATTTTCTATAATTTATTCGAATGTGCCTTTCCAAAATCTTAATTTCAGTGTGTTTAAAGAACGCAATTATAAATAAAAGAAGAAAATACATAGGTTGGATAAAATAGTGGCAACCTTGCTATCACGCCAGAGGAATGTGTCTCAGCATTATAAGAGTTTCGTAGCTAATAACGAGATGTGAGGTGACGAAGTGTTTCGAGTGGTAACTACTGTGTGTTATTCAGTCAAAAACAACAGTACCGTAAAGTAGTGAAGGAGGTGGCATTACAACGTGTTTCGGAAAGACGAACAAATACTGTAGCATGGATCAAGATTGACGTGGCATCTGTGCGCAGTGCACAACAACATTTTCAGGGACTGCGCGACACCCATTTCATCAAAATGAAGGAACCACTTCGCGAAAACCACTACGACAGAATGGAAGCCATCATCTTTGTCATATGATGACCCCTGACGTGATGGCGGTATACTATGCCTCGAACACCTGTGGCAGAAGATGATAAGAACGGGAGCTGATTAAACTGAAGGAATGTAACAGTGTTCATCTGTGCACAAAGCCAGGTGCGAACTGTAACAACGTTGTCAGTTCATTTTTATCCAGCTCTTGTAACTAAAATAAATGCAACACAGCAATCGTCAGTTCTGTTCAGAACCACCCATCAACCAATGTTCTTGCGTAAATACGTTCCCAAACATTAGATGGTGTAAAAATATGTACTACTCGAGCATTTCTCTGAACTGACCTGAACTTTCTAATTTAATGCTTCACGGTTATGTCTTGTAGGCCATAAAGGAGACGCGTGATTAATGTAAGTTAATTATTACGAAATAAATTTTGGAATGAGGAACGTTGCATGAAACTACATAATCCCTAGAAACCCGCATTACAATATTTTCCACCATAAACTCGTATGATTTGGGATTGAACTATATACCCTTTGTACCAGACGGGAACTCTCTAACACCGAGCCAGAATGCCTTCCCCGCGTGTGCATTATTTCATCTTATAACATACTACGCTTTTACACCTTTTTAACAAGAAATATTGCGTTTTGAAATTATGATATTTCATCATCAATGATTCTAAAGTATTATTGCAATCAATGGATATTGTTTACACTTAGTTTCATATTGGAGTTGAATTTATCACAAACATTTATGTTGTTTTGTATATACATTCGATCTTGTGTGAAATGCAACTTTTTCATGTACTTGAATGTATCACAAATATTATTTGATATTTTTCGCTCAACGTACCTCTACCGGAAACAGAACAAAACAATTTGTATATATCATAATTATTTCCTTTCAAAATTCAATCCTCATTGTGTTAATGATAATATGAAATTATACGCATTCACCATAAGAAAAATAAGATTATAAGCTTCCGCAGAGACCATTCATACATTTCGAACATATTCATATATTTCAAATGCGTGACACCAGTATTGTTTACCAACGAGCAGTGACAAGATTAAAAGATGTTACTTTTCATATGTTTTTCAGGACCAAACGTGTTATCTCGTTTATATTACAGATAATTAAGGCATTTTTAAAAGTGCATAACGCGCTGTCAAATATTACTTTAATGCCATTGGTAAATTACCTGAATTGTCTCGTAACGAGGATGATGGGATTTATTATTGTTAACAATGGAAGAATACAGGTTATTACGAAGACGATTTCGACTAAACTGCGTAATTCTTGCTTGTTGCAGGATAATTCTAACATTTATAACGACGCTTTTGACACTCAGTTTCCTACATAGTAATAAAGCAAATAATTTATCGTATTCAACTGATACCTCAATAGCAATAATCAACAGATATATAGCTAAGAAAAAAAAAACAACAACATATTTTGAGTCTAAGCTAGTCACACAGCCAATTTAGCGTAATTTTCTATCAATGTTTACTACAATTTTGATTATCATTGTATTCAATACCTTTGAATATGTTATTGATATTCTGTTTTTTTTTTTTGTCTTTAATTTATGTCCTTTTCTCCAGTGTAAGATCATAAATAGGTCATCGATCCTAGATATCATGAAATAATTTTCTTATAAGGAATGAAGTAATGTGTAGCTTTTCTCTTATAAACCAAGTACGCGTGTTACAGTCCAACTTAATATGATTAGTAATTTTAAATTCAGAAATGTTACTAGCGTGAGCCTACTATCTATAGGCTATCTCGAACCTCTAGGGTGTCAAATGAAATGAAATCTGTGAGTTTTACGTCCCACGGTTATGCCGGTTAGGCTAAAGGAGACGGTGATGATGAGTAATGACTGAAATGGTGGAATGAAGAAAGTGGGAGGAAACGGGAGAACCCCGAGAAAACCCGCGCACACGGTGCTTGTCCACCACAAAGTTTATTTGGCGGGGGCTGGGATCCCAAGCACCAGAGGTGAACGCTCTACCACTGAGCCACCGCGGCCCGCTCTAGGGTGTCATCTATATGTATGTAGATAAATCTACTATAAGCTATATTGTCAGAGTTCTTGTAGATTGTGATAGGTCAAATGTTTCTTCTTCAACTTCAGTTGTAATTTCTTTATTTACTAAAGTCCCAGATAATTAACGTAGAATCATTAACAACAACAAGAAGTTACCTTATTTATGCATACAGTCAGTAATTGATGAATTTTGTCTTGTAAGTGACAAAAAAGATGGAAAATATTCCCAACATTGTTCACGTGATTTAACTTCATCGAAAAACCTACTGTTTCCTCTTGAGGTTTTTAAACCGATGGCTCTACGAAGTGTACACCCAGTCTTTGCTGAAAGTAATCTTGGTTTCGATAATAAGCTTAATGTTTCCAGATAGAGAAGGAAAATAGTTCTTGAATGCATTTTTAATTAAAATGGGGAAACATGAGAAATAATCCATATACAATAGTTTACAAATATCATATTACTTTTTATAATAAATCTACATATGGAAATGCTTACGTTCTAATCCTGCAGTGCCCATCTGCCCCAAGTGTTTGGGCTCAATTTTGCCAACTTTGCTTCACCCCCACAAAAATACATAGAAATCTACTTCACTAAGTAGCCTTTGCCCCCTTCATTCAAACAAAATTAGTCTGTGTCTGGCTACCTCCCGCCATAAGGGTACCCTTTCGATCAAAATTGTCTTTATTTTCTCAGTTTCACGTTCCACAATCATGGATTGAGGCTAAGAGAGACTGGGTTAATAGTTAAAAGAAAAAGGAGTGGGTGAAAACTAGAAAGCGTACGCACACGGTGTGTATCCACCGCAAATCCTAGTTGACGCGAGCTCGAATCGAACCAGGTACCCCGCTCACCAGAGGTGTACGCTCTATCACCCCAAAAGTGAAATAATTCTTTGTTGTGACAAGTAGCTATTATATTTCAAAATTGTGTTATGCATAAGTGGTGGAAGTACTATAGAATGGATATGTCTATCTGTCCGTTTGTCGACAAATATCAGAACAAAAGTTGTAAGGGATATCGAGGTATCGATATAGGAAGCACAACACATCAGTGATAGCAAAACCTTACATTGGATGCCATGTTTCAATTTTATTTAATATGAGATTCATGTGAACGAAATCGTGTTTCTAAGTTTTAGCTGTGTTCTGTCGTTTCCTCTCACGTTGTCACTCTTCCAATTTTTGCGACTGCAGTGCGAACTTCCTAATCGACTCTCGACTGTTTGTTATACATTATGACATGCCAGCATTAAGACTCTACTGACTTAGTCAATGATGTAGAGACTACAGGGTCTCTCAGGGTTACGACACAGTTCCGTTTCTATGACACTGACGTAAGTAGAATTTTGGTGTAACTAGAATCACACCATAGCTTAAATCGCTTATTTATCCTACCACAGTTCTAAAATTATAATCAAGAACATGAAACACAACAAAACCGCATGAAAAGTAAAATGACATAGATATACTGTAATGTAACCCGAGTACACCCTATATATTATCATAGTATAAGTGCATTGTTTGCGCAATGAAAACCCAGCCTCTAATGCAAATAATTTTAGGTGCCGTATATAAAAACAACTACATGTATTGGACATGATTTCGAACACTATAATCATATAGATCTCCCAGCTGAACTGGTAACTGGCGCTTCTGCCTTTGATGCGCAATGTTCTGAGTTCGATACCCGGTGGCAGATATTCGGTGGAGCTCATTACTGTGGTTTGGATTACACATTAAGCTGCAGATTAACGCATCATATAGCTTCAGTGATGAAATGGGGTCGTAAATTTTAAAAATCAATAAGAACTACTAGAATATGGTTGGTGACATAAAAAAGCAATACGGTTTAAATCAGCACCAGGCAGCACCCGCCGGGTCTAGAGCTCCTAAAATTCTTAACTACTTCTAAACAGTATACTTGAATTTTGTCTTCACCAGAAATGCACTCACGAGGAATTCACATGGTCCAGATCCCTAAAGTCTTTCAACTTTGGACCTCCCAAAAAGAGAGAAAAAAAAAGTGCTCACCTATCACTGAACAAATTCAATATTGCCCTTATGTTAAGCACTATGAATGTAGCCTATACTCTGCAGTCTTGGGAAAAGTCTTTATCGCATCCACCATTGTGACAAATATTTAGGTCTTCACCCAATTTGGTTCTGTATACTAATTTGAACACACTTAATTTGTGAAGTAAGAAATCAACACTGAGGGGCTGTACTTATTTTCGTAATTTAATCTGATTCGAAGGCTGTTCCATTTATTTTCATAATGTTTGAAAATGTAACCACCTTACCATATATCAATTATTTAAATAACTCATACATATGCTTGCATGTCATTATCTCTAATCAGATACAGCTGTGATGAAGTTGGTAACTGCATAGAACTGATCAAGTTTCAGTCAAATTTCATGTATCAGGAGACCCTTAGATTGAGTCAAATGACAGCCATGATGAGTAAGTCCATCAGCGCATAGTCCTAATTATATATAATGGGTAAATACAATACCTACTACCTTCCAATATATATATATATATATATATATATATATATATATATATATATATATGCATTTTGTGCTTATATATCCATGCCGATATGGATTTTATGAGTGTAGTCCCAAGGGAGAAGGAATGCCATCCCAAAATTCCTGATGCAAAAAGCAAAAACACGTAATTACCCTCCCTTGTCCGCCGTGGTACCCCCCACAACCATAAAATACATACCGGCGGAAAACGCCGTCCTTCAGAAATACATATATACCAAAATTATCTACCTAGCTTAATTAGGGTCTGAGTTTTAAATTGAGGTTTAAATTGAGTCACATTAACGAGCGACCATAATGTGACTATTTCACACCATTAGGCGGCTCAATGGCCGTAACTCTGTAACGATGCATTTCCCGACATATGGTCATATGAACTTTTTTTGTCTACCCATAAATAACCCACATCTGAAATTTTACCGTATCTTTTTTGTTACACCCTGTATATAGGTCAGAATCTGATATATTAAATGAAACTAATTGTGTATTTTGAAATAAAATAAATGGTGTGGTTAAAATCGGAAAAAAATGTATAACCATTAAAACGTTAGTAGTATATTTTTTTAGTTTTTAGTTAAATATGTTAATTCATAACTCTTATTGCCATGTAAAACTGTAAAACATTTTTTCCTTCATTTGTATATATAAAAAATGTAGAACATAGAGAGTGGTAATATTTTCAGGCAAAATATTTCCAGCTAATAATCGTTACTATTCTGCTCTAAATTCAAGAGAAACGAACAGTAGTGACATTTTGGACCCAGGACAACATAACGACTTTAAATAAATTTCCAGACTTCATTCTTCAGCTTTTATTGCTGTTAGAATTTGACTCGAATGAATTTAGCAAAACTTCCTCGTACTAATCTGAAAAAATATATATATAATGAGATTAAGAGATAAGCAAGAGTTTGGTTCATATAACTTACATCGTTATACATAGACTCCTCTATTGTATTGAATATAAACACTTCACAGTGCTAAATTCTCTCTATCAAAGTTTCCCAATTATTTTATATTTGTTGTTTTGAGGAAAGACTGTACTCTGCAATTGCCGAACGTATGCTAACCTGCTGAGACATTATTTGATTTCAAAAGAGGATCAGCAGGATTACAAAGATTATTTAGCTTAATACCAACATTCCAATTCAGACACGCCATACAAGGTAGTGTTCAACTGCGTTAAGCAATTTTTACTGTGTACAATATATATTGATATTATATTAAATACCTTTATCTAATTCCTTAATTCTATAGACATAATAATATGTATTCGTCAGACTTGAAAAAATGAGTCAAGTTATTCAATAAAAATAATAAATCAGCCCCCAATTCTTTATGGGCAAATATGTGCACTACGGCCATCTTGCGACAAAAGAATATAACGCCACGCATCTTTATTTCGACTTCTTTCTGTGTCATTATCTATCTATCTATCTATCTATTAAAATGCTACAATAGCAATTAAAACGGTTTTTATTTTTTCATTTATTTTACAGACTAGCCTAAAGGGCTAGCTGTCTTTCAGAGTGTTACGCCCTCTTTTACTAACGAGATTTGGCAGTTAACAATGAAATGAATATGTTGGATGGGCTAAGTGATTTTAATCTTTATTAGCAGCAACATTTACGTAAATAAATAATTGTGAACGTGGAGATTTATCGTGAAGGTGGGAACATTAATCCTTAACATTAGGTGCAGGTATAAACACAATGAAAAAAAAAGAATACAGTGTATTTTAAACAAATAAATTATAACAAAATGATAGCAATGGTTAGGTATAGCATTCATGATCTGTACAAGTATAGCAATGGGCGTGAGAGATGCATACACAGGACAACACGTTTGTGATATTCATTAGACAAATGAATTAGACAATAAATTAGACAAAGAATTTCTAAAGTACAATGTGAGACAAGATTCGTGGAGGCAATTACTATGTCAGGCTTGATGTTTGAGATTGGGCGTGTAGCTTGTGGAAGATCTAGAATTATCCCTGTAGCGTGGGTCGTTATGAAGTTAATGAAATTTTTCCGGTCACCATTGTTGCAGCTCTGCATATTGAAATTGGCCATAATGATGTATCTATTGAAAGTATTGGAAATATATTGAATGAACTGCTGAGGCAAAGTATGATCTGGTCTAATGAATACAGTTGCTAGGTTGATGATGATATTTTTTTTAAATAAACTGTGGCAAGAAGATGTTGCAGTATACTGATGCTGGCGATAAGGGATGTGAGGGGAAATTCCTATGGCTACTCCCCCATTGGCTCGAAGTGCAGGTACGGGATTTGCAGAATGTAACTTGGCGTATCGTGGCAAACGGCAAGTACGAGAGTTTGTTAGGAAGGTTTCATTGAGTAAGAAACATGTAACATGTTCCTCAAGAAGAATTTGTTTAAATAAAACTTTGTGTTTTGGTAGTGATCGGATGTTCAGAAAGAGAAAAGTTAGAGCCATGACGTCAAATGAGTGAACTAGCATGGGATTTATGAAAATGAACAGTATTGTCGGAATAGGTTGCAGTAAAATTAACATGGAAAGTGGTTCTTGGTGCAAGAATGATTTGTTGTAGGATATGAGGCCTAATGAAGGGATAGGTGTTTTGCAAAGCTAGCATTGGAAACGTCAATAGCTGGTCTAATGATACAGGAGCGTCAATCATATGTGGATTGGTTTGAGCTGGTGCCGGTGGTCGCAAAGGAACAACGAGTTCGGGATGATCCTGAATAGGGTCCGGCTTTGCCTTACACTTGTATCTGTAGGCCGGTTGCTATTCGTTACAAGTGGTGCAGTTTGGTGGCAATTGCAAGTTATTACAAGTCCGGGTGTCATGTAGATCCGCACAGTAGCCACATTTACTTGAACTTTTACAATCGGAAGTGTGATGGGAATTGTAGACCTGGCAACGTTCACAGCGGACTTGCATAGGAACTGGTGTTCGTGATGGTTCTACTCTGTGCTTGTAGTTATAAATATATGCACCTGATGCTAGTACTTATTAATGGTGTCTTGATGGTTTGTAAGCACACGGGCCATATAGGTAGGTTCTTTATCGTTTCGAATGCGTATCACTTTCGTAATGGTGTGGCCCTCTAGCTTGAGCTTCCCTTGGACCTCTTCATCTGTATAAGAGGGGTCAACACCCCGAATAACGACATATAGCAATGATAATCGTTTTGGTGGCGGAGGCTGCTTACGTGTAGAAGAGTTGAGCGATTGAATCTTCGCATTTGGACCAAAAATGTCAATAGGCACTTTCTTTTTTATTGTAGCGAGCAGAGTTGGGTCCGGAGTTTTTAAGATGATACCATTCCTCGTATTGACAATTTTTGATATAGCTGCCAGAGTGAGGTACTTGCGTAGTTGTATGGCGACAAACTTCGCATTGCTGAATTTTACGTCGAAATTCGTGAGCAACATTGAATGAACTGAAGGTGAAGTAGACTCGTCAGAATGATTCGAAATTGTAGCTATGTCCATTGGAACTTTGCTTACATCTAGATTTGAAGCGAGACTTTGCTTTTTCGTAGGAGGAGATTGTTGAAGGCGTTCGGCGTAACTGTCTGTCTGTTTTGATGCATGTGGCGATCTGCTGCTGAGAAGTGGCAGAGTCAACTGAGGCTTGAGAACCTCTCCGCTGCTGCTGAGATTTACTAATAGTGGAATAGGCGTGGCTTGGATCCATGCGGGTCCTGACTTTCGTGTTGTTCTCGGTTGGTCCAGCTAAAACTTGCGGTAATCCTGTATGCTTGCCTTTCATCGTTCAGTCTGATCCTAGCCGTGGGCTCGCCATCGAAAAATCCGCCCCTGAGCTGATGCCCAAATGAAAAGATGTGTTATGCCTGTAGATGTGTAGTGAATGATATGATGATGCAGGGTGTAATGATGATGATAGGTTTACCCTCCAGCACTGAAAAACGCTGTCAATCCCAGTGAGAGCGTATGCGTGCTGGTCTCGATGGTGCGTGTGCTACACAATATCCTCGAAGGCACTTTAACACTTTCTAGCTAGGCTAGATTTTATACAAAATACAGCTTATAACGTTTGGTACGTGTAGCTGATGAGATAGTTTAAATAAAAACAATTTTAAAGGGTAGTGGTTGGAGCTAACATTGTATTTCTGTATTCGGAAGTAATAGAGCGCCTTATGATCAGTGGAACAATCTTTATTTTGAAGTAATTGGAATTAGCATTAGTTGTATATAATCTGTTACTAGAGGGCTTCGCCCTCTCTCTTGGCCTAGGGTTTGAGATAATCAATTATTCTATATTAATATTATGGGTGGCCAAGAAGCTGTGAAAGAAATATTTATTTTAGTCATTAACAAAATCAAAATACAAACATTATATCAACATAAAAGATTATGTTATATATCAATATAATAAACAAAACGAAATATGAAAACAAAATGTTATTAAACAAAACAATATTAAACGAAGTGTTAAACTAGTAAACAAAGGTGCGAGTGCAGAAAAATAACGTAAGTGCAAAAAAGTGATAATAGAAGTAGAGCAGAAAGAAATATTGTGTAATGCATAGAATATACTGTTGAAAGAAATTATAGTTCAAATTTATGACAAATGAATAGTGATGAGTGAGGTGCTCTGGACGTCACAACACAGTAGATGGATGTTAGAACAGACAAATGCATATTAATCTTCTGTCCTGGGGCGGCTCAGGACTGATAAAAGACATATGGATAGCCCTTATTAGTGGTGTGGAGAAACAGGGCTATGATGTGAAAAGATGAAGAATGTGCTGCTGGATAAGTTGGTGACGAAAGAATGTTGTGCGATGATGATCTGCTGGGATATTGCGGATATATATTTTAAGCAGGACGTTGAGTGGTGTGTAACAGTATTTATATGTGGATTCTTGCTGAAGTCTGTAAATATTGTATCAAGAAATATATCCCTACGATAAACCTTTTATAAACCTGCTATAAACCTGCTATAAACCTTTCACGCAAGTTGGCAATGTGGTGAACGAACGGAGGAAAGTCAACTTTATCATATAGGTCAGTATTGTGATAAGGAAGTTTGATCCGATAGGCTAAACTAATGGCGTGTTGCTCTAGAATCTCAAGTCTGTTTTAGAATTTTTGTGGGGCTGAACACCAAGCTACGTGACCAAAAGCAAGGACACTCCCCATTAATGTTTTGTAGGTGTTAGGTAGTAATTTAATATTCAGTCCCCAGTTCTGACCAACAAGGCGAGGAAGAAGTTCTAAACTCTTTTTAGCCTTCGTAACAATTTTTTATAACTGGGCTGTCCATAGCAACTTATCATCGAAGATGATACTTAAGTATGTAACAGTTTTAGAGGGGTGAAGGTGACCGCCTACTCCTATCTGCAACAAATTCGGATTACGCCTAACTTTACTACGACACTTTGTTGGTAGAATAACTAGTGTCTGATTTTTGTCTTCGTTTACTGATAGTCGCCATTTACGACACCATTGCAGAAAAGTTGTAATCGTAGTCTGCAAATGTATGTTAAAATATTATATTGTTTTGCCTAATGTTAGAAAGGCTGTATCGTCAGCATATTGGAACAGATAAGTATTCGGCGCTGGAGATGGCAAATCTGAAGAATACAAGATGTACCAAAGAGGCAATAAGCTAGAACCTTGCAGTACCTCCGTGTGTGGAAATAGTGGATGGGATAAAGAGTTATTGACACTGACATAGGCAATACGGTTAGGTATGAACGAATAAATAACTCTGAGATATGAGAGAGGAAGATTCAATTTAAGCAGGTTATAAAATAATCCATAGTACCAAATCCGATCAAATGCCTTTTCAAGATCCATCAGTATGAGACAAGACGGAAGGGATTTATTGTAGTGGTTGTTTATGATGGTGGTTAGGCGAAGTAACTGATCATTTACACTGCAATAGTCTGATGAAGTGGTAAAAGTTGATGATCAGTGATATAGGGGTGTAAACGTAAGACCAGTATTTTTTCAAAAAATTTCCCAAGTGTGGACGTTAGTTGGACTGGACGATATGATTGTACAGAATGTGCTGGTTTGTTCGGTTTCAAAAACGTACAGACTTGGGATACCTTCCAATCGGAAGGATAGTAACCTTTCTCATATAGATAGCATATGCTTTCTCATTGTCTGTATGTAAAGGTTGATCATTCTCTATAAGAGAATAAGATGCATTTGCTTTTCGCCCAGTTAGAAGGTGATTTTTTTCAATATTTCGTTGGATGTGACTCTGTGTTCAGTTGATTACAGGTTTTGCTCCAGCTAATCCGCTTGTGAGCAACAATACAATTATCCACCGTCCTTTGCCACCTACGGGCTTGCGTTAGGTACTCTGGGTTTCGTGATTTTCGTATTCTCGAAAGTAATAGGGAGGTTTGCGTACGAGAGCCAAATATCGACGACGTAATATTGGCTGATATGTTTTACCTGGATACTGAGGTATATGTTTGTCAGAGCTATTTCTTATAGCCTCTACAATGCTATGTACGGTACTTTCAAGCTTAGGTTCAGTAGTAGGTGGTGCTTAAGGAGCAAGAGCGACATCTATATAAGAACGATACTGATCCCCTTTCGCTTTGTAGTACATCTTGATAGTTCTTAAAATTGGTTCAGATTGTTGTATTTTATGGTTAACAATAACTTCTATTGGAAGGTGGTCGCTGCTAATACAATCCAGAATCTGTATGATGCATTTATCGACAATTGAAACAGTACTAATAACAACATCAAGTGTCGTCTGACTGCTTGGTCGCGTATGTTTTGGTAGCTGATAAACATGTCCATGCAATTTAAGTGATATATGATCGTGAAACTGTTCTTTATCTTGTACAGAGCGACTATGAATATTAATGTCGGTTAATATTATGAGATGTCGAAATGGGTGAAACAAGTAAGTAAAAAATGTAAGAGGAATGACGTGACAGGGACAGACGTAGCTTGTAGCCACTGTTAGTGCAAGATTTGGAAGGTAAACTGTTGTCACTAGGTGCTCTGGTAACTGATAATGCAGTGCAATAGAGTTGTTTCTATGAGTGATTTTATTACGTATTCCGATTGCAGTGCCGTCTTGAGCTCTTGCATTATGGTCTGGGTAATCACAGCGAAGAAAGTTATATCGAGGAAAACGAATATATGTAGTTGGTTTGATCGCTGTTTCACTCAGAAGAAATATGTCTATATTCCCCTCAAGTAGTAATTGCTCAACTAGTATGTGATGTGACGGTAGGGAGCGAATGTTTATGAAAAGAAGTGCAAGAGCCATAATCGCATAAGACATAATGAACTTAGACTGCAGTGTCTTTCCTTAGATAGGGCCCAGAATATGTAACATACAGATTAACTTGAAAGATACCCGATGCTGCTGCAATAACGTGATCCAGAATAAGTTGGCGTTGAAAATGAAATATATTTGAAGGATAAGCGTAATGTAACGGAGAAAGTTTTCAACAATTAATTGAGTTGTAATGGATTGTGACACTGGTACTGTTGAGTCTGTAGTCTGTAGTGGGACAGTCATCTCAGGATGTTCTGTATTTACTGCTGGTTTAGCTTTACATTTATAGCTATAGGTCAGATGTGTGTCACTAGAACAAGTAGAACAGTGCGGGGCCTTTACCGTATTTGGACAATCTTTGGTTTCGTGAGTGCCAGTACAATATCCGCATTTCGCAACATTTGGACGTTTGGCAGTTATATGTTGATTATCAACTTGGCACCGCTCACACCTCCAATTTACGGTATCTCTTGCCGATTGTTATTTATTTATTTATTTATTTATTTATTTATTTCGGAAAAACAACAGGCAAATGCCTAATTACAGTTTTCCCTTATTGTAAAGTGTATTTAATACACTTTAAAATACATATATAATAACATACTAATATGACCTCAATTCTATTATAATACACTCTAAGATACACATATAATACAATAATAATATGAAAGTAAAATATACGTTAAAATACAAATAGCACGATATACAGGATACAACAAATTTATGTAGAATGAAAATTTTGTTTGTAACTAAAAATATCTATATCTGGGTGTTCTTGTGACATCTTATTATACAATATACACATTTTTCTGATAGGCGATACATCTAATGCATTAGTCCTTTGCGCTGAAAGATGGAATATGTCATTATGGGGTCTCGTTGCTCTACGTGGGACGCGAATTTTGATTTCTGATAACAAATATTCTGAATCTATTGCACCATGAATTATTTTATGTAAAAAAGATAATATGAAATGACTTCTTCTGCTTTCAAGATATTGTAATAAATATTTGTTTCGAAGACCTTCGTAGTTCTCAAATTTTGGATATATACCTGTTTCTTTATATGTCAAAAAGCGCACAAATTTATTTTGAATGTTTTCGATTTTATTTATATATTTCTTACTATTAGAACCCCATATTATCGCTGCATATTCCACCTTAGACCGTACATAGGCAGTGTATAATGTTTTGAGAGCATTAGTATTAGAAAAATCACCTCCTAATCTCATCACAAAGCCAAGATTTCTAAAGGCCTCACCAATTACTCTGTTGACATGAATATCGAATGATAGGTTTGACTGCAGAGTGACTCCAAGATCAGTAACATAATCCACTCTCTCAATTGGTGTTTGATTAATAGTATACACATTGCGTACATAGTTTATTTTCCTGGTGTATGATACTACTTTACATTTTCTAATATTTAGTAGCAACTTGTTTGATTCACACCATTGGGAAATAGCATTAATGTCATTTTGCAAAGAAATTGCGTCTAATTCCGTGGAGATACTGCGATAGATTTTTAGATCGTCAGCAAACAAAAGTTTGTGGGAAGATGTTATTACAGGTGGTAAATCGTTAACAAATAGTATAAATAACAGAGGTCCTAAGTTCGATCCCTGAGGCACACCAGAGTCTACGACATATTCCTTAGTTGAAATATTCTTGTATCGAACGCGATGTTTCCGTTGGTAAAGATAGGATGCTATAAGTTGTTGAAGATTTTGTGAAAAATTGAATGTCACAAGTTTGCTTAGAAGTATATCGTGATTAATTACGTCGAACGCCTTGGAGAAATCTGTATAAATTACATCTACTTGTTCCTTTTTATCAACTTGATTAGCTATAAAATGTGTAAGTTCTGAGAGATTAGTTACAGTTGACCTCTTTGGCATGAAACCATGTTGAAAGGGAGATATTACTGACCGTACATGTGAATAATTTTTTTCGTATATAATAATTTGAAATATCTTAGATGGGGCAGATAGTAGGGTTACCGGTCGATAATTTTTTATTTGGTCTGTAGGACAGCCTGTTTTGGGAATGGGACAGACGTCACCAATCTTCCATTTCGTAGGAAATGTAGAAGCTGTTGACTTGTTAAAAATAACTTGTAGGGGATGTTTCAGTATTTCTGAGCAGCCTTTAATGATATATGGTGGTATTTTGTCTGGTCCACAAGATGACCGTGGTTTAAGTTTTTTAATAGCATTCTCCACATCTTCGATATCTATAAAGTTAATGTTTAATTTGTCCAGGATTTCCGAATTATTGTGTTGCTCCATAGGAATAAGATTGTAGCTCGATTTATTGTGTGTAACTTGAAAATTTGTCATAAACGCGTTTGCAATATCAGCATCGTCACTCAAAGTTTGACCATCATAATGAAAGATATTACTTCCCGAATTACTCTTTTTATTCTTAACATACGCCCAGAAAGTCTTAGGATTATTTATAATATTGGCCTCACAGTTGTTTAAATATATATTGTATGCATTAGAAATTTCTTTTTTAGAAAGAGTTCTCAATTCTTTAAATTTATTATAGTGATAAAGTGCGTCCCGAGAACCCTGCTTCCATTTCTTATGGTGATATGATTTGCTCTTAATCTAATTATGTCACTTGAAAACCAAGTAGGATAATTGAATTTAGCTCTTTTTCTCGGGATGCATCGGTCAAAAATAGAATAGAGTATATTATAGAAAAAATCCACAGAGTCATCTACAGTCAAACTATCTGTGATAGGTTCCCAATTTGTTAGTGATATTTCGCGATACAGTTTATCAAAGTCAGCTTTAAAAAAATATAGTCTCTTACTTCGCTTTTGTTTGTACACTTAGCATTTCTAAAATTAATACATTTATATTCAGCTAGGAGGGCTGGGTGATGAGCATCCTCCGGTAAAAGGGGAGGGTGTTCGTGTATGACCTCTACGCTGGTAAGATTCGATAGTATTAGGTCAAGGTTATCAAGATGTCTTTCACTTTTGTCTGTAAATGGACATGTACAGATGTGAGGAATAGCAAGGAGATTCATGCTCATATGTGAATGATGCGCTGTGTAGAGAGTGCAGGTTCAGCTAGTCTATATATCAGCGTTTCCCAACCTGTGTGCCGTGAATGGCCCGCTGGTGTGCCGCGAGGAAATCGAAACAAAAGTATTAATTCTATAGCAATCAAATTGTAAGTCGTAGGGGAAAATGCATATTTGTATTGCACGTTACTATGAACCTCTAATATGAATCTACAATTTTAAGTTTCATGCCGTGTTACTTTCCTGTACATTTCTGATGTTGAAAAAAGTATTTGTTATTGTTATGACCATTATTGCTTGTTTATTGTTGAAGACAATTTCGTAACTTGAAAATTTAAAATATAATTCGATCCTTTCGACAAATTACCTACATTTGTGTTTTAAAAGTAAGAGAGATTTGTTTGTTTGTTCGTTATTTAGTGATCTTCCTTTGTACTAAAAGGTTGAATACAGTTTTCGAAAAAGAATGCATATTTTTAAAAACCCGAGTCCAATATTTCATTGCAATTGCTTTCTGTTTTTAAATCAGGATGAAAAATAAGCATAGTGATTTACTACGGGGAAAAAAACAGTGATCGAGCTTTCTTCTCTGTGCGAAGATCAGTAATCAAAGAAAAAAATACCAGTGTGTTTTATATTTACAAATAATAATATCTATAAGTGTGCAGCTAGAATCCAAGTTACATCCGTAGTGTGCCGCAAGCTGAAAAAGGTTGGGAATCGCTGCTATATATTATAATGCTATTTTAATATGTTTGTCCGCAATCCTTTCGACAATGAGATCTCGAAAACCGCAAGAGCTAGAAACGAGTCATTTTCACTGGTCGATTTCAAATTGTGTGCAGATTGTCCAATTCTCATTCAAATTTTCAAAAACCATGCCGTGATTGTTTTATTCAACATTTTAGGGGCTCTTTCGAGTCCATAAGATTAACATTGCTGCAGGCCGAAACTACAATGTTAGACAACCAGTACAGAAGTTACGTGTGGCGGTTTGACGGATAATGCAGGAGTAGACAGCGCAGGTTCAGATTGTCTATATATTAAAGTGCTAGATTTATATGTTTATGTCCAATCATTTCGACAATAAGATCTCGAAAACCAGAAGTGCTAGAAACGTGTCGTTTTCACTTGTCGATTCCAAATTTTGTACAGATTGCCTAGTTCTAATCGATTATTAAGAAAGAAAAAAAAAACGTGTCCGTTATTTCTTTATTACATTTTTATGGGTTAAAACGTTAAAGAAGTAAAACAACATATCCTGTAAGTTATGCATTCCAACAACACACACTTGCATACGGTAGTAGTATATCTATCAGACGTTAATTTCGTGCCCATATTATGAAAAACGAAGGATAACTATTTCTCCACTCAAACAGTAAGTTGAATCTTTATTGTTTGGAGTGTTTTGCCTAATGAACACCATACGTATATCACTGACACTATAATTAATTTTATGTGTAATGTATTTGCTTATTACATACTGCATGCAAGAAGAAACAAAACACTGACATACATTAATTAGGAACTCCAACCGGAAATAGGCTCAAATCTTGCAAACGGTGCGAGGTATTGAAAAAAAAAATCGAAAAATCTCCCCCTTTATGGTATCGCTTGCCGATTTTTGTTAAGGCGCCTTTCACTTGTGTCTGTAAAGGGATATGTACGAATGTTGTGAGGAATGGCAAAGAGATTCATGCTCATATGTGAATGATGCGTTGTGTAGAGAGCGCAGGTTCAGCTAGTATACATAAAAAGGAAAGTGGCTATGCATATGATTTCATAACTCTTGAACCACCCGACCGATCTCGATCAAATTTTCAGCATAGATGAGATTCGGGCCTTGGATTTTTTTTTTTTTTGTCATTTCACATTGACGGTGCATGATCGAAAATGACCGATATTAGTGCCGAATCCATAGTTTTTGCGGTCGCTGAGATGAACAGTGACACTTCCGATGTAGTTCAAATAAAATTTCGTCCCCGCAACTTGGGAAGTGGAAGGGAAAGGGGAGGTATATAAAAATGATCGAAAATGACCGATATCAGAAAGTACTTCAGTAATAGTAAAAAGTGAACTAACTGAACAAATTACCATTTTGTTTTCTTGTTTTAACCCAGCAAAGCAGGTAGTTAACGTTACTGCTGTATATATTATAATACAGTATTCCCTCTTCTTTAAAACTTTCTTTTAGAGACAAAGAAATAAAAAGCTAATAAAATTTCACTTTTTTTCTTAAGCCTGGTACTATTTTTTTTTTCTTCGCGCTACGGTCACTGCAATTATTTGGCGTAATATGACCTGAAATCGAAATTGTAGAAGCATTATTATATTACAAAAACTGAATATATATATATATATTGAAACTCACCATGAAAAGTTGTTCCCGTAGAACTTATTTTTTTTCATGTTTCTGCCTTTGTATTTTATTATTATTTTTTTTATTTTGTGGTTTATCGTTGTAAGTTGATTGTTTCGCGTTTCATTTTCCCTCAATCTCTCTCTTCGGCCAGAATTTCCTGTCATTAGGGTCACGATGTATCCGTTAGTTGTGCCGTGAGAGAAGTGCTCTCTGTTCGTGGATTGTCCCTTTGCGGCCTGACGCACAAGTTTAATTTAGCACACTGGGAGCTAAACTTGACGCTTCTGCAATAGAATGTCGTGTACTGGGCAAACCTTTTTTTTGTCTACTGCTCCATTCTTCTTAGCTTTTCAATGTGGCACATCTTGCCGTACTCGGCTAGTCAATGTATTTATTTATGGGATAAGTAAAATAAAAGCTTTCTTTTGAGATGAGTATGCAAAATTTATGTTCCGTATCATCCTACATTTTACTTTCATCGTTTACAGCAGTGCAATATATTCTGAACACATGCACATTCTGACAAGTCTTGTAAATACAATAAAACCTATATGACAACGAAACTGAACGTGGATATATGTTGAAATCAATGAGATTAAACCTTCCCGGAGCTTTAGACTTCCAAACCATGCTATGCACAAGTATCCGAATTTTTGTAGAACGGCTACGGTCGTCTGTCTATCTGTCTGTCTGTTGGAAGGTATCACATGAAAAAGGTAAGAGATATCAAGATTTTTTTGTTATAATGATTCAGCGTTTCCGAAAAAGGTTCCATTTCATCAGTTAATTATCTGCTCAAACAAGGAGTGATAAAAATAAACCATTTCCGGTTTCGACGTTGATTGCAATACAACAAAAATGGTAGGAGATACGAACAAGTGTATCTTTCTTTCTTTCGTTTTCTTTATTTTTAAATCAATTCTAGGGAAAGAAAGAAAGAAAGATAGAAAGAAAAAAACACGGAGGATGTCATCTTCACCAACACTTCTCTATGAAAGCCGAAAGTGGCGGAAATTTACTATTAGTTTTCATATTGATTTCAATACACTGAAAAAATAAAAACATGTATGTGATATACGGGAAAAGGTATGTTACATGCATAAATCATGTAATTTGCCGACTTAACAGACGTCCGTATGTCACATCCTGGAGAAAACATTTACGAAAAAACATATGTATCATGCGTACTTTCCATATAAGTGTAATAATGCCATCTACAGTAACATTACATACTATGTACAGTCACGGACATAAGTACCTGGACCCCAAGTAATGAAATTATAACAGTGAGGGATCCAGGTACTTATGTGGGGGGCTGTACCACCTAGTTATGACCGTATGAACGGATTATTAATGATGACACATATTGACCATCATTACACATCATAATTGCAAGAAATATGTAACGTACGTCCTGTACGTATGTTTGCTACAATCATCCATCACATGGCATTACTATTGCGCATATGCTCCATAGGTGCCATTAGGAATGTATACTGTACTTATGCATTATATGGATTTTTCGTACGCCACGTACAACTCCTCTGCATGCAGCAAACAGAATATTCGTATTTACATAGTAAATAATATGATGTGATCTCTGGTGTTAAAACAATATATTGTTACACCATCATCACCAACAACAGGTGTTTGCAGGGCCGGATTTAGGGGGTGCACCGGAGCACATGCACCTCCCTTCACTGTAAATATACACTATCTAGAATGAGAACCTAGCAGTGAAAAAGCAACATTCTCTGAAACTTTCTGCTGTCATGTGTCCGTTTGAGGCTTAAAATAAAGCTCAGTTTTGCAAAAGCAATAGTTTAAGCCGATTTTGTGAAGGTTGAAGGAAAAGGATTGACTGAACAAAGTAATATTCCTCATTCACACCACAGATGCATAAAGACATTAAAAAACTTAAAAATTTAAATCAAATGTAGTGATTGCTATTGGTGCACCCCCTTCAAGAAATCCTGGATCCGGCCCTGGGTGTTTGACAGGTTTGATGTTCAAGCACTGAGTTTGTTTTCAAGTCATTGTTATGTATCATATAATTTACACTTTATCATGGAAGAGGTGGAAGTATTTGCTGGGTTTCACTGCCACCAGTGTCGCAAACGCTAGAGCACCAGTGTCGCTTTCTCGTGTAGCTTTGAATGAGATGGTTTCACTGTATGTGTGACAGTCACTGTTAGCCATAGTTTTCTTGGGCTGTTATATTTGATGTGTGCTCTTCTTTAATAGTAAACTAACTAACTCACTCACTCTATCGCCTATGGAACCCGGGGGTTCAATGCCGCGTTCACAAAAGCTCTCCACTGACTTCTATCCTTAGCCAATTGGATCCAGTTTCTACCAGCAGGACAAGTTATCAGTCCTTGTACGAGGTTTTTGTGAATGTTTCTGAACAAGTGCCTTTTTTTTTTTTTTACATGATGAGGTCGTTAGTCTTACCCAAACCCCCAAGGTGGAGGACCACTCCTAGTCATCTGTCCGCGACTGGTTATTCAGTATATTCGCAGCTAACCTCTATATCTAGAGGCCTTCTCCACGATCCGCAACCTGAGGACGCTCCATGTCATGGTGACAGGAACCCACTTTACACGGCTTTAATAGTGAAACAAAATATAAATTAAAGATATTAATATTCAGATTCACTTTTAACCCGTTCTTTTGCACTTGGTTCTTTTATATTGTTGTTGTTCCTGTCTGGTTTCCTCACACTTTACATTAGTTACCTGGTTGGAAGTTATGTTTTATATGCAGAATGGCGAAAAATCATTCACTTGGTTGGTGTACTGATGTATGTTGTTAGAGTTTTACCTGTACTTTATTTGAGATATTTGACTTAGGACTTTTATGTAAGATGAGATATGGGGTGGACCTAGCGGTGGGGCCGGATGGTGCGCATGCTATTGAGAATAAGGTCTATGGTTGCTTGCACTCTTCTCCAAAATGTAGGTTTCTGCTTTTGTAGATTGTCGTAAATACATGGAAGATTAACGTCTTCGTTAGACTGATTCTCGCGTCACTCGGGTGATTAGAAATTAGCCGGGTGGCTCAATTCTGGATCACTTGTAGTACATGTGAAGTACATTTTGGATCATGGCTACAGGCGGAATAGCCATATAATATCATGCGACGGGATGTTGCAGTATATAAATTATATACATGTAGTTTGGTTTCAGTTGTTAGGATAGGGCTTTTTTTTTTTTTTTTTTTTTTTTTTTTTGAGAACTATTTGCCTTGAATCTGGAATGCTGTGTCCAGTTTGGTTTGTCTTTTGGTTTAAAAGATGTCGGTAGTTCTAGTGGATTTTTTATAGTTCTCCATTTGAAGGCCCATTGACTGACTCGTTGCAGGAAATTGTAAAGAAGTGTCACATGCATATGTCGCAACTAGGCAGCAAGCCTGGGAAATAAAAGTTGTAGAGAGCGCAAAATAATAATCTTGGAGGAACGTCTGCGGGAATGACTTTTGTAGAGGACATGTCAGAGCAGAAATGTACAGCAAACGTGCGATCTTGTATGAAAGAGGTTATCAACCCACGGATGGGATTGGGTAGCCTTATGGTGGTCAGCGTATATATAAAGCCGTCTTCCCAGACTCGGTCAAATGCCTGTTTCACATCAAGAAAGCAACCCAGGGCATGACTCTTATAACTGAATATGATTTAGGGTGTTTTACAACGCTGAAAGTATGTACGGTCGAGTTGTATCCATGGCTTAAGCAGAACTGATCTGTAGGAATATGGAAATTCGTTTTGGTCCATCTTCGGAGGTTGTCAAGAAGTGTTCAATCACCAATAGTGTGTTGTTATTTTGCTTTTCTATTTAAGATATTTGACTCAGGGTCTCTATGTAAGGTTATTTTGTTATAGGGGAAATTAAAAGCTACGTATCGTTAGCAATAATATGGAATTTAATGCTGTATATTATCAGGAACATATCTTGATGATTACTTACAACAACAAAATCTCCATACTCTATGGAGTGGGATCAACCGGATAGAGTTGCGTCAATACAAAGAGCCAGATTTACATTCATATCATCACTGGCATTCTACAAGTGGATGGACAATAGGACTGGCAAATGTTCCCTTTCGACATCCCAATGTTAGTAAAATGGACTACTGTATCATCGAACCTCTGAAACACTGCCTGACTTCTCGTAAGGTGGTCATAGTTTCCGGCCTCTGGAAAGCGTTCCAGTGGGAATAGAATAAAATAACTTTTGTGTAACTGCGAAGAAACTTTCTCCACTGAAAGTTCTCTGCCAGGCAATTGTCTACATGGAAGCTGATCAGCCTCTTTGTGTAAAGTTGTGTTCAAAATCCCTAGTCATCCACTCCTCTTTCAAAAACAACACATTCTTACCTACAACTGGAATTAAACAAAATATATGCTAATTTTCTTTGGTCGCGTGAGATCTATATTTAGAGACAAAGTGTTAGCATTATATAATTTGCAGAATGTAGGTTTCTAAAGCAAAGTGAATGACAAAAAAAAAAAAAAAAAAAAGTACCTTCGTAAATCTCGAACTTCACTTTGAAGTTCCTTCCTTGCATTTAACACCTTGTTCTGGACCAATTGCATCCCAAATACACATTCGCATTTGTGCGTATTATCTTGTGTGTTCGGTGAGATTTGAAGGGCATTGCGCATCACGAGCAACTGGGGACGAGCAGAACGATATATTCAGACCAGTACTGTCGACAATTAGCTTGTATGAACCTAGTAATTAAAAAGACATTACCAGGACTGATCATGGAAAGGGTGTCACATACGACACCGACAATGCTAGATCATACTTATCTTCAACAACCGGCATGAGCGCCCAAAGAAATGTTTTTCTAGGGAAGGCCCATATCCTTGGTTTCTATATTACGTTTGGTATTTTTTTTCATTTGTATTAAGAACATTTTAAGACATTCAAGTTGTTTTCGTGAACGAGAGGGAGGTCCGGACCTCACCCTGCCCCCACCTTCGGGCACCCATGACAACCTGTCAAGAACTGAGAGAACTTGGCTGATAGCTTTCGATGTATCGCCTGTAAAGTAAGATTATCATTTATTTCGGCCTCTTCATAATTCTGTGAATCGTGATACAGTTACTTTCAAAAGAGGAACGTGAAAACTATTTGTCGCCATTTTTTACCACCAACCACGTAAACCACAGAAACCCTACAACGACAATATTATGGTGTTATCAGGTTAAAAAAAAAAAAAAAAAAAAAAGCAGAAGGCCATCGAACAGAATGAAACACATTGGATTTCATAGTCTTACCTTCAAATCACGATAAGTGTCTTCTTAATTTTAACCTCCAAAAGCTGTTTTGGACAATCTGGTGTACATGATTGATATAATTAATTTGACTTTTTAGCGTCCCTTCCAACAACGAGGCTATATAAGACGTGGATATACGGTTTAATGTGGGATCCGAATCGCTTGAGCTCCCGCCGGGAATCGAACCAGTCTCCCACACCAAAGATTAATACCTACGTAGGTATGCTAACCGTTTTGACACAAGGAAATTCCTTGTGTATAGAAAATATGAGTGAAAAACTCTTTCATTCTAGTAGATGGATAATTATTTACGCAATTGTTTTTTCAATCCTAAAAAAGTGTACATGCCTAATTTCTTTAATACATATAGCCTACAAGGTGTAATCAAAATGTCCGGTGAATGTAGTTGCACAGTTGCATCTATCGATGTTGCATCCATTTCAACTAATAAACCCGATAGTCTAAACTTTTGGTACAGTCCATGTCGAGTTTTTTACGAGTTGTGACATGTTAGTTGGCTTCCAGAGGCAGAAGAGTGAGGACGTGTTAAGAGGGTTTGTCGCTCTCCAACATTAAGTTTTGTTCTGAGCTGCATAAAAAAGTGTCAAAGAACCTTACGGAATATCAAAATCAATGCATGGCGATAAAGCAATGACATTAAAGATTCTTTACAAGTGATATGAGAGATTCGAAAGGTGCATGGGGTCGGTTGAAAAGGAGCAAAGATCGAGACATCTTCCAACGTAAAAAAAAACAAATAAATAAATAAATAAATAGAAATAAAATAAAATAAATAAAACGTGCGAAAAGTGGCACAAATGATTTGTTCAAACAGGCAAATTATTATTCAAGAGCTTTCCAAAGAACTAAACATCTTGTGTGAGTTTATGAAAAGCATTTAACCGCCGATTAAATGGGCAAATGACTTCCTTCTTCACCACGAAAACGCGCAATGCCACACTTTGCATTTGATCCACGAGTTTTGGGCTGCAAAAGTATTCCTGTCCATCCATATTTGCTGTGTTCTCCAGATACAGCACCAAGCGAATTCTGTCTCCCCTCCCCCCCAAAAAAATAAATAAAACTGTGCTTAAAGGAAAACGTTTTGGCACCATTCCTGACATTCAGAGAGCAGCTGAATGCCCTTCCAGAAGAAGCTTTCCAGAAATGCTTCCAGTCATGTATTCAACGTTATGATAAGTGCATTGCTAGCCAAGGACAGTACTTTGAAGGAGATTAAATTCAATTCCATGTAAGCTTATTACTTTATTTCTAATAAAACTATTCGCCTTATTTTTTGATCACACCTCGTATATTTCAAAATTTGACCAGGATGTGACATACAAAGTTCACGACCTCTCGTAAATAAAAGTAGAACATTTCTGAAGACCGCAAATTGTAAGCTAAGATACAATTCAATGACTGTAGTGCCGAGGAAAAGAAATCTTTATAATGCCCAGAAGCGCTTAGTGCCTTATTGTATTCATAAATAATGTTTGCGCATGTTAATGTGTGAATAGATATGCAGGACCCATGCTCTTACTGAAATAACCGAATCAGTTAGGGGAAAAAATGTAATCAGTTTATCTCGTGAGACCCTTCTAGACATAAAATTGAGATACGTAATGTACATTGAGTCCCATGCTAAAGCTTTTTTTTCTTTCTTCATTTGAACGTGAAAGAAGTGCTTTCTCACCATCAATTAAGATTCCAGCATCTTCTGTAAAATTGTATTTGCATAGATCAAAATAGAACTAAACAAAACTAAATTATTCATACCAAATATTACCCAAGTACTGTTCTGTCACTTCATATTGTTGATGCTTCTCTCTATAATAACAAGTCATCCATAATCTCTGAAGCCTCTCCCTACCACTAGCCCACAAAAATAATCTTGAGCTAATAAGCAAATGAGATCAGTACACATATATTATTCCAAGAGCCATCTTGCTTCTCATCTTAAAGTCTCTTGAGGTTTATGTGGTTTCTAACTGAAATAATTACATTTAGCAGGTAACTCTGGACTGCTGAGAACGGACACGTTCATACAAAGTTTGTAAGAGATGAAGTAGTGCGTTTGTTTCCATAAAATGTGTTAATGCACGAGCAGGTCAGCTTTAAGTTTATATGTTGTGTGTATAAAGAAAAAAAAAATATATTACTGGTTAAAGAGCAACGGACGGCATTTTTTGTAAATAATTAATGTTTGGTTTGTGGAATCCCTGTGGACGCCCCTCTCTTCTTCAATAAAATTTAATCTTAATTTTCCTCGATAAAGTTCCACAACTTCTATATTTAATTTCACTTAATTATTAGTTGGAAAGAGCACAGTTATCTAATTGAGGATGAAGTTGTGGCGTAGAATCAGTTGCATAGTTCTGCTTTATTGAGGAAACTTAACAACAACAACAACAAAGTGTTCTACCCAAGTATTTAAACAAACGGACGGGCTAAAGTTACAGTGGTGTAAGTCAGTTTCTTTTTAAGCAAGGCTTAGAAACCAGATACAAGTAAGTCAATCTTGTAACATAAAGTACAAGTCAGAACTTCATGCAACTGCCAACAGATGACGTGAAAATTGTAGCGACAAATGAATAGCTGTTTTTTTTATTTTATTTTGTTTTATTTCTTTTTTCGAATTTATATTACAGTACATTTTGAATTAATTTCTAGAAAACTAAGAGGTTCGGACTATTGCACTAAATTTTCTGGCTCCAATTTATCAAATAAATCAGTTTATGCTGTAGTCACAACTTAAATATTAATTAGTGAAGTAAAAACAAAATTATAAAAGCGTTTTGGGGAAACTTCGTCCGGAGAAGACTCAACCCCAAAAGTAAGTACCCCTTGTGGGTATTTTCATAAGAAATAATTTACGAAACATTATAGGTTACTCATGAAATATTTATCTATGACATATGAGTAAAATCGTCTAAGTCGTTTTTGAAAAGAAAAAGAAAGAAAGAAAATCCGCAAACGAACTCGCCCTCAGAAGTGAACAATTACTTGTTGATTGTTTCATGAGAAATGATTTATCCTGGATTGATAAGTTATTAATGACAAATGTATTTTAGAAATAAACCTCATGAGCTCCTGCCGGGAATCGAACCTAGGATTCCCGCGTCAAAAGCGCATTCAATATCCGTATAGGCACGAGGGATCTTCATTTACAATATAGCTAAGACTTTTTTTTTATAATTTCCATATGCACGGAAAGTACATGCAAAGCAAATAATTTTGTAGAAATAAACAATAAAAAAAATGTTTCACAAAGTTTACATATGGAACACGCGCTAACATCGTAATTTCTATTTTCATTCAGACAAAACCAAACTAAGATGTTACAACCTCGATAAACGTTCTAAATGGAGGATCTTGTATAAATATACACCGTCTAGTGAACAAAACAGTACACAGTAAAATTTATCGTCTGCCTTCTACTCCGAATCAACGGAGTCAAGTTTATCACATAAGTCCCTAATATCAACATCACTACCACTCGTTTCCTGATTTTCTTCTATGTCACTCATTTCTCATTTATCGTCATCCAATATCTGTTCCGTTCCGACAGCTGGTGATTATCTCCTTATTGGCGCTAATCGTGGGTGTTTCAGTGACGAAATTTAGGACATTTTCCTTTAAAAATTTAAACCATGTAGTTCCCTTGCCTTCTTCGATGACAAATGATTTCTTATTTTATTGAGGATCTCACTGAATGTAGAGAAGGTTCTTTTTGTAGAAGTAGATGCAATCGGAGCATTAAAACATTCAATGGTTGCATGAGCTAATCAAGTGAAGCCGTGAAACCCTTGGCATCAATGTAATGACTTCATTCGTTGTTGTTGTTTGTTAAAGATTACCATTCCATTCCGGGGGGCGCGGTGGCTCAGTGGTAGAGCGTTCACCCCTGGTGCTTGGGGTCCCGGGTTCGATCCCAGCTCCCGCCAAGTGAACTTTGTGGTGGACAAACACCGTGCTCGTGGGTTTTCTCGGGGCTCTCCCGTTTCCTCCCACTTTCTTCATTCCACCATTTCACTCATCTCTCATCATCACCGTCTCCTTTAGCCTAACCGGCATAACCGTGGGACGTAAAACTCAAAGATTTCATTTCATTTTTACCATTCCATTCCAGCGTTGAGGTTATGAGACACTGGCCGACAGTTTAAGTTCTAATTCTAACTGACGGAGTTCACTCAAATGTCAATGCTTTCCTAACGGGAATCAAAACGGCGACACCGCACACCATAGGAGTTCGCGCTAGACACTAAACAAACGAGGAGGATGAGTGAGCTCATTTGTTGTATGCCATCTCATGAAAAAAAAATAATATTGTCCATATTCCTTCATTGTTCCTATAATCAGTTAAATGTGCTCTTAGTTAAACAGTTCAATCTTATTTTTTCTTCAACTTCCCAAATGAAATTTACTCCATCCAGCAATCGTTTAAGAGTCAGTTTCCAGTTCAGTAAATTGGGTTTGAAGAGATGGGCGGACAGAGAAATTGAACCGACGCCGAACTCACTTCTTTGTCCAATTTGTTTCTCCATTATCTATTGCTCTTCTTTTCCGTATAGTCATCGTTCTGTCTGATTTTTTTTTTTTTTTAAAAAAGCTCTTCAATTTTGAGTAAACAGTGTATATTTTAGGCTCATTTATCCTGAAGCAATTATTCAAATCCACTACAGGTTTCAAAATGGCTACTATTTCTCAATACGTCCCCACAAATCGTCATCAAAAAGTATCTTCTTGAGTTCTAAAGGTGTCACTATTACTTATTTACATTATATAATTGAATTACAGCTTTATCTAAAAAAAATACATTAAAAAACTTGGAAGCAATGAAAATGTCCTTAAATCCTGTTTCCTTGTATTCTTTAACAGAATTGAAATCATATTCTCCCGTGCAAATGATTGCTATGACTTCTTTGTTTGTTTGTTGTAATATCATCAACTATATTTCTCAGAAGTTTCTTTCTCAATGTACACTCATGTCTAAAATTATTGTCGCATGTCTATAAATATGTTGTTGTTGGAATATAATTTGATAACGAATTCGCCCTGTATTTCTTATAATGTTAGTATGTGTATAATCGGCAAAGGCATGTATGTGGCAAATTTCATGTCAAAAGAGCAGTAAATAAGAACAATAAAGCGAAAATAAAATTTTCTTGCCCATTTAGCAACATTTTGTTTCACTCATTCTAATTTTCGTATTTATAATTCTTTTCCTATGAAATTTACCACAAATATACTTTTCCCGATTATACGTACACATAGTATCAGTATTAAAAGTACCCTGCAAAATGATTATCAAATTGTATTCTTACAATAAGACAGTTATAGATATGCGACAATCAGGCCCGTAGCCAGCTCAAAAATTTAGGGGGGGGCCCGGTAGAAGTTAGGGGGGGCCGACCCAATCATATTATACTTTATCACCATATTATAGTTCATTTGCAAGCCTACCGTGAAACTTTTAGGGGGCCAGCCAAATTTTAGGGGGGGCCAGGCCCCCCCTAGCCTCCCCGTGGATACGGGCCTGGCGACAATCATTCTGGACGTGAGTGTGCATCCTACAATGTCAAAACGGAGCAAATTAAGATTTTTTTTAACTTTAACGTCCTAGCATTATGCCTGTTAGGCGAAGGGAGACGGACGATTACGGTAAATAAATGGTAATGGATGAATTGGTGAAATGAAAATGTAGGGAAACGAAAAGCCCACGGACACGATGTTATCCACCACAGGCTTGTTTGTCCGGGGACCGAACCAGGGCGTAAACACTCTACCACTGAACCACGATACGATCCCCCGCCAGCAAATGAAGAAGATGAGAAGGATAATCTAAGGGTACTATATGCCTTCTAAGATGCTTCTGCTTACTAACTTGAAAGTTGTTCCCATTACTAACTTGAAACTTCAACAATGATTGCGATGGGAATCAGTATTTAATTCAAAAGTACTAGTGAATTCAAATCCACTTCGGTTTCGATAGTGTTATGGATGATGGTTATATCGCTCCAAGAAAGCAGAAAAGTGGTAAGCACCAAAATGCTAATTTCTCAGGAGGTGAATAAAAGCGAATGAAACACTAATTAATTTTGATTCTTTCTTTCTTTTAAAATTCAGTTTTCACTGCTGCAGACCTTTCTTATTGTCTTCTGCCACTTGCCTCCTGTCTGCACAACATTAAACATGAAATAGGTAGTCATTATATGCACTTAGTTGTAAATGAAGGGAAGTGGCGCTTAGCACCTTTCTGCTTTCTGGGTTCGATATGTACTCTTCAAACGCTGAATCATTTTTCTTAAAGTTTGTCTCTACCTGTTATGGCTTTTATTCTATGTCGATCAACTTTGAAACCTATTTGGGGGGGTCATTGAAATATTTGGGGGGGTTAAAAATCTATATAAATATGCTTGAGAGTGTGTGAAAATTAATCGAAAAGATTTTTTTCATGGAAGAACACCTACGGATAGACAATTGAGGGGGGTGCGTCATGGACATAAGGGGGGTGGGCACCACTGGCATATATATATATATATATACAAAGTAATACTAGAACTTTTAAAATATTGTAAAATTGTGTTACGATCATATATGTTATTCTTACAGATATGCTAGATTATTTTAATAGCCTATGTATACATGTAGCCGATAAGACACTTTTCCTTTTAAAATGTGAGTTTTTAGAGATTGAATTAATTACAAATGTGTTTTAGGAGTGTGGTATTTGTATATCAGCATCTAATCCTCTTAGAGCAGAAAGGTCATCTCAAGTGGTTAACGATTTTGCTCTGAACAGTTAATACCAACATTAAACTAGAGAATAACGTTGAACTTTTAATTAAGAATATTGAAAACGTGTCAAATATAATAATATGTAGTTCGGATAATCGGCTTTGTTACTACATAGTATATTGTAGAAATCAATGTCCAATGTGCATTAAAAAAAAATGCTCCATGGATGGTACTTTTTTTTTGTTTTAGACAATAAGTAAAACTTCAAAATGCAACAGGTTTATGTAATAAAGCATTATTCTGCGTTAATTTCTCGTGAATTTTTCAGTAGACTGTGCTTATGTGTATTTAGCGAATAAACGAAAACGTTTGTAAAATACGTATGTATATGTGAACATTGTCTCGAATATTGCAGTTCATTATTAATATTTAACTGTTGTAGTTTGTGTTTCTTTCTTTCTCTTTCTTTTGTTTTAAATTATATAGTTCAGGGGAAATTCATTTGATTATAACCTCGTTTGTGAAATATATTTTTTAGTTCACAAACATTCTCAATTTGATGTGGATAATTTCAGAAAATGTGCTAATGATATTATTTTCAAAAATTGTACACTTAAGAAATTAAAAAAAAAAAAAAACTCAGTTTTACGTCCCATGGTAATGTCGGATGGCAATAGTGAGAAACGAACGAAATGGTAGAACGAAGAAAGTGGCAAGAAACGGGAAAACTCCAAGAAAACTCACGCACAAGGTGTTTATCCACCACAAAGCCTACTTGCCGCGAACTGGGATCAAACCAGAATCCCCACGCACTAGAGGCGAGCACTTTATCACTGAGCAACCGCGGCGCCCATTTAACGAATTGTTTCGTTTGTTTTATAATAGTCTATTTTGATGCAATCCACTCGATCGTGTGCATATTGCCTAATGAAAGACCCATAGTATACAAAAAGTTCATAATTTTGAAGTTATTGTTTCATCAACGTACTGCTAGTGTTACCTCTTAATATCACTTCAATGCAAATTTGTAAAAAGTGCTATCAGAAACAATATAAGTGTTATTTAAAACATGCACACATTACGAGAAATTTATTATGTATCTAACATGTTGTAATACTTAACGTAAACAAAAGTAAGCTTAATGTAAACAAATGACACGAAATAAAATCAATAGGTTTACTTCTCACGTTTATGTCTGTAAGCTGAAACTGACAAATGGTTAACGAAATGGTGGAATGAAAATGAGGGACGAAACGGGAGAAACTTGATAAAATCTATGAGCATGATGCTGTAAACAAAGTCGCATGTCCTAAAAAAAAGGGGGGGGATCCTCGTACTAGAAGTGAGCTTTCTAAAAGCTTAGTGTAGCGCAAATTGTATCTTTCCCGTCGGACATTAACTTGAAAATAGAGCTAGGTTAGGGTGTTCCTTATTTCGATAGCACAATAACTATTTCTCGCGGGGGGTGGATTTTTCGTCCACTATTAATGTTGTCAAGAACGTGTTTGAAACATCAATGAAAAGTAATCAAACACATATTTTAATTGCATATCCAAATGATACATTACAATTTGAATAAAACATGCAAAAAGAAAAAAAAAGAAACATGCATGCTCTGATAGCACTTTCTGTTATCTCTAGAAGGAACGTACACAACTTTCAAACAGTAAGCATGTTAACTTTTTCGCTCTACTACAATCCTTCTCTTCTTTATATTATACGTGTTAGCCAAGTCACATAAACAGTAAAAAAAAGTATTATATTGTAAAAATACATAAACTACTTTTAATCAGAGTATATAACTCAATTTGAATAACTTTTGTATTTAAAATTTCTGAATATGTCCAGTATACAGGGTGGGCCATTTTAATTAATCCACGGAAATATCTAAAAAATGATAAAACATAGAAGAAATGTTTGAAGTAAACGTTATATATTGCTAAGGGGGAAAACCATTTCCGCCAAAAGTACCCCTCCCCACACCCCGGAAATGGGGGTAACGGGGGGTAACTTTGAAATGTCAAATGGGAACATGGGTCGAGTAATACCTCGTTCGAAAGGTCTTGGAAAACTAAGTAACGCTGTACCAAAATTTGTTTCATATGGAGCACCAGTTTCAAAATGGCCGCCATGATATAGTTCGGAAACTCCAGTAGCCGTAGTATGAAAACCATGGGAGGTAAATGAATGGAACAAAATTGAAATACGTAAATATCATAGGGCATATCGAATAGTGTGGTCCCTGTGATCCCAGTGGCCTCCCTGAAGGGGTCTTGGGGGCTAACTTCAAGATTTCAAATAGTAACATGAGTCGAGTGGTACCTCGTTCGATAAATCTTGCAAAATCAAACATCTTGCAGGAGGAAACGATTGAGGTGAAATGGCAGTGTTCTCAAAAGGCTGCCGAAACATAGTATCAGTGTCAGAGAAAAGGTTTAGTATCCGTAGTATGAAAGCGATTGGAGATAAATCAATAGAAGAAAAACTGGAGTAGGTAACTGACGTAAGGCACATCGAGAGGTGTTGTCGGGGTGACTGCACTGAAAGGTATCCGGGGCCAACTTGAAAATTTCAAATAGCAACTTGAAGTGAGTAACATCATGTTACATAGACAAATGAATATCAAACAGCTTCTGTAAGAATATTTTCGACATGAGACACCGTTTTCAAAATGATCGCCAAGACATGGTGAATGTGTCTAAGAAAACGTCTAGTGCCCATAGTATGAATACGGGTAGAGATAAATAAAAATAACGAAAATTAAATAGGAAAACCACAGAGGCGTTCCAAGGCTCGAGAATGATACAACAGAGATAAAAATGTTAGAGTAAAATTGCCATAATGTATAGAGAGATATCCAAGTCCTGCAAAATAATCTTTTCCTGTGCTCTGTATGTGAGCGGGGTGGAAAGTAACAGTGAAAGTTCAAATGAGAACTCTACTTTAATTCGCAAATTAAGGCTACCTTACAAATAGGTATGGTATGGTTGAAACATTTGTTTGTAAGGATGACGGTGTAGTGACAATAAAAAGATGAAATTTTATTTGAATGGTAACGCATATCAGTATGGCTAAGTATGATTTGATGCGAAAACAGACGGAATGTTATACGAAAGAAGTTGTCGAATAATGTTGTTGCTGGAACTTACAAACGTGTGAATTTGCTAATCTCCGTAGCCACAGAAACTTTTATGCAATGCGTGCTGGTTATTCGGAAAGCATTTCGGGGATATACGTACACACTGTTTCGTCCCTCAAGTTCACAATATGACATGAGTGCTAATAGTTAATCAAAATGTAACTGTGGCCAAGGGCGCCCATGTTGTGGTTTCCAAGGGAGGCAAGAAAAAGCGACATTTCAAATATAGTTTCAAATTTTGCTGTAGCTATTCTAAAAATTCTATTGAGTTTTCGATATTCTGAAGCACAATTTCCTCTAGGGGGCGAGAGCCCCCCTTGCCCCCCTTATGGGCGCCCTTGACTCTGGCAATCCGCATTAACTGAGTGCACTAATTCTCTATCCCTGAAGTCTGCCTTCCAAACAGCATTGGGTAGGTCAAGCGTACGCCCGAACCGTTGGCCGGTCGGACATTGAAATTTTGAAGTTAGCTCACAAGATCGCTTCAGGAAAGACGCTGGGATCGCAGGGGTCACATCATTCGATATGCCCTATGATATTTACGTATTTCAATTTTGTTCCATTCATCTACCTCCCATGGTTTTCATACTACGGCTACTGGAGTTTCCGAACTATATCATGGCGGCCATTTTGAAACTGGTGCTCCATATGAAACAAATTTTGGTACAGCGTTACTTAGTTTTCCAAGACCTTTCGAACGAGGTATTACTCGACCCATGTTCCCATTTGACATTTCAAAGTTACCCCCTGTTACCCCCATTTCCGGGGTGTGGGTAGGGGTACTTTTGGCGGAAATGGTTTTCCCCCTTAGCAATATATAACGTGTACTTCAAACATTTCCTCTATGTTTTATCATTTTTTAGATATTTCCGTGGATTAATTAAAATGGCCCACCCTGTATAATTGAATATTTATCCAGATCAGTGTGTATTTTATGAACTAGAAAATTTCCCGTGTGCTATTTCGGGCAGCAGTTTGCATTTCTCATTCTGCAAGTTTCATATATAATATCTCTGAAATCGTAATCTTGCACGAGTGCATGAACCATTGACCTGAAAATTCGCCTGGACCATAGGACGCACGTGGTCCCCTAAAATGTCAACGTAATTACTGGCAATAGTACGTCCTGTGACAATTACACGGACGTATTACACTATTACACAAAATACCATTAAATTGCAGCCCACAGTATCAAAAACTATTGCAATATTTCCCGGTAGCGAGAAGACAATATTGCAAAACTATTTTTGGCAGTATGGCAAGAGGTGATATCTTCCATACATAGAGTTGTTGATTTTGTAAGCAACCCAGTGGAAAATGTCGGTAGCGAACTTCTCTGAAAATTTTCAATATATCCGACGGTACTTTCCAGGAACTCGGTACATTCAGATCTCCAAATGGCTACCCTTACCATCGGTGAAAACCATCCATGTTTGGCCGTTGGTTATACGCAATCCAAGTGGGATTCTTAAAGGTGATATCTCCTGACTCATGTACGTTTTCTAGATGCAAGTTAGGAAAATATGAAGTTAGAAAACATTACTTACAAGTAACACTTCACATCGTTGCTGCCGGTCTGACGCTAAACTATACATTTTCGGAAAGCACTAGTCCTAAATAGGATAACTACACAGTGCGACGGTCAGACGTTGCCGCGTTCAGGACTTATGGAGCGTCAAACATTAACATGGGGTTTATGAGAGTAACCATAGCAGTCGTATTATTTCATGCTAATTCGTCTTGCATTTGTACTCTGTGCTAACATTTGTGTTGTTTTTGTGTTTTTTAGGTATGCGTTGTAAGATGGATCCGAAAGTGGTCGTTTGGGCTCTGGTGGCCGAGATCGGGACAAATGAGCGCAATCCAAATTTGGAAGAGCAAAGGATGGTGGCACACATCAAGTCTCTTTTGACCAGCGGGATGGAAGTCGTTGAAGAGATTCGTACGCTCGGCTTCGGTGACAGTGATGGTGACCAGGGGGACGGAGACATGGATTTTGGAGACGAGGAAGACCAAGAGCAGGAGGATGCAGAGATGCCTTCGTCATCGCAGCAGTCTCATACGTCTTCCGCATCTGGCTCATCAGCGTCAGAATACCTGCCCTCTCCTGTGAAGAAGCCGAAGTTCCAGGATCAGCCTCCAGAAGACTCCAAAATGACACCAGAGCAGTGGCGCGAGTACAAGGCAAAAGCCTATGCCTACTGGACGGTAAATCCAAAAACAGGTAGGCCTTGGAACACAAAGACCGGTCGTGCTACCCACTCGACTCTGCAGAATCAGTTCAGGTATATTCGGAACATTGGCGTGCTACGTCACTTTGGGGCAACACAAGGCAAAGATGACAAGAAGACGCTGATGGCAGAGATCAATGAGGCAGTTCGGGGCATGTTCGCGGAGAAACAGCACACTGCTATCATTCACGATCGAACGTTGCGAATTTGGGCTAGGCAAACAGCTAATGAACTGGACCCTAACAAGAGTCTCAAGTTCAAGGCATCACCGTCGTGGGTGTACAGATTCAAGAAGCGCAACAACATCGTGGACCGTGCAATCACCCACAGGGTCGGCAGGACCTGGCAACTGAAAGAGTTGGACTTGCAGCAGCAGGCTGATGCTTTCGTATTAGCGACTCGCGAGCTCATTGCAAGCGAAAGCATCCCACCAACGCAGGTTGCCAATGCAGATCAGAGTAGCTTCAAGAAGTTGTTGCAGAGTACTCGCACTCTCCGTACCAAAGGAACAACAGTCGTGCGAGCGGTTGTGGGATCCATGAGCGCAACAACCCACAGCTACATGATCATGCCCGTGATCACCATGGCCGGAGAGATTCTGCGGCCGATGTATGTACTGGTGTCGGAACCAAGTGGAAAGTTTCCGGGAAACAAGCCTGCAGATCCACCGAACATCAAATCATTTGCTGGCAAAACGTCCAACATGAACAGGGACGACCTTAAGGACTTCTACGAGCAAGTGTTCTGGCCAAGCATGCCTGATGATCGGAAGAAGATCGTTTTGCTATTGGACTCGTGGACTCTGAACAAGGACGACAATCTATCGAACGCACTGAAGCCTGCCGACGTTGCGTTGCACAAGAGACTGATTCCTGGTGGTTGCACTGGAAAGATTCAGCCTTTAGATGTGCATTTCTTCCGTCAGTACAAGTCCTTTGTACGCTTTGTGACCGACACACTGGCCATGGACAGTGTCATGGATATCTGGCATCGCGATCGATTCCTGGCACTACAGTCGTTTTCACTCTACCAGTTCAGCGCACCCCGATTCAAGAACCTGATCCGGTACGCTTTCCACAAGGCTGGCTATCTGGACGAGGAGCCGGGAATGTGGATCTCTCCGCACGAGTACTGCTTTGACTCCCTCGACGAAGGTGACGTGTGCTTCACGTGCGGCGAACTACCGTTCGTCAAGTGTGCACACTGTGAGCGCACTCTTTGCATCTCTCATGCTCTGTTCGACGATTTGCACATTGATTGTACCCTTTAACTTACGCAAACAAGTGCTCAATCAGACAACGTCGATTCAAACGTCACAAACCTTGTGTTCTTCTTCGTTTCCTGTAACTCTCATAAACCCCATGTTAATGTTTGACGCTCCATAAGTCCTGAACGCGGCAACGTCTGACCGTCGCACTGTGTAGTTATCCTATTTAGGACTAGTGCTTTCCGAAAATGTATAGTTTAGCGTCAGACCGGCAGCAACGATGTGAAGTGTTACTTGTTAGCACGAAAAGTTAACATTGTGCCGTATCATCTTTGTTGTTCATTGTTTCCGCTTAGCAGTGTTGGTCCTTGGTTGTGGTACCTCTTCCGTGATAGTTTAGTTGACACAAATACCCGACAGCTGTAATCCGGTTCACTTTCACTAGTTACGTCACGTCTGCACCCTTGCACTCTGGATTTTGTTCCACACACATTTTAGTATCCCTCAACTCCCGTTGCCTTTGTTTTGGTTGGCCAGAACCTAGACTCACACTTTTCTTTTAATGTAGATACGTATTTTAAACTAGACAAACAACCCCCTAATTGATGATGGACCACAGAATCTAAGTATTTCGAGAATTTTGGCTTTCACTGGGGTGGTACTGTGTCATTCTCTGACCACTATCGAAATCATTCAGTTCTTTGGCTATTTTGAATCGCGGTATTATTGCCTGTTTGCGGAATCTTCTAACTGTCCACACGTGGAATGATAAACAAATTACAACTATTAATGACCTTCAAGTAATTACATTTTATTTCACTGCAAGATGTACTGTATATTTACTTGTGATGTTCCTCTGCATTCTAATTATATAACCATAATACACATTACCTATGTTTATCAAAAATAAGAAAGAGAGTGTATCATAGGCTACACATGGACCTTGCAAACCCTCATTTTTTTGACACCATTCAACATCTTGTCGAATAGAAACTAGGTGTATACTCGAAAATTGAAGTTGAAACGTTGAACAAACGCAAACTAATTAGGACATTTTCCCAAACTTCCTTGCTATTTTATTGTGCTAAATGCATAACTGAGTAGTTTACTTTAAGATGGTAGGATGTCTTGTAACTGCTCCAAATTTATTCATAATTTAATTTTTTCATTCAAACGCAAATTTTGCGTTTGGTACTTAATAAAGGTGGTAATCCAAATAGGTCTTGTTCACCTTCTGTGTGCCGTTCTTCGATTATGCTGCCACCTGGTAGTACCCAGGAAACATTGGTAGAAGAAAAAGAAAAAAAGAGAAGTGACGAATGTCTGATCATTTGTGAAAAGTTGTATATGTGTTTGTGTCAATGAGTCTGCGAAAATAAGAAGAGGGATGAGTTCGTCATCTTAATCTTGCCTTCACAAATCTATTTAATTACAACTACATATAAATGTTAAAGTTAAGAGTGATTGTCTACAAACAATTCATGATAATTAATAATTAACATTTTAGTCCATTATAATAAGCCGTAACAGTTTAATGTTGAAGTAAAAATTACCACACCCAGTCTCGTGATCTAAAAAAAAAAAAAGAGTGGGTGGTAGAGATAAACTTTGGCGCGGACAAAGGCAAGTGCGCAATAAGTGATGGTGGAGGACTGATGTGAATAAATAGTTTCCAAGTACTAATTTTTCTCCACATCGTTATACATTCAGTTGGCAAGAAAATATTCTCGTCCTGATGCAAATACAACTGTAACATTTCGATTGTGTGCTAGAAGTAATGATTCGAACATTCGGGAGATGAAGTGGTTTATGTGTCAAATGAACGGAGTTTTGCTTTGAAAGTGAAACCCTTCACATATGAAACAGGCCTGGAACAATGAAAGTATATAAGTATTCTGAACGTTAATTCTACGTTTTTTTACAGTAAAAAAGGGGGCAATTCATATGTGGTATTTTTGTAACGTGTATACGTATTTTCTATTATATGTCCAAATGAAGCATGTTAAAAATGATACCAGTGCATGACATTCGCTGTGTAAAAAGTAAGCAAGAATAAATGAACATTTCACCCATTCTCGATATCTACACTTTGGTGGGCTGAGTGCAAAGGGCTGAATCACTGAGCAACAAGAGGGAAATATTGCACGTTCCGAACTCGCAGGTATTTCAGTGCAATGCTGTATTATCTGGGGTGAGGGACCGGGTAGACCCTGCGGAAGTCACTTGATAATAAAAACGGTTCACCCAAAATGAGCAAACCCAGTTCTGTCTTAATCTATTATTCATATTTTGAGTAAGCTATCTAAAAATTATCTTTTGAAAACAAAGCACATTACTTAAGAACTTAAATACGAAATATTGTCATTTGCCCAAGTGTCTATTTCCTCAAGTTTTTAAACCAGAATCATTTCCTAAAGTGGTTATGTTTTTTTCATAATCTGATGATCATCAACCGAAACAGAAGGGACACCTGCTGCATTCTTAGCAAATGTCAGAAAGGGAATGGGTGATATTTCGCTGCAGGCTATTATGAAATACCTCCGATAGACAGGGTTGCAGAGTGTCAGATAAAATTGTGTTGTTTTAAAAATATTGGAAACTAAACATAGTTGTCTCAGTGTTTAAAAGCGGGGTTATGAGTGAAATAACAACATAGTTTTCCCACAGACATACAGGTTTACTAATATACAGTACATTACGAATCTATTCATAATTCAATTTGGCTCAAAATAGCACATAATCCCTTTTAACAATGACTGATTCAATTCTACAGTACAATACAAGTATTAAATTAGCCACGCAGCATATCTGAACATTGAAATAATAAATAATATGCATAATTTTTACTACGTTAAATATTATTTGTATTATATTTCAATTTAGAATTATTAATTGTAACTAACATTATTTCTTGTAACTTCAATAAGGTTCATACTTGCGCTTCGTGCTCGCATGTCACTAGCGTACAACCTAGATAAACCAAAAGGTGTAGGTCAACAACAGCAAAGGAATTTAGTATCATTTTTCGAAATAATTAAGCTTATTTCAAATACTACTTCTAAACTGAAACAATACACGGATACGACGACGACACACTCAGAATTGTTCTAGTGCACACATTCATTTATTCCTTGGTAAAGGAAAAATGGTATTTCTTTTTTTTTTTCGCTTAATAAGTATAACATATTTCGATTATGCCTAGTTTGTTAACTAGTTGAAAGGAAATGGAAAGATCAATATTCATAACTAGGAATTCTAAAGGAGGAAAAGTAGACTCTTGCAGAATTGAATTCCCTATGACTTTACCACCAGCAATAGGGCAATAGTTTTCTGTGTCGCTGCATTCATTATGTATTTGTATTATTCAGAAATAGTGATATGCACTCATGTTCAAAAAAACTCAGACATTCACTTTCGGAAATTCTATATTGGAGGGATTTCAGAAAACATAGGCACATGTTCTTCTTTCTTTTGAAGTTTTTCGTGCATCAGTATCTATCTCAACATTATAGAGTGAGGAAAGAAATTTCTGAAAAGAAAAGAATTACTGTCCATAATATATATATCTGCATTTCTTCCTTGCTTTTTGGTTGAAATTTCTTTACTAACAGTATATCAGGGGCGTATCTAAGGGGGGTTGCTGGGGGTTGTAACCCATTGCATTGAACTTTCATGTACTACTTAAATAGAGTGGATTTCAGATTACTTAAATTTTGGAAAAGTGACGATCTTAATGTGTGGAAGAGGGTTAATTTATAGGCATTACATTACATCGCTTCCAAATGTTTAGAATATTTTTAACAGGCTGCCGTATATACTTATCCAGGGAAATAAGATAAAGGGTTGGGGCCGCGGTGGCTCAGTGGTAGAGCGTTCACCTCTGGTGCTTGGGGTCCCGGGTTCGATCCCAGCCCCCGCCAAGTGAACATTGTGGTGGACAAACACCGTGTGCGTGGGTTTTCTCGGGGTTCTCCCGTTTCCTCCCACTATCTTCATTCCACTATTTCATTCATTACTCATCATCACCGTCTCCTTTAGCCTAACCGGCATAACCGTGGGACGTAAAACTTAAGAAAAAAAAAGATAAAGGGTTATTTTAACCAAACCGTGAAGGAAATGTAGAAACGATTACTTCAAGCACCACACCATAATTGCATTGGACAGGAGACTTGGATGAGATCCCAGATTGTATTTTATACATTTGCAAAGTTTCCCAGAGTGGTGTATCGTATTGCATAGTGTACCTCAAGAACTTTTGAAAGGGAGAGATAAGATAAAATTCCAAATATTTTATTATTTGTAAATAAAGAAAGAAAATCACGTTTACTTATTTCAGTTAAATAAAGATATAATGGAGTGAGGGAATATCGGGATTTGGTATTTGGAACCTGGATATCAAGGAGTGGAGAAAACATATGAAGAGTACACGGGAAGAACGATGAAAGTCAATTTTTCTACGTAAAACAGTCTTTAAAAAATCTGGTATCTCAGATATGTGAAAACATGACTTTCATCGTTCGTCCCACGTACTCTTCATATTTATGTGGAGAGGGGGAGTGTCAGGAACAGAAGTGAACATGAACTCTACGAAACACAACAGGAAGATATTATTGTTATCATAGTTATTACATATCCCCTCCCATCGAATATTTCTGCTTAAGCCTATATAGTATATATATTTAAATATAACTTCTCTCAAATGCTATGGGAGACATTGATGAATGAAAGAACTTAATAGAAGAGTCGATGAAATTAAGAATATTCCCAAGAGAGATCATCCCACGAGGTTTGTTTACCACAAAATATAACTTGCAGTTGCCAGGATTTAACAGCCCTCATCAGAAGTGAGCTATGTACCACAAGTGTTGCTTGGATACGAGATTTGGTTGTATCTCATTTAGAAAAGATGTACATTGTTACTGGATCTTGTTTTTTTTCTTTTTCTTTCTTCTTTGTCTCTGTATTGACTTGAAATCCACAGGCAGGTTTTACGGCGCAACCTTTAATTGTACCATAGTAATACTGTTAAGAACGGAAAAAAATCCTGACATTGAATAAAAGTTATTTTATGTAGCAAGTTATCATATTTAATCAAAAACAACTCTTGTCTCAACTATTTCTTTTGGAAGGCGAGAATTGTAATTTTTCGAGGGCGTTGCATCCATGGTAAACTGGGAATCTCAGTAAAGCCAAGATATGCAATTATTAGAACTGAACACTTTAAAGTTTTAAATTTCACAGGTAGCGAAGGAAAATGTTCCTCATAATATAGAACATCTCGTCACGTTCTGGCAGAATTTATTAGACAAATCAATGCTATTGCAACTTTTCTTCACATTTTATCTATGCTTGGAACTAGCTATTTTCTATGTGAGATACAGAAAATAGACTGTTTAAAAGTTGCAGGATATTGCTTTTGTCAAAAAACTACAATTACAAGATTTGCAAGCTATTTCCTTTGTCAAATAAATTATGTACACGTGAAGCAGTCCACAAAAATGTTCACGAATTTACTGTAGTTTCTGATAAATTATTTACATGTGAAGCAGTACTCAAGATATTTCACTGGTTTTACTCTAGTTTTTGAATGTAAGCCATCTTTATCTGAAACTTCCTAATATATCTGTCAAATTCGTATTCTGCGCACGTCTTTCTAATATTCTAATCTGATTTTACATATTTAGTCTTCCTCTTCTTTCCTCCTATTCTTCTTTTTCTCAATTTCAGGTTAGAGACTTGAAATTTGGTGTTTGTCTTTCTCATTTAAACTAATGTAAAATGTGTTTAAGCATTTTCTAATATTTTAGTAAAAAGAGAAAGAAAAGTGGTGCAGTAAAAAAGTAGGGACTACAGTTATTATTGTTAGATGCCACCCTATATGAATTTTTATATCTGGCTTAGAAGGAAAGATAAAAAGGTGAGTATCACAATTACAGTAAGATGTTCATATTGTTGGATCTCTGAAGATTAGAGGCATGAAACTTGGTATGTAAACTGAAATCCGGTACTCTATAGGTTCATGGGATGTGAATCCGTAGGCCGATCGAACGCGGGTTTGTGGGTGAAGTCCCTGGTACTTGAAATGTTCAGTGTATCTCAGCATTCAGGACGGTTAGTATTTGAACTGAAATTCGGTATGCTTGTAGGTTTACAAGGTGCGAGGCAGTAGCTGAACAAATGCAAGAGTCTGAGGGCGAAGCACCCAGCTTGAGCCTGTCTATTCCATCTGTGCCCTCGGAAAATATGCGAACTATACTTCGGCTCCACTCCCACCACCCTCTGGCGAATGAAATCCTCCCTTTGCTTAGAGAAAAGAAGTGAATGACTTCAGCTGTGTTGCCAATTTGTCATTCTGTCGTTTGGTCTTGATGAGTGAAGATCGTAGGCTACTTACAGTGGCTAACAAAACAGAGCACAGCGAAGCACAGTGATATAATTAATTGTGGCAACGCTTCCGCATCCAACATTGAAAGATCTCGGCTGCAGCAACTTGTCCCTTCTCTTTCAAGGGAGGTACGGGAAATCACATATCGACGGCAGCACCAGCAGGGGCACACTTGAAATAGAAAGGCTCTAGTCAAAGTATTATAATTATTAGGATCACATAGTGGTACTTATAAGACTATAATATTAGTCGTTCCGTCCGTACGTCCGTTACTCAGCACGATAAATTTTGAACGGATGCGAATTTTTTCATTGTTTTTCTTTTGTCATAGATAGATAGAGTGATTATCTCGAGAGAGTTCGTTGATGGAGGTGATTCGCCCACCAGAAGTAGTAGAAACGAGCCATTTTCAGTTAACATATTTATCACTGTAGAGGAAAAACGGTAATAGACAGAGATAATGATTTTTGGAAATCGATTACACGTTTCAAGGACAACTTTCATCTTCATACTTAACACCCTACTCACTTCCGGTTATAATGTTATTCACTATAAATTAAAAACGGTAATAGATAGCGAGAAGCGATGTTCTTTAAACAATTAAGTGTCCCAAGAATATATTCCATTTCAACACTAATCTGTCTACTCAAACCGGAATTGAAAGAACCATACAACTTCCATATTCCATATTAAATGATAAAATATTACGTAATCCTCTTTACGGTCTTTGAATTTATTATAATAATACATTCATATCTGGGGATCCGAAAGTTAGAAACATGAAACTTGATGTTTGAAGTGAAATTCGGTATGCTTGCATGTGTATGAAATGTGAGGCCGTAGGCCGAGAAAACACGGTGGTTTCTGAGCGAAGTCCCCAGATAACCGAAGGCTAGTTATTAAATACATATTTTATCGTATTCTGATTATACATACAGTAGCAGAAGTTTCCGTTCTCCTCACGGGAAGATAAGGTGTAATGGATATATAACCTGAAATTTAAATTCGGCACTTTATGTATAAAAAAAAGGAAATTTTAATATAATAAATATGTCTTTCTTTCTGCTCTTGAAACACGTGTTTCCTCATTTTTAATTAAGAATCTATGTACCGAATTCCACATCTCCAACTTAAGCGAATCTTGACATTCGACAGTCTCTGAAGAAAGGAAGAGGAGTTTGAATATTATAGAAATGCCCCCGTTAGAAACGGGATTTTTGAAAGTATTCCCTTATTTTAAAGAAGAGTTTATGCTGAGTTTCATCTCTCTACTTTCATGAATGTGTGAGATACTAAATTCTAAAAAAAATAATAAAAAAAGAATAAATAAATAAACTTTAAAAACCTCCTTATTTTCCTTGGAATACATGTTCCAAGAAAATCCTTTCTTATTTCTTGCCTCCGTGCTGAAAGGAACATGCCTAGGCCGGGAGCGCACAAACAAGGGCCTATGTGCGATCATGACAAATAACAAACCTCGAGTGCACAAAATATGATGCGATGATACTCCATTGTGTCAAACAGTTTTTGGCAATAGTGATTCTTTTTTTCAAAATCACTATCGAAACAAATATTGCATTATCACTAGGCACAAGATTAGTTAAATTATTTAGTACTAGAGAAGAAAACAGAATTTGGAGATAGGTCAACATATTACGTGTCATGTCTTTATACTTTCATATTGTCAGCATATACTTAAAGAAAGTAAATTGCTGTTCTCTATTAACATAAGTTAATCATTTTCAAAGTAAACAGCAAGGATAATTGTGCATAAATGAAATTCAAAAACCTGTTTTACATTGTCTAAAACTGGTACACAAACAAACTTAAATATTTCCTTTGACGAAAGTTACACATCTAGCGGCACATACTGTAAGAGGTAGCCGGTGATGCTATTTTTTTTTCTTTTTTATAGATGTAAACTAAAAATTGGTAAATGCCAATTAAGGACAGGGAAAGATGTAAAATTTACTACATAATAATATTATTTACGTATGTGTTATAATTATTGCTATTTATCATTTCATACGAAAACATCTTCCCATATTTCTCAAAAATTTAAATAAATGTGGCAATTAATCGTGTTATAATAAACGTCCAGCGGCGCAAATTTGTCTTCAAGATTGCGGGGACACGTAAGACCTTTGTTTGTTAAGCGATGCTCAAAATATTTGTGAAGTTGAAAAACAATCCTGTGGAGGATCGGGGAGCAGAGTTGTCTTCAACATTGGGAGGCGGGCAGATTTGAGGCTTTTTTTTAAAGCAATTTATTCATTCAGCAACTTCTGTTCTTCATAGATTCATGCAATACATAAGGTACTAAATCGAGAGTATTCATTTCTGAGTTTTAAAAGAAGTTTTGTTTTGTTTTGTTTGAAACTTTGTTTCTGTTTGTCACAGCCAGCGGCGCAAATCTGTCTTCAACATTGGGGGCGGGGGGACGGAAAAGATCGTTCCCATAATCTATTTTTTAAGCGATGTTCGAAATATTTATGAAGTTGAGAAACAATGCTGTGGAGGATCAGGGGAGCAGAGTTGTCTTCAATATTGGGAGACTGGCAGATTTGAGGCTTATTCTTGGCGGAACATTAATTTCATCACACTTTCCTCTGTGGCAATTGGACACAAGTCATCACATTTCTCTCCAAAAAAAAAAAAAAAAAATTCAAATCGGATTAATGGGGCTACAGTCAGCTTCCGTTCCAAGATTGGAGGGGACATGCCCCTCTCGTCCCCTCCGGGATTTGCGCCAGCGTAAACGTCTATTACGTTTCTTGATATTTGCCTCTCTATGTAACAGAAACAATCTCTTATATAATTTGTAAAACAAATCCAAACATGACAACGCAGCATCGAATATTGTGTGCTCGCGATACCATAAGTACTTTCGTTTCTTTGTGAGCTAGTGGAGTACACTCAAGGAATATTCTGTCCAAATTTCACGTTTATTTTTACCTAAGGAAGTACGATGTAGGCGATGATGAGCGAATCACTTCCACTCTTTTATATAGATTATGGTATTTGTGTTACCCAACATAATGCCGAGGGAGAATTTTCGAGATGACACCGAACTCTTCCAATAAACACGTTTTTAAAGACACTTTCACGCCTCCTTTTCAAGACGAAACAGTCTTGAATCTCGTCTCTTGTCTAACACTATTCTTATTCTTTGTTATACTCTCCGCATAAAACATTTTGTTTCAAACAATGGAAAATTTAATGTAATTTTCTTCAGTACAGCTCATTTGAATTATACTGACATAACCTAAGAAATTAATGTGAATTATTGAAGAATTCGTACATACGGCGTAAAAGGACAGTTTGTTTTAAATAAATATCGTCTGTAGTTAATTATTCTCTTTTTCTTACGTCTTTTAAGCAATGAAAGAAATCCAGTTTGTACCTTGAATTGCTCAGATACAGTGTTTTACCTTCGTAATATGGAAAATATGATACTGAGAATGTGATAACTGCTAGGATTGAGTCCTATATATCAAGTGCATACACATACTTCAGGAATATTCAGATCTTCTTTGACATAAATGATTCATGAACAAAAATTCAATCTTATTAATAAAAATCATAGTAAAATGTTTATCTAACTTATGGCAATCCTGCGTATATTTTATCATATACGAAAACCTCAACCCCCGAAAGTCTCAAGATTTTCGCGCCTGTCATGGATTTCCAGTTCATGATCAATAGCAAGATAAGATACTTGAGGAAATGTCCAACATTTTAACGGTTGAGCAAATAATACTTGGGCAACTGACCCGATCCCCTTAAATATAGTCTTAATATTTACCATTTTTGTTGTTGTTGTTGATCCTGCATAAGGCAATATGTAACATAATAAGTATATATGCATTTTATTAAGTTGATACCATAATGCAACACCTTTATTTTCCTTATATAAAAAGATATTATACTATATATACCAGGTTATTATTCTTTTACGTTTGATAAGCTTATTATTGCTATAAAAGTGAGTTGAAGTCAGTCAATTGTATATTTTAATTTTAAATTCATCCATGGACGTATAATGCATATTTGTTGATAAGTAATGAATAAATATTATATCTATAATGAAGTATTTTTTTTCACTTTGTGATAGTCCGTTAAATAGTATATCAATATATTTGCTAGCTGTATGTCTTGTCTTCAAAGCATAATACATGTTCTTCGTTCAGTATGAAGAGAACAATAAAACGACATTGTGTAAGTTAAACACAATTGTATAACATAACCTTTAATATATTTGTAGACTAATTATGTGTAAAAATGCTGAAATTCTAAGATGTTACTGGTTTCCATAATCGATTCTTAACATTATAGTCCTACTTCATTACATATTATGTTTACATTTTTTTTCGGTAAAATAACTACACTACGTTTGTCTTTAAAGATTAAAAATAAAACATATAGCATTACTATAAACAGCTGAATTTACGGAAAGGACTAACAAAAAATTGCAGGAGAGTACACAATTAAATTTTTCAGTATAATTTCTCGTGTTTCGTTGAGACTTCCAAGTTGTAATTAATTTCCAATGTAGTGTTTCAGTTAATTAAAACATTTGTTGTAATTATACAAACCTCATTAAATACTGCTGATATTTGTTTTGTTTATTCAATTACTTTATACACACATTCATATATATTTCTTCGCTCTTAAGGAAAACATGTTGTTTGTATTATAGAGGAATATATATATATATATATATATATATATATATATATATATATATATATATCTGATATATCTGATATATGCAGGGTTTCCATAAAGTCCGTTGCCTCCCAATGTATCTTCAAAATGACTGCGAATATGAGAAAACGCAAAAACATGTCCATCATTATTTTAAGCGGCTTGAATTTTGAGCTATATAAGGTCCATCCAAGACACCTCCATATAAGGTTACATGTGGTCAACTTGAAAATTTTAAATGGCAAAGGGTGTCGAGCAATATATCGTTGGAAAGGTCTCGACAATAGAAATATTTTGCCGAAAGTTTGAAGTCCCTATGTTGTCCCCACCCAAAATGGCGGGGGTTTACATTTCGTGTCTATAAATACGCAAAAACACGTGCATCATTGTTTTAAGAAACTTGAATTTTGAGCTATAAAAGATCCACCCCGGATACCCCCATATAAGGTTACGTGGGGTCAACTTGAAAATTTTAAATGGCAAAAGGGGTCAAGTAATGTATTGCTGGAAAGGTCTCGACAAGAGAAATATTTTCTAAACCGTTTCAAGTCCCTATATTGACCCCATACAAAATGGCGGGGCTTCACATTTCGTGTGGATGAAGTCCGTTGCCCCTCCGTGTAACCTTGAAACGCTGCGGATGTAAGAGAACTCAAAAGCACGTCCATCATTATTTTAAGGGGGCTTGCATTTTGAGATATAGAAATTTTACCTCACACTCCCATATAGGGGTACGTGGGGTCAACTTAAAAAAAAATAAATTGATACGAAATGTGAACCTTGCCATTTTGGATGGGGTCAACATAGGGACTTGAAACTTTCGGCAAAATATTTTTCTCTTGTCGAGAACTTTCCGATGATATATTAATCCCCTTTGCCATTTAAAATTTTTAAGTTGACCCCACGTACTCCTATATGGGGGTATCTGGGGTAAAACTTCTATATCTCAAAATTCAAGCCCGTTTCTGCGTTTTCTCATATTCGCAGTCTTTTTGAAGATACAGGGATGTCAACGGACTTTATGGACACGAAATGTGAACCCCGCCATTTTGGATGGGTTCAACATAGGGAATTGAAAGTTTGGCAAAATATTTCTTTTGCCGAGACAGTTCCCACGTTATATTACTCGATTCCCTTTGCTACTTAAAATTTTTAAGTTGATCCTACGTAACCCTATAAGGGGAAGAACCTTCTATAGCGCAAAATTTAAGCCTCTTAAAATAATGATGCACGTAGTAGTAATGACCTGACTTGAGGGAACTTTTGGCCCATTGCACTCTTGGTTATTCAATTTGGGGCTCCATGGACCATAACGTCAAATCGAATGTGTTAGGGAAGCTTTGGCCCGGGATTGCGTCACCTATTGAAATTTTGCTTATGCTTACTCAGGGGCCATGCACGCTGGTGCGAATGAGTCAGAGGTACCTTGGTCCGGCTAATGCATTTGTATGACGTCATTGAATTGGAAGTTCTGGATCAGAGGTTATGATGATTTTTTTGTTTCCTTTCATGGAAATAAAATTAATAAAAACATGGTCTTGATGATTTATTACCTTATGAATTAGTACAGGTTAATGGATGCTTTTTATTTTCGTTCAATTTTATGATGACATAAAATTTGGAGATTGTTACCCCTTTGATGAGATGATATTATCCTATATCGTTATATAATTGGACTAACACTGGTGCAAATGAAATGCAATCATTAGTTTTACGTCCCACAAAACTAATTGCGGGAGGTTCGAACCAGGGACTCCATACAACAGAGGTGAACGCTCTACCATTGAGCCACCGCGCCCCCTACTGGTGCGAATGAATTAGAGGTATTAAGTTCGAGCTAATGTGTTCGTATGACGTCACTGAACTGGGATTTTTAGCTTTTAGGTTATGATGACTTGTTTCGTTCCCTTTTATGAGTATAAAATTAATAAAACAAGGTCTTAGATTTATTTCTTGATGATCTATTACATTATGAATTAGTAGGCCCCAGTAATAGTATGAATTAATATTAGTATTAATATGAAGCTCGAAAACTTTGGAGCTCTTCCGTGTCTAAGCGGTTAGCGTATTCGCCTTTAACGTGGGAGACCAGGGTTTGATTACCGAAGGGAGCTCTTGCGGTTCTGACCCTTGAAAATATGCGTTTAGGTTGGTTCTGTGGTAGGGATTCGGGTTTCACATGGCGTAGCGGCTATGACCAGAAGAAACTGTGCGTGCTTTCATGATGATACGAAAAAAAAAAATTCGGTTATGGCTGGTCATCACGTCGACGTTGATCTTAAACAAATAAGGGTCACAGTTCACAAAAACGGATCGTAAGTTAGGACTGTCTGATGAAATAAAGCTTGATTAAACTTCGTTTCAAGCAATATCAATGTCTCGGTCCGGCTATGGCTTACGAAACGGTTCATCGTCTTAAAAACTTAGTCCCAAATATTTCTTCACGACAATTTAAATTAACCTATAAAAAGTTGATATCAATCACGTTCGTTCAAGTACCCTTGGTCTATAAAAGCCTATACTCATCCATATACTGTAATAAAGAACCAATCAAGTTTACAAATATTACACAATATTAAGAACATTTTATTCATGAATCTAAACAACATATAACAAGCATATAACAAGTGCTATAGGAACAGTTTCCATCAGCTAAGCCCTTACTAATTAAACTAAACACTGGAATGCTGAACGTTTAAATCGCTCAAACCAATAACAATGTTTTGTAAGAGTTATTACAATGAACCAATCAGATTTAAACAAAAAGTAAATGTGGCGTCATTTATTTTAATTCACAAACGAAAACGAGAGGTACTAACTAGGTCCAAAATCGTATCATCCCATTCCTTTTCTCCTTCTCAAAGAATGAATATATTTTTTTAAAGTTAACCATTACACACTACTTAACAATTAAACACCGTATTTGTTCGAACAAACAATGCCAACGATACTTTGACAACGAATACGTAAGCATATGTAACACGATGTAGCTGACGTTTCATTTTAAACATATAAGTAAAAAACACAAAGAAAGCTTTTTAGATTTTTCCAACAGTTTTATTTAATCCACAAACGAATACGATATAAATTATTGTTGTTAACCAAGTCCGGGGTCACCCCTCTCCCCTTTTATGCATCTCAATAAATGTATGCTTTCCTGGACACACTTTTTGACAATTGAAAAATGAAATCTTTGAGTTTTACGTCCCACGATTATGCCGGTTAGGCTAAAGGAGACGGTGATGATGAGTAATGAATGAAACGGTGGAATGAAGATAGTGGGAGGAAACGGGAGAACCCCGAGAAAACCCACGACCACGGTGTCTGTCCACCACAAAGTTCACTTGGCGGGGCCTGGGATCGAACCCGGGACCCCAAGCACCAGAGGTGAACGCTCTACCACTGAGCCACCGTGGCCCCCTTTTTGACAATTGAATATCGTGGCTCGAGTCCCATAAGTCCCGTGAAGAAAAACTAAACCTTAACCAAAAGTTAAGTATTCCTCCCAAAGTTTTCGACTTGAGTTGATTTTGAGTTTAACGTCCCGTTCAGCAGCGAGGATAGAACCTACTAATTAACGTGGAATCCGAACCGCATGAGCTCCCTCCGGGAATCGAACGCTGGTCTTCCACGTTAAACGTGCATGCGCTAGCTGCTTAGCCACGGAGGGGCTCCAAAGTTTTCGAGTTTCATATTAATACCTAATATTAATTCATACTATTACTGGGGCCTACTAATTCATAATGTAATAGATCATCAAGAAATAAATCTAAGACCTTATTTTATTAATTTTATACTCATAAAAGGGAACGAAACAAGCCATCACAACCTCCAAGCTAAAAATCCCAGTTCAGTGACGTCATACGAACACATTAGCTCGAACCAAATACCTCTAATTCATTCGCACCAGTAGGGGCGCGATGGCTCAATGGTAGAGCGTTCACCTCTGTTGTATGGAGCGGGGGGCGCGGTGGCTCAGTGGTAGAGCGTTCACCTCCATTGCTTGGGGTCCTTGGTTCGATCCCAGCTCGCGCCGTGTGGACTTTGTGGTGGACAAACACCGTGCTCGTGGGTTTTCTCGGGGATCTCCCGTTTCCTCCCACTTTCTTCATTCCACCATTTCACTCATTTCTCATAATCACCGTCTCCTTTAGCCTAACCGGCATAACCGTGGGACGTAAAACTCAAAGATTTCTGTTGTATGGAGTCCCTGGTTCGAACCTCCCGTAATTAGTTTTGTGGTGGGCAACATTATGCTCTGGATACTCCAGTTTTCTCCCAGAATTTCATTCCACAAATTCATTCTTTTCTCATCATCACCGTCTTCTTTAGCCTAACCGACATAGACGTGGGACGGAAAACTAATGATTGCATTTCATTTGCACCAGTGTTAGTCCAAATATATAACGATATAGGGTAATATCATCTCATCAAAGGGATAACAATCTCCAAATATTATGCTATAAAATTGAAAGAAAATAAAAAGCATTCATAAACCCGTACTAATTCATAAGGTAATACATCATCAAGACCATGTTTCTATTAATTTTGTTCCCATGAAAGAAAACAAGCAAATCATCATAATATCTGATCCAAATCTCCCAATTCAATGACGTCATACAAATGCATTAGCCGGGCCAACGTACCTCTGACTCATTCGCACAAGCGTGCATGGCCCTTGAGTAAGCATAAGCAAAATTTCAATAGGTGATGCAATCCCGGGCCAAAGCATATCTGACTCATTTGCATTAACGCTATAGTTCAAGGGGCCCCAAAATTGGATAACCAAGAGTGTGATGGGCCAGAAGTGTCCTCAAGTCAGGCCATTACTACTCACGTTTTTTTTTTTCGTTTTCTCATATTCGCAGTCGTTTCGAAGATACATGGGGAGGCAACGGATTTTATGGACAGAAAATGGGAACCCCTGTCATTTTTATGGAGATAACATAGAAACTTGAAACTTTCGGCAAATTATTTATCTTGTCAATATCTTTCCAACGATATATTACTTTACACCCTTTGCCATTTAAAATTTTCAAGTTGACCTGTACCCCTATATTGGGTGTCTGGGGTGGACGTTCTATAGCTCGAAGTTCAAGCCGCTTAAAATAATGATGGGCGTGTTTCAGCGTTTTCCCATATTATCAGTCGTTTCGAAGATGCAGAGGGTGCAACTTGACTTTATGGACGCCCTATATATATATATATATAATTTTTGGATTGTTTGTAAAGGAATATTCTTACCTGCCGGTTTTCGATTATTTTTACCTCTACTCAAAATATTTAGTAAATGTTGTTTTTCACTACTAATTTGCTAAACTTAACTAACTCTATGGCTTATGTAACCCGGAGGTTCAATCCCGCGTTCACAAAAACGATCCATTGACTTTTATCCTTAGCCAACTGGATCCAGTTTCTACTTTGTATTCCTATATCTGCGAGATCCATCTTAACATTGCCCTCCCATCTGCACCTAGATCTTTCTAATGGTCGTTTTCCGATTGGTCTTACAGTCAAGACTATGAAAGCGTTTCTACTTTCTTCCATCCTAGCAATATGATTTATAACCTGCCCACCTAAGCCTCCTAGACTTGATGACCCTAACAATGTTTGGTAACCTGTATAAATTATGTAGTTCAATTTGCTAAATTTACTTTCTTTAAATCATTTTCAAAATAAGTTTCGTTCTCATTGTAAGGAGTTTATGAATTCACAAATTAGGGAAAACATCTAATCAGGAGTATTTAATTCTAGGACATCCATGCTGTTACTATAGATCTAGTCCTATCTAGGTTCAATGAGGGTAAAGAATAAAAATTCAAATCAATATATCAGTCAACCTCCCCAAAGCACTACCATATTCTGTGAGATTGCCAGGCTTATGTTACACAAACTGTCCCGACGAAGAAAGAAAGTTGATTCTGTTCCCCAATATATTAATACTGCAAGTAAAATAAGTTGTTACATTTTGATTAGGCAATTGCCCTCTCTGCCCTCTCCGTTGATCAAGTATTAGTTGTTAGACTTTAGTAGGGAACACAATCACCATACACATCAAGATGTATATCGCAATATCCTCTTAATAGCAATGTAAGATAACTCCGTTGGTATATACAAGGTGTTTCAAAAGTCCCCTGACATAGGGTAACTCTGTTATTATCAGAGTTACAACAAAATATAAGAGGCGAAACCGTCTCCAAATATGATGTTCTAAATCCAAAGTGAAGGAATCTTTTAAATCGGACGAGCCGTTTGGGCTGTACCCTCTTTATGCACCCAATGTTGTATGAAAATACAACGTTATCATTTACCTGGACCCACAACGCAACTGAATGAAGTTAACTGTCGTTTACCCTAACGTATCGATGACTAGCCCCCATTTCAAACATGCCCCTATTCACTTTATGTTGTGGGTCCAGGTAAATGGCAACGTTGCATTTTCATTTAACTTGGGCGCATAAAGAGTGTATAGCCCAAACAGCTCGTCCTATTAAAAAAAAAAAAATCCTTCACTTTAAATTGAAAACGCTATATTAGGAGACGGTTTCCCCTCTTACATTTTGTTGTAACTCTGATAATAATCCTCTATATTCACTGTAAACACCCTCTATATTCACTGTAAACAGACTATCCTTTGGAAATACTGCACACTTTACGGAGTGGTGACAGAAATAGTTACTCGTCTAACCAGAATATACACAAAGACTAGAAATGATCACAGTCAACGAACTGTTCTGGTCACTCAATTTATCGGATATACATAGTACCCGTGCACGGTGAGGATTGTGTTATCGTCTTTATAATTAATTAACTAATTTATTTTGTTTGTACAAATTCTAACACGATGATCAGTATGCTAAGATGCCAACATTATAGAACTAAGGTGACATCGTCATACGCAGCAATATATATATATATTTCCTTTCGTCCTCCGAGAGATACCAGCGTACAACCACTTAACTTAATAGAGTAAGTGAATTACTGATGTCGTAATTCATTTACTCACTTACTCTTACTGCCTGAAATGGAATGCAAAAATTCGAGTTAACGTCAGTCTTCTATACATATGTCTGTTTTAACAACGCTGGGAGTGGAGGAGGAATAGTAAGATTTTTCTGGTTGTTGAGAACGACTCTTTGTTGAGAAATATCATCCAAGAAAATTAGACATTGTCCCGGAAAAAGTGATTGTTATTGCTCGTGGGTTTAATGTTTTTTTTTCTCTTAACTACTACAAACGCTCTCTACTAAGATGATAAGTAACCGCTACGCACACCACTGCTATACACAAAATTTTAACAACTAGCGTCAAATTCCCAAGTTCATATCGTTCCAGGATTTTGTCATCATATATTAATGTAGCAACTCTACTTATTTTTCATCCTATCTTGTTGAAGATTAATTAAAATCCGGACCCCCCTTTTGTGTACGCCACTGACATAGGCATTCAATTGTTTATCATACAATTTATCTTCCTATGAGTCTTCTGCAAAACGCACTTTTTAACATGGGTTTTCTTGTGACAGCAAGAACGATCAGCATTCAGTTGGATTGATGCGACCACGAAATCTTATATATTGGTTATAATTGATCAATGTTGTGAACAGTTGGTTTGCATTGTATCTCCGCAAGGTGTTGTTTATTGATCGTAACCTTTATATAATCTAGTGAAAAAAAAGGCCTATACCAGCCTGCTTCTGCCCTGCAAAGTGATGTTGCTAGAATTGTTGGTAGGCATGCGCTCGACCAGATGATCCTGCTCGGATGATATAGTTCCAAACCAATTTGTTCCCTCATCGTTTCGTAAATTACAATATACGATCGGAGCTGCCATCCATAGACTATGCACCAGTCATAGGTGGTATGGTTTTGATTTAAACTTACCCATTAGGCGTCGCAATGACATTCTTGGTATATATAGATTGATAGGGCATTTCGTGTAGACTTCTTTGGACTGTTCATAATTGTTAGAGCTACTTTTATCTAAATATTTCCAGTCATAGAAGACAACCAAATTTCGGTCATCTTCCGGTAAATCAACCACCAAACTAGTGTTTCAAATTCATTTCTTATGTGATAAATTGCTTTGGTGTGAAGGAAGGGGAGTGTTAAAAGCACCTTTCCATGCTTTGTGCATCTTCTTCGCAGTTGCATATGCTAACGCAGTTTCATTTTTTTTTTTTTTTTTTTAGTATCCACTTTCTTGACTCTTGATTTAAATTGTTTGTCATTCCTGATAATTACATGTAAAATGTATTTATATATTAAAATGTTAGGTTTATATGTTTGTTTACAATCCTTTCGACAACCACAAGTACAGTGCGCACTCGGTAGTTCAACACCTATGGGGATAGAAAGGTGTTAAACTACGGGAAATGTTAAACTACTGGATATATTTGTAAATAAAAATGTGGGAACGGTTAGACTAAGTCTAAATACGTAATGAAACGGCATTACTGTATGTAATGTACTTAAAAACACATTTAGTGGTAAAAATTTAAATCAAATTTTGAATCACATTTTTCTATCAAAACCATATACAGTACCGTTGGAACAAAGAAATTCAACAACGCACGCTTTAAATTGCTCGCTTGCGTCGCGTCGTCTTTCTCGGCAGTGAAACAGATGAAAGAGGAGATAGGGGGAGGGTGTTTACATCTTCAGTACAATTCAGGAGTAGCACCTTCTGTCAGGTCTGTTTGTCAACAGTGCGTTGAACTATTGGGTGGCCGAACCTCAAAACCATGGAAGTACATAGCAATGTGCTAGCCATTTTGCTAAATGTTGAACTACCGAACATGGTGGCTGCAAAACTGTTGAATTGTAGAGATGGCCCTGCGACACAGGAAAATACTAAAAGTATTGAACTGCTGGGCTTGTTAAAGTATCGAATGTTGAACTACCGAGCGCGCCCTGTACTAGAAACGTTCCGTTTTCACTGGTTAATTCCAAATTTTGTGTAGATTGTCTAGTTCTAATTGAATATTAAAGAAAAAACATGGCCGTTATTTATTACATTTTTAGGGGTGCACTGTAAGTGTTAAAATTTTAAGAAAAAGCATCATATCTTACGAGTTATACATTCCAACACCACATAGTTGTATATCAGGGGTTATATATCAGGCGTTTATTTCATGGGCAAATGATAATGTAAAACGAAGGATAACCCTTTCTCCAGTTTAAGATGAATCTTCATTATTTGTAGTTTTTTTTTTTTTTTTTTTTTTTGCCCAACGAACACCACATATCACTGATATACAATTAATTGTGTGTGTGTAATAAATAATTTGCTTATTGCATATTGCATGCAAGAAGAAAGAAAACACTGGTTATCCACGAATTAGAAACTCCAACCGGAAGTAAGCTCAAATCTTGTAAACGGTGCGAGATATTGAGAAAAAATCTCCCTTTTAGGGTACCACTTGCTGATTTTATCAAGACGTCTTTCACTTGTGTAAAGGGACATGTACAGACGTTGTGAGGAATGACAAGGAGATTCATGCTCGTATGTAAATAATGAACTGTGTAGAGAGCGCAGGTTGAGACAGTGTATTTTATTTGTAATAAAACTAAATATTGACATATGAAAATATAAGTTAATAACATTTCATAAATGTAGATAACTGAAGAATACTGGTTTGAATTGTATATAAAAGATCTAAAACAAAAACAAAAAAAAAAAAACGAATATTGAAACTATTGCAAAGGAACTGTCGATCTACTCAATATATATATATATATATATATATATATATATATATATATATATATATATATATAATTATCAAAAAGTACTTGGTTAACTTATTAGTTTCCCAGAGGTAAAAGTATAATTGAAGAATTGGTATGAATGAATGTTTTAAAAGTGTCAATTTTGTCGTGTCGCTACTTTTGAACTTTTGGATTGAAAAGTGAACATTGTAGTTATATGCTAACAAACTATTTTTTAAAAATATATTGTATTATTAAAGTATAGTGTGACAGACTTCATATAACATTTCAAGTTTTTTTTTTTTTTTTTGAAATATTGCATTATTTCATTTGAGATTGTTGCAAACGAAATCTTCCTAAACTTTTTAGATTAAAACTTCAAATAAATGTTGCTATTGATCTAAGATTACTGAAAGAGATTCCTCTGTGATGAAGTTTTAACGAAAGCGAACTTGGTTTTATTACCAGTTTTCTTGAATGCATGCCAGCCATACTAGTTTACACTAGTTAAAAGTTAACTAACCTTCCATCGCATTATGTTGCAACGAACTTTCTTTACGTAAAATATTTTTGATAAGTTTTACTTAAAGAAATTTTTGCTGAGTTAATTCGTTATAGAGGTATACGCTATAGGAGAAAAATAAAAGCGTAAACAAGTATGGCGAAATCATAGTTTTGAATCAAATTTACAACGTTATTTATTTTTCGAAAAAAAAAAAGATGGTGTTTTTAAATAAAGTTTTGAGATTCATTTGTTAAATTTATTTTTTGAAAAATGAAATGAAATCTTTTAGTTTTACGTCCTACGGATATGCCGGTTAGGCTAAAGGACACGGTGATGATGAGAAATGAATGAAATGATGGAATGTAGAAAGTGGGAGGAAATGGGATAACGACGAGGGAACCCACGCACACGGCGTTTGTCCAGCACAAAGTTCACTTGGCGGGGGCTGGGATTGAACCCGGGACCCCAATCACCAGAGGTGAACGCTTTACCACTGAGCCAACGCTGCCCCATTCATTCTTTTGTCCCATCAACAGTCACTTAGCTTAGCCATCCATCTCATTTAACCTAAAGGGCATAATCCTGGGATGTTAAACTGAAAGATTTCATATATGTATTTTTTTTCTTTAAAATCACAGATACATTTATGTAGTTTTCGCTGCCACAAAAGTTGTTTTATGTTGAAATTGGAGGAGGTTTTGCTCCCTTAATCCCCACCATTGTCCATATAACAAAATACCAGTCTCTTTGGTTGGTCTCTAGTGTCCACTGTATAAGTTTCATTAGAATCGGGGATGTATTTGTGTTGTTCTTCCTGCCAAAAAAGTACATTGTTGAAGCTAAAGGAGGGTTGCCCCCTTAAGCACCTTGCTTGCCGATAAAACAAGATACACGTCTCTTTGTTTTGTATCTAGTGTCAACTGTATAAGTTTCATTAAAATCAGAGATGCAGTTGTGTGGTTTTCGCTTCTACAAAATGGGTACAACATTGAAGTTGGAGGGGGTGCCTCATTAGATCAAACACTAAATCTTCATTGAAATCCATATATATTGAGGTCTCTTTATTTTGTATCTAGTTTCCACTGCATATATCACACGGGTACCTTCTTCCCTTGTAAGACTAGTTCCTATATCTGATAGCTCTTAACTCGTGAACCAAAAGTTTTTACATATAATATTATATTTCACATGCTTAATAAGCATGTTAAGTTTTACCTTCACGCCAAGTTTTGTCAAGATAGGACAAGTTGTAAACGTCGTGCAAGATCGTATGTTTATTGTCGTTGTAACTGATTGTTTTTGCAAAAAAAGAAAAAAAAAGTACAATAAAATACCAAAAAAGTATGGTTGGAAGTTCAAATACGTTCAAATACATTCTCCTAGAATGTGTAACTATGAATATATTACTTCACAAATCGTGTACATAATTAGCTCAGTGCTATTTTAGCCTGAAATGTACAGTATGCGACAGCTCTCCTCATCTAATCAATGTACTATATACATATACCGTAACATATAACTACAGTATGCGTAATACCTGCACAAAGGGCAAGTTCAGGTAATCTTTTCCGCTTTAACACCAACTGATGACCACAAGAATAATCCGTGACCTCTTATTGGTGGAATTAATACGTCGATATTTACCATCATCAACAGAAATATCGTGGCTGTCGTGTCACGTACATTGTGTTCATTTTGTTACAGAGATATGAATAATTCAAATTATGAACAGTGTTTCTATCCATGCTAATTGGATAATTTTCGATGAGCGAAACGCTGGATTGATTAACACCCTTTTGTGTTGAGATTGTAAGTCCCTAAGTGAATAAAACTAGTGACTGCAGTTATGTGCCGAATGCAATTAAGGTAAGTTTGTAAAGGGAAAACTGCAAATTTAAATTTGAAAGACAGTCGTTGTAACCGTACGTGGAACAATAGTAGGAAAAAATATATTTAATATATTACCCCACCTTCAAAACAAAATTTATCAAAATTGTTTCGTAACTCATATTGTAAGATCCAGTGGTGCCCCCCCCTTATGTCCATGACGCACCCCCCCAATTGTCTATCCGTAGGTGTACTTCCATGAAAACATCTTCTTTTCGATTAATTTTACCCCCCCATCAAACATATTTATATAGATTTTACCCCCCAAATATTTCAATGACGCAGTTTGCGTCATAGCCCCCCCTTGTGGGCACCCCTGGTAAGATCTAAGGTAAACATTTCTACAGTATTTCAATATCCTAGGCTGGAATGTGTTAGGAAATCTGACAAAGCATGAGAAAGCATTGAAACCCTCTTTTCAGTTTAGATGTTTTTTTTAAAAAAATGTCTCTTATCTACAGTTTAAGGTTTGAGGAGAATACATGTATTAAATTTTATGATACTGGGACTAAATGAATAGTAAATTTAGTGCTGAGTATGCCAGTAATTGGATGAGTGGGTTTACTTTCTAGTAAGTATAGATTAAACCAATAACTATTCAACTTTTGTAATTTTTCTGTTAGATTAAAAGTCGTTAGAAGAGAAACGAAGTCCAAATATATACTGTGATATTAACTTCTATATACGTTTGGTTATGAATATATGCTGACCACTTTGTGTAATGCATAAATTTGGAGTGGTGAACAGGAAGAACACAATGCTATTCGTCTTCAGAAAATTCTGCCCACACTGATCTCCTTTGTGGAATGATATATCAAAGCTATATCTTGCACAAATGTATTAGTTTCAATTTGGCTATCGTTTATAGTTCATTTCCTGGCTCTTCTGGTATCATTCTGTATATATATTTAAGGATCCGTACACCGTTAAACAATAACTTAATGAGTTTTTGTCAATGAAAGAACTTTCACCTATCTAGAAATCTCTATTTTATGAAACTCTCTTCATCTCAGAAGAAATAAAGAGTTTCCCTTTAACTCTTCAGATTTAAACCTGGTACGAGAATAGACTTCTTTAAGGAGTGTTAACTTGTACTATGATTCTGCAGTTATTAACAGCATACGTGAAGTAGGAAGAAAGTGAGGGTCGCACAATATCTCAGATAATTACATCCTGACTTGCGTCGTAATGGCTCTACCGTTCCAGCAATGAAAATGGGGGGTGTATGGATGAACAATTAAGCGTCCTGTCTGAGAGTTATTGATCTCGGAGTTTCAGATAATTAGTGTTAACTAACCTTGTTAACTTTTTTTTCGGTTTCGTTCAAATGGTTAAATGTCTTTGGAGTGTGCTTTCCTTGCGTAGAAACGAAAAATGAAACGTTTGTAAAAGTAAGCTTCGTTAATTATTTCCGTTCTGGAAGGACTCTTTATTGATATCTGAGTGGGCGTTTGGTCTTTCGAGATTCTATTATTAATTAAAACTTACGTTATGTTATTATGATCTCTCTCTCTCTCTCTCTCTCTGTATCTCTCTTCTTTTTTTCTAATAAATTGATTGTGAGGTCAAACTATTAATTATCATTGTGTCCTTGCAGAAGTCCACCATAAATCTAGGCATTAAATAATACAATTTTAACCTCTGACTTAGGAAATGTTTGTAAAAAAGTGTTTCACACTTGTTTAGGTAACAATCTTACAACATTTTAAGACGTTCTTAAGCTGATTGGGTAATCATGTTTTGATCAGTAATAACATACGTTGATAAAACAGTCAATCCCACATATACTGACAACAACAACAATAATAATAATAATAATAATAATAATAATAATAATAATAATAATAATAATAATAATAATAATAATAATAATAATAATAATAATAATAATAAAACTTTCACGTCAGCTCGTCGTGTTAACTCCTACAATGTTATGCACATTTCAAAGTAGAAGTTGCGTGTTGCCTAAATATCTAGGCTAACTATATATATAATTTCTGGTTACGGAAATTTCACCAACACAATTTTGACAAGTTTCTTGATACAATGTTTGTTGTAATATATATGCATACAATAAAAGTATCTTTTTCGGAGATTTTCGTCCCCAAAAACCACCAATCAGTATTGCTAAATTTCAAAACTATAATACAATGCATGTAAGTAAACTATGTATGCGTTATACTATGAAATAATAACTTTGATAAAGTGGATACTTTCAAATATCTAGCATCAATATTAACAGACGAAAATAATATTCACAAAAAAGTAACCAAGAAAATTCTGATGCTTTTTTCACTTTCGAACATCGATATATCACCTAAGACGTACTTGGAAGGTCAAAAATAGTCCCTAGCAGCATCGGCGACCTACTGCCAACGTTCTGCAAGCCCATGGATTAAATCGCGGTAGAACTTAGTGGGCCGTCAAGAGAAGAAAGTATCAGGTGTAGTTTCCATCTATACTAGATATTTGAAGTGGCGTCGTCTAAGGTGATTCCCCAAGGAATGGAACAGACAATACTTTGACGGTGCAATATCCGGGGAGCATGTTGGATGTAATAGTGTTTCCCATTCAAGGCATAGAATGATGCACCGGTTCTCCTAGCCACGCGGGACTTAGCTTTACCATGTAACAGGAGGACCCCATTGCGATTGAGAAGTGCTTCCTCCAGAGTTTTGAATTTTCCTTGAACACGGGTCAACTGCTGACAGTACACAGTTGAATTGAAGCTCTGATCAGCTGGTAGCAATTCCCGATGTACAATGTTCCGAGCAGTCCACCAAACACACAGGAGGACCTTCTTCTGATGCAGTGCTGGTTTCGGTTGATTTGGAACTGGTTTACAGGAAGCTAACCAATGATGATGGCATCATAGAGCTTCGCACAGGGCCTACTTCTCATCATATTCAACAACCTGTTCAGAAATGTCTCCTTTCTCAGACGAGACAGCAAAAAAGCACAAGTCTCTGCTCGAGTTGCCTTCTGACCCGGAGTCAAATCATACGGAACCCATCGACCAGAGTTGGCGTGGGTCAATGAAAACTTGACCCACGACTCACTGACCCACCACCCACCGTGACCCATCACCCACCATCACCCACGATGACCCACCATGGCCCACCACCCACCGTGACCCACTCTGACCCACCGTGAAACACCACCCACCATGAACCACTATCATCCACTGTGACCTACTCTGACTCACCAAAATCCATCGTCATCAACTCTGAATACGATCCACAGCCTCTTCTGTACTGACTAAAGAATTTACACTTGTAATAAAACAAGACTGTGGAATTGTCACTAATCGGAGTTTGAATTTCTAGTCAATCGCTCAAGCACCACTCTGTTACAATCTGACTTTCATGATATAAAATGGTAAAGTGTTTATCAGTGAGGAAATTTAAACAGTTCGAGGTGGAGGGAAATTAGTGTGTGCCTAAAATATACTTGTACTAAGAGAGTAGTTTTGCAAGTGTTAATTTCTGAACGCATTCCAAAAGAAACTTCTATTCGCAGGAAAATGCCCCTGTACAATATGGAAAAGGTTATGGTTTCACAGTTCACAGTATTTGTCTCACAAAAGACTTGAAAAATCAGTTGTTCATAGTGTATAAAGGTGCTCGGGTACCCTATGTGAGAGCATCTCCATAAAGTATGCTCATAATTGTAACTTGTGTAATAACTAAACACCACGTTAAATTTAAGTTACAAATATGCATAATTGCAATATCCAACGTTCTATGAATATTTATTCAAAGTAGTTTACCTAAAGCAAAGAAGAGACTTACAAAAAATTAGGTACACAGTTGAATAACACAAATAAGCCATTAGTAATAATAGCATACATTTTCCATAACTCGTAATTTTCCACCTTAAAACAAATCTGAAATCGAGTTTATTTCCTGTTGGTAACTTTTTCGTGGTAAATTATCCGCAGTGGAATGATGTCCATCCTTCAGCCAAGGAATATCTAGCTCATATACTTTGAGCTTGTCTAACGGTGGGCCATTAACATTGATGAACAACAAGTTAGACAATATTTGAGCACTTAGTCTATTTCTAATATCAGTAATCTGTAAATTCATAAGGGGAAATCCCCATTGGCACTCTGTCGTGGAAATTGATGGTACTTCTACCCGATTTCTGCAACTCCTCATCGACAATCTGCTTGTTAGACTTAAGTCTGATAACGACTTTTCTTGGTCAGTTTTGAAATACTCAGCAAGAAGTATCATTTCTTTATCACCATACAACATCTTTTCCATATCGACCATGTCAGTTGGCAATGTCGACTCATGGAGAACAGAAACTTTATCTACCACGCCTTCGATAGGGAATCTTGTGAATAAATTATCAATTAAAGCCTGATAAACTGATTATTTCTTATTTGTTTATAAATTTAATTTTTGTAATTACGCATGAAGGTTTGATTCCACTACCAAGTTCCTTCCCCCGTCTAGAAAGCGAAAGGGAACGATGTTCCTGGAAAGTGTTCAGAAGTGAATGGGAATTTCCCTCCTTCTTCCCCTTCAATTACTACACTGATGTTTGCCATGTGCTAAATTACGATGAATTTCAATTAAATTATCATAGTATAATTATTTCCTTGTTGAATTATGGATACTTTTCAGTGGAAAAAAGGATTAAATTTGAAAGTTCCAAATTAAGGTAAGCAAACCAACGTAAAGGAAAAAAGTGTAAAATTTTCCATATAATTGTGCGTACACAGAGAGAAATCCGTTCTCCGGTCAGCAGTATATTGTACAAATATATGGTATCCTCCTGCTTACTATAGAAATTAGTACGGAGCATACGTTATCCGTATGCTACATAGGCACTGCTTTTAGATGTTACATCATTCTGTTGCTGGATGTCTGACATCTATCAGTTTTCCGTATATCACGTGCATATACTTATGTTACCTTCGTCAGCTATATGTTCCTATACGTCCATTTGTATGTGAGATCTTGACCGCCTACGTTGTTTCATACAGAAAGTAGGTGTAGTTGGAACGCTTATACAGAAAGTATTACAAAACATGTTTTTCAGTTATACGTCTGCTGTACCTTAAGTCCAAAAACTACAGGAATTACGCATGTAACCAATCTTTTTAAGTACACCACTTACAATTTGTTTTTCTCAGTGTACAATCCAAACTTAAAATTTCCGTGCAATTAAGCTTACAGTACAAATTTTATGCCTATTTTTCTCACAACTTCATGGGTTGATTGCCCTGTGCTGTAAGCGCTCCATATAATAAACATAAGCTTCAACAATTATTATAGTAGAAAGCAATGGGTATATGAAGCCAAGCACTGTATTTTTTGTTTCTGATTTTTTTCTTAACTAATATCGATCGTTTTCGATCATTTTTACAAACCAACTCACTACCAATTTTTCATATATACAAAGTGCCCCCCCCCATATAGGAGAATTAAAAAAAAAATACTAGGACACATTCTGTTTATTTTCAATAAGGAGTTAATACACTGAATTTCAGCTCCGTAAGATTAACGGCGTGCGAGATACTTTTTTTTTTTTTTTTTTTTTTTTTTGCAAAAAATCGGATCCTCACTACCTTCTTAGGATATTATATATTACAATGAAAGCAATATAACATTCTAGTTTGGATTAAGGCCTAACTATATATCAAAAGTAATTTAATTTGGCTTTGCAATTTGACCGTGATGATCAGGCACACATAGTTATATTCACTTTTTTATATAATAATTTATATATTACAGTGATTCAAAAATATATTTTTTCCAGTAGTTAGCTCCTCTAAAAACTCACAGGTCTCGAAAGCCAAGTAGTAGTATAAGTCCTATTGCTATTATTACAATTAAAAATATCAATATCCAAAAGTGCCTGAAGTTCTTCTTTTCACTTGGTTAGATATACCATACTCACCTCATGTAAGTAGACAGAAACAAATGGAAAAGGAAGGGAAATGGAGGTCTTGAAAGTAAAACGAAGACAAATTTACCAGTCTTCAGAAGATACTGTCTACAATGCAGAGAGCAGAGTGGGTTGGTATATCACACTGAGTCGGTGGGTCGCAGTGGGTCAAGGTGGGTGGTGGGTCACAGTGGGTCACGGTGGGTGGTGGGTCGCAGTGGGTCATGGTGGGTGGTGGGCCGCAGTGGATCGCATATTGTTGACCCACGGCCCACTGATCCACTCAGAAACTTGACCCATTCGACCCACTGACCCACTCCATCTCTGCCATCCACCCAACTTTGAGTGCTTCCCAAGTTGATGGAGGTACTTCCGAATAGCTTCTCCACTCACACTGAATTGTAGTCCACGTTCCTCACATATGTGGCCACTGTTCGCCTCAGTTGTTGCCTGAAGATCTTTATTTTGTACATGTGTTGGTTTCCAGCACGTGGTGCGTCTTCGAGTGTTTCGTCATCGTCACTGTCACAGCCAGGTTGTATGTTAGATATACCAACACGAACAAGTGACCGTTTTATTTCCATTCGCATTCAACTCACGGTGCTAGGACTAATTGAACAAGACCTCCACAAAAGGCGACAGAACTTCCTTGGTCACCTCTAAAAATATCGACTAAAAGCAGGGAATTCGTGTTATTTATTAAGTTCAAAATTTCCTGTCTTCACGAACTTGTTCGAGGAATTTGAAACTTAAAATATATGAAAAGATAATCATGCGCGTTGTTCTGTATGGTTGCTAAACATGGTAGCTTACTCTAAGGGAAGTAGGTAGACTGAAGGTATTTGAGAACAAGATCCTGAGACAAATATTCTTACCCAAGAATAACTGGAATGCGGAATGGCGGAAACTTCGTAGGGCGTGTTAGGGAGGCACCAGCGCCAGCAAGGGGGGTGCATCCGCAGGGAGCAGGCGCGTCAGCGACGGAAAGTATACGCATAAACGAATATAGTGGAAGAGCACACTTACATATACAATACTTTTACTATCACTCAAAATTCATTTCAGTATGCTGTGCACTGACACTACTTATATTCACACTTTCATTTCTTCACAAAAAAGTGTTTCACATCGTATTTTACCTATAGATTTTCTATTTGGTAGAACTGTCTGCTCAAATGAACCCAGATTTGGTTACGTTATTTTGGTCTAAATACATGCATCATCCATTTCTCATGTAAATGTTTTGCTTTTACGTGCTTCTGAACTTTTCTGCTAAACATAACCCAAACCGTCTGTTCGAGTGAACCCAAAAATAACAATACAGTGGACTCCTTTTAATTCGAAGTCCAAGGGGACAAGAAAAAACTTCGAGTTATCCAAAATTCGAATTATCCAACAACATTTTTTCACATATATAACAACAAACAAACCAAAGTACTGTGCGTCAAAAACATATTCATATGGTGTAGATTTTACCTTTACAGCAGCTTGTTTGCGTGATCGAATACCACAGACTAACAAACGATATTGACTCCCCATAATTCGAACTACGTATACAATGGAAACTATATTTACGTACATCACTACAACATACATTGAATAGCGCAAACAATTAAATACCAGTAACAATTTGAATATTATGTTCTCACTTTTAAGAAGTCGTAAGTCTCATTTGCTTAAATTTGATTGTTTTTGTACGGTCAATAAATCTTGAATTTCATGTATTGCGTTGAATACGATATTAATAACATTTGTTTGACTTAGCAATAATTCATCTTAAATTTTCAACCAATTCTGACACAAGATGAGATTGGCACACATTGTCTATCTTTACTTCTTCCCCAACTCACTTTAATCTTTATCATTACATAGATTTTCTATTTATCTTTTGTATTATTCATCCCTATGGCTGCATCTGGATAACTGAAAACACGTTAAAACTGTATTTCTCTGTTTACATATGTCCAACATTAAATATTTTCAACTGTATTTAATTCGAATTATCCAAAACATAGGTTCAAAAGTTCGATTTATCCACGATTTTTTACTATTGTTTTCAACACAGTTTTCAAGGGGAATGGACTTCTGTTCGAATTATCCAATATTTCGAATTATCCAAGTTTGAATTAACGAGACTCCACTGTATTATGAGTGTTTACGCGCATTCATTATGCTAAAAACACGGATTAAATATATCTTTAATAACTGCAACCACAAATAACGAAAATAATAAAACTTTAATACATTGTAGCCTACTATTTACTCTACGCTCTGATTATTTATTTGCTAAAATTCCTCGACATAAAACACACAATATAAATAACAGTACTCATTAAACAAATAGGGCTGGTAGGGGTCTATTACTTCCATGATGCATCAGCAAAAGCTTTCCAAGTAGCCCGGTAAAGCTAATTTGCCGTGAAATTAAGGAAAAGTAACATCAAATTATGGGAAATGTATGAGAAAGTTCCTTGAAAATAAAGAAATCTTGTTTCCGATGATAAAAGAATCCTACATATTTCTGAACACACCGAATCCTTTCTGATTTCTTACGGAAAGTGTCTTATTTTCCTTAAAATGGAGAAACGTTTTGTTAATTTGTCCGGAAACCTAATTTCTGAGAAACTTTCCCGACTTTTTTTTTTTACAGTGTAACGAGGATCTACATAATTTATACCGTTCACCAAACATTGTTAAGGTCATCAGGTGGGCAGGTCATGTAACCAGAATGGAAGAAAGTTGGAACGCTTTCAAAGTTTTAATGAAGTCCAATAAAAAAATACCATTTGGCAGACCTAGGGTCAGATTAGAGGACAATATTACGATGAATCTCGCAGAAATAGGAATACAAAGTAGAAACTGGATCCAGTTGGCTAAGGATAGAAGTCAGTGGAGAGCTTTTGTGAACCCGGCATTGAACTTCCGCGTTTCATAGGCCATAGAGTGAGTTAGTTGTTGCACGCAAGTCTGAGATGTCTTATTAGGTTCTTCCATCCGTCTGTTGATAGGTGTCAAAACAAGAACTTTAATTGATAGTGAGATTTTCTTTATTTACAATATCCATCCAAAGCATAAGTTGCATCTGAGCTTTTGTCTCAGAAGTAGAAGGACACTAAAGGCTGGTGTCGTGCTCCTGCCGTTTCCCCTCCATGCTCAGTCCGTGCCACTTCCGCGACCATTCATACATATGATGCCGTGCCGTGCCATTGCTCTGCCGTGTCGTGACAAAACGCTGTAACTTTGGTGGAGCAGTTTTGCGAAAAAGAGCCGTAAAGTTTTCATCCGAAAATGTGATCTGTATCGCGTAGAACAAGTGTATCTTGACTTTCGAGACACGTGCTTACATGTAATGTTACGTAAATCCATGTTGTGTTATTAAATTTGGTGAAAATTTATTGGTTTACCATTATTCCCTAGTTACACTGGTTCTACACGATACAGATCACATTTTCTGATGAAAACTTTACGGCTCTTTTTCGCATAACTGCTCTGCCAAAGTTACAGCGTTATGTCACGACACGGTAGTGCTGCTTTCTACACCATTTCCCAATATGGATTGGAAGGAGAAGAAGTTCGTGTCGCTTCGTGTGCTCCGAAGAAAGCCGAAGGATCGCGGCCGACGAAATGTGACCGGACTGGTTTCTCTTCAAGGGGGCTTGTCGGGGCACGGCACGTCATGTGTAAATTACGCACACACACACACACACACACACATACATATATATATATATATATATATATATATATATATATACAGTAAACCCCCGTTAACACGAATTTCATTCGAATACATTTTCTCCATACATACGCACTACAGTATACAGACTATACATACCACTACAGTTTATTATGTATGTCATAGAAAACACTAGAGATGGTATCGAGACGAGACTGAGTGGTCTTGGTCTCCTCTCGGTTCCAAATTTGAGACAAGACCAAGACTATTCTCCGTCTTGACACCATCCACAGAATTGTATCGAGACGAGACTGAGAGTTTCGGTCTCATCTCGATTTCGAAAAGCACGACTTGGTCTCAAATTCGAGTTAAGATCGAGATCGAGACTAGTTTCGGTCTCGGTATTATCCTCTGAAAAGTGAAAACAGTACATTAAGTTTATTATTATATCTTCGAAGATTTAAAAAAAAAAATGTTTCCACGCAGAAAATCTAGGTCAAGTTATAAAATTGATAACTCCGCTAGCAGGTTGGGTACCACTAGTAACGGAAAGGTATTTATGACTGCTGTCACCAGTTTGGAGTTACAGGGGAGAGAATATGTTTTGTCTCGAGCTGTCACCAGCAGCTCGTCTGCCAAGCACCTGCATGTTCAGCGCTTGACGGAGGAGAGAATGAACACCTCATAAGAGAGGAAAGATACCTGTTTCTGGTTTTTCTCTTATTTACAAGGCAATTTTCGTCTGTATAAATACTGTATGACAAAAAACAAACTGGAATGAAATCTGAAATAAGAAAAATAATCCAAAAAGAAACAAACAAACAAACACACACACACACACACACAAAGGATTGAAAGTTCATGTTAAATGAAAACCTTTACTGACTCAAGGGACTAAAAATTAGTTCGTAATTCGTGCTAACCGAAATTCGTGTTAACCGATAAAACTTCTTATAAGATAACGTACAGGGATGCCAGGACCGAAATTTTGTTCTTCCTAACCGAGTGTTCGGCTTAAGCGAGTTCGTGTTAACGAGGTTATACTGTATAACCCAATGAATTTTCAGTGTCAAAGACTGAAAAGAAACTTCATGGACCACTTCATGGCAATGGCATACTATGTGTGAATTAACCTTAAGACCTCTGGTTTCCACATTGATCGCCTCAGAGCAAATACTGTGTTACGTGGCGATAATTTTTAGTTTTATACGAATTTGTCGTCCCTAAAATAGATTATATCTTCCTCCTTATTTCTTTACTGAAACCGAAAACTGTAGATATCTACTACTATCTCTGGTTTTAGTACTAATCTATATAGAGCTAAAACTGCAATAGACAAGAAACTCTTTTCAAAAAAAGAATAAATTTAGCGTCTTATAAATGTATTCCAACTTCGATCTTACTAATAAGTTAAAAGAAGAAATGGGAAAAACCTAAAACGTTACTATATATTGAGAAGCTTTTTTTTTTTTTTTGTTTGTTTGTTTTTCGTTTTTTGATGGATTGAGAATTCAAAGAGTAGATTATATCTTGATCTGTATTAGACTTCTAAAGCATGCTATATATAAGGGACAAAAGCCATATGAAAGGGCTATGTCCGTCTGTTTGTCTATCTGTCGACAAGTATAAAAGCGAAGGCGGTAATAAATATCGAAATACGCTTTCCTACAATCGATTCAGCGTCCAAAATAAAGATTTCATATCCTCTGTTAATCCTCTATTCCAAGCAAAAGCGCCACAAATCAACAGTTTTCGGTTTCAATGTCAATCTACAAAGAACTAAGATGATAATAGATGTGGTTACCATGGTCTGCATTGTGAAAAATATATATTTTCCACTGAGTATTCGGTACGTTCTTGTCAATTATCCTGAATACTCAGATCTCAGGCAACATCACGGACTGTTGCTTTCACTTGGCCGTACATTAGAAAATTATCCCGATTTTGTAAGGCATATACTTAACATTTTCGCATGCACCTGAAATTGCTCCGTTCCTTGAGCTGTCTTAGTCCTTCACTCTTTTATTTATTTCTGCTGCAATTTCATCTTTTATTCTCACATTTTATTGTTTCTTATACTATTCATTGTTATTCTTGTATGTTTTATTTTATATAATAATTATTTTATGTTTTTTTTGGGCTTTTATCTCTCTTTCGAAGCACTTTATTTATTACTTAAATTTAGCTATGTTCGTTTTTAAATTTGATTTCAGGCAGTCCGTGTTTGAGCAGTCGCATTGATCGTAACAGGGACGAATAGCCTCATCGCTGCCAACATTCCCATTAAACCCTAATTAATCAATAAATCAATTAATCAATGATAATATATAACGATTTATTTATTTACATATTTATTTATTTTGCGATTGATGCAGCGTATCAAGAGAACATACCATTACCACCCGCAACACTCTACCAAAACCTGAAGTGTTGCGTTTTGCCAGTAAGCCTGCTTTCGATTTCAAAAGTTATTTACACACAAAAAAAGAACAGTCAGAGATATCGACAATCAGTTTCTTTTTTACACATATTTAGTGTCCTAAGAATGGATTTTGTCTAGACTTTTATCTATCAGTTCAAACTGAAAGAAGTGAAAATCTACTATTTGCGGTTACAATAGATAGAACGAAAATATATAGCGGCAACCATTAAAATGTTTTCAATACCGGGAAAATATCCTTCATCTCTGATTTTATTCCTCTGCCTCCGGAAATGATACGCATCAATTAGCCCATCCGGTTTCAATATTAATTTCCACAGAGCAAATTCTGTACGAGGTAGCAAGTAATGGGTTTGAAATATGGATTCAGCGTCCGAGGTATAGGTTCTACCTTTGATCTTATTAATTTATTCCAGCCAATTGTTATAGCTATACCACTTCAAGTTTGAGTATGGAATTCGCATAATTTGGAAGTCTACTGTAGTTTTACAGTGTAAAAGGGAATTCAATTTTTTTTTTTTTTTTTAGCATTTGAATGGAAACAATTTATTTTATTTTCGTAAAAGCTAGATGAATTATCTTGGCCGAATTCGTTAATGGAGTCAATTTGTTATCATATTCATGGGTAACGATGTGTTTAACGATGGTATTCAATATCTAGTTTAAAATTTAAAGCAGTGTTATTCAACCTTTTTCTCCTCACGTACCCCTACACAAAGTTTGCCATCCAGTTGTGTCCACCTCAAATTGTTTTAAAGAAATTAACTTATTAAACTTAATACACGTCTTCTGTTGGATAAAAAAAGGGGGCAAATAGAGACCCAACAAAGAACAACCAGTGTGCCAATCAAAAGACTATTTGCAGGGGTATAAAATGCACATAAAAATAACATGGGAAATTTCAAAACATATGAGAGACATCCAGTTCTACTGAGGGGAAATTTCCCCCTTATCCTTCGTGATAATTCGTGCACTGAGGACAATGTTAAAAATTCAAAAACTTAAAGTAACTTTAGAACTAACCTGTTCATGACATGACTGAGCTTGTTTCCAGAACTCCAACTCCTCGATTCTTTGTCGAATCTTCAAGAGTACGAGAATCAGAGCTGGTTCTGGATTCAAGGATTTTCTGTGCTTCGTTTTTTATTGATGTTAATAGAGAGAAACCTTGTTCATATATATATGTTGATGGAAATTGGAGAAGTGAAAAAAGTACTAATTTCATTGTACTCTTTTTGAAGATAAATGCAATCAAAAATGGACAAGTTATCGAATTTCATTTGAAGTGAACTGTCAACAGATATTTCCAGTAGACCCCCAGAAGCTGCATTACGTACTCCCAGAAACATCTTCGCGTATCCCCGGTTGAATAGCACTCATTTAAAGTATTCAAAGTATCCAATTTCGCCTTGCTTCTATGCAACCTACACAGTAGCAGACAAATGTTGGTTGCATATAGAGACGCAAGGGGTTGGATTTTTTTTTCACAGCTTGTTATTTCCTGTCTGGAATTTTTTTTGTTGTTTAGGACACCATAAATTTAATGAAGATATAACATTACGTAATATATTTCCCCCTTTTTTTGCATTAAAGCACATACAAAAAAAATTGTATTCTAAAAGAAAAAAATATTCGAAGTTCAATAATTATAATTGATCACTACATAGGAAAACGAAAGGGGAAATCGGCGTACGTAATTGGCTTTCGGGTTCGCAAAACTTGTTGATAGAGCTATTAATGTTCTACGATTTACACGTTTTAATGAACGTTTTATAATGCTGGAAATAACAGTTCTGAAAATGTAATAGTTGACTTAGTGAAACAGAATTATGATTTACATTATACGCATAATATATAATTTTAGATTAAACTTCATTTCATTTATATATTTTTTGAAGCTAAATGCACGTTTTCATGTACAGTCAGCTACAAAAATTCTTGCTACTTGATGAGATTAGTTTCGTAACTAACCTTAGAATGACATGACAGTTTGAGTATATATAGTAAATTATATAGTATATATATATATATAGTAAATTAGAAAGAATGTAATCTTCTGTGCGTTCCAGCCATACCACCGACATTCCCAAAATAATTTTTACCAAACGAAAAGAAGTTTTGTCGCTGACTGTATAATGTTTCGCATAGTAAGCGTATTTATATATATGCATAGCAGTTATTGAGGCCGTTATAATTCGAGCGGAAGAATGCTAGTTAAAATACTATACGCCGTTTTCCTATTTTAAATATATTGATTGCTGTGGGAGAGACCCGATTTCGATTTCCGGAGGGAGTTCATGTGGTTTGAATCCTACGTTAAGGTGCAGGACCACGTCTCATATAGCCTCGATGCTAAAAGGGGTGCTAAACTGAAAGTCAAATCTCATATATAGACACGATATAAAGAAATAAATAGCACATTCTGTAAATAATGAGCTTTTGCTGCCGTTAAACACTATCATACCTAAAATGGTTGTTTATGTATTGAATTTTGTAATCAAAATTTGCATTAGTATGTAACAAAATATCTGAAATTTAAGATGAAATATTTTCAGACGGAGAAAGAGACGTCAGCGAAATTCAATATCAAAAGAAATATGGATTTGAAACTATTGCTTGGTTTATTAAACGCTCTTTGCTTGTATGTTAGTTTAAATTTAGGGACCTCCTAAAACACACATGACAATACCTATAAGTTTCAGAAACTTGATAAAGTGGTTAGATAAACAACATGACACTTGTGATATTCTGGGTTGCATAATTTACACTTGCTGATTTTCTTCTACGAAACTACCTTCAATACGACAACACTCCACACTCAGGACATGTTCTCTGTACAGCACGAGAAACGACACTGGTAAAATTGACGACATTGGTGGGAATTGACGAACGGGAGACAACTTCGTATTCTGTTGGGTGGTGAAATTGATAAATCTACGTCAAGCTTCACGACTCCTCGCGATCACTACAGTTGCTAACAACAAAATCATATGTATGTTTTTCTACTGCAAAATGCTCCTCAAAATATCCCATATATGGACTCGCTTGATCCTTTCTACCGTCTTAGCAGAGTTTATGAATACTAGTAATTGTTGGGTTAAATAATGATACTCCGCATACAGAAAAAAAAGAAAAAGAGAAGGAAAAAGAAAGAATGAGTTATTTATATTGATTTACCTACTAGAAGCTGGTTCCGTCTCCGTCCTTATGCATCTGTTCAAACGAAAAGTAGTTTACATGTCTACCATTCTTGGTTTGAATGTTAGTTTGGTGTAATAAGAGTGGTTTGAATATTAGTTTCATGTACCAGAGTTAAATAATGTAAAATGAAACACTTCATTCAATTAGAAGAATATATATCATTTTGTCGAGTAGCGTGAGATAGGCTCAGGGAAGCTGTCGTTGATAATCGTCCGGGTAACTTGAGAATATTGATTAAAGTGCTTCTTTTATAAAAAGGTTACACTACGTGGAAGATTAACCCAAGACAGTTTTTAAATGCAAATACGAAAGTATTTGTTTTACTAAAACGTCGCTAGAGAGCTCAAATAAAATATGTCGCTTGAACCAGGACATTTTGTTTGTGCAGCTTGGCTATGGAAGTCTTCAAATCTTTGGATATTTTCTGAAAGTAGATAAATCACATTCTTCCTAATTTCTTTAAAGCTGTGAAAACCAGTAATGTGATATCCAAAAATCACGAAAAGTAAAATGTGTAAAAAACATATTTTCAATTTTGAAAAGTACCTGGAAACAATTTTAAACTGAAATTGTTAATACCTCCCTGATCTAGTGGCTAGCGCACATACACACACACATATTTGGTGCACATGGCTACGAGTTCGATTCCTACTGTAAGTGCATTGAACAAATTGCAATTGTATGATGCCTGTAATTTCACTTTAAACTGCGAGACCACGCGCAATATAGCCTGGATACTGGACAGAATGTGTAAATTTCAACAAACAAACCAAATATTTAATGTTTTTGTTTTACATATTTTAGATATTTTGGTGGGACCGTGAACAAAAGTTAGAAAAAAATTCTCTATTTGCAGATTTGGACCTCTGATAATAGAAGTTATTAAGATAAAAATGTTATTTATTAAAAAAAAATCAACATCCAGTAGTAGGTAATTATGATCATTAAACCTTAAAAAAAAATCTTACTGTGCTATATGACAGTATATTTTCTTATCCGATCATTGGCAATGACTTTTGTATAAGTCAAGGGAGAGTTTCCTCGTAGCTAACCGGTTATCGCACGCGCTTTTGGCGTGGAAGACCCGGGTTTGATTCTCAGCAAAAGCTCCTGTGGTTCAGATCCGAAAGATCTGCATCTCATATAGCCTCACTGCTCGAATCAAATCTAAGTCAAGAGTGAATTCATCCCATTATCTTCGACCTGCTTCTAGCCCAAGTAATAGGGGCAATTTATTTATTTATTGAACAGTATATACGGTATATTATATTAAATTTGTGTGAGGGTGAAATGAAAGTTATACAAGATTTGCACTACATAACCATACATAAGTTTTTGCAATTTCAGAATTATACAACACCCCTATCCTTAAGAATTCGGTATCACATGAAAGCTCCACGTTCTGCAATCATAGCATCAATACGTCTTGTAATCGAATCAAGCAGGTGTTGCAAGTTTTTTCTGAAGAATTGCAATGTCACGGTGATAATATGCAAGTTCACAGAGCAGCGATACTGTTTCCTTACAGGACCGTAGCGAACAACAGGCTGGCCAACAATATACCACACATGTTTGATAGATAACATGTCAGGTGTCCTTGAAAGAAATAAACCAGCGGTACTCGTCGTTCTGTGAAGAAAGGAAAAAAAAAAGCTTGCTCATTCTTAAATGCATGCGGCCGAACATTGTCATTGAATGCATGTCAACTGTGGAGCGTCCAGAGTTGTAGTTGTTAAAAACTTCCCTTATGTAGTAATCAGTGATAATTTGCTTTAAATTTGTAAAATAGGATACCAGTGTGTTGTATCGAATGACTTTCCGTAGGATTATATCTACAAACTTTCCGATACAGGAAATTGTCTTTCCGCAGCCCGATCACAATTACCTATTCAAAAACAGTAGTTTGTTTATGTTGAGGTCTTTGACGTTGACAAGATATAGTGACACTTAGCAACAGTTTTCCTGTTCACTAGTTCTGTGTTAATTTATTTCACACATCACTACTTCGAGCACTGAAGATGCTATTGATCCTTTCCATGCGACAACTTCGTAATATTTTTTCTCGTTCATACATTATACACTGCCGTATAAATTTTGTGAGTCCGGACGGGTTCCATAATTGCTTATTGCTGTTGCAATTTTCACAAACAACAGTGTAGCTATATTTGAACCATGGTGGCGCGGTCGATATACCATCTACTTACCAATCGGAGACCAGCATTCGATACCCAGTATTATCTTGTTCTATCCTAGTCCAAATATGGTTAATAGATCCACCCGGTCGCTGTCAAATAAGTAGTTCGCATACCTAGTTGTAAAGATGATAGAAGTATCGAACTGACCGCAGCACCTACAAGTGCCGTGATAATGAAAAAAAAATCAAAATATTGAAGGCGTAATTTGAAGGATATGACAAGGCACTTACCACTTGTACGGATAACCTTTCGAGCGTTATTCCGAACTAAAATTTAAATAAATAAATGAAATTTTGCTTTAGTTCTGATTGAGGGCACTTATAATATCATTTCTCCCCAAATTTACTGCAGTCGTACTTCTCACGTATTAATTTAAAAATCAACATATATTTTTCTTTTCTAAAGTCGGCCTGTCTAATTATGCATACAAAATAATTAGGTGGATAGGTATCAAATGACACAGTGAAAGAAATGGTAAGAGATAACAAGAGTATATTAACTGTGAAGACAATTTGTTAGGTGAGTTTTATAGTTTGGATAGTTTTTTTTAGTTTTTTATGCATTTATTTGTTCAAAATGTTGAAGTTGTATTCAAAAAGCGTGGATACTAATAATTTACTATATGTATGACATTTGATACAGCCCGCATTTCTTTATTGTATTTCGGATTTCATATCATCTTTTACCCAAGGCAAAATCAAGAATTTGTTAATTATATATATAGGGGGCACGGTAGCTCAGTAGTAGAGCGTTCACCTCCGGTGATGGGGTCCCTAGTTCGATCCCAGCTCGCGCCGTGTGGACTTTGTGGTGGACAAACATCATGCTCGTGGGTTTTCTCGGGGTTCTCCCATTTCCTCCCACTTTCTTCATTCCACCATTTCATTCATTTCTCACCTTCACCATCTTAGCCTGACCGGCATAATCGTGGGACGTAAAACTTAAAGATTTTATTTAATTTCATATATATGTATAGTGTATATAGATAGATAGATTATATGAATTCTCCAAAGAGCTCTCGAACAAATTACACTAAAAAACAAACAATAGAATTTCGTAACCAATATGCTACTCTCAGTACGAAAAACTCCTCCCTCCGTGTAGAATAAAATATTTCGGTACGTTATGTCTGTTTGACTCTTATTTTCAAATAAGAAGACAAACGTATACAGATGACATCATAAATTTCTTTAGTTTTGTTTATTACGTCTTGTTATTTTTAATTCTATATTATTTATTTATTTTACATGTAGAGGTCTTAAAACGTGCAAATCCATTGCAAACTTGAATTTGATTTTCTTTTCACTGCTATGAGCTCAAACGTACAAAAATAAAATAAAATAATGTTTATTAAGCTAAAATCGAGAGCAATGATTGATACATGTTTTCAGTTCGTTCTCTTATTTGTGGTCGACCTTGCTACTTCCTACAATCTGCGAGCGGAAATATATTTTGTTGTCAGCGGATCCCCAAATGGTGTAACCCCCAGAAGAGGCAACTCAATTTGATAACAAAGGAAAAAGAGAGGATGAGAACATGGACTATGGTAAGACGAAAATACGAGAGCTGCCGGATAATCCCCGGGGGAAGTTTTTACCAGGCGACCCTTAGCGAAGAAAGACCTAAGGAGACTGAACGACATAAAATCTGAGCAGGGCTTGGCACAGGGGAAATCATCCACAGATGCAGGAGTAGGAGACAAGATAAGGATTAAGATCTACAAAAACAACGTGGTAGATCTTATTGGCGATAATATTTTAAGAAGGCTATTACTTCATTTGTTGTGTTCTTTTTATACGTTAATGTATTGTTGTGACTCAATGACTCATTAGTTGAACGCTATTTAATTTAATTTAATTTATTTATATTTTTTTTACAATTTGGCGAAAAATGATCCCCTTACCTTTGAGGAGAGATTAAAGAAAACCTTGTAATACAAAAAAATAATGAAAAAAAATCTAATTCGATATTTCAATGAATCTACAAGGTTCATAACTCTTGTGTGTAGAAGTGTTGCACATGAGACGAGAAATAAAGTTTCTTCGTCTCGTCTCGAATTTCAAAATGTACTTCTTGGTTCTACACTCGTCCCGTTTTCGAGACGAGAATCGAGACGAGATGAGAAATTTACAATCCCATTGACAACAGTATACATCAAGAATGTAGTTTTCAAATGTTCCATGCGTAGTTCCGTATCTTGTGTGTACAAAAACTTAGGATACATATCGTAGACCATAGCAAGCAAAACAATTTAACTTTATAGTTTAAGTAGCTATAGTGGCAGCAACGACTCCTGAAACCTGGGCTCTACACCAATCATGGAACTGATTTGCCTCACGTGTGATGCATCGGATGAACAGTTCAGAAACGCGAGACACAGACCTGCGACGTTCCGGCATATAACCTTCTTTTCATCTTCTGTGACAGCCCGTGTCCAGAAATTATTTTTGTACCGAAAAAGCAAAGAAGTGTACGTTGTGAGTCGCCTTTCCCATTAAGTTGCACACATCTGATGTGAAATCCAACGATCGAACGTTGTGGTGAAACACAGCATCACCAGTATTCTATTCACTGTTACCCTGTGTACTTGGGAGTTTCCACAAATACCTCTATAGTTGTATTCAGATTGATTACTATGGCTTGGTTCATATCCCCTTCGGAAAACGCTGATGGAAGCCCGGATCGTAATTGATTTTAACAGCTTCTGCTACCGTCCCTTAAATTTCGAAACCAGAAACAGTATGTTTTCGTCAATTGCTTTATCACCATACACTTACCTAGTGTTGCGGCAGAACCAAGGCCGCACTACTGTCCTTATCGAACTTAAACAGTTATCAGTGTGTGATGTGTTCCTTATCGGTCTCCATTTGATCGGAGCAACACTCTCTTCAGTTACGAGCCACTACTTCACACTCGATTGAGTATGGCTTCAGTCTTGACGTGTAGTTATTTACAACCCCAACAGTGAAAGTTATTTTCCCAATGTTTTGGTTAAGTTTGATTTTACATTGTGTAGACATATTATTATTATTATTATTATTATTATTATTATTATTATTATTAGTAGTAGTAGTAGTAGTAGTAGTAGTAGTAGTAGTATTAATGTTGTTGATTCAATTGTACAGTCACGAACAAAAGCTCTTTCCGTTTGATAAAATTTGTTTTAAAAATAACGCTGGTATGACTGGAACGTACAGAAAATTACATTTCTTTTAATTTACTGAAAACTGTAATCAAATCGACCTTCCATTCTGAAGTTATTTACGAAACAAATTTCCTGAAACAGAAATAACTTTTGTTGTGCTCTTTTCCTGTCACAACTTGTATTTTATACACGACACGTAGAAGGATCGTAGTAGACACCTGTTTCCAATGCCTTGGCAATGTTGCTAACGCAGCGCCTTACCTTTCTCATTTAATTACGATAAAAGAAGAGGTGCCCACAAGGGGGGACTATGACGCAAACTGCGTCATTAAAATATTTGGGGGGGTTAAATTCTATATAAATATGTTTGATGAGGGGGGGTAAAATTAATCGAAAATATTTTTTTCATGGAAGAACAGTTACGGATAGACAATTGGGGGGGTGCGTCATAGACATAAGGGGGGCACCACTGATAAAAGGAAACTAGGCCGGATAGTCATGAGCCGGATACTCGGAAGTCTAATGTATTGCTTAGTACTATTAAGTCCAAAATATTGTTCAATGCTTATCGTGCCTACCATTTGCAATTAAATTTTCGGTACAAGAGTGAGCAAAGCTACCCACCCTCAGAAATTTTAGTAAAAGTAGTATGACCTCCTTTTACAGTAGACGCGCATTTAATCCTTGAAACTTAATATCTGGATTAATATCTACAACTGAAATAACGCCCTTTTTTTGAAAATGTTTAAGTGAAAAAAAAAGCTATAATTAAATGAAAAATCATCTGTGATCAGGACAATATATTAATGTCATTTTCTGTTCATTTTCTAGGTTTACCACAATGATAATTGGTAATTTACATAACGAGCTGTCAATTGTAGCAGCGAGAGAACGATTGTGTGCGCAGGCAAGGTATGTATCATGTAATTATATTTTATTATATCTATTTTATTTTGAAAGCAAAAATAGTACTCTTCACCGGATGATATGAACAATATAATCTATTTCTTGGTATACTATCTGGACTTTGTTTGAGAGTAAGCTTTTAGTATTATAGACCTGTTAGTTCACAGCAAGTCTTATGTTAGTGATTATAGATGATTATGAATATGGTGATAATGACTACCTGACATGCATGTTTTTTTCAAGAACATTTATTTTCTTGCTACATTTCAAAGATATTTGAAGTTCCTACAATAACAGTTTAGTAACAGTTCAACTTACTTCAGTTAATTACTATGAAAAAGGTTTATGTGACTTTCCTACGTTTCAAATCTCTCTTTGATGTAAGTTTTGCGGATTTGTGTTTTATTCTAAGTGCCATCGTGCATGCAAAAGCGCTACTAAGTCTTTCAAACATTTTCTCAGACGAAACTGAAAAAAAAAGAAAGAAAAATAGTTTACTTGACTAATAATATGTTCCAGATTTTTTTTTAAAGAACCATCTTGAAAGCAAAGAGGAAGTTCTTTCTCGAACTTCTGTCGATGTAAAACTCTTTAATGAGTCTGTTTGCTTCGCATCTTCCCGTTAATAAGCATATCTAGGACTACTTTTTTGTTCCCGCACCGTAATTGGCAAACTCTGCCGCTTTATGAAAATACATTAAGAATTTTCCACTTTGTATCATAATAATGTGTATCTTGTCCTTGTAACTCTAAAAAAATCGATATTTTGTTACCTTGGTTTTTATTTAACTTGCAATAACATGTGCATGTAGTAGTATACATAGAAGTATTAGTATATTAGTAGTATATTACTATGTAGTAGTATACATAGTAATTCATAACCATGGTGCTCGTCTCATGGACGTAAGCTCCTTGGAGCATAAAATGTGGTTGGTGCGATTTAGGTTATGTACATTGTAAGTGTGATTGAAATGAGCGACTGCCGTGCCACATTAAAATGCAGAATAGGAAAAGAAGAGACAAACCGACCATATTTCTTTAGTCAAGGTAGTCTCTGGCCGCAGCAACACATTTTCGCCAGCCAATGATTTGTTTTCGTGACGAAAAAAATAGTCAGGAGTATCCGGGGCGAATAAATCCTCAAGTGAACATTACACCATTCGGTCGTCAGCGAAGTTCTTCCCTGCAAAGAAGTGTTCCAGGAGCAGAAGAGTTTGTAGTCGATGGGGAAGAGATCAGGAGAATACGGTAGGTAAGAAACGGTTTCATACTGAAATTTATTGGAAGTCAGCACCCTTCTTTAGGCGACGTACAGGCTTAAGTGACGTGTGACATGGGTACACAATGTTTGATAACCTTTGCTGCGTGCTGGGGACAAGCTTGTGTTACATTCCTTAAAGTTAAGTCTATGGCAATCTACAGTGGCGATTTCTTTTTGACGAAGAAGGAACAAAATGGATCACCCAATATTAGCAATAACACTTCCTGCAGGTGGAGAGGTGGGTTTGGAAAACATCCTGTACATTCACCACGATCCTGACTGGTTACGTTTACTTTAGTAGATCTATGTTTCGTTAGAAGTGAAAATCGTATGTAAGAAAACTGCCTGGTTATTACGTACACCCAGAGATCCGTACATCCGAGAGAATGATCCTTGTTTTCGATCTTAACCCATATCACTCTAATTAACTCAACTTTCCCCACCTTACCAATTGATCCTTTTTGCCGGTGTTAACTCATGCCACTTCAATTTGCTCAACTTTTTCACCTTACCGATTGATCTTTGTTATCTTTTTTAACTCACGTCAATCCAATTAGCTCAACTTTTTCACCTTACCGATTGATCCTTTTTGCCGTTGTTAACTCATGTCAATCCAATTAGCTCAACTTTTTCAACTTACCGATTGATCCTTGTTGCCGTTGATAACTCATGTCAATTCAATTAGCTCAACTTTTTCACCTTACCGACTGATACTTGTTGCCGTTGTTAACTCATGTCAATCCAATTAGCTCAACTTTTTCACCTTACCGATTGATTCTTTTTGCCGGTGTTAAGTCATATCACTTCAATTAGCTCAATTTTCCCCACCTTACCGATTGATACTTTTTGTCGGTGTTAACTCATGTCACTCCAATTAGCTTAACTTTTTCACCTTACCGATTAATCCTTGTTGTCGTTGTTAACTCATGTCACTCCAGTTAGCTCAACCGCCAAGTGAACTTTGTGGTGGACAAACACCGTTTCCTCGGGGTTCTCCCGTTTCCTCCCACTTTCTTCATTCCACCATTTCATTCATTACTCATTATTACCGTCTCCTTTAGCCTAACCGGCTTAATCGTGGGACGTAAAACTCAAACATTTCATTTCATTTTTTCCAGTTTGTTTAATCTTTTCCACCTTACCAATTGATCCTTGTTGCCGGTGGTAGTACATGCGACTCCAATTAGCTCAAAGTTTTCACCTTACCGATTGATCGTTGTTGCCGGTGTTAAGTTATGTCACTCCAATTAGTTCAACTTTTTCACCTTACCGATTGCACGAAACCTTCGAACGATAGTGGTATTGCGTATGCCTAACTTGTCTGAAATGACACCAACAGTTCTCGTAGGGTTCACTTGCAAGGCGTTCCTGGGAAGATCATCGGAATATGCTGTTAGTTTGTGGCCGCAGAGATCACTTTTCCAAAATTTTCGCCGACATGGAATTTCACAAACCAACGATGTATAGTGCGTTAACTGAACTCTCGTTACCCAAATAAAGTATTGATATATTTAACGGCTAGATATACAAAATGCCCCAAAATGAATTAATTAAAGAATGACTTTTGTAATTGTGTTTTTATCATGGTGCACTTTTATGCGATTCTGTTCTACATCACACAGCAATCAGACTGACTAGGTACCCTAGTTTATTTGCTGAAACCGCGTGAAGTTTGCTGTGCATTTTCCCAGAAAATAGTGGGTTTCAAACTCAATTTTAATTTCCACCTTTTTTCGTTATTATCGGAACAAAAACAAATTTGGACAAGACTTGCTGTTAGAAACCGATAAAAACGAGGACGAAGATAAACTCAAGATCGAACCAACTATTTTTAAACCGAGACGAGACCGAGCCCTCCACGTTTGGCTAGTAGCTAGCGCGTCCTTCTTTGTCCAAAGAGTCCCGGATTGACCACCAAAGGAAGGGGTGAAATTAGAATATATCGCGGTAGTTTGAATTCCATTTGAAACTATAAGTCCACGTCTCATAGCCTCGCTGTTGAAAAGTAATGCTGAACATTCAACCAACCGAACGCTAACACAAATTTATGTGAGTCGTGACAAAAAAAAAAAAAAAAAAAAACTGTAAAGAACGAGATAGCGTCATCCTCAATATATTTGTACACTTAAAATTTATAGCATCTAATGGATACAATTTTCTAGTAAGGCTGTCTTAAAGATTAGGTCTTTTTCCGCACTTCTAGTAATTTATATTTCATATAAATTTGTTGCTAATATGTTGTTAGTTAAAAAGATGATAAGCGCAAGTTGTATCCTCTTTTGTATTAACTGATGGTCAGAGTTGAAAATCTACAAGTTATAAGTTCTACCTAAATTTTAAATTTACCTCGAAATATGATGTAAGGCGAAAACAAAGCAGGTTTCTCTATTTTCCGTCCATAATGTTGCGTGTCAATTTTGTATTAATATGTTTCTTAATTTCTCAGACCTAATTAGCATCTACATTTGAAGCAGTGATACCAGACAGCTCTGTCTATAACTAGTAAAGCAGTACAATTTAAATTACACTGACTTTTCTGTGTGATTTTTAAACCTAGAGGTAAGGAAACTTTGCAGGTTACAACATACGGAATACTAATTTTTAATGGATTTTAACAACTATCATGAAATGTTATAAATCTATTTTTTTCCAGTGTAAAAATGTTGTTTAGTTATATTTCAACTTTGAGAGTAGTGATTTCGTGCCTACTTTACGAAAACACATTTAGAGGGAGCAAGTGATTTTTTATGACATTGTTAAATTCTAACCTTTTCCAGGTTTGATGCTATTATACACAGTAAGTTAATCAAGCAACTATATCTCGCCAATAAGATTTTGGTGCCGTAAATTAAAGTGCTATCTATTAGGTGCTTGAATTAATTCTCGCTGTTGATGAACATAGGGCAGTAGTTATCTTATTGCAGCACAGCGGACTGTGATTTGATATCTATTTGGAAGTGCTATCCTTGGGCTATCAGAGCACTATTTGACCTTCGAGTGAAGTGAACGGAACATTTGCTTTCAGTGTCTTGAACATGGTGGGCTTTGTGCCTGAAAAACAACATTTGCGGGAAGCGCTACTCTTCTGCTTCCATCTTAATAAATCTGCTGCAGAAAGTTATCGTTTGCTAGTGGAGGCGTATGGAGAGCATGCTCTATCGGAAACAACGGTATAGAGAGTAGTTTGACGTTTCAAAAACAATGATTTTGGCTTGAGCGACAAAGTGAATCTTGGTCAGCCGAAAATGCTTGAAGATGTAGACTTAGATGCACTACTGGAAGAAGATTCATCCCAGACGTTTAAACGGTTGTCTCAAACTCTAAATGTTGATGAATCAACTGTTAGTAGGCATTTAAATACATCGTAATGATCCATAAAGTGAGAAACTGTGTGCCACATGAATTGACGTAAAGACATATTGCGAAACGTTGAACCATTTGTGAAGTGCTGATTTAAAGACATAAACGTAAGTCGTATTTGCATCGCATTGTAACCTACGATGAAAAGTGAATTCGTTACGACAATCTCAAGCGCAGAAAATCATGAGCGAGGCCCGGAGAATCATCAACATCAACGCCAAAATCGGACGTTCATGGAATGAAAATCATACTGTGCTTTTGGTGGGATCAAGTCGGTGTGGTTTATTATGAGGTGCTTAAACCGGGTAAAACGATGGATGATGATCGTTACCGAATGCAATTACTGCATCTGAATCAAGCAGTTCAACAAAAGCGACCGAAGTATGACCAGATACACGAAAAAGTGATTCTGCTCCATAACAATGCCAGACCACGTGTTGCAAATGTAGTGAAAGAAACCTTAGAGGGATTGTAATGATATATCTTAACCCACCCGCCACATTCACCAGACGTCGCCCCTTCCGACTACCATTTATTTCGATCCATGCAGCATGAACTTTCTGACCAACACTTCAGAACTGTCGAAGATATCCAAAATTGGCTCGATGGATGGATTGCCTCACAGGAACCCGCAATTTCTTATCGTGGAATATATTTATTTCCCGAAAAGTGGGAAAAGGTTGTAGCTGCCGAGGCACAGTACTTTCAGTAGAATATATTATTCTGTTCTTGTGGAATGACAATTTATCATTGGTATAAATAATAGCGGGAATTAAGCACTCAATAGCATCATGACTCAATCTACCACCAGTCGCTAGCAGAGATTGAGCCGGTGTATGTAACACAAAATGTGAGAACCGTAACAACTAACGAATAATCATAACAAAATAATGTATATATTATTCTTCCACGAAACAATACAATTTGTGCATATATAAATCGTGATAGAAAAAAATGTATAAAAGAAAATGCGATTCTCTCTTTCACGTGTTTTTGTCTTCTTTTCCGAACGTTAACCCCGATTTTTTTTTTTTTTTTTTTTTTTTTAAGTTTCCTGTCGCACAAGAAAGAGAATATTTGTTTCTCAAGATTTCTCGATGTGACATTACTGCAACTACTGAAATGTTCTTAATTAGTTACCCAGATAAGAAGTATTGATTATTCGAAACGGTAAGAGTCGGAGGAAGAGAATAACATAACGTAAAAAGAAGGTCTGACGCACCTTGCTTGCTGTGTACTTTGCTCAAAGAACTATATCGATCACGCTAGCATTTCGTAAAAGCTTGCTTTCTTTTTAGCTTCCATACTAAGAGAAGATGCGAATGTAGATATATATTTTCAATTTCAAGTTTGTTTTATAAATGCTCTTTTAAATTCTGTCGCCAAGAACAGAATCTTTTGTTGTGTTTTCAATGCGACACAAGAGATTTAATCTAATTTTGGTCCAATATGATGACAGTTCAGTTTTATTAAATAATATCTGAACCTGCGCTCTCTACACAGCACATCATTCACATAAGAGCATGAATCTTATTGTCATTCCTCACAACATCTGTACATGACCCTTTACAGACACAAGTGACAAACATCTTGATAAAAATCGATTAGGGGTACCATAAAGGGGAGATTTATTTTCAATTATTTTTTTTTCAATATCTCGCACCTTTTCCACGATTTGAGCCTACTTCCGGTTGGAGTTTCTAATTCATGTATGACCAGTGCTTTATTTATTCTTGCATGCAGTATGTAATAGGCAAATACATTACATACACAATTAATTATGATGTCAGTGATACACAGTGTTCATTGGGGAAAACACTCCAATCAATAAAGATTCATCTTAGGCTTGAGAAATGATTATCCTTCGTTTTTCACTATAATTTGCCCATGAAACAATCGCCTGGAAGATATACAACCACTTTATCCAAATATGCTATGCTGGAATGTATAACTCTTGGGGTATGATGCTTTTTTAAAAATTTCGACACTTCCAGTGTACCCGTAAAAATGAAATAAAGAAATAACGGCCATGTTTTTTTTTTTTTAAATACTGAATTAGAACTGGACAATCTACACAAAATTTGGAAACGATCAGTGAAAACCCTACGTTTTTAGCGCTTGTAGTTTTCGAGATCTCATTGTCACACTTTCCTTTGGAGACAAATATGTAAACCTAGTGTTTTAATATATAGACTAGCTGAACCTGCGCTGTCTACTCTGCGCATCATTCTACTATGACCATGAATCCTCTTTTCACTGTGCATGTCTCCTTACTCACACAAGTAAAGGATAGGAGACTCACAAAGGAAATGAGTTGCTATGCATAGATGTTGGACTGAGTTTGTAGCAAATATGTAGAAGTAACACGATATCAAGTGGAAATATATATTTTTATAGTAAATCCATATCCGTCCGAGTACACTTTATTGCGTCTCTTGAGGCCTCAAAAGTTGCCAACATGCAGTAGGTTTTGTCATTCAGATTTAAGCAAAGCACCTGCAATGTCCGTCAACCCGCCATACGTAACTTCTGTACTGGTTGCGTAACATTGTAGTTTCAGCCTGCAACAATGTTAATCTTATGGCTTCAAAACCGACCCTAAAATGTTGAATAAAACAATAACACCACGGTTTTTGAAAATTTGAATGAGAACTGGACAATCTACAGAATATTTGGAATTGACAAGTGAAAACGGCACGTTTCTAGCACTTGTGGTTTTCGAGATCTCATTTTCGAAAGGATTGCGGACAAATATATAAACCTAGCATTTTAATACATAGGCTAGCTGAACCTGCGCTCTCAACACAGCGCACCATTCAAATATGAGCATGAATCTCATTGTCATTCCTCACAGCATCTGTACAGACACAAGTGAAAGACGTCTTGATTAAAATCTTCAAAGGATAATACTCTAAAGGAGATATTTTTCCGATTGTTTTTTTTTCAATATCTCGCACCATTTGAAAGATTCGAGCCTACTTCCGATTGAAGTTTCTAATTCATGTATAATCTGTGTTTTCTTTCTTCTTGCATGCAGTATGTAATAAGCAAATACGTTACATACACAATTAATTATATGTCAATTATATATGGTGTTCATTGGGCAAAACGCTCCAAAAAATAAAGATTCATCTTAGACTTGAGAAATGGTTATCCTTCCTTTTTCATTATTATTTGTCCATGAAACAAACTTCTGAGACATATACAACCCTCATTTACGACTATGTGGTGTTGGAATGTATAATGCGTAGGATATGATGCTTTAGTTTCTTTTTAATTTCAACACTTCCAGTGTATCCGTAAAAATGAAATAAAGAAATAATTGTATTTTTTTTAAATATTAAATTAGAACTGGATAATCTACTCAAAATTTGCAATCGATCAGTGAGATCTCATTATCGAAAGGAGTAGCCACAAACATATAGTTTAAAAGAACTTCAAAAATGGCAGCACAATTCATTTCCATTGATTTTGGAGGAAGTTTATTAACATTCAATTGCTTTGAGCAATAATTTTAAAACACAAACTCTATAAAAATTATTTGAAGTACACATACTTTAAAATACTTGTCTTTATTAAACGTGAAATCACAAATAACCGTATATCTGAGGTTTGAAATCCAAAGTGAGAAGTTGGAATGCAGGCGTTTTTATTCCACAAGATAATGCACGAGCGCAAGGTGGAGTTGCAATTGGCATCAGTGATAAATTATCTTACCGACAGCATCAGACTCGGCTTCCCTGCCGACTTCCTGAACATCTTACAGCAACTATCTATCTACCTAACATAGCAATTACGATAGCAACAATATATGTACGTCTCGGACACGTGATACCACTCGAGTATTCCACACATTTGTTTCAAACATACAAGCATCTTCTGATACTTTCAGACATCAATATTCATAGCCGTTCCGAGAGGGAAAAGACTCAGTTTGCAGACCATATAGCACTTTACTTACATGGTCACGTATATCCCCTTCCGAAGCACACCAGACCAAGTAGCCGAACTACACCGGATGTTGTTCTCTCTACCAGTTCACTCGTAGACAGGTGTCACATCGAAGTCTTGGATTGAATAGGTAGCGACCATTTACCGGTGAACATCACGGTCAACGATGTACGTAAAAAAGTTTCTCCGACAGCAGCCGAACGCACCATATATTTATATGAGAAAACTAACTGGCATAAATATCGCTCGGATATTGACGCTGCATTAGAAACTGTACTACCACCGGATACAGAGGAGAGTCTAAACACAGCCATAACCACACTCACGCAGGTCATTGCTACTAGCGCACATGACAACATTCCCACTTATCACGGTAAAACTTATCAGCCTATTTTGCCTCCGCAATATTTGCACTTAATAAGAAAATCTCGGCATTATTATAGACAATATGAGCGCACTCATAATCCTGAATATCTAACACAGGCACGTAGATGGCAGAGAACTGTGCACAATTATATTGTCGCCTATAAACGATTGACGTGGCACAAAACATGCAGTCAGTTGTATGAAGAAACTCATCCCACACGATATTGGAAAAAGTTTCATCAGTTGAACGGACAGCAAACAACAACAAGATATTCACTGTTCCGAAACAATGATCCTTTGCATTCAGATCGGGATAAAGCCAACGCATTTGCCTCTCACTTATAAACTGTGTTCACTCCGCCCGTTGGTCAACATGACGATAGTCCCAGATTCTCAGAAACTGCCATCGCTCAACTATTAGAGCCATCAACTACTCACACCTTAGATGAGAATCAACCGTTAACATTTTCTATCACCCATGACGAAATACAGACGAGTAGCAAAGGAAAACGCAACACAGCGCCTGGTTTTGATAAAATATCCTACCGACTTATCAAAGAATGCTCAGTAAAGTGTTTTATTCTTCTCGCAGCTATTTATACTTTTATTCTCCGTACGGAATATTACCCAGTTGAATGGAAAGTCTCTAAAGTTTGTATGTTTCTAAAACCAAACAAGCCACCACATTCTGTCAGTTCGTATAGGCCGATACAACTGACTGCGACACTGGGGAAAGTATTGGAAAAATTTCTTGTAAAACGCTTACATCAATATCTGCATGATCGCCAATTCCTTCCAATTTTCCAGACCGGATTTCGACCATCATACAGTATTAATGACTAGTTGCTTCGTTTGAGGACCACCCTTCTTAACCAGTATAATAGATCGCTCCCATCTTGTTTAATTTTAATGGATCTAGAGAAGGCATTCAATCGAATTTGGCATTATGGTCTATTTTACAAATTCCTTAAATTTTGACTCCCACTTACGTATGTTACAGTGATTTTCTCATTCATACTCAATCGAATCGCATACGTATGTATCAACAATATCTTCTCCCATCCCATCTTTCCATACACGGGAGTACCTCAAGGGTCCAGCTTCTCTCCTCTTCTATACATTTTGTACGTATCAGACGTACCAGTACCTTCTCCTCCTACTTATTTATTCCAATATGCCGATGACACCGCTTTCCTAAATCTTGGAACAACTATACAACATATTAATAGAAACTTACAACTCACAGTTCACCAATTTCTTGCGTGGTGTACGAAATGGAAACTTACTGTAAATGAGGAGAAAACTCAAACGCTTGTTATCATACCACCTAAATGCCGCAGTGAAGTTCCTAATCTGCTTGATATCACTGTTGGAACACAGCAATTAGACCCGACTAACTCAGTGACGTATTTAGGAATAACTTACGATAACAAATTACAATGGACTGCTCATTTCCAGAAACTTGTGCTTAAAACAAAAAAAAAAAACCTACAATTGCTTCGCAGGCTCGTAACTAGGACAGCATTGGGGGCTAAATTCAAGGTTGCTTACTAACACTTATAAAGCGTTCACGCGTAGCATACTTACATTCGGCAATATTGCTTGGTCCCCAGCAGAATCTAGATTCTACAATAGGCTCGAATTACATGCAGTGCGCTTAGCATACCGGATCAAATTACCATATCTTAACCGAAAACTATACAATCGAATAGACTTTCCACCACTCGTAGAACATATCTCACTCTTACATAAACGATACATAGCTAAATGCCTAGAATCTCATAAATATATTTTTTTCTGGACATAATATTCATAGACTCAGAGCAGGATTCCACTTTCAAATATTGTCATACATCGTTAAGTATCTTGATCACACTTACGTAAACAACCTTCCTATGGATCACTTTCATCGCAGATTCTTTCAACGCCAAATCATTCATCAAGTCATCTCTCATCTTTTTCCATAGCTGCATAGTTCTTCCTCAACAATAATCTGGGCTCCCCGTGTCTACATCAGTATTGTGCCACCCCAAGACAGAAGCCTATCATGCATTCGTTAATATTAACCATTTCATTGTATTGTGGCGTATAATGCACTTTCATCTCATCAATCATGCTAATACAGTTATAAGAATTGTAATTATATTCAACATATAATTTATATATCCTTTAAGTTTATCTCTTCATTATTTTCCTCGCTTCTTCCTTGTTCATAACTTTATCATGTTATATCTTCTGCAATGCTCACAAGTAAACCTTACGTTTGGGTGAATCGAGTTGCTGACTGAGACACATATGAGAAAGTAGTACTAAATGTGGTCAGTATTTCAGTGAAATTGTAGGTGCGAAGCTCCAGGGGTTTAGGAGATACAGCTACCAGAACATCACATGGAAGTACAGAATAGTCTTCATACGGTTGGAGGTAAAAGCTCTGTAAGACCTCTTGTAACGACAAAAGGTGAATAACAAATATATGGGTACATATTAGGACTAGGGTACCATTTTTGCTTTATCATTAACCAGCACAAAATTAAATGGATCGCTCCTTACGACTACTGCTTTGACGGAATTATCAACGACAAATGTGTCAAGTGTAACTCGATTGCCTTTCTCAGGTGTGCTCAGGTGTGCAGGTGTTATACCGTTGGAGTTATGGTAAAATTTGCTATTAATAAGGTGTCACTGTTATGCGTTTTGTTTAAAACATTTGTCTGATTCAAAATGACGGATTTAAACATGTCCGCCATCAAGGCAACTCTTACCATAGACCTAATATTTATCCACCTGCTTTTTATTTAATTATTATCATTAACACAAAATTTACAAGGTGGGGTAAAGGACTAATACGTACGCTGCAACAATATTTAATTTCCCTGTAACTTTTTACCAATTGCGCGTAAATCAAAATTAACGTCACCATTGTTCTTCTGATTAAATTTGCGCCTTAAATCATGTATCACGTGACCCTATTCCTATTTTAAAAATTTAACCTTAATTCAAAATGGCGTATTTCAAGATGGCTGCCGTCAGGTATATCCTTAGTATATGACTTCCCCCTAGTCCTAATATGTACCCATATATTTGTTATTCACCTTTTGTCGTTACAAGAGGTCTTACAGAGCTTTTACCTCCAACTGTATGAAGACTATTCTGCACTTCCATGTGATGTTCTGGTAGCTGTATCTCCTAAACCCCTGGAGCTTTGCACCTACAACTTCACTGAAATACTGTCCACATTTAGTACTACTTTCTCATATGTGTCTCAGTCAGCAACTCGATTCACCCAAACGTAAAGTTTACTTGTCAGTATTTTAGTGTTTATTATGTGTTCATGCACATTGTTCTATTTAAGCACTTTTGGTAGTACTTGCTCTATTTTGCACGTATTGTTTTCTTTATACCACATTTTACAACTAATGTTATTTATTTTTGAACTTGTTTTCAGCACATCACATGCCGAGAGAGAGGGCGTAACCCTCTAGTGGCAGTTCCATATACAAATAGCTGATGGTCAATACCAATGGAATGAATTGTGCCCTACAAATAAATAAATACTACACCAACAAAAATCATATAAGAAAACCCATTCTTTGTTCAACCTAAAATCCTCATCTCAAGAAAAGTTTTTATTGCAATTGTAGCATTTTAATACATACATAGTAAACTACCTGTGAAAATTAAAATACCAATACAATTCAATATGATTTTTGTCTTCTTTCCAATTAATGTGATTCAGCAGAAGCAAACGCAAAACATTAACACACGATATGTTCAGAAAGGAATGTAATTGGACTGTGATTTACAAAACAAAAACAAAAACAAAAAAAGCACACAGCGATCATTTTACACAAATAAACAAGACATAAATGTTAGTATGACGGGACAAGCAAAGAATTGGGCTAGCCATTTTTTTTTTTTTTTTTTATAGTTCGTTTGCAGGTGATGGGTATTTCTTTCCAGTTTTAAATACTAAATTCTCAGAAAAAGAAGTTCAAACATTTTCCCCACTGTGTTTAATCAGTAATGTAGCAGAAATTTGTTTTCGTTTATCATGAAAGTTTAGCCATATTTTACATTCATGCTCATGCTCCGCTTAGTGTAGTTATCTTTTTAAACTGATTAGCAAACTAGAACATCAGAGTAACCAAAATGTTTCATACTTCTATATATAAATTTAAAAAGTCGCCCTTTGCGATATTTTCAGGAGAAAATAGCTGAGCCGTTTGAAATGTACAATGTACTTTTGAACATATTTAGCACGGTCATTGAGCCAAATTTTCATCGTATCATTTTCATTTAATGTACGTATATCTAGAGAAGGGAGGAAAAAATCTAAAATGTTTGCCAAAAATAGACTATCTTATAAGTTCCTAGATTTAAAGAGATTGACTTTAACTATATATATAAGTAATTGTGTACATTTCGGGTTTTCGTCGGGGGACGCAGATTGCACTATATGGTAAAATCGCGGATAAAGAAAACACACACACACAGAGCAGATGTAGCAATTCATTAAATTGTTACATCGATTCTTTTCAGATGGCAATTAAATTGGGTAGACGTTAACACTAGAACCACCTGTTAGCGTAACTATTGATGTAAGTCCTTGATGGAATAGTAGGACAATGCTAATAGTTTCAAGTTAATTTGTGACGCTGCCAAATAGTGAATTTTTGATTCCTCATAGCGGCTGAAAGAGACCTAGAAGGGTATTTCGTTATATAGCATTCTCGCTTTAAGCTGTTGTGGGCGTGAACCTAACAGCTTTAACCTAATAACTCTCTGTTGTGGGCGCCACTTTTAGAACTTCTGTTATATACTATATTATATATATTTCATTATATATGGGACCAAGAGGTAAACTATGCCAAGTCACTTTTTGGCCGAAATTGAATCATATTTTTCTTTACTTATATTAGTAAGAGGGACATTAAGAAAGTTTTGAGATGTGGACAACTGGAACGCAGGAAGGGAACAACTTTTCCGTCAATAAACAATCGACAGAATTCAACAAAATATTTTCTTGCAAAGACTTTTTCGCTACGACCATTAGGAAGACCTAGGCGCAGATGGGAGGATAATATTAAGATGGATCTCGCAGAGATAGGAATACAAAGTAGAAACTGGATCCAATTAGCTAAGGATAGAAGTCAGTGGAGAGCTTTTGTGAACGCGGCACTGAACCTCCGGGTTCCATAGGCCATAGAGTTAGTTAGTTAGACTTTTTCGCTTCTTCTGTGAAATTAGTATTTTATGATTTATACTACTTTACGTCTCAGGCCCAGTCTTAGCTAGTGGATATATATTATTTAATCCATTCATTTTTTGGTATTTGGTTTCATAGCGGTAGTGCGTTCACCAGCTCCAGTGAAAAATCACGTACCCGTGTTCCCCTTGAATATTGACGTAACTCTCTCTAGATTCCTTACTCAATTTATAACTGTCCTTCACAGCTATAATACCTTTTTTCTTTAGGCTTGTGTAGAATGATATGATTTCTGGTTTTACCTACCACGATTGCGCCCTTCAACCTATAGGATACGGATAATAATGGAGGTGAATGATTATAAAATTATTGATAGAATTAAAATGTGGAAGGAAACGGGAAAATTCCGAGAAAACTTATGGACACGATGCTGTCCGCCACAAAGTCGAATGATCTGGGATCAAACCAGAAAAGGCTCACACAAAGAGTTAACGCTTTATCGCTTAGCCACTGTATGTCCGTGTATGAAATTTTGTAAAGTGACATTAAACTACTACTCAGGCATGAACTAGAAGTATATCATTAAGGGGGTTTGAACATAGGAACACATTTATACAAGAGAAGCATTCAATCCGGTAGGCTGTGAAGGATACATTTTAAAGCTGTTACTAGGTGATTTACCACTAAGCAACTAGGTTTGGACTGTACAACTTTATATAATATAAAATGTTATTGCCCAGTTTTACATGTATTGACAGCACAATAGTCTTTATTTGTTTAAATCGTGAAAAAAAAATACGCGGCGTAGAAAAGAAAAAAATTAGTCTCGCAGTTCCAACCCTGTAGATTGTTAATGACGTACCAGAAGGGTAATTAGCATGCTCCTAGGTGAGTTAACCTACGCCATAATGGATGGTTGTGGATCGAATCCTTGCTGTGAGTGTTATATCACTAAAGCAATGCTAATATCATTTTCCGAGGCGTAGTTTGCAGCTCGATGACTTTTTTTTTTTTTCTTTTTTTGAAGTTCCCGAGTGGATACGAATTTGAAGCTAAAGACATTACCCCGTAGCAACAAAATATGCAGACTCAGCTCCCCTAGCTTTTTTTTATTACACATATAATATATCCCGTGCATGTTTCCGACCCCTTTTATTACTGTGCACATCAAAGAGCTCAGGACGGTTTGCCTCTGGATCAAATTCCGTCTGTGAAAAAAAAAAAGAAAGAATAAAAGCACTGCCTGTTTATACCAATTACTTATTTTCGATATCTCCGAGTTTTAGAGAATACTGATCGTAAAAATTGAACTCTTATAAGTAAAACGGAACTTGCAAAGGCTACGATCATGTTTATGGAGATGTTCAGTCGAATATTGCCGACCAAGTTGCAATAGAAAAGTTTGTTTATTGGGTTTCTCTACGCATTTATTAGTCACCGTCTCTGCGTCTATAAAGTTGAATACGCAACAAATCATCAATAGAAATGTTTTTCTCTCTCTGTAAAAGAACAGTAGTGAGCATGAACAAACATCAACAGATTATTTTTTTCCCCTGTAAATCCATTGAAATTCAGACAATAGGTTGCACACTTACATGAACAAATCTATTGAAAATATGCGTTGATTTTGGAGCTTAACGTGCTCAGTGGTAGAGACAGAGTCGATTTGAGATTTCTCGGGAGAGATAGTCTCAAGACCCAAAACATATAAGGACCGAACTCACGGCAAAAGTTAAAACTTAACGGTAACCTTCAGAAGAAAACTACTACTATTTTAGTTCTAAGAAAACTACATTTTATTTTAGTGAGCATTCTTTATTCCATTATATTTTAAACGAAATACGAGAGCCAATCAAAATTGAATGAGACTGACCTTGTGTTCTAAAACATAGTTGAGGCATGATGATACAATTTGGTACGACTATGATTGATCTTTACCTTACAGATAGACAAGAGGTGGCATTCCTACGACAAATGCTTTATATTGACAATTAGATGCAACATCACGTAATTAATCTGCATCTTATTAACGTTCGATTATGACTTATACATTATAGAAACATAATTGTTTCTAATTCTTGGGTCGCAACGTAAACAGGAATCATTCAAAACTGACCATTTCTTTTTCTTATTGCATATAATATATTGTTGATAGGTCTTTCTTGGTAAATACTTTAATTTGAACTAAAGCTCATCCTAGCTAAGTAAGTCATATTTTTGTTTAACACCACACACTAGAAGATAACACGCTTGACTTACTCCATTTCGTTTCTTCCCTAACATTAAATCGTACAACTTCAACTTGAATAAGTAAAACATCACATAGACAGGGTTGACCAAAAGTGTGGAAACACCCAAATAAAATCCAAACTGTTCAAAATTCGGAAAAAGAGGGAAAAAGTAATGATAACAGACGAGGGGAAAATCTTTTGATACGTATGGCACCATCGACCGCCATCTTATAATGGCGGGCAGAGGTGGACTGGCCATAGTGGAGTTGTGGAGCTTTCCACAGGGGCCGGTCCATTACAATTTTATGGGACTGTTGATCTAAAATACTTTCAGACAGTACAGTATGACCAAATCAAAAGATGTAGGCTATATCTGTAAAACATTTTTTTTTAATGTAGACATATTGAATAGACAAAATATTTAATTTCTTAATTTCCAATTCAAAAATTGATTCCTTTCCTTGGGTAATGGGCCTCCACTTTCCAAATACAACAATGTTCTTTATTTTGCATAACGCTCAGGAAAGGGCTGTAATGTAAAAGAAAGAAGAAAACGAATCATGTGTCTATAGCGATATTTTATCTCAAGTCAGTGGAAAGAAGGTAAACTTGGGTTGGAAACGATGAAACCCTTTGAACATGTTGGAGTTTCGGAGAAGAGTGACTCAGTATGAAAATATATTTTGTAAATTTGCGTACAAGTGTGCAAATTACTAGTTATTTGATGTTTAAGACGTCAAATAGGAGTGAAAGTGCACGGACATATAATATGGATCACGTGTGGTTGTTTTCTTGTGTGTGAAATGTGCTTTGGACATCACTCGAAGTAACTTTTCCGCATTGCCCCACCACAAGTTTCTTTTCCAAGCGTTACCGAAATGTTCAGTGTGGATTTTGGATTAACATTGTAAAGGTTGCAGTCACGAGAAACAAGATATATATTTTCTTGTATAATTCCAAAAAGAGAAGGCATCGTCCGGTAAAGTCTATAAGAACGTTTAATTATTTTTTCATCATTCAGAATACTAGGAGTAAATTCCAGACGAATTTATGTGTGATGAATATATAACAGGCAGCCAACTCCCAAAATTTTGTTTTATATGAAGTTGAAAATTAAAAGCTAAATGCACAGAAAATATTTGTCTTAAAACAGTAGAATACCTATACTATTGCGACGATTGTGTGCTAAAGGTACATTGAGAATACTAAGCACAAAATAGATCTATCTCGAATTGAATAGAGTTTCATTTACAAGAGCGTATATTCCTTAATTTATAAAGGACTAATTTAAAAACATAAAATTATAAAAACAATATTATTGGATAACAAAGAGTAGGAGCTACTTGTTTTGAAAGAGGCCGGTTGGTGGGATTGTTTCACAGTGAAATTTTCATCCCAGCCGCCCCTGATGGCGTGAATGTTTTTAAATGGGAATCTTTTCATGTGATACACCAAATGGGACTGAAAGGTTTCTAGAATTCCAGTGGTGAAGTGTTTTCTGGCTCTACGAGCAACCGTTACAAAGTTTTTGCCGACTTTCTTTTGTTTCAAGTGACGTAACATGGAGTGGCACGTACAAGGGACGAGCGGATGGAGATCGTGTTGTCCTGAAGAGATCGCAGACACATCGCAGATGATTTCAACGGTCGTCACGCAGAACTAGAGCCCATTTCCCACAGTGCAGTGTGGAAAGCTATAGCGAAATTTAAGGAAATCGGGTCGGTGGAAAACAAATTAAAAGCAGGCAGGCTTCACACAGCGACGGACGAAGCGACATCTACTGTTGTGTTGGCATCATTTGCGAAAATTTCGACCCGCAGTACCCGTTGCCTAGCCCAAGAATGTGCTGTATCCCGTACGTCCATTTTGCGAATGGTATCTGTGCATAAGCGGCACCCATGTAGGATTCAAACATCAAACCGAGGATGATCCACACCGCGAGTCAAATTCTGTGTGTGGGCGGCGGAACAAATCAGACAAATCCTTGATTCTCATATGACGTGCTGTTCTCGGACGAGGCCATTTTGTATGTATGTATGTATGTATGTATGTATGTATGTATGTATGTATGTGTGTGTGTGTGTGTGTGTGTGTGTGTGTGTGTGTGTGTGTGTTGGGAGAGATTAACAAGCAACGTCACCGATATTAGTTTCACAACAATCCACACTGGTACGACGACTTTCGGGTCGTTGGCTCTAACAAAGAGATGGTGTGGTGCGGTGTCTGGGGTACCCGTGTGATGGGCCCATTCTTCATCGAGAACAATTTAAATGCAATTACCTACCGTAACATGCTTGAGGAGGAGATCCTGCCGTGCGTCGCACTAGAGGATGGCTCTTTCCGTTTGTTCTATCAACATGATGGGGCACCATCCCATTTCTGAATGTGTGCTTATGAGTACCTCGATGAGCAATTCCCACAGAGATGGATAGGTCGGCGAGGATCTGTGAGATGGCCACCGCGATTCCCAGATCTCACTTCATTTGAGTTTTTTTTTGTGTGTGTGTGTCGGGGGCTACGTAAATTCCGTTGTGTATGCTACCAAGATTAGGGACATTACCCACCTTCAACGGAAAATTATTAACGCGTGTGCCAGCATTCTTGAGGGCATGCTGGGCACGGTAATATATGACTGAAAGCAGCTAATGCATTTAATAATTGCACAGGAGGGACGGCACATTGAACAATTGCTGTAACATTAGTGTGTGAGCCACACATTTCCCACAGTGTTATCTCCATGTAAGTGGAAAGAAACGGTTACAACTTTGTAACGGTTGGTCGTAGAGCCAAGAAAACACTTTACCAATTCAGTCCTATTTGATGTATCACACGATTGGATTCCCCTTTATCAAAGTTTCCGACATTTCAAGATGGCAGCCGATGGTGCCATATTTCTCAAACGAGTTTCCCCTCTCGTCTATCATCACTTTTTTTTTCGATTTTCCCCAATTCTGAACGATGTGGATTTTATTTGGGTATTTCCACACTTCTGAATCACACTACGTATATATATATATATATATATATATATATATATATATATATATATATATATATATATATATATGAACAACGAAAGACTGTTTCTGCATTATTTTCGGCGTTTTCTTTTATGTTTACCGCTTCCAGTGTTAATTTGCAGTAAGTACTTTGACAATTTGCTCCACATTTGAAAATGTTTGTTAGTTTACTCTTGTTTTAAGCGAACAACAATGAATAGTTTTACATAGTGTGTAGGGATTTACTTTTCATAAAGTCATTATAATCGGTTGAAGCATCTACGTGCGTTTATTAGAATGCTGTTATAAATTTGTTTAGCAGTTTCTCATTATTTTGATCAAAGAGATATTTGTGACAGTATGTGTTTTGCGATGAAAAACGATATGATTTGTAAGACACTTCAAGAGTTATCGAATTTTATAAATTATATATTTGTATCAGTTTTTACCCCAGAGAGAACTGTCATTCATGGAAATACATTTTTTTTAAATATCTTGTTCTCTTAGCAATCTTCAATGGCAATCTACTATAAATAAAATAAGGAGTTTTTTGTGTGTGTCTGTCTGTTTGTGGCCTGGGAACCAGACGAGTTATCCAATTTTGGTAACGGGTACCTTGGTCCAGGCTCCAGACCAAGACAAAGCGCTTTTTTTTTTAATTCGAACCAGAGGGGTCTCAAATGACCGATATTAGTGTCAAATTCTTAGCTTTCGCGATCGCTGAAATCAATGGTGAAATTCCGATCGCATTAACATCCAAATTCACCCAATTCAGCTCCGGGCAGAGGGTCCCAGGAGGCGGGCGGGAAGAGGTTACCGAGATATGACTTTCAAAGTCAGCTACCATTGTATACAGACTGGCAATCACCTGAGGGGGGGTGTTACCGATACATGTAAAAATATTCTGAAATGATCGATATTAGTGTCAAATCCACAGTTTTTGCGGTCGCTGAGATGAATGGTGATACTCTCACAGGCGTCTACTTCCAAATACATTACCAATCAACTGTTGGCCAGAGGCGTTTTTCTTTTTAAAAAATTAGGGAGGCGCGGTAGATCAGTGGTAGAGCGTTCACCTCCGGTGCTTGGCGTCCCTGGTTCGATCCCACCTCGCGTCGTGTGGACTTTGTGGTGGACAAACACCGTGTGCGTGGGTTTTCTCTGGGTTCTTCCGTTTCCTACCACTTTCTTCATTCCACCATTTCATTCATTTCTCATCATCATCGTCTCCTTTAGTTTAACCGTGGGACGTAAAACTCAAAGATTTCATTTCATTATCTTTTAAAAATTCGAACCAGGCAGCCTCAGGGGGCGTTTACCGGTATATGTAAAAATAGTATTTTAGAATATGACCGATATTTTTTTCCTTTGGTTGTTCAGTTTGTTTGCATAGATATTTTATCTGGCACATTCGAAGAGTGGGTATTTCAGCTTATTATACATAAAATGTAATTTATTGAAATTAGTTGAATGTGAATTAAAATAACAAACAATGCAGGGTGAAATATATAAAGATATGAAGAAAAACTAGGGAAGCGTCAATAAACAACTCAGGAGGGAATATTATTTAGAGAGATAAAAAGACAACATGTTCTTGCATTTAATTTTCCCTTTAAAACACTTATTTATTTTGTATTTATTTATGAGTTATTAGGAACATAGTATAGTCATATTACTTCTGTAGTTTTATGCAGATGCTGGCTATTAACTGTAATTCCAATGAACTATTATTGAAGAGCAGCAGTGGTTCTACCTCAAAATATCCAGACGGGAATTCATGGAAGGCATTGAATGTAATCGGTTTAATTTTCTTCGAAGTTTATGTGGCCGTAGAGTGTCTATATATACCAGTTCATGTGTGTCAGCTGGGTATACGTAAGATTGTCTTTGGTCGTAAAAATAAGTTTTATGAAAGACAAGTCAACGAACTGGTTCCCTATTTCTACGAAACAGAAGATAGGCCGGGCTGTTTTAGAGTATCGTGTTTATTCTTCAGTTCTGGAAACAGGCAAGCAATAACAGTGTTCAGTGTGTCTTCTTCCATTGACGTTATTATTTTGAACTTTCTTTCCAGAGAAGTTATTTTATTTCTACTTTCAAAGGGTACGTCCATATAACTTCCATCTAAATCCCATTCTTCTTTACGAAGTTCTATTTATAGTTTATTTATGTATACTTAAAAAGAAGTCTAAACATTCTTACTTTTCTAATTATGTTCACAATCGAACTCTTTGTCTATACCATGAATAATAGTTACTTTCTTGGACATGGCATTTTAAAAAAACTAAGAAGAAACGAACAAGATACAAAGATACTACAAGTCTGCTGAAGAAAATGAATTGCTATTTTAATATTTCTTACGAACATTCAATATATTTCAAAAAGACGGCAAAAAGACGTATTTCGAGAGGGCACTCTCTGTGTTGTGGTGGGGATACAGTGGCGGAGGGGTATCGATCGATTTCGTTATACCTGGCATTTTCTGTAGTCGCAATGGGGTGGCGCGGTGAACACTGTGCTTTTGTTGTGGAGTAGTATATTGGTAATGGTGGTTCCCCGATTCTTCTCAGCGGGCATTGCGCATTCGGTTCGGACTTGGCTCACACAATTCTCTTCCGGATAGAAAAAAAAAAAAACTATCCAAGTTCGTGTACCAAACTTTAACGCAACAAGTTCTGCAATGAAAAAATGTCGTCTGGCTGACCTCTTTAAGGGATGAACGCTTTGGAGATTGCCGGATGGACGCTCTCACACGCGCCACATTTTTCGTCATTGTTACGGTCCAAAGTCGATCAGGCGATTTTTTGCAACCACTTTGTTGTAGTTTATGTTATATTGGTCAGATCGAGAATTCCAACATAATACTTGTAATTGGCTTATGGAAATTTTGAAGTTTAAGATAAGACATTTTGAAATTTTATTTACGAGATATCAAAATTTCAATTAAGACATTCTGAAACTTTAATTAAGGCATTCTGAAATTTCAATAGGAATTTTTTGAAACATTTTTATTAGTAAATGACATGAAACATTTTTATGACTTTAATAAAGCCATACATACATACATCAACACACTTTTTTTTTATAGTAGCACTAAAGTAGATTAGAGTAACATAAGATTAACAAAGCGAAACAATCATAAGAAATTAAACTAAAAGGCGGCAAATACATTAATGTTGCATCAAAATACTTTATGTTTTATTAGATATTATAGGGAAATTTCTGGGTAGTAAACTTTGTAAACATTAAAATGTAAATGCAAACATAAACAAATGTTAAAGTCTGTACTTAGCTCATAGATTCCCGTAGGACAATGTGTAAACCAAAACTTACTTATTACACTGAGAAAAAAATGTATGTGGCGTACGTAAAATCGTACGTTACATTTGTAAATCCTGTAGTTTTTCGACTTAAGGTACAGCAAACGTATAACTGAAAACGCATGTTGTATAATATTTTCTGTATAAGTGTTCCGTCTGTAAGTACCTTCCGTATAAATCACTATAGGTGGTCAGGATCTCACATACAAATAGACGTGTATAACATATAGCTGACGAAGGTAACGTACATATATGTATGTATTATAAGGAGGACTGTTAGATATCAGACATCCTGCAAAAGCATGATGTAACACCTAAAAGCAGTACGTATGTAGCACATGGATAACGTATGCTTCGTACTGATTTCAGTAGTAAGCAAGAGCATTACGTATATGTGTACAATATACCGCTGTCCGGAGGACGGACTTTTCTCACTGTAGGACTAATTTTTGTTCGGTGTTGGACAACATTTTTAGTAATAAGCAAGTTCAAAAAATTGGTATGGTTGAACACATGATTTTTTTCATCAGCTTTATTAGCTGGGAGAACAAACTAATAATAATAATAATAATAATAATAATAATAATAATAATAATAATAATAATAATAATAATAATAATAATAATAATAATTGCGAAGTATGAAATATCTACAACCATGAAATTATCTTCACTCGTATATTGTGAACACTCTGTATCCGCCTATTGTCTAGACTTGAAAGAATTAAGCCAATTATGTAAAGATCATCGTAACACCTTATGTAACGTTTGTCAATAAACAACCGACAAGTTATTTTGCTCAATATCAGCACATGGTTACTCTTCTTTGTTTTTGTTTTGTTTGTTTGTTTTTTTTCTTCTTTCTAGCACAATAATTATATATTTTCGTCAGTATCCGAAGACAAATCTGGTTTAGGACTAGATGGTTCAGTTGAGGGGAGATGTGACCAGGACACGAGGGTAAGAGTAGGAAGTAGTGTTGTCACTCGAGTAGCCGTTGAAATTCATCGTGGCAGAATCAAGTCTTGTTATCAGCGACGCAAATACGCTAGTTATTGCTCGGTCCAAGAACTAGCCTTAGCGCCCCCCTGATCAAACAAATCAAAATTCTCCGCTAAATATTTGCCCAATTTTTGCGCCCTTCCAATTCGAGGCCCAGGACACAATCCCCGTTTGCCTCCCTAGTTACGTCACTGCTCGTTATGGTGGAGTAAATAAGAACCGATATTGAAAAGTGGTTGTAATACGCTGGTAATATTGATCTGCACTGGCCATTTTGTTCACTGCCATTTTACAAGTTCTTGGTTGTTACTATTTCAAATACCTTTTAAACATTTCATTCATTCCGGAAAGAAGTAAGATAAAACTGTAAGATAGAAGAAATATTTTATTTTACGCCTGATGAAACCTGTAAGAAGAATGAGAAGTAAGTTAAAGGATACTATAAAAATATATTATGGATGTACATTTTCAGAATTGTTAATGAAAGGAAGCCTAAAAGTGAACAAAACTTATTGTTTGTGTAATTTTAAAAAATATCATTCATTAGAAAATCCTGAAATAGTTTTACTTCGAGAAGAAACTAAACCATGTGTAGTTCTGCAAGTATGCAATTTGAATGGTACGTCAGGTAAATACAAATATAAGGTTTTTGAAGATTATTATGAATGGAGGCTGAACACAGTATCAAAATTGAATTCTACATTAATTGTGTTTAGGACCTTTCTCCTTCAATTTTCTCCTTCCACCGTACTTAACATGATTAAGTAAATGTTTGGGAAGCAGTAAGCAAAATCTAAAAGCATATTACAGAAAACTACATATGGATTTAATGCATGCTAACACGAAATGCTCGAAATATATCAATAGCACTAGCTTATTATATGTTTTACTGTAATCGTTAGAGTAGTGTGTTACTGGGATAAATGAGCATTACTTCCGCACATATAATGGATGTGCCACATATGTGATGGTTGAGTAGTCACCTGAAAATTTAAAAGAAATATTAACTAAAATAAAAGGGAAACGAAAGGTCGAATATAAAATATTGATACAAAACATTGAGGTAATAATATGTGTATAAAGGTTTAATAACTACGAAAGGAATATCATGAAACTTATCTATCTATTCATTAAAATGCTACGTTTATATGTTGGTCTCCAAAGAAAAGTTTATATGTTTGTCTCCAATCCTTTCTACAATGAGATTTCAAAAACTACAAGTGCTAGAAACGTGCCGTTTTCACTGCTCGATTTCAAATTGTGTGTAGATTGTCTAGTTCTAACTGAATACTAAAAGAAAACGAGGCAATTATTTCTTTATTAGATTTTCTGGGGGTACACTGGAAGTGTTGAAATTTAAAAAAAAAAAAAAAGTAAAGCATCATATAATATGAGTTATACATTGCACCACAACATAGTTGTATATAGGGGTTGCATATCTCTCAGGCGTTAGTTTCATGGCCAAAAGATAAAGAAAAACGAATGATTACTATTTATCCAGGCTAAGATGAATCCTTATTGTTTGGAGTGTTTTGCACAATGAACGCCAACTATCACTGGCATTATAATTAATTGTTTGTGTAATGTATTTGCTTATTACGTACTGCATGCAAGGAGGAAAAAAACACTGATCATACATGAATTAGAACTCCAACCGGAAATATGCTCAATCTGTAAACGGTGAGATGTATTGAAAAATAATAATGAAAAATTCTCCCCTTTATGGTACCCCTTGCCGATTTTTCTCAAGATGTCTTTCACTAGTGTCTTTAAAACGACAGGTTCAGCTAGTCTATATATTAAAATTCTAGGTTTATATGTTTGTCCGCAATCCTTTCGACAATAAGATCTGGAGAACCACGAGCGCTAGAAACGTGCCGTTTTCGCCGGTCGACTCCAAAGTTTGGGTAGATTGTCCAGTTCTAATTGAATATTTTTAAAAAAAAGTGACTGCCGTGTATTTGTTATTTTTATGCGTACATTGGAAGTGTTGACTTTTTAAAAGTAAAACATCATATCCTACGAGTTATGAATTCTAACACAACACGGATGTATCCAGGGGTTGTATAGCTCTCAGACGTTTATTTCATTGCCAAATGATAATGAAAACCGAAGGATAACCATTTCTCCAGTCTAAGATTAATCTTTATTGTTTGGAGTGTTTTGCCCAATGAAAACCATATATCACTGGCATTATAATTAATTGTGTATGTAATGTATTTGCTTATTACATACTGCATGCAAGAAGAAAGAAAACACTGATCATACATGAATTAAAAACTCCAACCGGAAGTAGGCTCAAATCTTGTAAACGGTGCAAGATATTGAAAAAATAATCCAAAAAATCTATCCTTTATGATACCCCTTACGGATTTTCATCAAGACCGTCTTTTACTTGTGTCTGTAAAGGGACATTTACAGATGTTGTGAGTAATGACATCGAGATTCATGCTCATATGTGAATGATGTGACACTTTATATGTTTGTCTCCAATATTGTCGACAATGAGATCTCGAAAACCACAGGTGCTAGAAACATGTCATTTTCACTGGTCGATTTCAAATTTTGTGTAGACTGTCCACTTCTAATTGAATATTTAAAGAAAAAAAAACATGGCTGTTATTTCTTTGTTATATTTTCTAGGGGTACACCGGAAATGTTGATTTTTTTTAAAAAAAAAGTAAAACATATATCCTACGAGCTATACATTTCAATATCACATAGTAGTATGCATATCTATCAGGCATTTGTTTCATTGATAGTGAATAACGAAGGATAGCTATTTCTCAAATCTAAGATGAATCTCTATTGTTTGGAGAGTTTTGTCCGATGAACACCATATTTCATTGGTATTATAATTAAGTGTGTATGCATTGTATTTGCTTACTACATACTGCATGCAAGAAGGAAGAAAACACTGATCATAAATAAATTAGAAACTCTAACCGAAAGTAGGCTCAAATCTTGTAAACGGTGCGATATATTGAAAAGATATTCGAAAAAATCTCCCCTTTATGATACCCCTTGACGACTTTTATCAAGCCGTCTTTCCCCTGTGTCTCTATGGGATAATGTTCAAATGTTATGAGGAATGATACGGATATTCATGTCATATATGAATGATGCGCTGTGTATAGAGCGCAGGTTCAGCTAGTATAAATAAAAATGAAAGCGACTATGTTTGTGATTTAACAACTCTTGAACCAGCCGACCGATCTCGATCAAATTTTTCACACAGATGAAATTCGGTTCTGGGATGTTTTTTTATTATTATTTCAATTTTACTGTGTAACTTATATATGTGATCGAAAATGACCGATGCTAACTAGGTAGTGTCGAATCCACAATTTTCGGTGTCGCTGAGATGAACAGTGACACTTCCGATGTCGTTTAAATCCGAATTCAGCCCCACAACTTGGGGGTGGGGAAGTGAAGAGCACACTTTGCTTCTCACACGACCAACTTAATGTGGCAATGTCTCCAGTTTTGCATTGTTCTGGTTGATAAATTCAAAACAAAAAAGCATCATCTATCAAAAAGTGCTTCAGTAATAGTAAAAAGTGACTGACTAACGGAACATAATAGTGTTTTTTTTTTCTTATTTTAATCCAGCAAAGCGGGTAGCTGACGTTAGTTTATAATAATTACTCTGTAAAACGAATGCATATTGACGAATTAAAGGAAAAAGGAGAAAAAAGGAAGAAAATAGAAATTGTAATGCACAGACACTTAACTGTCATATCAAGAGGTCATCCTATGTTCTGCGATGAACATCTATGCTCCAGACGTCTGTAAAAAATTAGTAATTAGTTATAATTGTGTGACAAACCAACAAAGTAACTAAACGACGAACCTACTATTATATGTACTTACAACAAATTTACTATCAATAAAACTAATATTACTACTGCTATTACTGCAGTTACCAAATGTAACTCTAATTTAAACTAAACTAATTACAACATTACAGCTACTATTACATATGCGAAACTAGTTTACATAAAACTAAATAAAGATAAAACTATGTTCACATGTATACATGCGTATGTTGTCCATCTAAAACTCGAGCAGGATGCAAACATAGTTTCATCTTATTAGCGGTGAACTTCTTACTATCGTAGAAACTGAGTATGTTTATCACTACAAGGAAGTTGATTCGCGTGTCGCAGAAAGTATATTACTTTCGAGGGATGAAATGAGAGAAGAAAGCATGACGATCGTGACTAAAAAGGTACTTCAAGATTCAAACGAATTTACACGTTTCACGGTCCATAGCTATCGGAAAAAGTTATTCTCTCGATGTTTATTCATCTCTTCTTCCTGACGTACACTCACCTAAAGGCCATACCGTTCAACGTATCTCAACCAAATTTTAAACTTGAGGTTTTTATGTGTCCTTCCAGTTTCCTTTTTTTTAATTTCTCCCTACCCCTAAATATAAGGGTAGTTTACTTAAAGCTAAACAAAAATGAAATAATGTTTTTTTTTTTCGAAGTCGACTCTAATGATTTTGTTTATATTTCACAAATCAATTTTTCCAAAAACAAAAACAGTATGTAGTATGTCATTTACCGGGGAAAATTCGAGAAGGGATAGTTTATTCGTGGGGTGGGCATGTTCTCGCACGGGTTTTCTCAAAAACAACTCCGGTAATTGTCTTCATATTTCATTAATAACGCTATCATATGGTATAACTCATTTCTTATGAAAAAAATCTACAAGGGATAGTTTATTATCGGTGAAGTTTCCGGGGAAAAAATGCCTTATAGTTTTGTTCGTTTTTCATAAGGAAATATTTCATTAATAACTGCAGCATAACACGATTTAGACTAAGGAATTAGAGCGAGAAAGTTTAGAGTTGTTACCCGTAGCTTTTATTACGATTTCCATTCATATGTAATCAGTTTTACTGATGTAAGGTTTTGATTTAAGATACAATATAACCGTTATTCTACATATAAAATAACAGTTACTCTACTTGTCAAATTTCCATTCATTTGTGTGTTAATTAATATTGTTGTCATAATATGAAATCGTGTTGAAATTTCTAGCAGGAGCGCCATGGCTTTAAATGTGTTCCTCCCCGGCGTTGCGATATTATATACTCAGTGGTGCTTTATTTGTTATACCTATGAATCTATTGCAACTCTTTTCCTCGATTGTTGAATCAATGTGGTGACTTTTACCAAACAAAGTTCCAGTCTTCTTTATGAGATTTCAGATTCGACGAGAATGGATTGGACTCGAAATCAATAAATATCAATTGTTGCGGAGCAGGAGTGAGCTTCTGTTCTCTTCTAGGGCGGTCTTCTGGTTTGTGTGATATTATCTGAATCTTCGAACAAGTGTACACGAATAACATCTAACATCAGTCGAGACGCACATCAACATATGATGTTTATACTGGAAGCACGTAAATTAGAAATTTCTGTGGTCGGATGAGACTACAGTAATTTCTATGTGAGACACCAGATGATGCTCTATTTGAATGGTCAGATGAAACCAATCAAATAGAGCATTACACGATCTTTGAGCCACTGCCAGAGAAGAGTTCAGCAAAATGCTTTGAAGTACGAACAACTGACAGTAAAATTGTACCGTCAAACTTTCCGAATGTGTCTACCGTTCAGCCAGAACCCACCTTTGAACATCAGACCTAAAATCAGAATTTCATCTTACCCAGAACGATCCAGGAAACCGGCACAAAATGGAACTTATTGAGATATTCCCGTTCATCTTACTCTCCCTATTTTAGATTTCACCGCTGTTTCCCACTCTCTTTTCTTTTCTAAAATTATTTTGTTCCATTTAGAAGACTAGCCAATCAATCCCAACTTTATAGGTTAGTTTGTAAACTCTAGTAAAGATAAATATCAGTTTATTTCCCCAAAATGCGCAGAGAAAAATCCGTTCTCCGGACAGCGGTATATTGTACAAATATACGGTATCCTCTTGCTTACCATAGAAATCAATACGGAGCATATGTTATCCGTATGCTACATAGGCACTGCCCTTAGATGTTACATCATGCCGTTGCAGGATGTCTGACATCTATCAGTTTTCCATATATCACATGCATATACTTATGTTACCTTCGTTACCTATATGTTATATACGTCCATTTGTATGTGAGATCCTGACCGGCTACATTGTTTAATACAGAAAGTACGTATAGATGGAATACTTATACAGAAAGTATTATAAAGCATGCGTTTTCAGTTATACGTCTGATGTACATTAAGTCCAAAAACTACAGGAATTACGCGTGTAACCTATCTTTTTAAGTATGCCACCTACATTTTTTTCTCAGTGTGTGCTGCGGAGCAGGTATTTCCCTCCTACACATTATTGCTAACGTTAATTTCAGTTTTATTCTTATGCAAGCTTTGTTTAGAATTCAATTTTCTTGGATTCTGCTTTTTGAGACTTCTTCAAATACGTTAGCATCTTACCAAGTTAAGTTTCAAACAAGTTTTCTTATCACTTTTAATAGTTCACTATGTTAAGTGTAATTGCAATATAGTTATGTATTTAGTCTGTTTATACTGATTCTTTATCTAAGAGTTTCTCCTGAGACTTTCTTGACAAAAGTTATCTTAAGGAGACAATTTTAATAAAGTAGATCACGTCTCTCATGGATCTGTTTCAATAATTTCTTTCAATATAATCCTTGAAACAAAGAAAATGAAAAATGAGTAACTTTTTATTATGACTCCAGAGCTTAACATCAGTCAAGAAACTCGATGCCCATGATAATTTAGGAGTCTTTCTGGTTGCTGCAAAGGGCTTATGGGGCCTGTTTGTGACTTACACAGCTTCCATAAGGTAAAGAATTCACATGGCACCGTGATGTAGACTGGCTCTATTGTTAGTAATGGTGACAGGAAATGAGATTCTTTACACATAAATATTCTCAAGAAAGGACAGAACACAAAATGTCGATAAACTGGCACGAAAGGAGACTTATATCGCTTTTCCCTCTTCGATTTTTGCCTCAAGTGAAGAAAAAACGTAGCCACCAAATGAACTGGTCTGCAATAAACAAGTCTTTAACAATTACAATTGAAATAAAAATAAATCAACCATGTTATCAGAAAATATCAATAGTATCACTAGCTTAACGGCTTATACAACTACCAAAATGGAATCAGATACTAAATGTGTTAGAAAGCAGACTTTTATTACAGTTCAGTGATTATATATTTCTAGTGAGACGCCAGCAATAATTTATTGGGAGGGGGAACAAGCGTACAGGAAAATACACTATTTTTCGGGGAGTGGCTAGTTTTTGTATACCGAACATAATCCTTATATAGCATATATAAAAAATAGAAGTGTGTCTATATGTTCCAGCATTACTCTGTAACAACTGAAGCAATTTTAACCAAACTTGGTACCCGCATTATTTGCAATCTGGAAAATAACACTGTCGTATAAGACCTCAATCACTCCTAGAGCGGGGGAGGAAAATGGAAGATATACAAAAATGATCGAAAACGACATATATTAGTGTCAAATCCGTATTTTCCGGGTCCATGATCTGATTGGTAACAGTTTTGATGTCCTTTACGTCCAAGCTCAGCATTCCAGTGAGAGTAAGGCCTCCTTGCATAGTTGACGGAGAAGGATATATATAAGGATGATCGAAAATGGCTTATATTAATGTCGAATTCGTAGTGTTAGAGAGTCGCTGATATGAACGGTGACATTTCCAATGCAGTTTAAATCAAATGGCCTATGGTGCCCGGAGGTTCAATGCTGTATTCACAAAACTCCCCATTGATTCCTGTCCTTAGCCAACTGGATCCAGTTTTTGCTTTGTATCAATATTTATGCAAGATCCATGTTAATATTGTCTTTCCATCTGCGCCTAGATTTTCTTAATGGTAGTCCGGTGACATATAAAAGTAATTGAAAATCACCGATGTTAGTGTCGAATCCGTAGTTTATGTCATTAACTTTTTTTTATTAACCTTTAAATCCAATTCAGCTTCCAGTTGTGGTAAGACTCCTAGCACTCTTAAGGGGAGGGGAGGAAAGGTATATACAATGATCGAGAAGCATCTATATTATTGTCAAATCGATAGTTTCCGTGGTCGCTTAGGTTAATTATCCCAATGCCATTTAAGTTCAAGTTCAGCCCTCATTAGCGCATAGGAGGGATGAAATGGTGACATGTTGCCTAAATATATCAAAAACGACTAATATTAGTGTCAAATCATTAATTTTCAGCGTCACTAAGGTACTTGGTGATAATTCTGATGCCGTTTAAATTCAAGTTGAGTCCGTTAGCACATCTAGGGGGAAGTGAGATTGGCACACATAAAAGTGATAAAGCGAACGACCAATAGTAATGTCAAATCCACAGTTTTTGGGGTCCCTAAGTTGATTTATGGCAGTTACGATGACCTTCAAGTTCAAGTTCAGCCTCCAGTAGGGCAAGACTCCTTAGCACATCTAGAGAGAGTGGAAGGGTAACATATAAAATGCTAGAAACAATACTGATATTATGATCTTGAAGCTTTTCTGGCGTCTACTATTAATCCAATGTTCTCGGGATTGCTGCCAGAGTGAGTGTTGCTGTGCTGAGCTTTCGTTATCATACAGCGGCAACACTCACTGGCAGCAATCCCGAGAACATTGGATTAATACTGATATTAGTATAGCGTCCATAGTTTTATGGGTCGCTGAAATGAATAACGGCATTCCCGATGCCATTCAAATCAAACTTAGCCCCGTTAGTATCCCTGAGGGAATGATGACACGAAAAAAATAAACAAATGTGACTGATATTGGTGTTGCATCCATAGTTTTCGGGCTTCTGAAGTAGATTGGTGGCACCCTTTTTAGCATTTAACCCTAGAAATACCAAGGGGGGGTCAAGTTTGCCCGCGCGTCTTTTTTTGTTCAATTTGAATACCTTAAAATGCTTTACGGATTCTCATTTTTTTTGTTATTGTTACTTTTGATTAGAAGATCATTTTGGAATTTTTCCACCTATGTTTAAAGCAGTGTGGTTTTATATAAAAAAAATATGCATGTTACGCGGGCTGATTTGACCCCCCCTTGGTCATAGGTGCTACCCATTCTTTTATTTTTTGATGATTTCTTAATTTTGTTTTTTATGTCCAAAATTTAATTCTTTTAAACTATATTGAATTTCCCTTTATATAAACACTTAGCCTTACATAGAGCCGGCCCTAAAATACCATGATATCTTTCTGATTGGATAAGATAACCAAATGGTCATGAAAGTAAGAGTCGCTTTTATATAAAGTGATACATTACTTACAATATCACAATGGACCGATACTATACTTCCATTGAGTTAGCTGGCGAATTATACACCAACAACAATCTGACAGTCGTTGGAACTCTCCAACTGAATAGGAAAGGCATACCAAATGAACTGAAGGACACTAGAGATCGTGCAGAACATTCGTCAAAGTTTGCGTTCACTGACCCTTCTACCGGTAAGCCACCTGTTACGCTAGTGTCATATATTGCTTCGAAAAAAACACTACGAAACATACTTATGCTTTCCACCAGCATAACGACAATCAAGTGAACCCAAGTGAATCCAACAAACCTGATATAATTATTTACTATAATGAAACAAAGGGTGGGGTGGACATCATTGACCAAATGGTTCGACAGTATTCATCGAAGCGGGGAACAAGAAGATGGCCTCTCTCGCTTTTTTACACACTCGTGGATGTTGCTGCTCTAAATAGCTACACACTATTTCTACTAAATTTCCCCGAATGGAATAGCAACAAAATGGAAAGAAGACGACTGTTTCTGCTACAACTTGGGGAATCTCTTTTAAAACCGTACATTGAAAAATGGGTCTTGAACATAGACGGCCTCAAAAAGCCAGTAGTATCAGCAATGGAAAGCGTTCTGGGAAGGAATGTCCGTCCAAAAGTATGAGTGGGACAGCATATAAACGAGAGTAACTTACATCTCAATAATTTTAAATTTTTGCCTAACCTTACATAACCTGAACTTTATATTTTAATAAATAAAACAAGCATTTTCGTATAATATATCAGTGATTTCACGCATTTTTGGTATATATACACTACCAGTGCTGGAAATATTCTCGGTTTTGAAATTTGTTCAACAGTTTAACCATGAGTCAATAAATAAGGTCTGCAAATTACTTGAACCGAGCGCGGGCAAATTTGACCCCCCGTTGGTACTTCACGTAGCTGTCGCGAGCATGGTCTTTCTAGGGTTAAGTCTAAGTTTTATCCCGCATTGGCAACCTTAGAGCGATGAAAATGGGTTGACTTTTAAAAAATAATCATAAACGACCGATGTTAATGTCGAATCCATAGTTTTTTATATCATTGTGATTAATAATTGTGCTTCCGAAAGCATTTAAGTACAAATTAGGCCCCAATCTGTATGAGGATAAGAAGGGATGAGAATAAAATATCTCAAATGACTGAAATTAGTGTCGACAGAGGGACGGATGGACGGACAAAGCCAAACTATAAAACTCCCGATACTTATAAATAATATAGTTTCGAAGTCTAATAAGAACAACTAAGAAAAAGGTTTTAAAAGCCATATCGGGAAAAGATAGTGAAAGGGGACAAACTATACTTTTCACGATACTTTCCGAGAGAATGAGCATTTATTAATATATAGTATTAATAGTAATAAATAGTAATATTTATTAATGTTAATTTTTAAATAGTACATCTGATACTCTTGTCTAGAAGTTTAATATACCTTTCCTAGGTTCACTACGACAACAGGACTGAACAGATGCTAACACTTGTAAATGTGTGAAAATTTTGGTTGGGAATTTTGGTTCGAACCTACTATTCTGCTGTACCTTCGAACATACTAGATGTGTAGTTCCAACAATAATCGAACTCCAGGTCTACTTTCTCCGTTATTGCAGTTTATATCCCTCTAGAGTAATATATGTCTCATTTTAAGTCTTTTAGATATTCCCAATACTTTAATACAATTGCCATTCTTAGTTTCTAATTGAAAGACAGAGTTTGCAATTCTTTACAGGCCTGATCAATGATCTTTGATTTTCGTCTTCCTTACCAACTTTTGCTTTTTGTTCAAAAGGTTTCTAAAATTTTTAAAGATGATTTCTCAATAGAAATGGAATATTCATTGAATATTAAATACTATTTTTGTAATATTAACAACTTGCTCTCATACATACATTTACCTAACCGAAGTATAACATATCTTATAATCATAATCAAAGGAAATATGCAAATCAGATATTCAAGTGTGTAAGTTAGCTAAGCATTTACATATTCATACGGAAATCAGCATCTCACACCACGATTTTACATCACATTAACTTTACAAGTCTACGTATTGCTAGGTTTCTATTTTCCACAGTATTTTTTCCCCCACAACAGAAATCTCATTGACATCAGAACCAGTTCAATTTCTTACTGTAACACTCATTGTTATTAGTTACTGCAATACTTCTACCGACAGTTTGCCTGCAACTGAAGAACAAATGAACACTATTATCATGTGATGTGCGCATGCTCATCCATGTCTCTTCTGATTTCAACGCGTATACTCATGATCTTGTACTTAGGCTGCGTTTACTTTGGAGGCACGCGTGGCTAAGTAAAATGAAAGCGCACGCTTGCGCAAGCTTGCCCATACAAGCACATTTTTATAAGGGCGTTTAAAACAGGTGGTGATTTGACAGAACCGGTTACACTGCTCACCACTCGCAAGGGTACGCTTGCACAAGCTTGCCCCGCCGCCATCGGGAAACAAAACAATTTGTTTTTACAGGCAAGCGTGCTCCTTCAAAGTTGGGCTCTTTCAACTGACTGTGACTTTCAAGCAATATTTCGTCTTCACTGTCCGATGACTCCATCTTGACTGATGAAATGGGAGTGCGATCAATTGCTGTTTCTTGCCTGTAGTATAAACACACCCCCATCGGAGCAAGCTTGCGCAAGCGTGCGCTTCCATTTAACTTGGCCAAGCGTGCCTTCAAAGTAAACGCAGCCTTACTTTCAAATCAAAACTTTTTTTTTCCTTTCTGGCTGCAGAAACTAAGGTAGGCCATTTTTTTTCGAAACTTATCGGTAAAGAATTTCTAACAAATAATCGTTCTTCTTTTCAACGTTAGTGTACCATATAAATTGTGCACATTACGAATAGAGTTTAATCCAGGAAATCTTTCTATTGTGATGGCAACACCGCAGAATGCACCTTCCCATTTGCACTGTTAATATTCAGTTAGCATTAAAACTGTAACAACAAAAAATAAAATTATAAAAAGACACTCGTTCTTGTTGTTTGAAAGTGCAACAAAGCATTATATGTATATAGTAATATGGTGATTCGCGCCACCCGCTGCCTCTATTTATTATTCACATATTAATACACATCGAGTCAAAACTGCAAGGTATGTAAAGAATGTTAAAAAAAAAAAATATCGAGTCCTTTCAAACTTGTTTCCTGGTAACGCTTAATTTATTGGACAACGTAATTAAAGATTGTTCTTCCTCGCTCTTCTGCATGTGTGCTTTCAAAGAGCTCCGAATAGCGCGCTTGCTCTTAATAAAATGTCGGGCGATATGAATAGTAAACAATTCAAAATTTAAAAAAAAAAATGTTCATACTGGAAGATAGGTCTATTCATAGTTTGTTTTATACATGTTGGGTGAAATTTCTAATATGGTACAGGAATCTAATATCCAATGTATATCTTAACTTGTTAGCAGTTATATTAAGAGACGATTGAGAGTTTAATAATAAAGCATATATATATATATGCTTTCGCTGAAAGTTTATATATATATAAACTTTCGTTAAAAACTATCTGGAAACTTTTCTAAAGAGTAACTTTCCGTCTTTCCTGTTTAATTTAAGGAATTTTGCTTACTGTCTGTCCGTGTGCCCGTCCGGAGAACACGAAATCTCAGGAACTACTTGAAGAATCGTCTTCAATTTTGATCAGGATGTAGAGAGTCAGAGGTTATGAATCTCTTTCGTTGATGGAAGTGATTCATCCAGCAGAAAAGGTTGAAATGAATAATTTCAGGTTTTAATGTTGTTAACGTTAGAGCAAGAACGATAATAGAAAGCGAGAAACATGTTTTCTGCAATCGATTAAGCTTTCCAAGAAAATATTCCACCTCTACTCTAATATCTGTACTAAAACCGTAAGTGGAAGAAATCTACTACCACTTCCGTTTTTAACGTTGGTTGATAAAATATCAAACTCACGTGAATTGACAAGGCGTATAGTGTACCCTAATAGCATTCGGAACTTTTAATAGCCTTACTCGTGCCTTCAAGCTTAAGTCTGTAGGCTTACATAAACTTGTGTTTACACAGCTGCAGACTTAAACCTATAGCGACCTTGTTAGTTTCTCAATTGCAAGCTCGATTCAGACTTGAAAATAATATGTAACGTAAGGTTAGCCTTAAAATTACTTTAAATTGAGACATCTATGAAGAGTGACTTAAAATGTACACTTAACAAAGACATACACACCGAGAATCTCTAAGACAAAGTCTAACATGCATGCGTTTTGCACAGCCTTCATACTTACATTTCTTCTAAATGTATGCAGGCGTATACTTCAAGGCTAACTGGACGCGAAACATAGCCTACAATTTGCATTTGGCAAAGCTATACACGGAAATAATCTCTGAGGTTAAATCTAACAAGGTAAATTAAGAGCAAACTTAAACTTAATGTAGATGTGCTTGCATGACGAGTTTGAAGAGCGAGGCGATGGACTTGTCTCAGTAGAGCTAAATTTGAAACACGTGTATTTCATGGTTTACGCACGTGGAGTGATAAGCCGGGAGAAATGCGGAGAGTTATTGGCCGAGAAGAGATAGCGTATCTCTTCGCATGAGGAATATACCTGAGAAGTAACCTAGTTTGTCTTGCACGATTCCGTAAATTGGAACTACCTAACTCTCAAAACAGGAATTAGATTTTTGTGCAGTCTTGACTGAATCTGAGAAACTTACTTCCAAGTGCTCCAATCGTAAACTAGACTACTTATAAATTAAATTATTTCTATGCTAGAGCTTATCCTCAAACTGTTGGGAATATGGAATTAGAATTGTTGACCACGTATATAAATACCACTCGCCTCGTCACTGTCATTTATGATGTGTATTGTTGAAGTAATTTTATGCGTTTTTTTTCTGTCTAATTCCTTTGTACTAATCGTAAAATTGCCTATGCGAACGAAGAATAATTAATGCATAGTTCTTAACATTGCTTTTAGAAACTAAATATTCTTAAGGACTCTTTGACTAAGAACCCTATAGACATTTGAAACCTCACTAAGAAGGAAAGAATAATCTAATCAGTGACAATAAACGTTAGTGCAGTGTGCGGTACTCTTAGCAAGTCACTAAATATTTAAACATGCCTATTTTATTTTTAAGGATATTGCAAAAAATATGTGAGATCTTAGTGCTCCCTAATCTATCTGAATTTTAACGTGCTACTTCACAGTAAGCTCTTCATCTGTAAGTTGGAAGCAAGCATCCAAAGTTTGGAGAATAGCCTAAGCATGAAGAAACATCTGAAAAATTTGAGTTGTGTAAGTGCAACACTTGAACTCGGGACTAAATACTTAAGAGGCAGGAACATTATCAGGACCCTATCTCATTGGGTGTATAGCTTTGAATCATTGTATTTATCATTATGCCCATTAAACTCCGAGCGTTCTTGTTGTGTCACTCGTGGTTGAATAGATCTGTTTTGCATCAGAAACAAATACTTGCACAACGTGACTGGCCTTTTATCACTGTGTGCTGCATGCTAAATAGGGTTTCAGTTGGAACCCTTTGACATTCAAGTCTTCTACGGCAACGTATCATGTCTGTTCATCTTTTGTTGTTTTATGGCGGTAGCGCAATGTGTGAATGCTCGTTTTGTTTGCCCATTTCCTGCCGCATTTTATTGCTTTCGCTTTTGTGGTTGAGAGTAGCTCACGAAACACGTTCAAACAGTTTTGACGTAAAGTTGCTATTAATGGAAGGCAGCAAAACATTTGGGATATGGTTCGTAGATTTTGTAAGCTGCTAGGATTAATTTTGTAAATAGAATAATATTTTACAAGGATCAATTATCTAGCATTACTGTCTATTAATTCTAAGAATCTTTCACTTAAACTTTGGCTGCACTTCATCTTCTTATTGGAAACTAATTCACTAAATACACTTCATTCTTTACTAAGAACGTAACCGAATTAAAATCTAGGAGTCAAAGAGATTTACTATACTACCTAATCTAAGTATTAAATGGCTAGAACATCAATTTCGATTTTTTTCTATTTCTGGCCTCCTACGCAGTGACGTAAGTAGGCGAGTGGGGCAAGAACTCGTCTTAGCTCCCCCCTTCCTGGTCGACTAAAGCAAAACGCTTGCAGTACACTCATGTCCAAAATGATTGTCGCATATCTATAACTGTCTTCTTATAAGAATATAATTCAATAATGATTTTGCATGGTACTTTTAATACTGATACTATGTGTGTAATCGGAAAATGTATATTTGTGATAAATTTCATAGGAAAAGAATTATAAATACGAAAATTAGAGAGAGTAAAACAAAATGTTGCTAAATGGACAGGGAAGTTTTATTTTCGTTTTATTGTTCTTAATTACTGCTCATTTTGACACGAAATTTGCCACATACATGTCTTTGCCGATTATACACATAGCAACATTATAAGAAATACCGGATGAATTCGTTATCAAATTATATTCCTAGAACAACATATTTATAGACATGCGACAATAATTTTGGACATGAGTGTACATAACTTATTTTTTAGTAGAAGATAAAACACCAAACTAATTAGTATTTGATTGCCAAATAATCTGAAAGTAGCATGCTTAACATATTCTTGTAGTCTTATCATAATAGCTGCAAATCTCAATGTTTTTTTTTTTTTGGCGGGGGGGGGGGATTTTATCAGGATGTGGATATGTGTAGAATGAATCAACAGTATGTTGCTTTAGAATAGAATATTTAATTATAACAAAAAGTCAAGCTGTGTTTTCTCGACTATTATACTAAGACATTTTACAAATCTCTTAAATCGATGCAAGTTAAATGCAAACACAAGAAACTGGAATAAAAATTTAACTTTGCGAGCTCTTTTGGCTGCTAACGTTTTGGCAATGTGCTTAAAATATAGTTTTGAAACTAAGTTATGCTTTATGGACATGGTGCTAAAGTTGGTGAGTCGTTGTTGTCGTGTTAAGTTTCTGAGATATTTTCTTTTAAATGATGTTTGGTTTGCTAAAATTCCTTTCCTTACTGTATAGTAAAAATAAATATTTACCCAATTTTGCGCCCCCACAATCCAGCGCCCGGGACACAAGCCCCGTTTGCCCCATACTAGTTACGTCACTGCTTCTACGCAATACTTCGATTTTTCTTAAAGCAAATAACATCTACAACCGGATCTTATTAATATCAAAAACTTACATCACCACATTAAAATGGTTACTGAACTTCAGAAACCGTAGATGAGAAATTTCCATGGTACTAACAGTTCATTTTCATATAAATTAAAGCAGACTCTTCTGAGACACATTAGCATTTTATGACTAGTACAACAGTTATGCTTCCATTCTATCACTATAGGGCAAGTCAGGAATAAGGCAAAACGTTTGAAGAAAACGCAGTGTGTATATCATGGAGGGAAATTGTAAATGATATACAAAGCTTGAAATGTTATTTTCTTTCTCTAATACAGGAATCACGAGCGAAAAGCTTAAATTACTACCCGGGATAGTGTTCAGCACATAGCAGAGAGTTACAGTTACGGCGCGGATAATTGCATACCAGAGTGATCGTAAGATGTTAAGATTAGTAATACGGTACTTTAACATAACATCGTTGCCATCAACTGTAAGAAAGTGGAAGAAAGCTTGCAAGATATATCGTTACACTAAGAAAAACATCCTAGTAGAGTTGTATCGTTGAGTGACTTTGCAAACATCGCTGATTTTTATGCTTACAAGGAAGGGTCACGAAGTGGCTCCGCTGAGATCCGAACGAGACAATTGTGTTTGCATTTGAAATGTTATAACTAGATGAATCCCAAAGTTATACGTACCACCGGGAGGAATATCGTGAGTTACAACATATTTTGTAATGTAAGAACTACAAAAAAATTACATGGCAGAATAGTTTGAACCGAGTCATTTGTTCGGAAACGGTTGGGTAAGTGGAAAACTCGACCAACACGTATCCCATCATTTTCAACGACAACCTTTTTGGGGTAAAAAACTTTGTCCCAGGGTCCCCCGCAGGGTCCCAGACGGGGTCCAACTCAAAATTTTCAAATGGCAAGGGGGGTTAAGTGGCACATCATTTGAAAGCTGCTGTAAAATGAAAGAAAATGCAGCAAGTCTCGACTCTCTACAACAACCCTGTGCAAAATGACGGAGGGTCAAAATGTAAACAAAAACTTAATTGAAAAGTCCATGGTCACCCCTGTAAATCGGAAATGGTGAGACTTGAAAATAGGAAGGGAGTCTGGCATTATGTTCAAAGTACAACAATTTAAGTGAAAACGTCTTGTCCCAGGGTACCCACAGGGTCCCGGGTGGGGTCCAACTAAAAAGTTTCAAATGGCAAGAGAGGTTAAGAAGCTCATCGTTTGCAAGATCTTGTTAAATGAAAGTAGATGGAGCAAGTCTTGACTTTCTACGACAACCCTGTCCAAAATTGTGGCGGGTCAAAATGTAAATAAAAGCTTAATTGAAAAACTATGGCCACCTTGAATCCAAGATTTCCGTTTAAAACCTATGCCATTCATAACAGTACAAATCTAAATATCTATTTCTCTCTATTATGTATTTAGAAATATTAGGAAGACTAAAGAACAATTGAATTTCGATTCACTTCAACTATTATTTCATTCGGTAACAACACATATATGGTTTCTTCTTAATGCACGTTCGTCACGGTTCTCTCGGCATTATTTACTTGAATATAACGAATATGCGATGAACACACAACTATGACTTCCTACTCATAGTAAAAAAAAAAAAAGAAAAAGAATACCTTCGGGTATTTTTCTAATTTTGTCATACGTAGTTCATACAGAAAGAACTTGCTGCACCAGTAAGTTGGGGGCTCTATTGTAACGTATTCGTGATGGTTACATTTGTATGTCATTCGTTGGTTTGATCTCAATACTTCAAACAATACCAAATAAAAAAAAAATCATTTGCAAGATTGGCAAGTAGTACCAAACATATGTAAGTCATTTCAGTACATCGAACTGGGTCAAACTTTGTTGGCTTGGTCACAGTATTCCAAGAAATAACATGTTTATATACAAACTCATTTTTCACGCTGGCAGCCATATTGGATTACAGATAATACTCTTTGATATTTTGTGGACTATTAACCATAAACGTTCACTTCTCCAACACCAGTGGTGTGAGCTGAATATGCGTTCGATACATAGTGCGGCATTTTGAACTCAAGACGTCGCGTTTTTGAACATTTTGCATATTTTAGTCACTTACTAATCAACAATGCCAAATTTGTTTTCCTAGCTTCAGCAGTTTGGTATGCTTATCCTTTCGATATAGGTTTTAAGCGGCCATCTTGGATTGTTTTCCAATTTGTTTACATTTTGACCCACCGCAATTTTGGACAGGGTTGTCGTAGAAAGTCGAGACGTGCTCCATCTTCTTTCACTTAACAAGAGCTTTCAAACGATGTCCTACCTCTCTTGCCATTTGAATTTTTTTAGTTGGACCCCATCTTGGACCATGTGGGGACCCTGGGACAAGACGTTTTCACTTAAATCGTTATACTTTGAAAATAATACCACACATCCTTCTCTGTTCTCACATTTGTCTCACCATTTCCGATTTACAGGGGTGACCATGGACTTTTCAATTAAGTTTTTGTTTACACTTTGACCCGTCGCCATTTTGCACAGGGTTGTTGTAGAGAGTCGAGACCTGCTGCATTTTCTTTCATTTTACAACATCTTTCAAATGATGTGCCACTTAACCCCCCTTGCCATTTGAAAATTTTGAGTTGGACCCCGTCTGGGACCCTGCGGGGGACCCTGGGACAAAGTTTTTTACCCCAAAAAGGTTGTCGTTGAAAATGATGGGATACGTGCTGGCCGAGTTTTCCACTTACCCAACCGTTTCCGAACAAATGACTCGGTTCAAACTATTCTGCCATGTAATTTTTTTGTAGTTCTTACATTACAAAATATGTTGTAACTCACGATATTCCTCCCGGTGGCACGTATAACTTTGGGATTCATATAGTTATAACATTTCAAATGCAAACACAATTGTCTCGTTCGGATCTCAGCGGAGCCACTGCGTGACCCTTCCTTGTTAGATGTAAACGGTGAGCAGTTTGAATCAATAAAATGAGTCTGATTGGTATTGTTGTGTATTGTCTTTTGATTAGAAGAATTGGCTTTCCTAGAGCAATGACTCACTTCTTGTGGACACAATAGTGTTACTACACGAGATGACGACACTTCTAGCCATATTTCTGACTCGCCCTGTATATAAACCTGCCATATTTTCTTCGTGATAATACGGGACACCGATCTCATATCAACCCCCGTCTTAAAACTTCCCAACATGATCCAATGAACTTCTGCTCTGGTTATGAACTACAGTATAATAGGCGAAAGTTCCCTAAGCTACAGCTATTTTTCTCTCCTCGTTCCCCTCAATTAATTGTACGGAATGAAGATATTTACACTGCTTGACAATTGTTAAGGAACAACTCATTTGTGCCACGTAGCATTCTCAGCAGCCGACAAATTACAGACAAATGCATTGAGAAGGTGCAGTTGAGCAAGACCTGTTATCTGTATAAAAGGCAGTGCACGAAAGCTCTGTGATCAGTCGAAAGATCATCCAGTGAGTTATTTCACGTAAATAGTGGCATAGGTGGTGGAACTCAGCTCTGTGAAATGCAGTGTGGTGGGGCAATAATTAAGTGTAAAATGGCTTCAAGACAGCGTTTGAGTGCGTACGATCATGGACATACAGTTGAACGCTGGAAGCTGGTCAAAATGTCACTACTATGGCTATAGTAATGCAAATGTCAAAAAGTGTCATCTCGTGATTGGAAAAGGTCGCGGAAGGTGGAAATGCGATGCGAAAGCATGCCGATTGTCGTCGAAAGAAAACCACATCAAAATGTTCGATTTATATCCCTAGTGGCGAAAACGAACAGACTCTGCGTCAGATAGCTGCAGACTTTGCAACCGCTACTGGTACACATATATCTGACAAAACCATTTCGCAGCGCTTAAATCAGGTTGTTTTGAATGCACAGAACCCTGCTAAATGCATCCCACGTCAACCACACCATCGTTCGTGACGATTGCAGTGGTGTCAGGAATGTTGGTTGGGATCAGCAACAGTAGTCCAGAGTGACGTTATTCAATTAATCCTGTTTCACTGTGGCAAGTGATTCTGGCCACCAGTTACAGTGGAGAGAGCGGGGAATACGTTATGCACAACAGAATGTTCACAAACTTGATCGCTATGGCCAAAGCGTGATGTTGTGGGCAGGCATTATGCACAATGGAAGAATCCCGCTTCACATCTTTAAGCGAGGTAGCGTGACATCGCAGGGACATTCTTCTGAAACATGTCCGTCCTTTTCGGGGAGCGTAGGTCCGGACTTTCTGTTTATGGACTACAATGCGTGTTCACACAGGACCGCTGAAGTATCGGGCACATTTGAACATAAAGATATTACACGTATGCAATGGCCTGCTTTCTTCTCCGGACCTTAATCCTATTGATCATGCCTGGGATGTCTTTGACAGACGAGTTTCTCAACGAATTCTCCCTCCACGGACCGTACAAGAACTGCTGTATTTACCAAAATTGCGTTTGTCAGTTTAATCTGATGAAAATTTAGCTGATTTTTCTGTGTCGTGTGTAATCGTCAGGGTCAGATTTATGTATTTCTAAACCCAAGACCAAGTGTTCTGTGGCTCTAGTCTCTCAAAAATATTATTTATAATTCTTGTTAACTTATCTAATATTTTCTGGGAAAAAAGTTACTGATACTGATAGCAGAAATGGGACGAGATTAAAATACGGGACATTGGCCTGTCCCGACTAAATTTACGGGGACGCGGGGCACTCGGCCCCAAAAGCGGGACTGTCCCGTTTTTTTACGGGACGAATGGCAGGATTACGTGTGTATGTACTTCGTAGATGTTTAGTATATCTGTGAAGATTCTGGCTTCGTGACATTACAGGATGCCATTCACATTGTAATCTCCTTATTTCACGGTTGCTACGTATGGTAACACTGGAAGAAAATACATTACCATACACGAAAGACAGTCAATATACTACGTGGATATTGAGAATTCTTAATAAGTGTCCCGACTTTAGTACAAAACTAAAATATGTAATTATTTTGTATAGTGGTAATTTTGCTGTTCTATTTATAGTGAGCACTTATCCTAAAACAAGCTATAATACGTAGTATGACTATTTTCATTGAGAAAAGGAAAGAATCTGCGGATTCTTAATCCACAATATGTCCGTCTGCATTGCAGGCCTTGCTGACCCTAACAAACGCCACTGAAGCAATGCATCTTGAGGAATTTGAGAGAATTTCTGAATTTGAGAATACTTTTTACCTCAGTTTTGTGTATCTCCATCTCTACCTGACTTCTTCCCGCACTACACAAACATACGCTCAAACTTACCCTTTTATCATATCTAAAAATTTGTTTTCCCAGCTCCGTCAAGGCAAAAGGTAAAAGAAGAGCTTGTTTATACAAATGGCAAAAACTCGAAAACAAATGGAATAGAGAATACATGCAAAAACGTGTGCGTGCAGAAGGCATTTGTTTTCTCGCTTATGTAAATGGTACCGTTTTTTTCTCTCTTTCTACAGAAATTCTAATTGTATAATCACTTGTAAGCGTGTTTGTTTAGCTTGCATGAGATAAGCAATTGGTCTTTTTGCGTGAACACTAATAGAAATGAGAAATATCATTGTTTTAATATAAGAAAAAAATAATAATTTTCATTTATGTTCATGCTTGCAAATCATATTTAACTGTTACAAACACGGGAAATAATTTTATTTCTAACCTAAACACAGGAACAATAATACAAACATGCATACATGCATACACATTAATCATCGTTAATATTGCAATTATTATTTACAATAATTGTCGTCACAAAAGAATAACTGTTAAAAGATGAATATATTATTATTTCACTTTGGTCTAATCTATGCCTTTATTTGCAGTGCTTGGATGCGAAAGTAGATCACTTGATTTCAGAGAGGAACATAAGCTTCAGAAGGTCTGTAGAAACGAAGTTTTGCAATAAATATTTTATAAAACTAGCATTGAGCTTACCGATTGTGGAGGGAAACAAATAATCCTTCATTGATTTTTAACAAATGTTTGTTACAAGTACACACTTCATTTACTTGAAGCTTAATCGCTATTTAATGTTCAACGAATTTGTTTCATGCATTTCTCCGAATTCTTGTTCTACACGGTAATGCTAGTTATTATTTCGTTAGAGACATCATTTTTGGCGTTGGGGGGCGCGGTGGCTCAGTGGTAGAGCGTTCACCTCTGGTGCTTGGGGTCCCGGGTTCGATCCCAGCCTCCGCCAAGTGAACTTTGTGGTGGACAAACACCGTGCTCGTGGGTTTTCTCGGGGTTCTCCCGTTTCCTCCCACTTTCTTCATTCCACCATTTCACTCATCTCTCATTATCACCGTCTCCTTTAGCCTAACCGGCATAACCGTGGGACGTAAAACTTAAAGATTTCATTTCATTTTTGGCGTTAGAAGGAGACGTTCCGAGCTCCCTTTAAGCGCTGTAAGCAAATGAAAGGGTTGCGATGTTGCCATATCTTATTTTATTTTTTTTTATTTTAATACATGGTGAGTCATTTATCTTTTACACTCTTGTAATTTTTAAAGTCTAGATTCTCAACTAATAGATAACTCTGAAATATTATACGAAGAAGCAAACACAGGGAGGAACCATCTAACCGTCTTTGCGATACCACCAGATGTGCAAGTATTGTCAACTCAATATAAAGTTGTTTTTTTTTTTTTTTCAAATGGCGCTACGTCATATTAGTACATATTTTATGATGTGTTTTCGAAGGTGACAACCAGTCTGGAACGAACAACAGGGAGGGCTGCACGAGAGGCTGGCATAAGCCATTTTCCTGTCTCCAGAATCTTGACACAGAGACAGTTTCATTCTTACAAATTGCATTTGGTACAAGAGTTACACTGGGATGACACAGTGTAGTATAAATAATTTGTATGTAACGATTTTAGAAATGAATGTTCCAAAAATGCACATACAAATTATGATGGTTGCTGAATGATGGAAAGCATGGAAATAGCTATAAATTAATACCATCTAATTTTAGTCCTCTTTTTATTAAACCCAGTGACAAAATATATAAATAACAAAAACAAGCTAAAGGCATAATATTCATAAGGTATTTTCCTTTAGATTCAGTTCAATTTCTAGTTTCAATTCGCAAAGTTTTTTTTTTTTTTTTTTTTTTTCTAAAGTCCAATCAACTGCAACCTTATGTGAATGTAAGACTCCGGAGCACATGTTCGAACACATATCACAAAGAGATTTTAATGTTGCCGAAAATCATTTTTGTGATATTATTAACACCAAAATATGAAACATAGGTATAATAAACTACTTTAAAAACCAACAAAGATAGGCAATAGAATAGAGGAATAAGATTTTATATATCATGGCACATGTATGAAAGTGAAATTTTACGTTACATTTCTCACCTCAAGATTGCAACTACAATTTAAGCCACAAGCCAATATATTAATATGCCAAACCTGGTTTTCATTAATTTTACAACTTATCTTTTCCAATTTTGAGGCCTAAATGAGATTGCAATCAACATTTTTGAAAAAAAAAAAAAAAATTCTGCCACCTGGCATGGACGAGGTTTTCAGTCAGCAATGGCTGACGTTCCTTACGCATCGAGTAAAGAAATTTCTAGTTTGGATAACAACCACTAGAGGCGCTCGTATTACCAGGAAGGAGTAATCGTCCTCATTCTATAGCCAAATCTTGTACACTAAATTATTTACAATTTATTTTTTACAATTTATCCCTTTATGTGTCGATTACGTTACAACAGACAGAGAAAAACAGAGTTCTTTAAATGGCGTATGGCAAGATAGCCTCCCCAATTTAGAAAATTGAAACCATGACTAGGTCATTCGTTTGTACTACGTCTGTACCGTTTGTACCGAAAATATTTTCGTTTGTACCGTTTTTCTTATAGAGTTACTTGAGAGGTCAACTGGGGGGCCTACCTTGGCGCTAAGATAGCCCTCCCAAATGTCATTACCTCTTTCTCGAAAACTACCAGGGTACAAACAAAACCTTTTTCGGTACAAATCTTTCTTGTTGTGATACGGGGGGCCTATCTTGGCGCCAAGATAGCCCCCCAGTTGACCTCTCAAGTAACACTATAAGGAAAATGGTACAAACGTAAATATTTTCGGTACAAACTGTATAAACGTAGTACAAATGAATGGCCTAGTCATTGTTTCAATTTTCTAAAGTGGGGGGGGGGGCTCTCTTGCCATACTTCTGTTAATGATTCCAGCCGACAAGAATACAGTCTCCTAATCTACAGGATGACATTCAATTGAGCGATGAGGCTAATTTTCTACGAAATTAGTTTCTTGAGGAGAAATCATGATGTGATTTTTTTTTCTGAAAATCAAGAAAACACTTTATTTTACGGACAAAAAATGTATATCATTATTTCTTAATAAGCACTGATAGTTCTTTTTATTTGTCTGGTATATACTTTTTATTTATTTATTTATTTCCTGGATTTTTGAAAATGTATTCTTAAGTAATACTATATCGTATGGGTTGTTGTCTTCTTCCAACAAACATACTCCTAACAATGACATAATATTCGAAGCAGTGATGCACATTCTACTTTTAGATCTGAACCGTAGGAAAGTGGGTAACAACATCCCTGACTCAATTAGCTTTGCACGTAATAGTATGGAAAGGGTAATGACTTTGTTTCTGCGGAGATGCACCTTCAAGTTCGTTACCCTTTTATTTAGCCGAGTTACTTATAAGCAACATTGTTTTCTGTTGGGTTATACACGGCACTTCAGTGATCGTGTATCTATCTGATCAGTGGACAGTAAACTTCAATACTGTAGAAGCTTTATTTCCCAAGTGCCATGATACTTCGTATTGTTTGAATTTCTTGATCTGTAAAAAGATATTTCAACGTAACTGCTGTTAATTACTCTTTCTCAGAAGCATATGAACATATTACGATCAATGTTACTTACTAACAACGCATGATATGCTACTTTAATACAATGTTGCTTAGACATTCCTTGTATTTTGTATCTAAATTAAAAAAAAAAAAAACTAAACATTACAAAGTCATGGTTACTATTATTATTATTATTATTATTATTATTATTATTATTATTATTATTATTATTATTATTATTATTATTATTATATTTGCTTTGGTTACCGGAATTTATTAGTGATTGTCAAATAAATGATTATAATATGTTTTGATCCTATTTCACTCAAGCCCATTTACTTCACTTCGGCATTTCGACTTGAAGCTTAACTTTGATCTAATATTTTGCTCTTGCATCTCCCTAAAACTTTCATTTATTCTCACATACATTCATTTCCTTAAGTTTATTTGAATAATTGTGTACACTACTAAAAATAGACATTCGTTGAATCGCACAGGCAGAAGCACCTGCTACTCAATCTGGCTTTGATTTCTTAACGTTATTACACCAACGCAGCGTTACGCAAATTACTACAAACTTCAAAGAAACAGTTTGTCTTACGTAAGTAGCTTTTCGCATGTGCAAGTCAAATAATGCAAATTAGTATGAATTTTAGATAGAAACAAAGAGAGAGAGAGAGAGAGAGAGAGAGAGACAGACAAATGGAGTAAGGCAGAGAATTGTATAATACCTTCTTCTTGTTTGGATAATATTAACGGGGATAGGCTACTGACGTGTGAGTTATATAAAATTATTTCTACACTTTACTTCCAAAGAACTATAGCGTAAGAATCGTATCAGATAAGACTTCACAATTGTACATGAGAAAGCCAAGAGAGATATTTGATATATATATATATATATATATATATATATATATAATAGTAAGCATAAGAGTTCATAAGAATAAATAATCGTTTTCTAATACGTAATTTTATTGAAATGTCATGTTATATTTCTATCCGATATTAGGACAGACTTTTTGTACTCGTCAAATCTGTCGTTTTTTTTTTCTTATTATTGTTTTCCGAAAGCCAAAAGTTCAACATAACAGAATATTGATATTACATCAATTGAAAGGGAAGGTATTAGGTATTCACATTCCCAATAATTATACATTTTGAATAATTGCTAGTAGTCTAATTATAGATTTTGTTTTACAGTCAATTAAATATATATAAGTATTGCTGTGTCTCTGACACGTGCTTCAACGAGTCAATTACTGTGCTTCTGGCTCTTACTACAGCGATTCAGGAAGTGTCTTGAAAGGTAAACCAATCGAATATCAATTACTGTAAAAAAATTACTAACATTTTAACGAATAACAACGACTTATGTATATATTTTTGTGCACTCGATAAAATCTTTCTTTCTATTTATAAAGAAAATGATTTTCCATTCAAAACAAACAATAAGAACGGATTATCTTCAGTTTTGAATCGAAATTTAAAAGTGAGACCAGTGTAAAGTAGAATGACCATTTATTTTGTAAACACTCTTCATATTTTTTCGAAATAAACGATTCTTCTTCAAACCAAACACCAACAAACGCATAGACAACATTGATCTTGCTTTAAAATGGACATTTGGAGGAACCAAGGTATTTTTTTTCTTCAAAGCAATCAATAACAAACGGAAAACAAACGATTGGCTTCGGTTTCTAGTCGAAACTTGAAAATAGGAGGCCAACGTCACGCCTGCTCCAACTTTATATTATGAAAATACTTTCATATGTTTTCGAAACAAACGATTTTTTTTCTTCAAAGCAATCAATAACAAACGTAAAACAAACGATTGGCTTCGGTTTCGAGTTAAATCTTGAAAGTGGGAGGGGACAACTTCACGTCTGCCCCAAATTTGTTTAGTGAATATGTCGGTATGCTTTTTTGAAATAAACGATTTTTTTCTTCAAAACAATCAATAAGAAACGAAAAATAAACGATTGGATTCGGGTTCGAGTCGAAATTTAGAAGTAGAGGGCCTAGCGTGAAGATGCCAGCCAGCAAACTTTGTAAAAATGTACGTACTTTTTCGAAGCAAACGATTTTTTTCCTTTAAAACAATCAATAGTAAACGGAAAATAAACTATTTTCTTTGGTTTCGAGTCAAAATTTGAAAATGCGGTGTATAGCTTGAAGTTGCCCCCTATCTTTATTTTGTGAATATCTCGGTACGTTTTTCGAAGCAAACGATTTTTTTCTTCAAAACAATCAATAACAAACAAGAAAGAAACGATTGGCTTCGGTTTTGAGTCGAAATTCGAAATGGGGGGCCACTGTGAAGTTGGCCCTCGAACTTTATTTTGTGAATATCTCCGTATATTTTTGGAAACAAACGTTTTTGTTTTCTTCAAAACAATAATTTTGTGAGACGTACATGCGCTTTTCGGAACATTTTTTCCTACAAAGCAATCAATAACAAACGATTGAAAATGGGGGGCCAACTTCACGCCTGCTCCAAATTTATTTAGTGAATATGTCGGTACGTTTTTCGAAACAAACTATTTTTTTTCTTCAAAACAATCTATAACAGACGAAAAACAAACGATTAGCTTCGGTTTCGAGTCGAATCTTGAAAGTGTGGAAGGGGCAACTTCACGCCGGCCCCAAACTTATTTAGTGAATATGTCGGTATGTTTTTTCGAAACAAACGATTGTTTCTTTAAAATAATCAATAAAGAGAGAAAAACAAACGATTGGTTTCGGTTTCGAGTCGAAATTTAAAAGTAGGGGACCCAGCGGGAAGTTGGCCCTCAAACTTTATTTTGTGAATATCACTTTGTGAAAAATCTACGTACCTTTTCGAAACATACTATTTTTTTCTTCAAAACAATCAATAACAAACGAAAAACAAACGATTGCCTTCGTTTTCGGGTCGAAATTTGAAAGTAGGAAGCCAGTGCGAATTTGCCTCTCCCAACATTATTTTGTAAATATCTCGGTACATTTTTCGAAACAACCGAATTTTTTTTTCTTGAAAACAATCAATAGCAAACGAAAAACAAACGGTTGACTTAGGTTTCGAGTCGAAACTTAAATGTTGGGCCAACTTCACGCCTGTCCCAACTTTAGTGAATATGTCCGTATGTTTTTCGAAACAATCGATTTTTTCTTCAAAACAATCAATAACAAACGAAGAACAAACGATTGCCTTAGGTTTCGAGTCGAAACTTGAAAGTGAGGGGAGCCTAACTTCACACCTGACGCAATTTTATTTAGAGAACATGTCCGTATGTTATTCGAAACAAATTATTTTTTCTTCTAAACAATCAATAACAAACGAAAAAACAAACGATTGCTTCGGTTTTGAGTCGAAATTTGAAAGTGTGGGGCCAGTGTGAAGTAAGCCATCCAACTTTATTTTGTGAATATCTCTGTATGTTTTTCGAAATGAACGATTTTTTCTTCAAAGGAATCAATAACAAACGAAAAACAAACGATTGATTCTAGTTTCGAGTCGACATTTGAAAGTGGGGGTTACGACTTCATACACGTCAATTACGGCTATCGCCAGTGAGCATTGTTGAGCCTTTTTTGTGCATACAAATATTATATCTTAGTGACCTGATGATTTATTGTTTAGTTGATTTGGAGTTTAGTATCCCGTTTTGCATCGAGGCTATATGAGACGGGGACTTGTAGCTTAGCGAGAGATCCGAATCTCATCAGCTCCAACCAAAGATAGAATCTCAGTATTGTGCCCCCCCCCCCCATAGACACGTGCGCCAACCATGTAGCCATGAGATTTACTTAGGGACTGGAGATACAGGCTCACTGAAAACAACAACAATAATAATTATAATAAAACATTTCATTGTTTTAGAAGTTTTAGTTGTGAATTTCATCGAAACTTTAAATGTTATCTGTTTTTACACTTTTGTTTTTGAACTTGTGACTTCAATACCATGTGTTCTGGGACTTGTTTTAGGCAGGTTGCTTAACACATTATTGTATTTTGAGTTCTTATATATGATGTAATTAGTGTTAGTGCTATTTGTATGAATATTTATACAGTAAAACTTGTCCATGCCAAAACCTGGATAGGGCAGAAACTTGCCATTGTGAACAAATTCCATGGTTCCAGCCAAGATAGTAGGTTCTGTACAAATAACTTTGTACACATATTTTGAGAGGGTGCAAATAACGATGCCTATGTCTTAGCAAACCATTTTGCTCCCAAATTTTAACAGAGCGGTCCCGGGTTCGATTCCCGGTGGGGTCACTCGGTCGAAGAAGTGTAAAACGCTTTTTCAGACCAGCCACCCTGAATGAGGTTTTCCTGGGTTTTCCTCATTCACACCAGGCAAATGCCAGATTGGTACCTAACTTATAGGTCCCAGGCCGCCTCCTTCCTTCCCTTTCCCCAGATAGCGTGCTCTCAAAACGTGACGGGCTAAATGGTCTTAGATGCCGAAAGCCCAGAAATCTAAATCCTAAGTCCTAAGTCCCAAATTTTAACAGTAAACATCAGCTATGTTGCATGTCTCATTGTTATTTAATGATGAAGTTATCGAAAGTAACAAGAATTTACAGACCGATTCCTTGTACGGGAAATAAAGACGCTATTTAAGTGCGGCAAAATTCAAATTTATAATGCACTAAAACTGAAAGATAAAATAAGGGCTAAACCACTGCAAGGAATTGATCTAATGAGGAGGAAATCAAAGAAAATACTGTAAACTCCAACCAACTAATTACGTAAATACGAGGGCACGCTGTTATTTTACCTTCTATTTTTATTATTTTTTTTCAGATACTTTCAAGAATCGTTGAAGGAGGGCAGCAGTGTGACTGGGGGTCTGTGACTTTGGGGTGTACCAAGTTTGACGCCAGTGTGATAGTATTCTGGGTACAGGTGTAAACATAACAGCATGTTTCGATATACGGTTAAAACAGCGGCCAGTGATGGAGTTTCTCACAAGTAAACCTTACGTTTGGGTGAATCGAGTTGCTGACTGAGACACATATGAGCAAGTAGTACTAAATATGGGCAGTATTTCAGTGAAGTTGTAGGTGCGAAGCTCCAGGGGTTTAGGAGATACAGCTACCAGAACATCATATGGAAGTACAGAATAGTTTTCATACAGTTGGAGGTAAAAGCCCTCTAAGACCTCTTGTAACGACAAAAGGTGAATAACAAATATATGAGTACATATTAGGACTAGGGACAAGTCATATAGTAAGGGTATACCTGACGGCGGCCATCTTGAAATCCACCATTTTGAATTAAGGTTAAGTTTTTAAAATAGGAATAGGGTCATGTGATACATGATTTAAGGCGCAAATTTAATCAGAAGAACAATGGTGACGTTAATTTTGATTTACGCGCAATTGGTAAAAAGTTACAGGAAAATTAAATATTGTTGCAGCATATGTATTAGTCCTTTACCCCACTTTGTAAATTTTGTGTTAATGATAATAATTAAATAAAAAGCAGGTGGATAAATATTAGGCCTATGGCAAGAGTTGCGTTGATGGTGGATATGTTCAAATCCGCCATTTTGAATCAGACAAAAGTTTTAAACAAAACGCATAACAGTGACACCTTATTAATAGCAAATTGTACCATAAATCCACCGGTATAACCATTTTTGCTTTATCATTAACCAGCATTTGTTACGCCACCATTATATTTCTGATTAACTTCTAGCCCGAAGTCATCTATTGCATTACCCTATTCCCATTTAATTTTGTGCTGGTTAATGATAAAGCAGAAATGGTTATACCGGTGGATTTATGGTAAAATTTGCTATTATAAGGTGTCACTGTTATACGTTTTGTTTAAAACTTTTGTCTGATTCAAAATGGCGGATTTGAACATGGCCGCCATCAAGCCAACTCTTACCATAGACCTAATATGTATCCACCTGCTTTTTATTTAATTATTATCATTAACACAAAATTTACAATTTGGCGTAAAGGACTAATACATATGCTGTAACAATATTTAATTTCCCTGTAACTTTTTACCAATTGCGCGTAAATCAAAATTAATGTCACCATTGTTCTCCTGATTAAATTTGCGCCTTAAATCATGTATTACATGACCCTATTCCTATTTTAAAAACTTAACCTTAATTCAAAATGGCGGATTTCAAGATGGCCGCCGTCAGGTATACCCTTACGATATGACTTGTCCCTAGTCCCAATATGTGCCCATATATTTGTTATTCACCTTTTGTCGTTACAAGAGGTCTTACAGGGCTTTTACCTCCAACTGTATGAAGACTATTCTGTACTTCCATATGATGTTCTGGTACCTGTATCTTCTAAACCCCTGGAGCTTCGCACCTACAACTTCACTGAAATACTGCCCACATTTAGTACTACTTGCTCATATGTGTCTCAGTCAGCAACTCGATTCACCCAAACGTAAGGTTTACTTGTCAGAGCAGAGTGCATTCCACCTATTGACATTCATCGTCGAATGCTGTAAGTATGGTGCAGCATATCTTGATGTGAATATAGTAAGGAGTTGGGCCCGAAGGCCAAGGACGCTGGTCTGGGCACCTCATCACTGAACAATGAACCCCATACAGGAAGACCAGTGACTGTGACAAATGATAATCACAAACAACTTGCTGATGAATTGATTGGTCAGAATCGAAGAATTACAAACAGAAACTGTCCAGTACCTTCGACATCTCATGTAAAAGGGTTACACACATTATTCAACGTTTTGGGGTACCACAATGTGTGTGACCGTTGAGTGCCTCGTCTGTTGACAGAATAAATGAAACATAAGAGGTTGCACATTTGTCAACTTCTTCAATGATACGTGGCTGAAGTTGATGCGTTTCTGCAGAGAATTCTCACAGGTGATGAGTTATTATAGCCCATCATTATGACCCTAGAAACAAAAGACAATCCATGGAATTTCGACACACTGATTTTCCTAGACCCCCAAAAAAGTCGAAAGAATGCCATCAGCAGTAAAGGTGCTCCTGACAGTCTTCTGGGATAGCCGAGGAGTTGTTCATTGTGAATTATTGCGTAACAGGAGAAGTGGAAACTCTGAGTCGTATGTGGCAACACTGAGGAGATTAAGGACACGTGTCAACAGGGTTCGACAGGGAGTGGATGTCTTTCTACACCATGAAAATTCAAGGCCACACAACAAGTCACATGCCTACAACTGCTCTTAAAATCATGAAGTTCACTGTGCTATCCCACCCACCTTACAATCATGAACTTGACCCTAGTGATTTTTATTTTATTTATTTATTTATTTTTTTTTTGTTGTTGTTGTTTCCAAAACAAAATTGAAGGAACATTTGAAGGGTACACACTACACCTGTGATGAAGAAGTTGAGACTGCTTTTCGCTCTTTGTTACGCTCACATGATCCTGAATTCTAAGCCGACGAAATGAAACAACTTGTTCATCGTTGGTGCAAATGTATTGCAGTAAATGGCGACTGCGTGAAAAAAAAAAAATGAGTACACAATCTCGTAGAGAATTGCAAAAGCTTTCGTTTGATAGTGCATGCTTGGCTCTGGGATTTGTACTCTTGCTTTTATGACATTGGAGGCATAAATTATCAGCATCCACTCGTATATTTCATATGTTTGGTATGAATACACTACCAATAAACATTTTGCAAATATAGTTTGCATATAAATAGAATATTAACATGTGCAAAAATCTATGTGATACGAGTCCGGATTTTTTTTTTTAAATGGATGGAAGTGTATCTTTTTTCTTTATTCGTACCTTCAGGTTTACTTTCTTTTCTTTATCGGCTATCCTTATTACCGTCTTCCACCCCCGATACAAATAAGTTATCTACAAGTAGCAACATGATACAATAAGGAATCGGATAAATTCCTGTCGTTAACAGAAAGATGTCCCAGTGGCCGGACACAAGCTGTTTCTTTTTTTTTTCTTGTCTTGGGTTTCTGGTTGCCCGTGGTTACGTAAGGGCTCTTCGAAAGAAAAGATAGAAAAAAGTATCAAAAAAATCTAACATCTTTTTTTCCTTGTAGTTTACATTTCGAAAATGGCGATATTTGTACAAGAACTGATGGATATGATTTTTTTTTTTTGAAAACCTGAGTAAATACAGATCTCTTTCACTAAAATTTCAAACACTCGTGCACATGTCTTTCTTCCGTTTTATGTTCTTGAAGATCTTGCCCAGTGGATAAAAGAATAAATCATACACCTTGAGATAATTGCAATATAAATAATGATAATAAAACAATATATTCCATTTTATGTGATACGTTTTGATATACTATGTAAACGTAAATTTGCCATTAAAATAATCTAGTTTTATACAATTAACTGTAACCTATAACTGTCCGTCCTTAAATAGTTAATACTTTGATGTTATATGCATGTGCATTTTGGTTACCTCCTATTTAATAACGAAAATGTGTATTTAAAAAAAAAAAACTTCAACTTCTTTCACTAATATAGACTTAGTTGATTTTAGACAGCCCTCTGTGTTTCTCAAACTGTGGTCCGTGGACTACAAAGTGTCCCACTGTATTTCTATTAGATTGAATTCTCGTCCAAAAAGACGAAAGAAATTCAAAGTATCATATTGCACACACTATATTTAAGCATATCGATCATAAATATGTAAATTATATAGTGTGATCAAAAACTATGAATAGTAATTTGATTAGAAACAAATCAATAAGCTTACATGGAATTTGATTTAATCTCCAAAGAAAGAGAAATACATGTGGTTTACAAATTATCTACGTTGGTTCTCCAATGTTTGTAATATTATTAAATATTAGCATCATAAAAATGGAAAACTAGATGTGAATATTAGAAAATAATATACTATACAAAATATGACAATCGAGGTGTGGACTTCTTCTTAACTCCAGAAAACACTCTACCCCGGTAGTTTAAGACGACGTACCCCCAATATAATTATATGTCTTTAATTAGTTTTTTAAGATCAAAATTTAACATTGTTTTAAGAACAAATTTAAATCAAGAATGCATTTGAAAATTAGTTTATTTTCCAGAGCGTCAGAGGTTTCGTAAATTTTGTTGCATTTGCACTTCATGTAGGGGATGTGCTCATGCCTTCTTGCATGTGTAAATAGATAAGTGGATTATTATTATTGTTATTAGTTTATTTTAAGTCTTAGACCAAAGAGCTATTGATCCTACAACTTTGCTTCCAAACGTCCCACTCCTTATATGCTAGAACAAAGAGACGAATTATGACATTACATGGGGGAAAATGCCCTCTTTGTTGTGGGGCTTGGCATTGTCCTGTAACAGGAAGATCCCTCCGCGATTCAGAAGTTCTGACTCCAGAGTTTTTTTTTCTTCTTCAACACGGCTCAACTGCTGACAGTGCACAGCTGCATTGATATTCTGACCAGCTAGTAGCAGTTCCCGATGCACGATGCCGCGAGCAGTCCACAAAACACACATGAGGACCTTCTTCTGGTGCAGTGCTGGATTCTTCTGTATTGGAACCGGTTCATGGGATGCTAACCAATGATGACGGCACAGTGGAGCTTCGTACAATACCCACTTCTCATCATGTATCAACACCCTGTCCAGAAATGGCTCCTCCCTCAAACGAGACAGCAAAGAACACAGGTGTCTGCTGGCGTAGCCTTCTCGCCCAGAGTCAAATCATGTGGGACCCATCGATCCAACTTGTACTGCTTCTGAAGTTAGTAGAGGTGCTGCAGAATGGTTTATTCACTCACACTGAATCGCAGTCCCAATTCATCACATATCTAGCCACTGTTCACCTCAATTGATGCCTGAAGATCTTTATTTTGTACATGTGTTGGTCTTCCGGCACGTGGTGTTTCTTCGAGTGTTTCGTCACTGTCTTTAAACTTGTTAAACCACCACTGCGGTGTCCGCGTAGTCATGACAACCTCACCAAAGCCTGGCATATCTTTCGTCCCGCTGCATCGGCGATTGACCAGAGTTTGAACTCGCACAGAATACAGGACCTTATGACGTTCTGTGGAGGTCTAATATTTCCTCTCTCCTCATGCAACTTCACGATGTAACTGAACTGTCACAACCAGGTAGTACGTTGGATATACCCACGCCAACAACTTATATTCGCCTTATCTCCATTCGCATTCAACTCACGGTGTGAGGGCCAATTGAACACAGACCTCCATAAAAAGCGACAGGACTTTCTTCGTTACCTTTCGTAATTAGGAAGCTGGTTCGCAATAGGATTAGTTGATGATAAAATTTCGATATAACTACATTAAAGATTTTGATTATAGATTTCAGATTTATGCCAATGAAGTTTTGTACCTGGTATATCACCAAATGGAAGTCTGGAAACCTTGAATTATGCAAAAGTGGCCTTTTTTTTGTATGCACGGATGCATTTGCTTCATGTACACTGAGAAAAAATCGTTCTTCAGACGGCGGTATATTGTACAAATATACGGAATCCTCTTGCTTACTACATAAATCAGCACGGAACATACGTTGTCCGTATGCTACATAGGCACTGCCCTTAGATGTTACATCATGCCGTTTGAGGATGTATGATATCTAATAGTCTTCCTTATATTACATACATATACATATGTTACCTTCGTCAGCTATATATTATATACGTCCATTTGTATGTAAGATCCTGACCGCTTACACTGCTTCATGCGGAAAGTACTTACATATGGGACACTTATACAAAAAGTATTATAAAATATGCGTTTTCAGTTATCTGTTTGCTGTACGTTAAGTCCAAAGACTATAGGATTTACAAATGTAACATATGATCTTACGTACGCTACATACTTTTTTTCTCAGTGTAAATGTATCGCTATTGCTATGATATATTCTTTAGTGTTAATATAATATACGTATAATATTTTTTTCTTTCTTCCTTCTCTCTCTCATTTCACTAAGTGGCTGCATTTCATCGATTATATATATATATATATATATATATATATATATATATATATATATATATACAGGGTGTTTCAGATAAAACGTCCAGTGCTTATAAATCCGAAATGGCTGAGAATAAAAATATGAAACAAAAACTGATATAGGAAAATGTTATAGGGCACATCACATGGTGTTGTTGTGGTGACCCACAGGGCCCTCCTTCAAGGGGGCCCAGGGGCCAACTTCAAATTTTCAAAGGAAACATGTATTGAATGATACCTCATTCAATAGTACTTGAAAAGCGAAACAACTTTTGTAGGAAACAATTTTCGATTTGGTACACCGTTTTCAAAATGGCCGCAAAAAGTGTTCTGTATCAGATACAACGTCCAGTGCTTATAGGCCTAACTCAGAAACGGCTGAGAATAGAGAGATGAAACAAAAACTGAGATAGAAACGATGATAAAGCATATCAAGTGGTGTTGTTGTGGTGACCCTCAGGAAACTCCGTGAAAGGGGCCCAAGTGTCAACTTCAAACTGATACAGGACTTTTTGCGGCCATTTTGAAAACGGTGCCCCAAATCGAAAATTGTTTCCTACAAAAGTTGTTTCGTTTTTCAAGTACTGTTGAATGAGGTATGGTTTAATACATATTCCTATTTGAAAATTTGAAGTTGGCCCCTGGGCCCCCTTGAAGGAGGGCCCTGTGGGTCACCACAAAAACACCATGTGATGCGCCCTATACCATTTTCCTATCTCAGTTTTTGTTTCATCTTTTTATTCTCAGCCGTTTCGGATTTATAAGCACTGGACGTTTTATCTGAAACACCCTGTATATAACTGGACGTTCAAAAACTCAAAACATGATTCATACTCTTTGATCTTTGCATTGAAACAGATTTACTTATCTCCTCTCTCTCTCTCTCTCTCTCTCTCTCTAATACGAAATAATGGTTCGACGAGTAGTTGACGACTTAACAATTTTATTGCATACGTTCGAGCTATTCGTGCCATCTCTATTATAGTTAATGTGTGTGAACATTTGTACTTTGCAATGACTGAATTGTTAATGTTCCATTAGCAGGTCAATTGGGAACAATATGAAGCCATATAGACCCAGCAATGATGTCCATTTGTGGGTATTGACTAGACATAATCATCTCTTCAGTGTTCAGGATGGATTATTGTAGAAGCGAAATTTGTCTTAAATTTTGCCTTCAGTACACGAAACTTCAACTCAACTAGTAGTGTAGACTCATGTTACTCCCTGTTGGATATAGTAAAGTAACAAATTGTACGTAGTGACATACTAAAATTTCTTGTTCTCATTAAAAAAAGAAGAAGAACTGATTAATCCATAATGTAGAGATATTACTTAAACATATATTTATGATAAATGACTAACTGGTTCTTACTAGCTTTGCTATTTTAAATAACTGAAACTATCGCTGAGCAAAGTAGCGTTTATTTAAAAATAATAAGTGCGTAACAGTTTCGCCAACTAACAGAATATAATTGGCTTCATCAGACACTGTAACCTTTTACTGCATAACTCATCGGACACGAGAACCTTGTACTGCATAATTGCATCAGGTTACAGTGTCTAGTGAAGTCAACGTGTTCTGTTAGTTAGCGAAACTATTACATATTTATTATTTTTAAATCGACATTACTTTTCTCAGCGATTTGTATTTCTAGTTTCTGATATATGGATAAAATTGCTATACATGCACACACACACACACACACACACACATATATATATATATATATATATATATACAGGGTGCGGCACGTAAAACCGGCCCATAAAGTGAACACATAAAATGAAATGTAATGTATTGAATATGACTACTCACCTTCACAGCAGCCTTCACAGCAGGTGCTGAAAGTGTCCTCCGCCCACTTCAACACACATGTAGCACAATAGAGGAGATTCATATATATCCTTGTCAGTTCTTGTGTTGTAATGCTATTGGTGACATCCTGGATCCTGGTCTTGAGTTCTTCAATTGTGTGGGTTTGTTTCGTATACTCTCCCCTTTAACAGTTCCCATAAGTAAAAGTCACACGTGGACAAGTCTGGTGACCGAGGAGGCCACAAGCCTTTGCTGATTGTCCTCTCTGGTGTAAACATCTCATGCACAAGGGACAATGATGCAGCTGATGTGTGGCATGTTGCACCGTCCTGCTGAAAGTAACATAACTGACGCTCCTCTTCGGTCAAGTGTGTATAAAACTCCTCCAGGATTCCCATATACACGTCACTGTTCACTGTCGTCTCAAAGAATATGGGCCCAATAACGCGTGTGGCGGAAATGGCACACCAAACACCAATCTTCTCATCATGCAAGGGTACCTGGTGGATTGCGTGTGGATTTTCTGTCGACCAATACGGGTGGTTTTGGGAATTTACGTACCCAGACAGGTGGAACCACGCCTCGTCACTCATGATGAGCATTAGTGGCTCCAAGAAACCACTGGCAACATTGCTCAACAGCCATGAACAGAAATGCACCCTCTTGTGCAGGTCAGGCTCTTTCAGTTCTTGCACAATACTTATCCGGTACGGTTTTAACTTCAGTCCCCTTAACCCTATAATACCCAGAGTGTGATATCATAGAATCAAAAAAAATATGCTTTCAAGTACGTCTGGGAGGACAAAATGACAAGAAGTTGAGCAATAATCCAGTAGGTGGTGTTGAGCGTACTGTTACAGATGTGTCACAGTGGGCATTAGCAGCAAAACACCATTGTATTCAATATAAAGAAGTAAAATCCCAATGTTACATATATGTAACGCGGGGTATTATAGGGTTAAAACACGTCTGCAACTTCTCTCACTCGCATGAACCTGTTGAGTCGATCTCCTGGTTGACTTTCGAGGACTTCTTGTCATTATCTCCTCCACCTGCATCTGTAATTCAGGTGTGCAGACAGATGGCCGTCTGTTCCTGGGAGCATTTTAAACCGATCCTGTACGCCGCCATTTTTCAATCAATTCCTGAATGGTGCTTTTTGCTGGCACAGAACGTCCTGGAAATTTCTCCCGAAACAAATTCTTTGTTTTCACAAAAGATCCAGTGAGAATGAACCCTTCAACAATGGCAACACGCTCGGGTATCGAATACGGCATTATCACACATTGACACTCACCCGGTTTAACACAAGGAGGCCTTTTTCTCAACTGGTTTCGACAAGTTTCACTGGCTGCGGCTGCACGTGACTGCTGCAGGTCACGTATGTCGACCCGACCTCGACACGCCATCTCTTGGTAGGAAGGTAGATTATTTAAGTGTTGCCAAAAACACAATATACCAGAATATTACGACGGGCCGGTTTTACGTGCCGCACCTTGTATATGTATATATACAGGGGGTTGACAAAAAATCTAAAAACACTTCATACAGAACGCGTAAGTTTGACCTTCCAATGTGCAACATGTGTTGCAGTTGCCGATATATATATAATATTTGTTTTCAATGTGTCATGTGGACCTTCGTCTTCCGTTAGCAGTAACCAGTTCACCTGTGAGTGTCGTGGTGTAAAAGTGATGCGTTAAAATGGGCGACCTGACATACTTTCAAAGAGGCATGATCGTTGGCGACCGTCTGGTTGGAGCTTCAGTGACAACAGTGGCGAACATTGTGGGGGGATCGAAAGACGCTGTGTCCAATGTCACGAGGGCATACACAATTCCTGGGCAAACGACGTTTGCAAAACACAACAGCGGTCGAAATACAATGCTGTCAGATAGGAACCGGAGGGCATTAAAACGGATTGTAGCAGCTAAAAAGAAGACCGCTGCAATGAAAATTACGTCTGAACTCAATTCCGGCCTACAGAACAAATAACAATGAATTTGATATATGTGATATGTCGCCTAAGAAATTTCGGAATGCCATTATCATAAATTATCAAGAGTTGTGAACTCAAGTTATGTTATCTAGAGTTACGAACATGTAATTGCGTATTTTACAACACTGTAATTGAGCTATAGCCTGTTGTGTTGACAATAAATAAATAAAAATAAAAATAAATAGAACCCGGTTTCATTGAAAGCAGTGCGACGGGAATTTCATAAAATGAAAATTCATGGCAGGGCCGCTATCGCCAAACCCCTGTTCACAGCAGTAAATGCGAAGAGGCGTATCCAGTGGTGTAAGGACCACAAGGCGTGGACTCGTGAGCAGTGGAAACACGTAATGTGGTCCAGTGAATCGACCTTCACCTTGTTTCCAACAACCGGTCGTGTTTACGTATGGAAAACACCGTCGCAGGCCTATGATACAGACTGTCTGCTCCCAACTGTAGAGCATGTAGGTGGTTCTGTTACAGTATGGGCAGTGATACCGTGGTTTTCTGCAGTTCCCATCATAGCTCTGCATGGAATGATGAATGCTAAGGCGTATGAGGCCATTTTGGGGGACCAGGTTCTACCCATAGCCCAAATATTGTTCCCTGGTGGTGATGGTATCTACCAAGATGATTTGTCACCCTGTCACGCTGCAAAAACGGTGAAATCATGGTTTGAGGAGCATGACCAGGAGCTATCACACTTCCCCTGGGTCCCACAATTATCAGATGTGAACATCATTGAACCATTGTGGTCTAACCGTAAGTTAGAAAGGCGTGTTCGATCTCATTACCCTCCATGTTTTGGAGGAACAGTGGTACAAAATTCCACACACCACGATTCAGGAGCTGTATACTTCCATTCCACGTCGGATCCAAGCTGTTTTGGACACAAAAAGAAGCCCCTCACCATACTAGGTATGATTATCACACTTTTGTAAACGTTTTAGATTGTTTTGTTATATACATATACATACATACATACATACATACATACATACATACATACATACATACATACAGTGGCGGATCCAGGAAATGATTAAGGGAGGGGCTAAACCATAATTTGCCGTTTTATCCAGTGTAAAGCAGAATTGAAGCCCATTTTATCCAGTGTAAACCTGAGCGTCAAGGGGGGGGGCCTATAGCCCCTTAGCCCCCCCTTGGATCCGCCCTTGCATATATATATATATATATATATATATTCAAAAAAAACTTCATCAAATGGAAGCTAAAGATATTTCTAAACAAACCTTCCTGGGTTTTTCAGAGGAAATGTAGTATACCATACTGTAAAATTAGTAATTAAAAACTTATTTCTTAAATATAGAGACAATCATAGAAGATGCTTTACAAAATATCGCTCAAGTATGGAGGATACGTTCCACGTCCATCACACCGCCCGGAGAAGAGTGGGGGAAAAGAGTAAATTGGGAAGGGAAGAGGCGGCTAAAGATTTTTATGTTAGGTATAATCCCGACATTTGTCTGGCGTGAATGAGGAAACCAGAAGGATAACTTCACTCAATGTGGCTGACCTGGAAAAGCTGTTACACTTTTTCGACCAAATGTCTTCATCATGAATCGAATCCGGGAACACTCGCACCAAAGGTCAGCAGAAACACCCTAAATAGTGATATTGATTTGGACAGTGAGATCCTAGAAATACGAAATGCTGTTATAAACTTTTACACGCAACTCTAATGTAACAATGTATTGAACAAAGTGTTGAAAAAAAAAGCGTTGGTCCGTGAGAACTGGAGACACGTCCAAGGATTTTCTTTTTTTATTAATCAAAGTTTGCTTTGTAATAGATGATTCCAGCATTAAAATACATATTATGTAGTCTGTGCTCAATCGATTCTTGAGAGGCGTCCCTTTCCCCCTCCCTGCATCACTAGCTGCGACGGTAGAGACTGCGCCGAGCACGTCACAAGATCATCAATCATGTTAGATGACACTGTACCTGAAGTGTTTATCTCGTAATAATGTCCGGCTTGAAAGATGAGCATGCGACATGCAAATCTTTATCACCATTTTTTTTCCACCGCAAGAGATTCGCAACGTTGTCAAATAACTGAAGTAAGTAATTTGTTCCGTGAAAGAACCGTCAAAAGAAAGGTTCGATTGTAAAGAAATTCCACCTTTTATGCAGTGAAATTATTTGGATTTAGGATGACAATAAAACGACACGAAAATTGGTAAATAAGCATGACAGACAATTAATTACCTCACAGATTCTATATATCGATTTAGGGAAATATAATAGTAAGTCACATTTTCTAACTTTTGAATAAACTGGGAGAGAAGTTTCAAGATTATCATGCAATGCGATGCAATAATGCAAGCCAAACAATCTTCCCGTGCCATCTGCAGATACATTTTCGAAATTAAACTAAGTGCATATATATATATATATCTTCTAGGGTTCAATCTCAACACATACCAAGGGTGTCTTTTATATAACGTAATTTCGTGTTACGATATGCACACTCGCAAAATGTATTCTATGTGACCGTAAACACGCATTAGTGAAATAGTATCTCCCTATGAGAACGTTAGCGCGTGCAGACTTGACGACAAACGACGTTTCCACATTACAATATAATTTAGAATGCCCAGCCGTGGTAACGGAGAAACCAAAAGAGACAGAGAAACGAAACTTTGCACGAAGCAACTAGAGAAAGGAGTACACCTGCCCGTGTACTGACGAACATAACCGGATGTACAGTGTTGCCAAACCAAGATAAAGTTTTGTTTTTTTATAAATCGATTGACCTAAATTGGATATCATCATTGGAAGCTAAAGTGAAAATAAAGAGTTTGTAAATGTAGATCGGTGTTGCAAAATTTTCATGAAATAACGTGGAGCATGTGTTAAATGCAAATAACGTTGGCGTACGCATCTTTTACAAACCACACTTCTCAGCTTTAACAAGATACCGAATATCTCAGTCAGTACGTGACTTATCGATCTCACATAACCACAGTACTGCTCCTCGTGCTCTACCGACTTGCATTATAGGTTTTAAACTAGTTGTCGCACCTTTTCCAAACTGTTGATGGCAACATAGTTTAAGGGATTCTTTTAGACTTGGAATCTGCGTAAACAGTTCTTGCCATTATCTAATTTAAGGTGTGCAAAACGTTAGTTCATCACCCCCGTGTGTGCCAACAGCGTTTCTATTTAACATATGTTTCACATTCTTTCTCGAAAAGTTTGCAACACTGATCTCCGAATATCATCTCTTTTGTTTTTATTGTAATTGTTGTTTCCAATGGTGATATCGAATTTAGGTGATTCGATTTACAAAAGCAAAACTTTCTCTAGGGTTGGCAACACTGTTCATCCCGTGATGTTCGTCAACACGAGGTCAGATGTCATCCTTTCTCTAGTTGCTTCGTGATAAGTTTCGTTTCTCTGTTTCTTTTGGTTTCTCCGTTATCATGGTTGGGCATTCTGCATTATACCATAATATGGAAACTTCATTTCATGAAATTATCGTCAAGTCGGCACGGGTTAACGTTCTCGTAGGGAGCTGCTATTTCACTAATGCGTGTTTACGGTCACATAGATTCCATTTCATCCACGAAATTACCTTAACACTTTCGACTTTAATATTGGATTCATACAATTGGGAGTCTACCATGAATTTACGATGGGAAAATAATACGCTTGTTGTTAAATGTCATAATATACTTTAATGTTTTATCTTAAACTGATATTCGCAAATGTCTGGATTTTTTTTCTTTTATATATGTATTTCAGATATTCTATGAATAGAAGTAATAATAAAAGCTTGATTACGTATAAAAGTCTAGCATTAATGTATTCCATTACAGAGTTAGAATGAATTTGAACTATGGTTAAAGAGCTTAAATCAAAAATCTGAGGATATATATACTAACAATATCTCTTGTGCCGTGTGCACTAATGAAGTTAACTTAAACGCGTTCAACATTAAACTTTCAAGTTTAAACGTGGTTCCCGGACTTTCGTTGCACCATTGAAAATCAAAGTTCAGTAAACCTCGTTTAACTAAACTTCGGTCAATTTGTAAAATCGACTCTGATTGGTTGTCATCTTTTGTCTCTAACCTTCGTTTAACAAAGTAACAAATGAAGAATGCATACGGAGTGCCGGGGTTCTCGACTCTCGAGATTGTGTGCATCTCGGCTGAATACATCATCAAAGAATGGACTAATAAATTATACCTGCAATAAAATAAGCGAGTAATACTTGGTGTTGCAATATTGATAGTAGATTTTAGATTAGATTGTAGCGTGTAGTTTTACTATACGAATCCATAGTATAAGTAGTAGTACTAGTAGTCGTAGGAAAAGGTTAGAGGTCCCGCAGGGGTTTGTTGGGTTCTGTTCTCGCTGCAGTTTTACTATACGGATACACGGATTGCAAAATTTATAGAGAAATATGGGTAAGTCTTTAATTTTCCCATTTTATGTCGAGAACAGAACCCAACTAACCCCTGCGGGGCTTCTGACTCGTTCCTACAACTATTTATACTATGGATACGTATAGTAAAACTGCACATTTTTCTCGACATAAAATGGACAAATTAAAGACGTCTGCAATTTTTCCATATATTTTACAATCTGTGGATCCGTAGCCCCTATAGTAAAACTTATACGTTATAAATACAATAAGTGCAAAAACTACGCACGAATCTGTGCTAAATGACCAAAACAACCTAAGTTTGTATCTATTCCGATTCGAAGCCAGGCAGAATTTGAGGGATCGCTCGTGATTTTGTCCGCGAAAGCAGACACATTAGCGATGGTGGTGTTTGCATAAGGAAAGACCATTGTGGAAAATATCTCCTTCCTGTTTTGCGGTGCAATTTCTCAAAATACATTCGTTACACATGTAAGTAATCTGTGATTATAGAAACAGCGTTAAAATGTATTGTTCATAATTATGCAATTATAATGCAAAACTAGCTTGTAGTGATCACCTACTACAGATTGGTATGTATTTTTGTAGTAATTTGTTCATCACTCGAGCAGACTGTTCTGCCAAATTTTGATGCTTTTTTACATTTTCAGGTTAGATTAAGCTTTCTTTTAGCAGAGCATGCACTAAATGAAGAGCTCCATTACTACTTGGGAATTGATTAGTATGGCTCAGTAGCGTATAAATAAAGTGTTTGCGTATAGCATAAAAAACTACTGTGTATAAAACACAAACCAAGTTATGTTAAGTGGGCACTAAAAAGCACGAATGTAATCTAACCGAGTTAGAGTAGGAGTGCAGTAGGGAGGCCCAAGCGGTTGCGTCTATACGGAGCAGGCGCGTCAGCGACGGAGTATACACATAAACGAGGACAATGGAAGAGCACGCTTACACATACAATAATTTCTTTATCACTAATAATTAACATCAATTTTCTGTGATAGATGGTAATTACTTATATTCACACCTTCATTCCTTCATGAAAAATATTTCACGTCGTTTTTTACCTATAAATTTTCTATTTGGTAGAACTGTCTGCTGAATTGAACCCTTAGATTGCTCACACGCATACCTACCATCGCAAATTTGCCTGTTCACTACGTACGCACCTCGAACATAGCCCATCAGCTTCACCTTGGCGTAAACCGTAATAGGTTTAAAAATAGCTTGTAATGAGTAGCTTGCGAAATTTGTTGCGTGGTTTTGAGACGCGTGGCTTTCACTATAGTAGCTAAATTTCTATGTCTTATTCGATTTTACGCAATTGGTTGATAACACTCTAGGAATAACTGGATGAGTTTTACGAGGAATAACTGGATAAGTTTTACCATGTTTGCATGGAATTTTGACAAGAAAATACTGCATTTATATACATAACTTGTATGCCCTCCTAACGTTAACCTTTACTGGAAAATTGTTTAGGAAATGCATTGTCGAAAATGCTCAGATGATTTTGTCAAAAAAAAAAAAAAAAAAAGCACAGTACTCTATTTCTAGCGGGTTCTCTATTGTAAAGCTACAATCTTGCAGGTTTTCTAGCTACTTATCCTCCTTATTTCTTTTTGCTAGTTAACAGACTTTACCTGAAAATTAAAAAAGAACTGTATTCCTAAAACTTCAGAACATTTATTTCATTTTATTGATATACATTGTATCTAGAAAAAAAGTAATGAAACCATGAGCAGAAAATTTCTCCGATCGCGAGAATTGTAATTTCATTAGTGGAAAAACTACAAAGACATTATTGAATGCAAACAGACTGACTTGGATCAACGAAGTTTGAACTCCCAAATCGGCCGCTAAAGCTAAAACCAAGTTCATCCACCATTTGACCGAGGCTTATCCTTGAACGTTGTTCGTGCAACAGACATTTTCACTGAACTATGATCCTCTTTCAACAGTTGAACTTTGTTGGTGCACATGGCCAGTTGGTAAGTGAAAAACCAGTTCTTCAGGTTTAAACTAACTAACTAACTAACTCTATGGCCTATGGAACCCGGAGGTTCAATGCCGCGTTCACAAAAGCTCTCCACTGACTTATATTCTTAGCTAACTACATCCAGCTTCTACTTTGTATTCCAATCTCTGCGAGATCCATTTTAATATTGTCCTCCCATCTGCGCCTAGGTCTTCCTAATGGTCGTTTTCCGATTGGTCTTCCAGTCAAGACTTTGAAAGCGTTTCTACTTTTTCCATTCTAGCTACATGACCCGCCCACCTAAGCCTCCTAGATTTCACGACCCTAATAATGTTGGGTAAATAATATAAATTATGTAGTTCCTCGTTATGAAGTTTCCGCCATTCCCCATTCCCGTTCCTCTTGAGTCCGAATATTCGTCTCAGGATCTTGTTCTCAAATACTTTCAGTCTATGTTCTTCCCTCAGAGTAAGCGACCATGTTTCGCAACCATATAGAACAACTGGCATGATTATCGTTTTATATATTTTAAGCTTCAAATTCCTCGACAGAATTCGCGACGACAAGATATTTTGAACCGAATAGTAACACGAATTCCGTGCTTTTAGTCGACATTTAATTTCTTCGTGAATATGATTTTCCTCTGTTAATATTGATCCTAGATATTTGAAACTATCCACTTTATCAAAAGTATTATTTAATATTTTAACGCATCCATCATTTGCTGTGTTACGGTCCCGACGCACTTCCATGTATTTAGTTTTCTCTGTATTTACTTCTAAACCCATGTCCCTGCAAGCGTTTAATAAGATCTCTGTATTTCTTTCTATTGTTCAAAAATGAAAAAAAAATATAAGCCTACAATTTATCAGCTCGTGTAAGGCGCCGTCCTCCGTACTCGATATATTTGACTCTAGAGGATTACTTTATGTACCCGGAGTTGAAACTTCGCTTCAAGTACAAAATGTTTCAGAACGTAGAGACCTTGAAGACAGGTCTGATATTGAACTGAAGGCCATCCAATATGACTTCCTCAACATCTTTCAGTTGCTGTATCAACGGAGAAAGGTTCCATCAAGATAAGTTACGTCTGTGTAAGAAAACAGAACGGATATAACTTTCCTGCAGGTAATATTTCCCGCTTTACTAAATCAGTCCTGGAACTTTGATTGTCGTACTGTGTGTGCCCAGCATCGTGTTTATGACGGTAAATGCTACGGACTAAACCATTTTTTTTTTACATAAAATATATTTTATTTTTCTCTGCCGGCAATTTATTTGCACAAAAGTAAGAGTAGCTGGATACAGATTTTTTTCAACTAACGTTAAATAAACACAACACATATAATAGAAAACTTCGTGTTTTATTCAAAATCATAGAAAATTCAGGTTATTATACAGCTGTCGGGGACAAGATTATCTTTGTCAAATATCATAAATATCCTGTCTAGAGAGTAATGATGACAATTCTGTGTTCTAATATTCAGTCGTAGCTTTTGAAAGAAATCACATTGGAAATTTCTAAATTTTGTCGTTACAACTTGAGAGAAGACATCTTTATATTGCTCCAGAAAGTTGTATGCAAGAATTAACATATTAGGTGGGGCTTCCTCCCCATAGTTTCTAGCAATAAAAAATATCAAATTTTATTAATGTGACTTCTCCTCAAAGCAGCCACAAGTAACACACTAAAACGGTACGTGAATTTAATTCATGGTAATACCACAGGAAGACTGTAGATTCCCAAAATATGGTGCTACATAGTCTGTTGACCACGAGTTGTGCGGCAGAAGCAGAAGTATGTGAGGTTTGTTTTGTCAGAGGGAAATTCCTCACGTTTCAGTGCGGTCAATATTCTGTGTTTCCACCTTCTCAGTTAACCATACTGAATTCGTGCAGATAACTGACAAATTTATATTAACTTAAAAAAAAATCCATACTAAAGTTCATGACTTTCAAGTAATATATATGATAAATGATCCAAAAGTGATGATAATTGGACATTTGTTAATACATATAAAAATCTAATTAAAATATTTTCGCTTCTCTATACCTTCAGTAGTTCTCTGCAAATATGTACAATATGAGTCAAAAGTCCCTTAGCACCCCTTATAAGATGAAAGCGAGTGTAGATAGCCGGAATTGGTAAGAAGAACCATTATGGTGCGTGTCACGTGGACGACTTCCATCTTACTGCCCGCCATTTTGAATCTCGCTGAGATATTTTAAATGGGAAGAGGGTCATATGAAACATGAAACATGGCAAGAATTTTAGGAAAAATACAATGGTGTTATCAGATTTAACATAATTGTAATACTTTAGAAGTTATAATCACATGAAGCTCAAATTTATCTCTTATTCTCAGATGTTGATTCATGCCATTAGCCAAAACCGACCGTTGTGAAAGTATTTTGGAAGGGTCAAGACAAAGTATGTTTTAGGGTACTCATGGTTTAAAAAATGGGTAAATCTCTCAAATTATTATAAAACTACAAACAACTGTAATACTTTTAAACCATAACCATTGTACTACATAGTTATTACTTTTGGATCACTTCACGTATATATATATATATATATATATATATATATATATATATATATATATATATATATATTTGGTCTAGGAATTAATTCGTGCGGTTGGTACGCACACATTGAAGCTGTAGTACAAACACAAAATACATAAATACCTTAAGAAAAATATTGTCCATCGCTAGCCACCACTTTCGCCCATCTGTCAGGCAATGTACGGATTCCGTGGCGAAAGAAGTCCTCATCCTTGGAAGCGATCCAGTCAGAGACCCATGTTTCGATATCTTCTGAAGAAGTAAACCGCTGTCCAATCAAATCGTTGTTCATGCAATCGAACAAGTAGTAGTCCGAAGGAGCAACGTCTGGTGAATACGGCGGGTGGGGTAAAACTTCCAATCCGACATTTTCTAAATAGGTTTTGACCGGTTTTGCGACATGTGGGCGAGCGTTATCATGTTGAACAATAAGTTTATCATGTCTGTTCTCCCATTCTGGTCGTGTTCTGGCCAGAGCTTGCTTCAAACGCATTAATTGTCGTCGATAACGTTCTCCATTCATAGTTTCACCCGGTTGCAGCAGCTCATAGTACACCACACCTTTCATATCCCACCATATGCACAGCATAGCCTTTGCATAGTGAATATCTCGTTTTGGTTGTGATGGACCTGGTTCACCTGGTTTCACCCAGGCCTTTTTTCGTTTAGGGTTCTCGTAATGGATCCACTTCTCATCACCCGTAATAATTCGATGCAGAAACCCCTTTCTGCTCTGTCGTTGAAGCAGCAATTCGCAAATGGTTTTTCGTCTTTCAACGTCTCTGTCTTTCAATTCATGTGGAACCCAATGTGACATCTTTTGAATCATTCCCATGGCTTTCAAGCGCTTGGAGACTGTTGTTTGATCAACGCCTAATGCTGCTGCAAATTGTTCCTGCGTTTGACACGAATCCTGCTCGAGCAATGCTGTCAATTCTTCGTCTTGAATTTTTTTTGGCTGTCCAGCTCGCTCTTGGTCTGCCAAGCCGAAATCACCACTTCTAAACCGTGCAAACCACTTCTGACACGTTCGCTCAGCTAGAGCATGGTTACCATACACTTCCACCAAAATACGATGACTTTCAGTCGCACTTTTCTGCATGTTAAAGTAATGCAGCAGGACACCCCGCAAAAACACTTTATCAGGCACAAATTGCGCCATGTTCACTTAACTACAAACTGGTGTTGTTGACGCTTTAATCCACTGCCCTATACTACGAACGATACGCGATGACAGGGGTTTGCAACACATGTGTGGATACACGGAACTGTGGGACGCTCCGTTCGTTGCGCCATCTCTTGTCCACCCGCACGAATTAATTCCTAGACCAAATATATATATATATATATATATATATATATATATATATATATATATATATATATATATATATATATATATATTGTATGTGTGTGTGTGTCAAATGGAAGTAAAAGTTCTAATAAACATGGGTAGGAATATCAGAGTTACGAATAGCCGAAAAATGTAAAATACCATGTTTAAAGAGACTCTGACTTGAAAACTCTCGTAAGCATTCAAGAGATTGAACGCGCCTTATGTAAATATCGTTGTTTCGCGATTCTCTGGTACTGGCGCGAGAAATTATATAAAGCAAGTTGAGGTATGGAAATAACCGTTAAGGTTATAACTGAGTGTTTTTTCCGTGGCGTGAAGGTGGTACGCTTGAAGTGCCAAAACTTATGTGAAGGCCCAAAACTGAGAGAGAGCGACACAAATTATTGTGAAGGAACTTTAATGAACAAGGTAATAAATTATAATAATTATGCTAATACCCATGATATTTCAAATAAAATGAATGAGCTAATGTTGAATTACCTCTCTTACTTGTCTCATGCTTAGCATAATTACGGGATTGTGGGAAAAGTATTTTTCATCATCTTTCCTTTGGATATGCGTCAAAAGTTCCAGACTTATGGTGGATACACACAAAGCACAGGTACATTAGTTGTTGCTGGAAGAAAATATATAACATCACTTTGGACTTAGCCTGGCTGATCGAAAGCAGGAACATTAAACAACCAAACACTAGAATTCTGCTCAACAAGAATTTATTCCAACGTAGCGATTATGCAAGCGCCGCAAACACTGATTATTTATCATCATAAACACTAACTCTCTGCAGAATACTATATTGAATTCTAACAATGGTTCGCCTTTGGAGTTAGCTTTAGAAAATTCAAATTCAAACGAAATTCGATGATATTGTGATATGTATATACACACAAGAGCATTCTATTTTCCTATAATGTGACTTGTACAGAGTTAGTCCTTCGTTTCTTGTTGTTTTTCGTTGCACCATCTGAGTGCAAACTATAGTTCACCGAAATGTCTTTGACATTCTCTCTTCTCGTGAAGAGTGAACCGTAGAATCGAGAAGATCTAAACAGATGATAGAGGTATTGTCTCCAAGACGCTGATGGTACAGTGCTTCTGTTGTTGTACGAACAAAGTTTCATTATTCTACTTCTTTTCAATCCCAAGAGCAAGTTAATATATATGAATAGTAACAAACTTACATACACACTAGCACTTGAATTCAATAATGTATTGCATATCACTTTCTGTAGACACAAGAAGAGTTCCGCGTCTCTCATCCTGTGTACTGGAACCACCGATTACAGAATAAAGAAATAAAAGTTGGGACGAAGTCCTAACATTGGTTAGTACGGGATAACTTCAATAGTTTTGTCTACAGCCCATGTTGTAGAGTTCCTAATTGTGTCTTGCTGGGTTAAGCAATGAAAAAGCGCAACTAACATAGCAATGTTTCGGTTTTTAGTAGTAAACTGCTTTGCAATTCGAGTAAGAGTCTGTAACTCCTTGCATGACTCACCGGAAGGTATCTCAACTATTAACCACAAAATAAGCCTGTATTGCTCTTCACACAACTGAGCTCAAACATCTTCCACTGCTCTTAACTTCATGAAACTAGCCCCTGTTCTTCTTTCTACTACATTTGTTTCTACGTACCTACGACAGATGGATGGATATATGTACTAACATTAGAATCTCATAAGTTACATTTGTCTAACTAATAAGTAATCTCTTTCAGCAGACCAAAATTTGTAATTATTATCGCGAGCGAACGACAAATTTTAGAGCCATAAAAATCGTTTGTCTAGACTTCGTTGAAAACTGCACACAGGTACTCTTAGGCGTATCGTCAAGAAAGAAAAAAAAAAATGAAACGGTATAATTGTCTATTTACAGTATACATGTTTCAGCTTTGAACAATCTCTAGTTACACGTAAAATAATGTTTGTACAGGATGTGTGTTTGTGTGTTATCATATTTTTACATAGAAATGAGTAATCTAGAGCAACGAAAAATGACACATAGATAGATTTTCACCATATCTAATTCTGTACGAAGCCCTTTCTTTCGTTTTTCTGCTCACGGAGTCGGATTTGAGGAAAGGGGATAAACTATTTGCGAAAATGTATGCATGTTTCTTAGTTTCGAAGAACGTGATGCATATATGCAACCCCCATTACACCATGGTTGTTTAAGCTTGCATAACAGTACAGGATAAACACCAGAAAATGGAGTAAACAAAAAGAAAACCATCCTCTTTTAATAGATGTTCTGAATTCAAAGTCGGCAACAACGGGTGTATTACAACTAGAATTCGATATTACCATCATCATCATCACCATAGGTATTCTGGCATTGTTGGCAGGTAGATCACTTGCTGCAACTGAAAAAGTTCCATGCTCCACGGTCTTCCGCTAACCTCTTCGTCTTCACGTATGATTTATCTGTTTTCATATCGTCCATTAATTGTAGACTGCTTCGTTCTCTTCCCCTCTTTCCTGCCACCATACCTTCTAACATGTCCCTCATTACGCAATTCCTTCTTAGCCATGTACCAACCAGGTTATATTCATCTTCTGAATAATATCTAAAATTGTTATTTCTCCCACACCATTTCTAACACCCTCATATTCATTTTGCGCCCGACCCAACAAATTCTCTCCATTCTTCTCCACACTCCAAAATTTGGTTTAAAAATTAATATAAATTTTGGATTAAATCTCATTAATTATATTGTTCACTGTCATGTTGAAGTAAAACTTCATGAAAATTTATTCTGTATCGCCTTTATCTTAATAGGAAGGATAGCTACCGTACAGCATCATTTTTGTTAAGGCGTATAAAAATATAGCTTCTCTCAATTTTCTCGGAACCTACACAGGAGGGTTTACATTTACCCAGATCGTCTTGTTTAGCTCTAATAGATATATTGATTGATACATGTATCATGTATAGATACTTCTCCCCAAGCATCCCTTAACCATTATCCCGTAATCATAAAATGCAGGTTACAGACATAGAGTCTCAATCATAGACTTGTTCGTCCATTAATTGTCATTATGGCCTTGTGTTACGTGACTGCTAACAAACGCAAATACACATCCATTACTTTTATCACCGAACAACCTTCGAAGTTCGCTAAGAGCTCGATTGCCGTTAACGTCAGAACAAGTTAGCCAGACAGCAGACCCTCGACTCCAATGAACACTTGGGTTTTGTTTAGATAAGAATGGATGGGGAATGCCTGACAAACCCTGCTTGAGGTCGGAAAGGCAAGGGACTTTGGCTAATTACGGTCGTTTTTCTTTGTCCCCATTCTTATACGAGAGAGAACTACCTACGCGCTAAGAATTCAAGTGAAGAAAATAAGCTTTTTTTCAGTCTCGATGAGTGGTTATGCATAGGTTGCTGAGCACCTTCTGACATATTTATAGAGTCAAGGGATTTTCTAAAATTGTTTCATAATTATAGCAGAAGACTACTGCTGAAGGAAACTTTCCTACTAAATCTAAAAATTGTGTTGTTACTGCTAATATCTGCAAAATAGTGCATAATCTCGTTGGAAAGGATTTCATTTCCACAATGAGGAAAGTAATGTTACACACATACCGATAACATAAAGTAAGCCTTTATGATCCATTTACTATTCAAAAAATATACACACAAAATGGCGGCAAACCCATTGATATTTAAACTTTCATTAATATGTTTACTTATACACTACCTCATTATGATATACGTACATGTGTAGAACTTGAAAATTTGTCAGTTTATTTTGTCTCACTGTACTTCTACCACGAGAGACAGTGAGGCACTCAATATGTAGCAAGTATTACCAATATTACGGTTAGCTATCACTATAGGACTCTTAAGGCAGTAAACTTGATACTTTGAAAACAATTATAACAAATGTGGCTGTCTGAAATATCAATTTTAGTGCAAATATTATAGCAATTTCAGTATGCTGTAAGTCATAGTCATTCATTTTATTTATTTATTTTTAAATGAACACAATATCAAACAGGAAGTAGGAGTTCCGTAAAAAAAATGAAATTTTTGAGTTTTACGTCCCACGCCTATGCCAGTTAGGCTAAAGGAGACGCTGATGATGAGAAATGAATGAAATGATAGAATGAAGATAGTAGGAGGAAACGGGAGAACCGCAAAAAGTTTTGTACCGAAAAAAGTTTTGTTTGTAACCTGATAGTTTTCGAGAAACAAGGGATGACATTTGGGGTGGGGGCTATCTTGGCGCCAAGATAGCATCCCCACGTATCACAGCACAAAAAATTGAAATACACCATTCGAAAGCAAATCGTTTGTACCGTTTATACCGAAAAATGTTTTATTTGTACCCTGATAGTTTTCGAGAAACAGGGAATAACATTTGGGGCTATCTTGGCGCCAAGATAGCCACCCGTATCATAGTACAAAAAATTCAAATAGACCATTCGAAAGCAAATCGTTTGTACCGTTTGTACCAAAAAAAGTTTTGTTTGTACCCTGATAGTTTTCGAGAAAGAGGGGATGACATTTGGAGGCTATCTTGTACGCAAGATAGGTCCCGTAATGTGTACTTTTTTCCATGCCCATTAATAAGTACTATGTGTTTATTAATATGAATTTATGTGTATATAGAATTTTGATTGTGCATATCCAAATTTAAAAAAATCGGAAATAACAACCTTAGATTTGAATCGGCGAGTGGGAAAACAGCATGATTCCAAAATAAGTCATTTTGAGGTAAAGGCAAAAATAACACTAAAGATTTAAAACTACAAGTTGTAATGAAGAGCAGTACAATTTTCAAGACCTCGCACGTTATAGCAGAATGCTATAATGTCGATTATTGCACTAAGAAACGAGTTTTTTTTTTCTTCAAATATCTCAAAATGCGTTTTGTGGACTAATAGTGTTTTTCCATTCACCAATTCAATTAAATTTTCTCTCTTTGTGCCCTTTTCCGTAAGTAAATACGTATTATTCATCAACGGCCGACTTGCTTTCGGGTATTGTCTATGAAAACGGCAAGCTTCTCGAGCCGTTAATGTGACAAATATAAACAGTTAATTTCTTCAGTTGGTGTAAAGCTGAAACGTAGAAGGACGCAGTTTAGGTGAGTAAACATATAATTTTTTAAAATTATTTTTCTTTGTTTAAGATTACTTCTGTAAATCCAGTTTCTTTCTGAAGTTGTACACACTTTGCTATTCGTTTTACGGTATTTATTTACGGAAAAGGGTAGAACTCATAGAAAATTTAACTAAATCGGTGAGTGGAAAAACACCACTAGTCCACAAAACGCAATTTTGAGATATTTGAAAAAAGAACTTAAGTTTGTTAATGCCACAAATGTATAGTCGACATTATAGCATTCTACTATAACGTGCAAGGTCTTCCAAATTGTACTGCTCTTCGTTATCACTTGTAGTTGTACTTTTTAGTGTTATTTTTGCCTTTACCTCAAAATGGCTTATTTTGAACTCACACTGTTTTCCCACTCCCGATTCAGTTTTAACGTTGAGTTATTCCCAACAAGTTCTTCTTTTTTATTTGGATATGTACAACCAGAGTTCTAAATACACATAAATTCGCATGAATAAACACATAATACTTATTAATGGGCATGGAAAAAGTACACATTACGGGGCCTATCTTGCGTACAAGATAGCCCCCAAAATGTCATTCCCTCTTTCTCGAAAACTATCAGGGTTCAAACGAAACTTTTTTCGGTACAAACGGTACAATCGATTTGCTTTTGAATGGTGTATTTCAATTTTTTTGTGCTGTGATACGGGGGGGCTATCTTGGCGCGAAGATAGCCCCCCAGTTGACCTCTCAAGTAACCCTATAAGGAAAACAGTAAAAACGAAAATATGTTCGGTACAAACGGTACAAACGTAGTACAAACGAATGACCTAGTCATTTTTTCAATTTTCTAAAGTGGGGGGGGGGGATATCTTACCATACTTAAAATTTTGTGTCACATTTTCGAAAGCAAGAATCTGTATAATATAAGTGAGCAGATAGAGATAAAAAATCGGGTGATGATAGACTTTGACCTGCTATGCGAGTGTATGAAACATCATGTTGTTCAGGCTTACGGTTTCCGAGTTATAGTTTGTCGAATTTCTAAAACATTGGGCATAAGAAAAACGTAATACATACTATTTAAATGTTAACTAAAGAAAACAGAATAATTAGCACAACAATTAAATTGAAGAGAGAAAAAAAAAAAAAAACAGGAAACGCTGTTGATATATTTACCGTGCACACTATGTTATAATTACACAATATATAACATTTCAGAATCAATAATGGTGTGCAAATAATTTCATATCATATATTACCTTTATTTACATATGTGCATTTAAATAATTCCCGTCCAATCAATGTTATATTACCAACAACCTTTCTGAGAGAGAGAATTATTTGAAAAAAAGTCTGTAATTTTAATTTACGCAGAACAATCCCTATACTTTGTTAAAATGAAATCCCTGTTTTCGAAATTTCATCCCAGAGACGTATTATACACTAATGTAATGAGAAATAGAAGTATTTCAGTTATTCAGAATTCGCTTTTCGCGTTTTAGTTAATCAGAAAAATGTGCGATTGAATAGTGTATGACGCCGTTTGGAAATTGCGTTTCAAGGTGCTTTGTGTCGTAGTAGTATTGGTTCATTTCCACTTCAGAGCACTCGGTTGGATTGTCACTAAGGGCAGAAGATCTAGGTCAATCTCCTGCTTGTGTACTTTCTCTTTCTCTCATGGCACGGTCAATTTCCTTTAGTAACAGATCATTATTCCAAAATGGCCTCCAGGAGGAAATGGAAGAACGAATTTTGGCGGTAATGTTCCTCGAAGCAGGCGTTGACTTCAATTGGACTATGACCCTTTTTTTCTTCTCTTTCCTGCGCTGAGAAATAAGGCTATAACTGAAATGGTGCGTCTGGACTTTATTTTTCTTTTCTGCTCTCTTCCTCCTGTCTCAGCAAATAATATAGCATTTAAAAATATACTGGAACAAATGCTGCAAGGTTTGCAGAGTATATGTCCACTTACAGTCCATTTGCTAAAATAAAAAAATCAATACCTTAACCCTTCACTACCTAGGTACTTTTTTGCAACCCGAACTACCAATGGGAGTTATTTTCTGCCTACCTGTTAACATTAAATATATCTCGCAAAATAAACAAATTGGAAGCTCACAAAAATCTACAGGGACTAAAGTGAACAGTACGTAGGATAAGACTAACAGCTATTTATTATGCTGCCACCTAGGAGTGGCACTTCTAATTGTCAGTCACATCTCTACCAACGGGTGAGGAGGTACTTTGTGCCCACCATCTTAAAATGGCAAATACACACTAACGTGATACCCTCAAAATGAACAGTACATGGGATATGACTAACCACCAAATTCAGAAAAGACGGTAGGAAAGCACACGTTGAAACGGCAAGTGTGGAAAACCAAAAGCCAAGCACGCACCAACTCGCCGAAAGCTTTCTTGCTATTTGGGCTTGAATTCTTACATGCACTTGCGCTAATTGTCGTCAGCACAGATCCGAGTGTATCGTTTTGCCCGCCGACAGCAGCCTGCAATCCACGATGCCCTTCAAATCCCACCAAACGCACATCACTACCTTCCTGGGCGTCAGTGTTAGCTTCACCACAAACTGTGGAGCTTATCGTCGCTTCGACCACAATCTTTTGGCATATTGTAATACACTATCCACTTTTCATCATTTGTGTTCGACTGACTCAGAAATGACTCGAGCTCATTACGTTTCACTAGAGATTCGCACATTACGTTTCACTAGAGATTCGCAGATAGAAATTCGATTGAATAAATGTTTCTGAATCAGATCATGTGGCACCCAAACGTCGAGTTTGTCTTTGTAACCAACCTTCTCCAATTGACTTAACGCTGTCTGATGATGGATGCTTATGACATGGGCGATTGCATGCCTGCTTATACGCCGGTCTGGCTCGACTTTTGTCAGAATGACATTCACTTTTGCTGTGATTGGTAGCTTACTGCAAGGGGCATTTTGGACATCGACATTTCCAAAAAGAGAACCACTGAACCATATTTTAGCTGTTGCTCCTCATAACGTATCTTGCCCATACACACGACAAATTTCTTCACGGACTAACGCAGTATATGTGCCTTTGTCTAAATAAAATTGTAAAATATAGCGTCGTTTTCTAGAAAGTTTACCTATATTCACGTTGTAATACCTTACGTCTGATTATAATAACTTCAAGGCTTCCGGCATATCTACTAGTTTCAAATGACAGCCTAACGTTGCCAACACAAGAATCGAAAATATCAGTACCAAGCGCTCGAAAATTTTAGTAGATTTCTTTTTTTAAAATAGTAATCATCAAACAACCAATCGCCTGGAATGTTAATGTAATTTCTGAGCTTTTTAATTAAAGAGAATTCCAAGATAACATCTAAATCACCTACACTCATTTGTATATACAATTTATTCTAAACTGAAAATCACACACACTTTTTGATAATGAATAATTAAGATTTTAGTTGTACAGTTTTAAGGAAGATACGTTATTTAACTCTGTTATTCCCATTACACCTCTCTGTCACTCATTTGTACCTTTGCTGCTACTTGTTTAATTCTTCTTCTTCTCCTCTCCTCTTCCTGATTGCCGTGCATGTAAACTTACCCTGTTCCTCATTGAACTAATAACCGAAAACGAGTAACAGTTGGAATTTGAAAACAGTCTCTGGTGCGTAGTGTTTATTTTTTCCCCATGTTTTACATTTCGGAAAACTGACTCCAGAAAGTACACACTCCACCGCTGTGCTTGAATGAGAAATGATTTTATAAGAGAGGAAGCGCTGGTTTATAGAATCCCAGTAATTTCTGTTTCTAACAGTATTATAAAAGAAGAATGTCATTTATTCGTAACAATCGCCATCCAGTGTCAGTCTGTTGAAATTGTTCAGGTGAAACTATGTTTGGAATAGCTGTTACAAGAGAAATTATGGGTTTAAAGGACTGCATTTTTGTGGTATCTAATATTTCAACATCTCTCATGATCTATCTTCAAAATTAAAAATTTGAAGAGTTTGCCTGACAGAGTCTATGTAAACGTCCAAATACCTTGTTTTGAAAATGTTCATATGCTATGTCGGAAGTTTGTTAACAGTAGAGAAGCTTCTATCCACGCATCAAAATCCGTTTGTTCTGGAGCATGGTTTTTCAATCTGTGATACTTGTACCATTGGCGCTATGAGAGCCGCCGTTAGTGGTACGTATGACTTATGGTGATATTAATGATTAACATACCTTGGGTGAACGCTTTTGGAAAAGGTAGAGAATTCCTCTTCTAGAGGCAAGAATACACTAGGGTTTTAATAGACGACCCTTTCGAACTATACGTTCTGTAATTCCTCAGACTTTACCAGTAATCAAGAGTGGTTCTCAAAGAAGCAGCAACGTTTCTGCTTAAAATGAAAATATGAGCAGTCACTCTGACATGTCTGTCTACATTAGAAAATATTTTCTTCTTGTTCACCTCAACCATAGGTTGGTGGGTAACATGGACATAAAAAAAATCTCCCTTGGAAGAGCTGTTTTATACCTTGGTAAGGTATCTTCTTCGTAACTACATCTTGATATTATCTCCCTGGTCTTCCTCTTTCTGTTTTTCCTTCCGCCTTTCCCTACATCAGCACAGTGATCCTATCGGAGTGCCGAATAAGATTGCCAAGCATGCTGTTTCTACTTTTTCCTATTAGCTTCATGATTTGTCGTCCTTTATTAACTTAGTGTTGTACTTCTTTGTTCCTTTCCTTTCAGGCCATGTTATGCGCAGAATTCTGGGCCAATACCACTTTTCAAATGCTTCCAACTTGGATATTTAAGCTTTTCTCAGTATTCACGTCTGTGATCCGTAAAGCTCCACGGGTCTTAATAAATCGATTACGAATGTCCAGCGACACATTTCTTGATGTTAGCAGTCCTCTTTATATATTGAGTGTTTGTTTAGCCTGCGATACTCTGGAACTTACACCTTGTTCACTTCTTCCGTCTGAGCATATTGGACTTCCTAAATAGGGGAACATCTTCGATTTTCTCTACATCTAACCATACTTTTGAATTTTCTTGTCCTCTTGTATACTTTGTCACTTTGGTTCTCTTCTTATTTATCTTTATTTTGCATTTTTTTTCCAGTAGGTCATACGAGTTTGAAAGTGCTTCCTTCAAGTCTTTTTCGTTCTCCGCTATCAGTACTATGTCACCAGCAAACCTTATTGTGCTGAAAACCTGACCATTAGAAAATATGCAACACAAAATTAAGAAATTGTATATCCCTATGAAAATCAAATCAAGATACGCGAGTTTTATTTTTTAATGCTGGTATATATATTTGAATCAACTTCAGAAATGAAAAAGGGTAGAAAACTAGTTGTTTTTGTGTCTTTAGTATATGTTTAATCGTATAATAATAATAATAATAATAATAATAATAATAATAATAATAATAATAATAATAGTTTCAACGTGCATTCTCAATAACCAGTTTTAATAATTAGAAGACCTCAAAGGAAAAGCAATATTTGCATTGTTCTTGTTTATAATATAAAGGAAAGATAGAACCTTCTTCATATGTCTTCATACAATCCCTCCTTGTAAACTTAATCTCTTTCGCTCCCACTCATTCCAATCTCTCTTCCCACCAGAAAAGAAAATCACTTCGTAATAACTCTTCAACTGGTAAAAATAGTTTGACTACTTTTGATTAAAGAAGGAATCACATTGAAGAACTATATGGGGACTCGGAAATACTGAACTTACTGGAACCAAAAGATTCGATTTAGATATGAACGAATCTTTGTTTATGGGAATCAAATTTGAAAACGAAGGAACTATGAATCACTCAACGTTGCAAAATCAAAGGATTTGATCTGGAGGAACAAATTCTTATTTTAAGAAAGAAAAAAAAAACGAAATAAAATCTTCCAGTCTAACGTCCCACGGGTAAACGTTTTAGGCTAAAGGAGACAATGATTAGGGCAAGTGAATGATGATGGAAGAATTGGCGGAATAAAATGTACGAGGAAACGGGAGTACCCCGAGAAAAGCATGGGTACGATGTTATCCACCACAAAATTACTTAGCTGAGAATCAAACCATGAACACCACGCACCAGAGGTAAGCGCTCTACCACTACAATCCTTGTTTCAAATATGTTGAAAGGTATTGATTCTGCGAAAAGAACCAAACTACCCATTACTAGTCAACTATCCACTTAATAATGTGCGTGTTTGTTAGAATTATCTAGAAAGCGTGCAAAAGGGGAACTTCTTAAATTAGCTCTTTTTCTTTTTGGAGGTCAGCATAAATATCAGAGGATATGGTAGATTTTTCAGAAATCCATCAGTAGATTAGTAGGTAAACTGAAAATTGAGTAGAACTACTGAAAAATCAGTAGACTTGGGAACACAGTTCAGGTTTGCTCTGTTGCAACTCGTATATCATGAGATTTGGGACACTGACGCCATCTGGTGTCCAAGTGGCTCAATACTTACAAGACTACATGCTGTTAACGTAAATTATTTTTTCGTGAAAAGCAAACAAATGACACTTCGAAATATGACATTAATAGGTTATTAGACCGAGTAAGTTAAATTAATTGGATATTAAGTGTATTACGTGAACTATAATTCTGATATTATTGGAAAGTTTAGCAACACAACAATGAAAACAAGATAAAGGAGAAAAGAGAAAAAACTGCAGAGAAAAATCATTATTATTATAATTTAATTTGGAGAGATTATAAGTGCCGCATCATAAATCCCAATTAAAATGATTGGTATATCAAACTAATGGACGCTGCTCGGGATATCCATTAAAATAAAAATATATATATATATATATATATATATATATATATATATATATATATATATATATATATATATATATATATATATATATATATGTTCAAAACTAGTATAAAAGGGGAGATCGGAAAGCGCTTGGAAAATTATTAAGTAGGTTTCTCTATGAGGTTAGAAATAAAATGTATTAGCATTGATTGATAAAATTATTTTTGAGATTTATGATTTATCATTTGAGATTTATTATATAAAATTTATAGTAAGGACTTAAAACGTCTTTATGAAACTTACATAATCATATCCAGAGTCGGATCCAGGATTTTCCATAACTACCAAAATAACCAGTCTCATTAAAACTCTTCAAAGTGACATGTGACGATATTCCTTACACCTGCCAACGCTGACGCATAGTACGGAAGAGGGGGAGATTGTTTTAAAGAGGGTCGCAAGTGATATGCAGGAAAATTGTCCTTCTCTCTTTCTGGCTTTTGTTTTCTTCCCTATTTGACAAATGCTATATTGCTTTCCTTGGTGAATTCTGCTTCTCCAAACATCAGAAAATCGACTTAAGCTATTCCTTTTGCAAACCTCCTCTTTCTTTTAAACCCCAAGCGGAAACATGACGGCAGAATGTTTCGGAAAGTGTTGCTATTTTCACTGCTAGTTTCTCATTTTAGGTAGTGGTTATTTACAACGAAGTGGGAGTGAACATGCACCGGTGCACCCCCCAAATCCGGTCCTAATCATATCCATATTGCAAATGTTACTTGAGAAATGTCCAAACTTTAATTTTCTCTCAATCATAAACTAAACTTTCTGACATCACAGTCCAAGACAGCGCTGCTCAGAGGAAGTCATGGTGTGTCAGTGGTATAGTTATCAGCTCTGGTGGAGGGGCCCCTAGTTTGATCTATGGGTCATGCGAATTTGTGGTGGGCATTGCCGTGAGTGCTTGGTTCTTCCAACATTCTCATTTTACAAATATCATATTTGCTTCCATTTTTCATGTCTCCTTTCACCTAAAGGGCATCATCGTGAGACGTAAAATTAACTAAACTAACTCTATGGCGTATGGAACCCAGAGGTTCAATGCCGCGTTCACAAAAGCTCTCCCCTGACTTCTAGCCTTAGCTACCTGTGTCCAGCTTCTACTTTGTATTCGTATTTCTGCGAGATCCATCTTAATATTGTACTTCCATCTGCACTTAGGTCTTTCCAATTGTCGTTTTCCAATTGAACTTCCAGTTAAGACTTTGATATCGTTCCTACTTTCTTTCATTCTAGCTACATGACCTGCCCACCTGAGGCTTGCAGATTTGACGACCTCAACAATGTTTGGTAAACGGTATAAATTATGTACTGGAAGTTTTATTGCAGTACAGTCAGGATAGCGCATAATGAACTAGGAGAATTGTGGTCAGTCAGCGTATGTGAGTCCAACACCATGGCTTCTTGTTTCTAGATCTGAATTTGCCATTTTGCAGTTCAAGTAAATTCCCAACGTCCTTGGGATGTTACATGAACTCCAGAAATTCTATATCTAAACCAGGGACGTACTAAAATGGGTGAAAAATCCTTCAAACATCACAAGTTTCATTTTACAAGATTTTCATTTTAAAAATATGAAAGCATAGGCCAGAAAATGCTAGATGAAGCTGTATTGTTTTTCAAACACTCCATCGTATATTGAAGATGTGTCTTTGTCGTTGAGTTTGGTCAACAACACGAGGAAATAATGCAGATACAAGTTTCCATGTACTTGGGACAATTCATTTCTTTACAACCAAGTTAAACTTTATAGCTTATTTAAAATGTATATTTATAGAATATTTGGTATTCAATTATCCATTGTTTGATCTACGATTCGTAAGAGGTATCGAGTGTAGATCTCAATGTACTTTGTTTTCTTATCACAGAATCAGTACCTTTGCGATAATCAATTCAATCTCTGAAGAAAAGTTACTTAAACTGCAGGGATTTTTTTCTTCTTTGTTATTTTATTAAATCAGAACTAATGAAACCAATTAAATACAGTAGGTGAACTCAGAAGCTCCTGGTGTGCGAAGCTGTGGAAAACGGCCTCTGTTACCCGGTTACTTGGCTACCAAATTTGGTTCAGATCTATGCAGTAGTCACCGAGAAATAAAGTACCAAGTACCATATACATACATACATACACAACCCCATATATATATATATATATATATATATATATATATATATATATATATATATATATATATATATGTGTGTGTGTGTGTGTGTGTGTGTGTGTGTGTGTGTGTGAAAATATAAACTTCTGTATTCTGGCGATGGAAGACAACAGTCGTAGTAATGAAAAAGGACATTTGTATTCCAAACCAACCCACCACTCATTTTAAACTATATCGAACCACCTTTTAAGAAAATCGAATTTACAAGTACGGTTTGGCTGATTTCATTTTATGCGTAACATCCGCAATTGTAAATTTTACAGTACTTCAAAGAAGAACAAAAACTTAATAACTTTTTCTTCTCACCTATTCTAAACGAGGTTAAAGTCAGAAACCATACGATTTAGTTTAAAAAATGTTAATGATTGTATAAGAAATATATATAGTCACTGTCAAAAATCTGAGCACACTACTGATTTAAAGTTTCAAATTTCCACACAAAATACACCGTATCCATACAAACCAATGTTTGATTGACCTGCTTTGCAAAATGAATATCTTTATTAACATAACGAAACAACAATACACTCTTCTGTTTCCATTGAAACAAAATCATTGTATACGTTTGTATTCATTGAAGTATGGAATTTTAGTCTTAATAATTGCTTTACAAATCCCAAGAATTTGTTTTATACACTTATCTAGCTCTTGCGACTCCAACAGATTTGAAGAGCCTTTCAGAGATGTTTAGAATTCGTTGGCATGTGTTCACCGACTTTCATGTGAAGTTCATTCTACAAGAGATCGACGGGTGACTAACCGTAAGACTGTGGCTATTATTCCATTTTTGTGATGATGTGAGTTTGTTACTTGCTTTGCAGATAATTACTGCATAACTTGGGAGAATGTTTGGCACTGTTATCATGTAGTAATACGAAGTTATGGCCCAAAAATCCGCGTTCCTACTAGAATTGAATGCCTTACTTAAATTTTGTGATATGTGTTTTTGTCAATTATTCTGTTGATTTGATTTAAACCACTAGAATCAAAATGTCAACTTGATTGCCTGTAAAGCAACTTTGGACAATGACATTGCCTTTTCCGTGTTTTACTCTAAGTGCTACACGGTCGAAACAAAAGTGCCTTTCGGAAAGATGACACACAAACATCTGTCATTGGGAACCGAAAAGTTGACATTTTGATTCGTCAGTGCAGAGTACCCTATTCCATTGTTCATCTGTCCAGTATTTGTGTATTTGCTCAAGATCACTTTTTTTACAATGTTTCCTGTTCGAAGAAATGATTTCGTTACTGCAATCTCATCCCCAAGACCATAAATCTGTAGTTTTTGGACCACCATCCATTCTGATTTTGATCGGAAACAGTTCTTCCGTAGTTCTGTTGGAACTTCGGGAGCGGTTATACGTGATTTCAGTTTGACTGTGGCTATAATGAACTTGTCCTTGCGAAAAGTTTCTTCTGGATGACCAGTTTGTTTTCGTGATATACTTACAGCATATTGTAACTAACTGTCTTTTAAGAGTCAGAGATACTGTCCCGACTGAAATATGCAACCAGTAAGCAATTTGCCACAGATAACACTCTCTTCTCTGAAAACAGCTACCTGAGCACGTGATTTGGTACTTAGTTCTTGGTTTGTCTTCCACAATTTATAGCACTTTCACATTATTCACACTAATTTCTAATTCACGCGAGTGAAAGCAGTACGTGCTCATGGCACATTCGCTTCCAACGTTAACGACACGATTGAGTAGTACACACACAACTGTTCGTGGTAATAAACAGACGGATACTGATATGGGTTCGTACAGACACCACCAGATGTCGTAGAAACGATCCATCAGCAGAAAAAACGTGACGTTAGTTACGTGTTCTTATTTATTTGTTTACTACAAAACGCTTCCCCCCAAAAATATGGCTCAATGTAAACAGAATCAACCATTTGCATATCCATACAGAATGCCATTTAACTGGAAAACATTGAAAAAACAGTTCTGTGCTCAGACTTTTGACAATGACTATATATATATATATATATATATATATATATATATATATATATATATATATATATATATATATATGATGATCAGAAAAATGGAAACACCTGAACGAAATTGCAACTTACCAGATTAATATGGTGTCGGACCACCTTTCGCCTTCAGAACAGCCTTGATGCGACGTGGGATGGAGGCATAGAGGTTGTGAATGGTAGCAAGTGGAATTTTACACCATTTCTCGTGCAGGGCATCGACCAGTTCTGTGAGAGAGGATGGAGGTGGAAATCTTCGCCGGAGTCGTGTTTCCAAGACGGACCACAGATGTTCAATTATGTTGAGATCTGGGGATTGGGTGGGCCAGGGGAGGTGTTGAACTTCATCCCGATGTTCCTCAAACCACGCTGCAACAACGCCAGCTGTGTGAATGGGTGCATTATCATCCTGGAAGATGGCGTCATTGTCCGGGAACAACATCCGGACCATAGGATGCGAGTGGTCTCCTAAAATTGCGACATAATCGTTGGTAGTGATTCGTCCGCTAAGTGTGACCACAGGACCCAATGAAAATCATCATATGGCGGCCCACAGCATCATCGAGCCGCTGCCATGCTTCACAGTTGGGCGGAGACACTGCAGATAATAAGCTTCTTTGGGCGTTCTCCACACATAAACACGGACCGTGGTTGGGAATAGGGTGAAGGATGACTCATCCGTCCATATCACACATTTCCAGTCCTCAACGGTCCAAGTTGCATGGTCGCGGCACCATTTGCGGCGTGCGAAAGCGTTATGGTCTCTGATGAGCGGTTTGGTCCGTGCAACACGACCCCGTAAGTTCATGTCATGTAATTCGCGGCGGTCTGTGATTGTCGAAACAGGGTGGGGAGGTGCTGATTGAGTTCCTCCGTCACTTGCTCCGCAGTGACACGACGGTTCTGCGTGACAATGCGCTTTAATACCCGGCGTGACCTGTTACTCATGATTTTCTTCCGCCCACTGTTCCGCTTCCCCGATGTGGTTTTCCCGTGTGTTATGTAGGCCGTCATCACCTTCGACACTGTCCCACGCGACACACCTAACACAGTAGCCACTGCCGTCACACTAACTCCACATAACCGCGCACCAACAATTTGCCCTCTTTGAAAATCTGAGAGGTCTCCCATTTTACACTACCTCCGTCTGCTGCAGCCACTGGACACTGCGCCTGACGTAGTATGGAGACCGACCTAACACACCACCACCAGCGGTCTGGCGCGGCGGGCCCCACGACACCACTGCCAACCCATATATCTGACGTGTTGCCAACTACAGATGTTTCAATTTTTCTGATCACCATCTGTATATACTGTATATATATATAGGGTGGTAGGTAACTCCACCGACAAACTTTCGGAGGTGATTCCTTATATGAAATTAAATTAAAAAGTTCTGATAAACATAGGTCGAAAAACTTCTCCTTTCAGAGTTATGAACCGTCGAAGATTCGAAAAATCCTGTTTAGAAACAGCCTGCCTTAGAAACTACAGGACCTATCTCAAGCGGTTTAATGAATTACAAGGAACTGATATGGGGTCTATCTAAATATCCATGTTTTAACATCCTCCGTTATCGGCGGAACGAACGCGCTATTAGTACTTAAAGGAGTTTCCCTATACCTCAACTTCCTTTTTACAGTTCGTGTCACCGATAACGGACCACGGTAGAACATAGATATTTAGATAGAGCGCATAGTAGTTCCTTTGTAATTCCTTAAACCGCTTGGGATCGGTCCTGTAGTTTCTAAGGTAGAGCGTTTCGAAACGTGAATTTTCGAATTTTCGGCGACTCATAATTGTGAAAGGACAGGTTTTTCGTCCCATGTTTATTAGAACTTTTTTCTTTCATTTCAAATAAGGAATCACTTCCCAAAGTTTGTCGGCGGAGTTACCTACCACCCTGTATATATGTATGTAAGAAACTTAAGTCAAGAAACTTGAGAAAGAAGTGATAAAGTTTTGAATCAATAGTTACGAAAGTTGGAGAAGCTGAGCGACCATTCGTCTGTCGATAAGTCCTCTGGTTATCTTGCAGTTTTTCCCACGACTCTTTCCCTCTCTATCGACAGGCTCTTGAAAAATTACTACAAGGGTTGAATCATGGATTTTATGTTCGTTGCAGTGCAGCAATCGTTGAACCATGTGAAAGGTGTTGAAGCTGAAAAATCATCATTCCATTTTTCTTTTTTCTCTCTTTTTTTTACTATTGGATTATGGGTATAAACTAGGAAATGTGAAAGAGGTGAAAACAAAGTAACTCATACATATTTAATGAAATCGTTGCAGTATATCCACCATTCACGACAAAACGGCAGAAACTCTTGAAACGCATATTTGAACATAGAACTTAAGATTATATAATAATATATCCTTCTTATCTCGCTTTCATAACCTAATATCCGCAAGTTGAGGTACTGATAACGGAGGTGTACTGAAATGGTATATCCCTGGAAAATTAAATAACCCACACTGCATTTTAAGGATTAGGATTTGGATTTAGATTTCCGGGTTCTCGGCATCTAAGGCCATTTAGCCCGTCACGTTTGAGGGATGACGTCTCTCGATGAGCACACTATCCGGGGAAAGTGAAGGAAGAAAGGATTGGGGAAGGAAGCGGCCTGGGACCTATAAGTTAGGCACCACCCCGGCATTTGCCTGGTGCGAATGAAGAAAACCCAGGAAAACCACATGCAAGGTGGCTGGCCTGAAAAAGCTGTTGCACTTTTACGATCGAGTGCTTCCCCCGGGAATCAAACCTGAGACCACTCACACGGCATTTTAATAAATAGTTGTAGACTGTATGGGCTGTTCATATATATATATATATATATATATATATATATATATATATATATATATATATATATATATATATTATCTCTTTGGATTCAAAGATCCAATATATATCAATCAAAAAACTTTTTCTAGGCTTTGTATCTGGAGAACTACATATAGTGTAGCCATACTCAAACTAACAGTTAACTAAGTATGATGTGTTTATTCCGTAGAAAATACCAAAACTCGATTCAGGGGCCGTTCAAATATTTTGTGGCCTCTAATTCAAAAACTAATTGTTGGCCAAGATTGCAATATTTTGATCCAGTTTTGGTTTTCCTAAAATTCTGGTTATACTGCGTATACTACAGGGTGGGCCGGAAGTGGGCGTACCCTCCCTTTAGTTTCAACAGTATGGTAGTTATAGTAGGATGTCTGTACACAGTTACCTTGAAGTCGTAACAGTCTTAATAGTCATAAACATCGGTATGATCACCATCCATGTCGTAACACAGCTGAATTCTGCACCAAGTTCTTGCAGATGTTTTGCGGAGGTTCTTCGGACTCATGAGGGTGAAGGCGTGTTCCACAGCTGCTCGCAATTCCGGCGTTGTGTGATATCGAGTGTATATATATATATGTATATATATGTATCCCCGATAACAATACAATATGTTCACATGGTTTTTGTTTTAGCTAATTACTTTACTGTAAAATTAAGGGTTGTATTACAAATGTACCTCGATTGTGTATATGGGTAGGGAAGATAAGTTAATAAATTATTATTCCAGCTTATGGAAGAATTGTTCAGTGGTAGTTCAACATATATATGTGGCGTCTTTAACGGAAGCATTAGAAACTGTTACCTTATGAAAGTAGTTTTTCCACTGCTCCAAGCTTTGTGTTTAGCCGTATCGTATTCGTGAGATCAGGGCTACAAATTTTCCGATATCCCACCCTTCCAATAATTTCCTGTACTTAGCTGTATCTTGTAGCAAATAGTTTGTATTGATATTCACAGTGACCGCTTTTATCTTCTTTAATGATGTCAACTCTCGCCACGTTGGATTCCGTGGATTCAGTTCGTTGTCAACCGTTCCGACGCTGTTCTTTGATATTCGTGTTTTCATCTTTAAAATACGTATTTTATCCTTCTGGTAGTATCCATACTCACGACTAAGTTTGCATCCTAAAGTCTATTGTAAATTGAGCAGCAGGAATTTCCTCTTCAACAAAGAATTCAATCACAGTACGTCATAGGAAAGAAACGTGATAGTCAGCCACTTTGAAACAACTGACTGTGCTCAACCAACGCCAGGCTCGGAACTTCTGTCGTCTTCTGATGATCACGTCAGTTTGGTGCTGTAAGGCCTTGTGTCAAGATGGTGTTGGCTCAACGCGATGAAAGCTAATGACCTCACACTTCCTCAACGCGTTTCGTGAACTCTCTAAATTCCGATATTTTAATCCGTTTGCATATATTAATGGATTCTGATTTCGTTTTTAATTGTTACGCAATACTTTCAGCATACCCTCATGTTAATACTTGATCAAACATAGGATGGTGTTATCGCTAAATAATTTAATAGCAATTGCTTGCACATAATCTATGCAACGCACTCAGTTTACAAACTGTTTAAATTGTGCTTACGTTTGAATTGTTTCTCTTCAAATAAGACAGGCGAATTAAAGGAAAAAGTAAAAGTAGAAAAGTTCTAGTGCATGTGAAAAAATAGGTAGAAGAATATTTTAGCAGAAAAGAATATCCGCTTTCCAAGACTTGAAAGTTGTTGAACAGAGAGCGATTCTTTTGAGTGTCTTGCGCCAACTTCATCGTATGATGGATGAAGGTTTCTGTCTTACATCCATCTTCAAGTACTCGAGTAGAGAGAAGCACTTGGCCCACTTATATCATGAGTGGAATATTTCGTTATTACCTTCCCTGGATACGTCGACTTCTCTTAGAAGAAACATTTACTTTCAATGCTACAAAATATTGCAAACAGAAAAGCAAAAGAAAACTATATGGTACGTTAAGGATTTTAATACAATATTTGAGATAATTTTTATATACGAAAATTCTCTGCTACTTTATTTTGTAGTATAAGAATTGACATTTCCGCTAGAGTAACTTTTAAAAAAATGTTATGAACAAAATATGTTGGTGTAGCTGAATGAGAAAACCATTTTCTTTTCGTTCTAACTAATCAAAATCTGCAGTTGTGGGATCAAAATTATTGCTACCATGTTTTTTACTCACTAGGGAAGGTCACGGGGTGTTACTCTGACTTCGTATCGATATTATGCTCAATCTACTCGTATTTGCATATCAAACAATTACGCAGACAGAGAAATTCTCGATCGCAAGCGTGCTTGAATTACGAACATTAAAAGTTCAAAATAGAACAGATTTTGTAGCAATTTTGAAGTAACCATTTCTTCACACAGGCGCTTCGTTTTTGATATCGGATGGTTTCCTTGGGTCCCCAGTACAGCGATGAGGTCAAAACATCAGCAGTTAGCAAGATAAGGACACTTACTGAGAAGGGGATAAAGGGTAATGGCGTCTTACAATTTGTCAATTGCCTCCTGTTTACCACACCGGGTCGATAAGCTTTGCTACTCTATTCGACTGTATTGTCATTCGAATATCACTTTCCTGCGTAGCCACCTTGAAATTGAACAATGACATTTGTCTCCGAAACGCTTTGCGAAATTCAATGAAGAACATACTTATTCATAATCAATCTTGTAATACTCTTTATTCTGATGTTCTCGACTTCTGTAGGTAGGAGTGAGTCCAATATTTTCTGAAAAGGCTCTGTCACCAATGTGTTACTTTGACCGGATCAGCTGTCCAAAAAATAAATAAATAAATAAATAAATCGCACTGCGCACTACAACGTAGTATCACATGTGGAAAACGAAAATCAATTTATTGTTAAATTGAAGTTAAACCAAATAAATTATCCACCACAGGCTGGCAGTGACAGTGAATATGAATATCAGTTTGCACCAACGGCATTTCATTTGTAGTCAATCAAGAGTTATTAGCGCTTCAGAGATGGTGTAACGCCAGAGCGGCTGGCCGCGGAACTATCCTGAGCGGTACTCTGAATCTTGCCGGCCTATGATTATGCATTACGGAAGACGGTATTTCAATACAATATCACTATAGTTTTATATATTAGTTTTCAGCGAATTGAAATGGCGATTATGGGAAAATATTGTGCAGATTTCTGGAAACGTTTGAAGATATTCAGTGAGAAAATAGGTCGGAAATTTAAGAAAAATAAAATAAGATAAAATAAAAATATTAACTCGTTTAAGCTGTGAAGAAGGTGGTTTTATTCTGGAGAAAACCGATGTTTGCATACATCGTCGCTAGCCGATCTTGTTTTTTTTTACCACATCTATCGCCGAATATCGTAAAATATTCTCTAAAGTTTGTTCAATATTTTCCGACAATCACCGTTAAAATCCATTTTTTTAAAAAAATGCAAGTGATAAGATAATGAAACACCGTCTTTTAGAGAGGCCAACTGGGTTCGGAGTACCGTTTGCATTAGTTCCGGGGCCAAGCGTTTTGGAGACAAGTGTACTTGTTCAATTTCAAGATGATCACACAGAAAAGCGACATTTGAACAACAATACAGTCAAATATTGGTGGCAAATACATTTTATCAGCCTTTCGATCTGGTGTGCCAAACAGAAGGCAACTTACAAGTTGTGAGACGCTATTATCCTTCATCTCCTCGCTAATAAGTTTCCTTATCTTGTAAAATACGTGGTTTTGTCCTCGTCACTGTGCTGGGCACCCGACGATACCAAACATGAAGGGTGTATCTAAAAAAAAATGTTACTTAAAACTTTTTTTGCAAACTCTGTTTAATTTTGAACTTCTAACGCTCCTAATTCAAACACGCTTGCAATCGAAGGTTCCTCCGTTTGTGTAGTTGTTTCATGTATAAAAACGAGTTGATTGAGCATAGTATCGATATGAAGTCAGAGTAACACCCCACGACTTTTCCTAGTAAGTCATGGAATTGATTCGAAAAAAAAAATGAATTTTGGTACGCACTTAATTGGAAAATAGCTCAAATACATGTATTTCGGATATTTTTTCAGGTGTATATACGACACTGATGATAAAATGAATGGCTATAAATGTAATTATAAATATGGAATTCGAAATTGAAACACATTTTATTATTTTCTTACTATTTCTGATTAAATATTCTTGATTTTTTAAAAAGACAAATTTATTATTTAGCTAAGATAGTACTTATCCTAGATTATAAATTGATATATCCTATTTCTGAGTTGTTATTCACATTTAGAAAAATCCGTTATCCGGACAGCGGTATATTGTACAAACATACGGGATCCTTATGCTTACTACGAAAATCTGTACGGAGAACACATTAGCAATATGCTACATACATACTGTCAGTTTCCCGCTTAGATATTACATCATGCCGCTGCAAGATCTGACATCTAAGTCTGCTGTATGTTACATATGTTCATCTGTATGTGAGACTCTGACCACCAATGTACAGTTCTTTGTTTCGTACGGAAAGTACGTTTATTCGGAACACTTATACGGAAAATACGTATAAAACATACATTTTCAGTTATACCTTTGCTGCGGGATGTAACATAGGGTTATAGGTTAAGCCCTAAAATTACAAGATTTACCCATGTGACGTACGTTTTACGTACGCCGCATTCGAGTTTTTATTTTCAGTGCAGTAATGAAATTAGTAGATTGAATTTACTAAACCTTTTTTTTTTAATAGCATTAGTTTACTTAGCACTGTGAAGCAATCGTTGCTAACGAACTTACGAAATCAACTTTCTTTGAATTTATTTATTTATTTATTTTTAAAGTAAACTTTACATTTAGCCATGCAAACGCAATTCGTCACAGTAATTGTCTTGTTCGTCTAGGAGAACAACATTTCAAGAACTATTTGAACAATCAGCACTAAATTTGGTAAAAATGTAGAGGTCAAGAGGAAGAAATTGAGTGATATTTTGTGGCTGATAATTGAACAGAAGTTGTGCAATGTAAACATTTTTGGTTTTAACGTTGGTCGCTATGGGGCAAAACAAACAATGAACAGAGAGATGCGATTTTTTGCACTCGGTTAAGCACCTCAAGAATACAGAGCATATCAATCCTCAACTCTCTATTGGAACCGGAAGTGGTAGAAATGCACTACAACTTTCGATTTCACTGTTCATTTACATGAAGCAAAAATCTAACAGATGCCGAGAACAGGTTCTTTTGGAATCGATTAAGTGTTCTAAAGATATGTAACATCACTCATCACTCTCTTTTCTAATCCGAAGTGACAAAAATCAAACACTTCCGGTTTTAACGTTTATTCCCTTAGAATAGATAGCGGGAAGAGATTTTCCTCAAGTAATAAAGCAACCCAAAAACAACACAGCAGGCGGATTTATTTATCAACACAGCAGGCAGATCCCCAATTAGAGTGTTAAGATATCACAATGCACTTTTAGAGCTTTATAGTGCCTTAAAGGACATTGCATATATGTGAATTTTATCATGTTTCCGACATAATTTGTTTTAGACAGAAAATATTCTAAAGAATGCGGACTTCAGTGTCCTAGCTTTTTTCTATTCTTTTCTTTTCTTTTTCTGTTTCTTTCGGAGTTGGCAAGCCATTATAAGCACTAATATATGCAAGTTGATCTCACTTCCGGTTGTAAATCTCGGAGCGGAAGTGGTTGCAGGGCAGCCGGATTCACATATTCTGGGTCTCCAGGCCATAAGGAGTAAGCATATAACTAACTAACTCTATGGCCTATGGAACCCGGAGGTTCAATGCCGCGTTCGCAAAAGCTCTCCACTGACTTCTATCCTTAGTCAATTGGATCCAGTCTCTACTATGTATTCCTCTCTCTGTGAGATCCATATTGATATTGTCCTCCCATCTGCGCCTAGGTTTTCCTAATGGTCGTTTTCCGATTGGTCTTCCAGTCAAGACTTTGAAAGTGTTTCTACTTTTTTCCATTCTAGCTACATGACCTGCACACCTAATACTCCTAGACTTGACGACCCTAACAATGTTGGGTAAACCGTATAAATTATGTAGTTCCTTGTTATGAAATTTCCTCCATTCTCCATTGCCGTTCCTCTTGGGTCCGAATATTCGTCTCAGGATGTTGTTCTTAAATACTTTCAGTCTATGTTCTGCCCTCAGATTAAGCGACCGTGTTTCGCAACCATACAGAACAACAAGCATGATTATCGTTTTATATATGTTAAGCTTCACATTCATCGACACAATTCGCGACGACAAGAGATTTTGAACCGAATAGTAACACGAATTCTCTGCTTTTATTCGACATTTAATTTCTTCGTGGATATGATTTTCCTCTGTTAATATTGATCCTAAATATTTGAAAGTATCCACTTTATCAAAAGAATTCTTTAATATTTTAACGCATCCATAATTTGCTGTATTACGGTCCCGACGCACTTCCATGTATTTAGTTTTCTCTGCATTTACTTCTAAACCCATGTCCCTGCAAGCGTTTAATAAGATCCCTGCATTTCTTTCTATTGTTCTCCTATCATTCCCTATTAAATTTACATCATTAGCATATGCCATAACCTGGTGAATACCGTTCAACTCTAGGCCCTGGTTGCTATCTTTGATTTTCCTTATCGCGTATTCCAGCACAAAGTTAAATAATGAATGACGACAACGCATCACCTTGTTTCAGGCCATTTTCAAAGTGAACGTTCGTGGACAAAAATTTTCCTACCCGGACTTTACTTTGGGATTCATTTAAACATATCTTAATTAATCTAATTAGCTTTCTCGGTATTCCAAGTTCTATAAGAACGTTGTATAATGTTTCTCTCTAAACCGAACCATACGCCTTTCTAAAATCAATAAATAGTTGATGTGCAGGGATATTGTATTCCCACTTTTTTTTCGAGTATTTGGCGAATTGTAAATATTTGGTCGATAGTTGATCGATTTCGTCTAAATCCGCACTGATAATCTCCAATAATTTCATCTGCGTGTGGGGTCAATCTTGCTAACAGAATATTTGAAAGGATTTTATAGGATGTTGACAGAAGAGAAATACCTCGATAATTATTACAGTCAGTTTTGTCACCTTTCTTGTGAATTGGAACAATTATTGATTCTTTCCACTCTTGTGGGAATTCTTCCTTGTTCCAGATAAGGAGAATGAGTTTGGGTATCTTGTTCCACAATTTTTCGCCTCCAGCTAAAATTAACTCGGCCGGAATTTCATCTACACCCGGAGATTTGTGTTTCTTTAATTTCTTTATAGCGGTTTCTACTTCTATTCGGTTGGGTTCTGGAATATACCGTTCTGCAGTGTGTACCTCCTTTCCTCCGTTTCTTTGTTCTAAAAGTTCTGGAACTTTCCAGACTGATATCTTTGAAATCTTGTGTAGTTATTTCATTCGGATTTTGTAGCCAGCGTAATTTTACCTGCTTTCTCTTCTCTGCTAGTTTAATGCATTCCTGGTCGAACCATGGTTTGTTCCTACGTATTTCCGCGAGTCCCAATTTTTCTTTTGCTGAAATTGTAATGCTAGTTCTAATTTCAATCCAGGTATCCTCAACACTAGTGCACTCCGAATCTTCTAAGCCCGAGAATCTATTTGAAACTTCAATCTGGTATTCCTCTCTTACCTGGCTCTCTTCTAATTTCTTTAAATTGAATTTCTACGTTTTCGGACATTGAATATTACCTTTATTCAACGATAATCTCTCTCGTATTACCGCTGTTTCCTGGTAGTGATCAGTGTCACAATCAGCCTCTCTAAACAACCGGACATCAATTATGCTAGATTGTCTTAGTCTATCTACTAAAGAGTGATCAATTTGATTATGTGTTTTTTCGTCTGGTGATGTCCAAGTGTATTTATGAACGTCGCGATGTGGGAATTTTGTACTCTTCACGATTAGGTTTTTGGATGTTGCAAAGTTCACGAGTCTAACACCGTTGTCATTACTTTCCTTATGCAGACTTTCGTTCCCTCTAATCGGTTTGAAAATATCCTGTCGTCCTACCTTTGCATTGAAATCTCCTAATAGATTTTTCAGATGGTATCGCGGGAGTTGGTCGAATATCTGTTCCACTTCCTCGTAAAAACTGTCTTTTTATCGTCATCCTTATCTTCAGTTGGGCATGTGCATTTAAAACAATAATATCACACCACCGTCCCTTAAGAGTAATAAAAGAGAGTTTGTCAGTGACAAATTCAACCCGTTTAATTGCTGGTAATATTCGTTTGTGAACGAAAAACCCTGTTCCTAACTGGAGATTTTTATTTCCTTCCCCGTAAAAGAACGTAAAATTTTCGGAATTCACAGATCCATTTCCTTCTCATCTAACTTCCTGAACTCCTACTAGATCCATCCTGCATTTCTCGAACTTACTCGTTACGGATTTTAACGCGCCTGCCCTATAAAGACTTCTAATATTCCATGTTCCAAATCTCATGTTCGTTTTCTTTTGCTGAGGTCGTGCCAAATTATCAGTCCTTGTCCGAGGCTTTTGTGAATGTTTCTGAACAAGTGCCGTTTTTTTACAGGATGAGGTTGTTAGCCTTACCCAAACCCCCAAGCTGGAGAACCACTCTTAGTCATCTGTCCGCGACTGCTTATTCAGTATATTCGCAGCTAACCTCTATATGTAGAGGCCTTCTCCTCGATCCGCAACCTGAGGACGCGCCATTCCGTGGTGACAGGAGGCCACGTTACACGGAAATATATATACAGGTTGACCAAACGTCCGAGTAGTTATTTCCAACTGGAAATGGTTAACATGTACCCCAATGTTAATCTCCGGAACCGGAAGTGAGATCGGAAAATGTATTCTATATGTTGAATCCTGATCGGACGGAGACAACAATGAATATATTTTGATCCCACAAATTGTTTTTTTTCGGCCGGACGTGACCTCTCGAAATCCAACCGTAAGTGGTTAATCAGGATCGAATTATATTCGTTGACGTCTCCATTCGATCATGCTTCCAAATATACAATCCATTTTCCGACCTCACGTCCGGTTCCTGAGATGAACGGGAGGAGTGGTTACGCACCAAGTGAATATAATAGGGAACCCTTACTTACGTACGTTCGTCGGGCCCGCTAATTAGAATATACAATATTTAATAGCATGCGCTATATGTACTATTATGTGTTTACTACTAATGCTCAATACAGAATGCACACGTAATAATACGAAATTGTGTGAGGGAGAACTGAAAACAAAGTTCACGGAATAGCTTTGCGGATAGAAAATATGCTAATTATGTAACGTTTGAACATCATCACCAAGACAGCAATGAAATGGTTCCAGTGTTCGTGCCACTGTTGGGTGCGGCCTCGAAGTCCTGCTATGTCAGTAAAGCCAGAATCTTTGGTGATTCACGTTGTACCTCGGCACCGATGTGGAAGCAGCGACATTTTCAGCCTTAGTTTCATCTTCGGGAAAAGGAACATGTCTACATGAGCTAAACATGGTGAGTAGGGCGGGTGCGGAGACGATCATTATATTGTGGTTTGAGAGAAACTTACGAACAAATAGCGTTCGATGATGAACGTAATTGTTGTTTGGCTGTTTGGCCTCAATAACCAAACAACAATTACTCAATTGCCCCGTCTTTGAATACCGACTGGGGCATGGTTGTTTGTAGAGTTTCAAACCTTCATAGCAGTGATAGAGGACATTCAAGACGGACCGGAGTCATTCGTTACTGAACGGCCAAACAATTCCTTTGTTGTCTTCTTCTCATTGTTATTATTTTTACTCATCATACTACTAATATTAATAATATTAATAATATTACTACCACTACTATTACTACTACTACTACTACTACTACTACTACTACTATTACTAATAATAATAATAATAATAATAATAATAATAATAATCGTCATAGAAAGTCATTTTTGCGCTGTGGTTTCAGTGTGTCCCTTATCTACACCAGGTAAACGCTTTCGTTTGGAACTAACGATTGCTATCGTGTTCCATTTGACATCGTTTCGCATCAATAACGTACCAGAGATCCCAATCACCACCGACTGTTATCATCTTGAGTTTGCAACATTTGTCTTCTTGCGAAAACAGGATCCAGTGTATCAATTTCATATCCCATCCAAGGTATGTATGGCGAGAGCACATAACTTTCAGGGGCTATGGGGAAAGACCATTATAATTCCTGTTCTACGACGTTGCGAATCGTAAACATGTTTCCATCTCTCAACATGTCCTTCCACTTGTGCAAGTTTCAATGCGATACTCGTAGAGTAGTTGGGGATAGCTTCACTTGTAAGTCGTATTGTAAATCAAGACAATGACGTATAGTTGTTTTCGTATATTTTGAGATTATCAGCGAACAATAATATTTTACTATGGGATGTGATACGGAAGATCGTAGATACATAATAGAAATAATAAAGGGCCTAAGTTGGAGCCCTGTGGAACTCCTGATACTGTGAAACACTTCTCGGATTTAAATTCTTTATAGACAACTCTGTGCTTACGTGCTCTTAGATGAACAATAAATCGTGAGGACTGAAGAAACATGATAATGATTTAGTTTGTTTAACAGTATGTTGTGACTTGACCTTTAAAAGTCTTCTCAAAGTCAATATATACTACGTCAACTTACTGTCCTTCATCTAAGGAATTAGCTATAGTCAGTGACTATTGCTACAATAGTTAATGTTGATTTATGAGTAACAAACCCATGCTGATAAGTTAAAATTGCTGGCTTAACATGATCATTAATCTGCTCATATAGTATACGTACAAATACTTTCACAAAAGTACATAAAATTCATATGTATCTAAAATTTTTAATTTCACATTTATTATTAGATTTTTAGGTATTCGGCAGACTAAAGAGAATTCCGTTCATCAGGAAAGGTGAATGCTTTAATGAGGAGGTTAAAAACAATCCATAAGGAATATTTAAATATGTTAATGCAGTCTTTGATTATATACAATGATATTTCTTCAGGTCTTGAAGGTGTCTTAGAGTGTTTTTTTTTTTTTTTTTTTTAATGCTAGTTTAATCTCTTGCAAATAAATTTCACACACAGTGCTCCTAGGGTTTCATTCTCGTTACTTGATAAGATGTTTATAATAACCATACTCGGGTCTAATGAAGAGACACAAATACGGAGGCAAGTACTGAGCAAATGTATTAGCTATATCGTAATCACGATTGAGGTCTCGTCTTAGGGAGATGTTTAGACCTAGTTTTTAGTAGTTCCAAAGATCTATCATTGTAAATATTTTATTACGAATTTTAGATAAATGAATTATATGCTACCTTGATGCCTTTCCTAATGTCCTAACGCAAATCGTATTTTTAAATAGAAGTTAATTAAACTCATAAGTTTATACTTACTGTGATACTTCATTTTTATTTTGAGTTTTTGAATAATTTTCTTTGTGGAACAGCGAGGATAATTATAACATAAGCTCTTTTTAGGCGGAGTATTCCTATCAAATATCATGTCCCACCTGTGGCGGTGAACTCGAAATATGGTTATCCTTGCCCTTACTTGAGTGAGGTTGAAATTTTGGGATTAATAGACATCTTTCCCCTCTTCGGTTGCTTAGTGCTAGCAACAAAAGAAAGGAAATACATCAAACTGATGGCAATATGAAGGTAACTGATATTGCCATCACTGCGAAATTTTTGTAGGAAGTTTACTCAGTGAAGGTTATTGATGGTAATCTAACAGGATACAAACTCAATCATAACTTCAACGACGCAATAATGAGAGGAACGTTAGTCAGTATTTACGGATGTTTGGAAAATTCTATGATACATGACATTGAATCATCCGTACACGTGTATATGTATCATGCATCGTATCCTGGATGCGGCACCTGCTAAGAACCAATGAGAAGGCAAAAGGGCAATAGGTTTCCATATTTAGAGAACTGAAGAATGTATGGTCTGATTATCACAAGATTTGGGTGTGTCCCTTGAGAATACTTAATAAGAGCCTCAGGGACTCCTGTTGTTGATTTTGTTAGCGGATTGATTCGGACATCAGTACGAAGTTCATTGACGAACAACTTGTTACACAGCTATACAAGACTCCAGTCAAGGTTTGTAACAGAGATTATCATAAAACCAATTTCACTTATAGGGATGTCATATCACATTTCACAATATTTTGTCTACCCACAGTAAAGCTCTCACGATTAAGAACAGCAGTCGTATAATTGCATTTCGTCTTCTATCCTAAAAGAAATAGAAACAATAAATATGATGTTACTTATTCATTATAAAGCCGAATGTAAGTTGAAAGTTGCTTTAATTATAATGTAATAAATTTCAATTAATATTAACAGGATCCTTTATTCTTCCCCTAGATTAAGTTCCCATTAATCCCAAGTATTTCTTGGTGTAAATTTTAGTTTAATCTCCTTTTGTGACAACCGCTAAGAATTAGCGTGAGCAGTTCTCCAAATATGTGGGAAATAAACGAGCAGGATAAAAGTAGAGACCTGCACCATCGTCACACACCTTTACTCTATTTTCTCTACTCAAATCGTAAGCGTCACAAATCAACCACTTCCGGTTTCAAGATTCGTCGTTGTGAGACAGTAACAGATAACACAACCCATTAAGAGTCCTGAGAACATATTCCAACTCAACTATGATACCTCTAATAAAACCGTAAATAGCCGAAAATCAACCTCTTCCGTTTTAACGTTGATCGCAATGGAGTAGCAGTTGTAATATATAGAGAAGTGTAGCTTCCTGCTATGGAATGCGTTATTGAAACGCTTAATCGATTGCAGTTAACTACAATTTTATTGAGCGTTACAATATTACATTTCGTTTCCATTTCCACCCTTAAGTCTCATACGAAACTAGAAGTAGTGAAAATAAATTACGGATTTCGGTTTCGATATTGATTTAAGTAGAACAAAAATGCTAAGAGATAGCGAGAAACGGTTGTATGGAACCTATTAGCTTTCTAAGAATAAGAACAGTTTTCTCTCTTAACCTATACAAACCAGAAGTGGTTCAAATCAACCACTTCTGGTTTTAACGCCGATTGTTATGGAGGGTAACTGGTAAGAGATAGAGAGAAGGGGTTACCTGCATTCAACTAAGCGTCCTAAGAAAATATTTCACCTTAATTCTATACAATTTATTAAAACCAGAAGTCGCACAAATCAACCACTTCTATAGTACTCGCGCCGAGTCGTGAAGCTTGGGCTCTAAACCAATCAGAGAAATAATTTGTTTGAGCTCCAACACATCGGAAAACTTCGGTACAATTCGTTGAGCCGCTTCCCGAGCGCACACTTGGGGAAACGTCAAACAGCTGAAATTCACCAACTACGTTGCTCAACTTTGAAGACATAGTAAACGAAAAAATGAAATGAAATGAAATTTTTAAGTTTTACGTCCTACACGGTTATGCCGGTTAGACTAAAGGAGACGGTGATAATGAGAAATGAATGAAATGGTGGAATGAAGAAAGTGGGAGGAAACGGGAGAACCCCGAAAAAACCCACGAGCACGGTGTTTGTCCACCACAAAGTCCACACGGCGCGAGCTGGGATCGAACCAGGGACCCCAAGCACCGGAGGTGAACGCTCTACCACTGAGCCACCGCGCCCCCCACATAGTAAACAAGTATATAAAAAGAGCATTTAAAAATTACCAATAATAACGCTGCACAACAATAACTACTGTAACAACTATTCTAAAATGTTAATAATAGCACAAATAGTAACAACGTAAACATAACGCAACAAAAAAAAATAACAAAACGGAACTTGACGCCAATCCGACAACACTGTACTCTCGGGAGATGTTTTCAGTGTAGCGCGAGAGAAGACACTGACGAAATTTGATGGGTATAGGTTGACGACTGGAACACACTCTCGCGTTCTATTGGGTGGCGAAATCGGTAGATCTATGTCAAGCTTCATGACTCGGTGCGAGTACTATAGTTTAACGTTGATCATTATAGAGTGAAAGCAGTAATATCCCTTTCACATTATCCGGCGATTTGCCGGATCCGTTTCCGGCGAATTGTCGGACGAGGTAGAAAGACATTGCAAGCAATGAAGCTCTTCACATACAGGGTGCGGCAAACTACCGGAGGGGTGTTGGGGGAGGAAGCAAGTGTTGCCAGGAAAGAGCAGAAAGTGGCTGCTATAATATGGGAGCGTGTGGTTTTGTGTGTTTGTGTATGTGCTTATGTTCTAGCCCAGTACATCTGGAATAATTAACCGAACCTGTATATACAATATATGGGGAAAGATGACATGTGAAATTAATTGAAAACAACCAATACTACTGAAGTGTCGAAATTAATATAAATTATTATTTTTCTATGTAATAGAAGATTGGGAGATGTCCGGGTAGCACTGGACAAATGAGCTTCTATAAATTTGTAGTGACCCAAAATTGAAATATACACTATCAAATATTTCAGCAATACAGTCTTTTGCTATATATTTATGTACTATTTTGCTACGCAAAGCAAGAGAGAATTCATGATGTGATATTTGATAAATATACCGTACTTTATATATTTTATAATTATCTGGCTGTAATTTCTTGAATAGTCCTCTGAATTCAGGGACTAGAGCAGTGCTTTAAAGAGACTTGAATCAAAAGTCGGAACGCTTAAAAGAAAAGAATAAACCCGAAATAGTATAATAATAATAATAATAATAATAATAATAATAATAATAATAATAATAATAATAATAATCTAATATAAATAAAATAAAGGGTTTATGTGTCTGTCTTTGTGCGGCCTGGGGACCATACGAGTGGACCGAAAGTTACCAAAATTTGGTCACGGGTACCTTGGTCCAGGCTCCAGATCAAAGCCGATGCGTTTTTTTCAAAATTCAATCCAGGAGGTCTCAGGGGGGTGTTTACCAGGACATGTAAAAGTAGTAGAAAATGACCGATATTAGTGTCAAATCCATAGTTTTCGCGGTCGCTGAGATCAATGGTAACACTACCATTAGCGATGACTTCAGCCACCATTTGTATGCGGGCCGGGGGTCACCAGAGGGGGGAGGAATTTCGAGACATGTAAAAATAATCGAAATGACCGATATTAATTTTCAAATCCATAGCTTTCGGGGTCACTGGGCTCAATGGTGATACTCAAGATAGCGTTTACTTTCACATTTATTCCCCATCAGCTAAGGAACTTGAGCCAGGAGATCACCGAGACATGTAAAAAAAATCCACAATGACTGATATTAGTGTAAAATTCACAGTTTTCGCGGTCTGTGAGATAAGTGGTGATACTTTCATTAGCGATGGTTTTCAAATTCAGCCACCATTGTATGCGGGCCGGGAGTCACCAGGGTGGAGAATTGCGAGAAATGTAAAAATAATCGAAAATGACCGATATTAGTGTCAAATCAATAGTTTTCGCTGTCGCTGAAATGAATGGTGATACTCCCAAGGCGTTGACTTCCAAGTACAGCCCCCGTCGACTGGGAGCCAGAGGCATTGTTTTTTTTTTTTTTTTTTTTTTTTTTCAAAATTGGAACCAGAGGATCACAGAGGCGTTTACTTTCTATGTAAAAGTAGTAGAAAATGACAAATGTTAGTGTCACATTCATAGTTTTTGCGGTATCGGCTGAAGGCCAGATGCGATTTTTTTCACAATTCGAACCAGGGAGGGGTCTCAGGGGGCGTTTACCGGGACACGTAAAAGTAGTAGAAAATGACCAATATTTGTGTCGAATTCATATTTATCGAGATCGCTCATATGTATATTGATACTCCCGATACGTTCAAATTGAGCCCCCATCGGCCTTCCCAATGAAAACACTACGTTGTTGGATATATATTCACACAAAATGTATCTAATTTTAGAAATGTTTCTTAATTCTTCTCTCATTGTTCAGTTTGTTTACATTGATATTTTATCTGACCCGTGCGAAGAACGGGCATAACAGCTAGTAATAATAATAATAATGCCTACAGACCAGTCTTGGGGTCAGTGGCTGAATGTTAGCTTGAGATTCTCGGATAGACCTCAACGGTTGACTATCCCCAGAGGACTTTAGCCTGGTTTTCTCAGTCACAACAGTTGAATACCGGAACGGTATTTTAAAAATCCAGAACCGGGCCGCTATTTTGCCCAAGTTTATCAATTGTGGAAACAGTATAAAAAATATCTTCCAAAATACCGCTTCTCTAATAAAAAGTGCATATCTTTTCTGTATGTGGCATGTTCTCTCATTTCGGTAACAAACAGGCCCGTATCCACGGGGGGCTAGGGGGCCGGTCTTCTAAAAGTTTCACGGTAGGCTTGCAAATGAACTATAATCTGGTGATGAAGTATACTATGATTGGGTCGGGCCCCTCTGACTTCTACCGGCCCTCCTCTAAATTTTTGGGCTGGCTACGGGCCTGGTAACAAAGCGAATAAAATGCATATTATTTTGTTTGTCCACTGCAGCCACGTTAACAAAACTAATGAATGACAATATTTGATGCGATAGACATACGAAAGTAATTAAAGAATTTTCCTTCGTCTTCCCTTAATTGTGGAAACAGTATAGAAAAATCTCCTTCAAGATACCGCTTCTCTAAAAAAGGGTGAACCCATACATATCTCTGACGTTTTTTTTTCTGCCTGTGTCTTAACAAGGCGAATAGAAAACACATTTTGCGTCTGTCCATTACAACCACCACAACACGACAAGAGTCACAAAGTTTTGTTTCTTCAGTTGCACAGCAACCCTGCTCGCATATTTTTAATCCACGGCAAAACGCCGGATAATATGAAAGGGGCCGAAACCGGATCCAGCAAACAGCCGGAAACGGATCCGGCAAAACGCCGGATAATGTGAAAGAGGCCTAACAGAGTGAAGCAGTTTTCTGTAATTAATTAACCGTTCAAGAATATATTCCATCCCACTCCAATCTCTTAAAACTGTAAGTTGTGTAAATCTACTACCATTCCGTTTTCAATTATTATACGTCATACAAACGTTTCACGTCATACAAACCAAACTCCTTCTCGTGGTCTACGCCTGACACTGCTACTTGCTAAACTTACGATTTAATATCTTTTCTTCAGGAGTCTCATTTAAACTGCTGAGCATAACTGTAATAAAATAATACATGGCATATAATGTTCATTTTTTAGTGCAACATCATGCAACTTAAATTATTTTTATTAATGACGGTAGTAGTAGATATAAATAACAATAACATATTTATTGGCTCAGTGGTAGAGCGTTCACCACTGGTGCTTGGGGTCCCGGGTTCGATCCCAGCCTCCGCCAAGTGAACTTTGTAGTGGACAAACATCGTGCTCGTGGGTTTTCTCGGGGTTCTCCCGTTTCCTCCCCTTTCTTCATTCCACCATTTCACTCATCTCTCATCATCACCGCCTCCTTTAGCCTAACCGGCATAACCGTGGGACGTAAAACTTAAAGATTTCATTTCATTTCATAACATATTTATTTCGATTTTGTCAAATCAAATAGAATCAAGGATCAAGGAATCAGCAGCGAAAAACGTTTCTTTTTTTTAATGGATATCTTTATTTTTCTTCTAAATAAACAAACATATGAAACGTAATGACATCTGTTTGTTTCTCTCGGTCGTTTCTACGATTTCTGCTTGTTAGTATACTGTAATATATATATTTTTTCTCAGCACCTTATCTGTATCAAAGTGCTAACAACTCTTCTCCTAAAATTGCATGGAATAATACGAAATCTCAGATTTTACACTTTATGTCTTTGAGGTTAAAGAAATGGATGGAGTAATTCTGCAATTGCAGTTAGAGATATAATGCAAAAAGATAAAAGGAAATAACACCCACAGTCGTACCAAGTATAGGGTGCTCGGGAAATAAGGACGCAATTGAATTTCGCACCATTTTGTCATATGACGGTTGGCAGCCATTGTTTTACCATGTTTGTTATTCTCTATCCTTCCGATTAGTAGCCTGTGTGCTGAGCATTGTTGGTTGGTGTTTATTTCGGCATGGAACGTTTGACAACAAAGCAACGCATCCAAGTGATTAAAAGTTATTACAAAAACAAGGAAAGTCCCACGGCAACCGTTCGAGATTTGCGTGTGACGCTTGGACGCAATGTTGCACCTACTGAATCATCAGTTCGGAAGTTGGTCCTGAAGTTTGAGACCACGGGGTCAGTGTTAAATATTAAGCAAACTGAAGACAGTGTTATGTTCGAACAGAAGAAAACATTGCTGTCGTGCGTGACAGTATGATCTTAAGCCCCATGAAATCAGTTCGCCGACGAGCTCAACAATTGAATTTATCACCAAGTTTACTGCATGAAATCCTGTCGAAAGATCTGAGAATGCATGCATACAAGATTCAACTTACACAAGAGTTGAAGCCTACAGATCATGGAAAAAGGCATCGATTTGCTCAATGGGTATTGGCTCGACAAGCGGAGAACGAGAACTACACGACAATAATAATTTTCTCAGATGAGGCACACTTCCATCTCAGTGGGTACGTCAATAAGCAGAACTGCAGAATTTGGGGTACAGAAAATCCGCAAGTGACTGTGGAAGAACAGATGCATCCTCAACGCACGACTGTGTGGTGCGGGTTCTGGGCAGGAAGAGTGACTGCCCCATACATTTTAGACGATGAGGGAGCTGGCGTCACTCTGAACGGCGACCGTTACAGACACATGCTTTCAGATTGTTTTTTTCCCAGTTTTGGATGAAATGGAAATTGAAAATGACGACTTTTGGTTTCAACAAGATGGTGCGACCTGTCACACATCCCGTGAAACAATTGGTATGCTGAATGAAAAGTTTCCTTTAAAAAAATGTATCTTTACGAGGAAATCAGGAATGGCCTGCTAGATCATGCGAACTTACACTTGTGACTTTTTTTTTTTTGTGGGGATTTGTGAAATCTAAAGTGTACGTGAACAAACCACAGACAACACAACAACTGAAGGATGAAGTTAAGAGGATTATTAACGGCATCACACCAGATGTTTGTGAACGCGTCATCGCAAATTTCAATGATCGCATTGCTCATTGCCGTGCAGCCTTGGGTGATCATATGTCGGATACAATTTTTCATATATAAATGTGAGAAAATTACCTAATGTGTATGTATACATAAATGGGAGAAGTTACTCAATGTGTTTATTAAAAAAAAATAAATACATTTTATATTAGTTTTATAACACTTTAATATTCGTCCCTATTTCCCGGACATCCTTTAGAATGAGTATAAATGTGCAAATTTGTGTTTCACAAGTGTCCAATTAATTTATCACGTAGATACTCGAAAAGAACAATTTTACCATGTGTTGCTACCATCGTTTTTTAAAAACTCAAAACACACACACACACACACACACACACACACACCCACACACACATATATATATATATATATATATATATATATATATATATATATATATATATATATATATATATATATATATATATATATACGAGTATTGCACTGCAGCGTGTGATACTGACGCCATATGAGTAAATTTTATTTAACCCAGCACGCTAAAGAAAAATGCAAGAAAGAGAAGGGAACCTTGAATAGAGAAAGTCGTGCAATCGTGAAAGAAATCGAATTCCAATTTTCAAGACGTTTATTTCTTTCTCCTTTATGCCAGAAACAGAAGTCGTTTCTGGGTATGCATCAGTTAATACATATGCATGCTTGTCCATCTACGTTCGTTTTCCTATACACGTTTACAGACGCCTAGAGAAAAAAAACGACATGAAATCTCCAAGTTTTACGTCCCACGCATATGTCGGGTAGACTAAAAGAGACGATGATGCTGAGAAATGAATGAAATGATGGAATGGAGACAGTGGAAGGAAATTTGATAACCCTAAGAAAATCCAAGCATATGGTGTTTGTCCACCAAAAATTCCATTTGGTGCGAGCTGGGATCGAACCAAGAACCCCATACACCAAAGGTGAACGCTCTACCACTCACTCAAATTCCGGGTAACTCGATAAAGTGTCCACCTCACTAGTTATATTATTAAATAAGTTCGGTATTCTGTGAAAAAAGAGACATCTGAATGTTTTATTGGAGAGGTCTGACTTGTCTCGTTGCGTGTTAAGCTCAATATTCACTAATTAGGAGCAGTCCATATATGTCCCTCTCTAATCAATAAAAAGGTACAATAAACCTATTGAAACACTAATAACAAAGACTGTTTCTAGTGATCTATTTTGAAACAAAATGAAACATGTTAATTTTAGGTCTCAATATGATTATCTATGAACTAAGGAAGACAGATGGCCAATGAAATTGAATGATTATAAAATAATTGTAGGAATCCGAATGTAGGAAGAAACGGAATAACCCTGTCAGAATCCCACGGACGCCACAAACTTACAATCCTGCTAAAAGATTACAATCCTGGGACCGAAATTCGAGCTTTAAAGTTCAGAGGGGATCGCTCAACTTTGTTGTTCTTGTGGGCTTACTTGGTTAGCTTTGATTTTTACCTGGAACAATTTCGACAGGAACGGGAACACAAAAATTTCGAGTACAGTTAGAAAAATACATCATCTTCTATGTAACTTGAACCCAATATGGGTTTGCCTTTCGATCAGCTGAGACTGCTTGATTGGATTATCTTTCGAGTTTAAAGTCCCTTTCAGCAGCGAAGTTATATGAGACTTGGATCTAATGGTTAGCGTGGAATCCAAATCACATGAGCTCTCGTCGGGAATCGAAAACGGGTATCACACTAAGACTGCTCGACTATACTACAGCGACTACCATTGAGCCACCGTGTTAGGTCTGTCTTACATATTTTAAGGTTTATTTATTTATTTTCTTAGCTTAAGTAAGACGGTCAAAAGTTAATGATGACAAATAAATGAGTAGGAAGAATAGTACATACGAGGGCGAGTCAGAAGTATTTCACAATTTTCGCTATAACAAATCCGTAAGGCTGTCATATTGCTTTCTGCACATGCGTGGTTAGCGTTAGTACGACTGTGATAATACATGCAAAATTTGATCCTGATTGTATCATTCACCTTACAAACATTCCAGTGCATGCATGCCAACTCTGCTAGCAGTTTTCATCAAGGAGGAACAACGAGCAATGATCTGATTTCTCTGGTAGCAGGGTGCGAAAAAGACTGAAATTCATCACAGATTTTATCGTAATGCAGGGCAGTGCCGGATGTATGTTTGATGGGCCCTAATCTATTGAAAGTAATGGGGCCCTTTATATATATATTATATATATATATATATATATATATATATATATATATATATATATATATATATATATATATATATATATATATATACATATATATAACTTTCTTTCTCAGCAACAAAATGTCGCCATTTCGGAGGTTTGAACGTATGCTATATGGTAGTTTATGGACCCAATAGGTATCTAAATACATTTACACAACAAATATGTGTTTTATTAACTTATATATTGATCAACTTACAACATTTACAACGCATTGCAAAATTCTTTAGAAACATAATACAGACTATTCCATGAAATAATAAGAGGTGTCAATATATTACGCAAACTACAAATAATTATATAGGGCAAGTCAAAATGATGAGCCCGATTTTAGAAATTTATTGTATGAAATGTAATACACATATGTTATTGTGAGATATGCGCTTCGAAACTTGCAAAGTTTAGTTTCCAGCCAATGTTTCCACTTTCTACCGCTGGGAGTCAGCAGCTAGCAGTTAAGAAAAATGGCGTTGAATGTAAGGCAGAGATCTTTCTGTGTGCTTCATTATCATGTAAACAAATCTGTGATTAGCGTACACATGATGTGACTCCATGAGATTTCTTCATGTGGGGTTTTGTAAAAGATCATGTTTATGTACCACTACTTCCAATAACATTGAATGACCTATGTGCCCGCATCACTGCAGCCATTGCTGGTATTGGCCGGAACATGCTGGAAAAGGTTTGGCAGGAAATAGACTATGTTTGATGTGTGCAGTGTTACGCGAGATGCCCGCATAGAGCATTTGTGAATATGTTCCAAGAAAACTTTGACAGTTACCTTTCTTAGCGCATGCTTCATAATATATTCGTTAGATTTCACACAATAAATAAATGAAATCGGGTCCATCATTTTGACTTTCCATATATATAGCATTAATAATATGACATTGTTATAACCTACACACAATACAATTGAATCGTTGAGTTCGAAAACCGGTCATCTCCATCGAAGCTAATTTGAGAGGGGTGACAAACAAAACTAAATTAATCAATATGTATTTGACATATAGGGCTATTTCCATTTTGGAAAGTAGACAAATGTCAGTTCTACGGTCCGAAAATGAAAAGAGCCCTATATGCCAGATGCATATTGACTAATTTAGTTTTGTTTGTCACTCCTCTCAAATTAGCTTCGATGGAGATGACCGGTTTTCGAACTCAACGATTCAATTGTAGTTAATAGAATATACTTATATAATATCATCATAGTAGTCCACACTGTTCTTTGGGACAGCAGAGTTTCATAGAGCCCCAAATAAATGCCGAATCTATAACTAGTTGCAAAGTGACAACAGATTAGTAGGTCATAGTAACGGTGTCTCATGCAAAATAATATTGTTTAGCCCACTGCATTTCCTCTTTTCTATTACTTTTGTCTATGTTGAAGATATTACAGGAAGACTGTAAAATTAGCTGTAGTTTAATTTCGTTCCAATTAAGCCCCGTGTAGATTTTCACTGCTTCCTTCAGCGCCAACTATGATCAAAGTTCCATTTCATGCTTCTATACGTGGATGTCGCTACATGAGTCCAAGTTGTTTTTAGTCAGGTCTTTTCGGTAAAGTTTCAAACGTTTCCAGAGATCCATTGTAGATAAATACAATCTGAATATCACTCAGGTTTAGTAAGTATTGCCTGAAGCTCAGCTACACTTTCAACCATTTTTTTTAGGTCAAGTTCCGAGTAGGAGAGTAACTCAGGAGAAAATGGAATGCAACCCTCGGAGAATACTCGAGATGTAGTACGACGCAAATTCGTTGAAAATCATCAAAATATCGTTGAAGAACTTCACTCTTAGACTAAAATGATCATAAAACCTATAAATGCTATACGTATCTTCTTTTTTACAGCAACGTGAAAAGATTTAGGTACTTTATCTTGCTATGTAATAACTAGTACCGATAGGTCAAACACATTCAGACTGCTGCATATTAACTTACACAAAATAAATTCATTTGTGCAGTTCTGAACACAACCGTACCTAACAAAATACAGTGCGCTGTTAATCATGCTTCTCTTCTTCAGTGAACCATTATTGACATTCTATAGATCACTATGAGAACGAGTGGCAAGGATAGTAACTCTGAATAATATGAAAATACTTCTTGTCACTGCTTCTAATACGTACAGCGAAATATCTATAATTTCGCGATATAAAAAGTATCGCCGCTTAGGGCTGTAATTTCTTGATATTTTACTATTATTTCGCCAGCTTGTCGTTTCATGTGTTCTGCTTAATGAATCCACTGCTACCAGCCTGGATTTCTTGTCGTATTCCAAAGAGTACGAAAAAGGGCAGTACTAGAGTTCTATCAGCGTACAAATACAAGGTATCATAACACTTATACTGTGAAATCTTATTAAAGTATCTAAATGTAATGGCTGGGAAACAAGGTCCGCATTACAAGCAGTACTCTGGACCCCATTAAAAGCGGGGCTGAGAAGCAGATGCCCTATTACATGCAGGGCTGGGAAACAGGGCCCCATTATGAGCGGGTCTGGAAAAAGAGACCCCATTATAAGCGGAGCTAGAAAACAGGGTCCCCATTACAACCGGGGCTCTGAAACAGGGGCTACATTAAAAGTGGGGCTGGGAAACTGGAGTCCCATTATAAACGAGGCTCTCGTTACTTGCTTTATAAGAGCCTAGTGGACAACAATACAAAATACCGTTGTTGTGTGTGCGTTTTATCTTATTTACTTTGCTATTACTTGGAAAATTGTTTTACAAACAGTTTTTGTCTTAAAATTTCTTTGTGGCCTCCGAGAGAGTGGGGCCCTAAGCTATTGCTTGCTTAGTTTATACGTAAATCCGGCACTTTATCACACTTTTTTTTCTTGGACCATGAATTTAAAAATGGGGCACGAAGAGTGAGCAGGACACCTGTTAACTACTACCAAGGACGGCATAATTCATCAAGCTCCAGATATAATTCTTGACGAATAGAAGAGTTACAATAGGTGAGATTTAAAAAAAAAACGGTCATGGTAAGGTCAATTTCCACAGATTTAGACACGCAAGAAGCGGTGCAAAAGTGGCTTCACGTGCAATAGGAAACCTTCTTTTTGGAAGGAATAAGCAAACTTATTTGCCATTGAACCAAATACATCGTTAACAAATGAGGTGACAATGTAGAAATAAAAATGATGTACATATTGAGCCCCTAACTTTGTGTACACAAATTATACAACAACAAGTGTAGATATTTTTTGACTTGCCCTCGTAACAATCATACGGTGAACTAAATTCGAACGCGCGACAGAGCGACATTGTATTTGCCAGTTTAATGCTTTAGACCTCTCTAGCATGCTATATGCCCTCGAAGAGAGTACATGTGCATAAAAATTACATCTGATAGAGTTGTTAAATAAATTAGTGTTAAATTGACTCTAAATGGGGAGCACGTGTTTGGGTTATTTCGTAACGTGATCTAGAGCGTTCACACGTGCTTGTTATCTGAGATACTGAATGGTTCCCGTTGACAAAGCACGGCAATTGTGACATATACTAACGATGCGTGAAGTACATTTCGATTTTCTTCATCCGTTACACTTTTTCGTTCAATTCAATAATATCTGAACACACAATATTGTGCAGGTGTGTGTGTAAGCTGTCAACAACAACTAATTTTTCATTAGTTTTCACTCAATTCTCTTCTGATCTGGAACGTTGATCATTTTTATGCTTTGTTTGCTTTTGCTTGTGTACGGCACTAAATTAAATTTCAAAATCCATGGTTCAAAACTGCACAAAAATCACATTTTTCTATGCTCCATTTTGTGTTGCTCTATTTCATTCCTTGTTTAATTATTTCCACATGAAGGTGTTTTACATACAGCAAGTCTACTTGAAGGGCACCAGTTAAAGGATTTAGGGATTTCTTGAAATAGTCCTATACGTACAATGATACGATAATTCCGTTCAATTTAATTTGTGTTTCATATTCACAGGAGGGTTATGATCTTGGAATTTGACCAAATCTCACTTTGTCTTAAAATTTCTTCTACTTCTGGTTTCAAAAGAGGATATGGGATAACATGAGACACAGAAGGTATATCTGTAAATTGTCTGATTTTGAGTAAACGACATGGCACAGACCACCCACCACACTATACGTCGTGGAGGCGGGTTCTTGATGTTATAGCTTGCACGTGAGATTATCCACACTTGTGTCTGTTATTGTAACGGCACAGTTGGATTGGCTACAGCCACGTGATCCTACAATAATTCTATGAATATCAGTTTCAAGGGTGATTTGGATATGCAACTGGTGACCGCAAAGTTTATAAGCAGGATTTTGACAAATGATCAAAAAGAGCTATGATAATAATTGCAAGTTACATACTCGACATTGCAAATACGGTACCTCATTTCCTGGGAGCCGTTTTACAGAAAACTAAAGATTAATGTACGGGTATGACCAAAAAATAAAGGCATTATCGAGTGAGTGGAAACGTTGACGCTCGAACTTTATGTTGAAAACGACCAGTTCTTTGGAACTCGAAGACCTAGCAATGCAGCAGATTTACTTAACCCCGTTAATAAGTTTTTTCTTTCTTACATGGCATGACACTCCGGTGGTTTCTCAAGCTCTCTACTCTACACGAAAATGACCGCGTATGACTTTTGGCTGTTCCTGGAAGTCCAAAACGCTCTTCTACATCCGAAGATATGTCAAGCGCACCATGATGACTGCATTTATCAGCACTTCCCAAAGAGATGTTCCAGGCCTCATTCAAGCAGCTGATGGCCTGCTTTATTCGATGTATGGGAACAGAAGGGAACTACCCTGGAGGGAATTAGTATGTGGAATACACCACATGAGTTTCTTTTTTCTTTTCTTTCCGGGGAGGAGGCATGGTTGGACATTTTTGAGATCTTCCATGTATCTTTGGTCCGTTGAATTTGTATCAAAATAACTTTTGCTATCTATTATAGCTTTGCTTTGTTGGGTAGCTATAACTGAAACCGAAACTGATAGCCACATGCTACTATAGGTATAAGAATGGAGAGATTATTTACTCTTGAAACGTTGAATTCACCTCAAAATAACATTTCTCACTATTTGTTTAAGAAAATAATATTTTGTGTATGGGTACCCAGTATTGAAACCCATAATGGTAAATAGTAGCGATTAAATATATTATTTAGATATTTATTCCAATAAAAGTCCAGCTACATCTTTCCGTTCTTGCCGTATGGGGAGCCAACACTGAAACCGTAAGTGGGTTTCATTAGGCGAACAAGGTCAGAGATAAAATACAGGGTGGGTAGTAACTAGCTCTTTATTTTAAAATATTTGTTGAATGACAAGCCTTACTCTAAAATATTGAATGACAAGCCTTACTTTTATCTACACTCATAGTGTGCTATAATTAATTTAAGGGTATAGCATTGTTATAAACTTGCAATATTTGTAGTAAATGAAATTAGTTAATTTGCAAAAAAAAAAAAAAAAATGAAAATAACCAGTCTTACTTCCTAGAAGACAAAATCAACAAGTGCAAGTGAAAGTACTCAAAAAAAAAAAAAAACTGAAAGTAGGAAGAAATACAGGCAGTTAACTATAAAAACGGCCTGCAAAATTAACAAGGGAAGCCAGTCTAGATAGAGCAGCTAGTATAGCCAGTAAACTGGAGTGTCATTAGGAAGTCGATAGTCTGGAATTAGAAATGGACTTCAACCTTCATTCTTCCACAACCCATGATTTGTAACCTGTTCCTCTTATTATTTGTGTAAACTATTGAAATGAGAAGTTCATAGCATGTGGAGGTCTTCCACAGCTAGGATACTAATTTACTGATTTATTCTTTATACTTCATGATGAACTTTAACTGATTCATGCAATTGTGAATGTTTGTTCAAATTAAGTAACGATAGACGATAGCTTGAACTAGTTAGGACAAAGTTATTATTGATATCAGTAATCCCTCACTACCGAGAATCATTTGTACAATTATCATTAAATATCATTTTACCATGATCCTTTCCTTTTCATTTTCAGCGAATTGCGATATTTAAGGTATACATTTAAAGTGCATATATTAAAAGTACGAAACATGACTCCCAAAACAGGCAATAATTATATTCAATTATGAACTTCTTGTTTTTTATTTTACATACGGTAACTAATTCTTGGGTTTGATTTTAGATATTAGCACGATGTATCTTTCTCTTTTCATTCAATCGCTCTGTGCAATAACGGTGCATATAGTGTGTCACATTTTCTCTCATTTACCTAATATTGCTAGGATCATCAAGTCTAGGAGGTTCAGGCGGGCAGGTCATGTAACTAGAATGGAAGAAAGTAGGAGTGCTTCATGCGCGGCTCTTCAGGGTAGGCAGGATAGGCTAAGCCTACCCTGGTCTACTTAAGAATAATTTATGAATTAAATCTTTAAAATATTTATAGAGCATTGTATCAAAACTTTCCTGTAACAGAGTCATTGAGATGTTTAAATTTGCCATTAATGATACACGCAAAAGCCTGAACGAACGTGCTATCATCAATTTGTGCATGCAGTTAATGAAAAACCCGCTAGTGGCTCTGAAATAGGTAAAACCAGCAAAGTTGAATTTGCCTATTCTGCCAGATATTTTCAGTGTGTATTACAAGTTTTAGCCCATGAATAAGCAAAATATCCAATACATGTTCCGTGGACTCTGCCTACCCCAAGAGATACATCCGTAAAGCATAGAGTGATCGCAGTTGTTTTTCCGTGTGTGTATCTCAACAATGCAGGCACCTTATAACGTTTTGTTTTATGTAAGAAGAGACATCAAAATTTTATTATGTATCTGTAAGTAATTGCATTACCTGAAACAAGAAGTTCAAGTGTTTTTGTGAAGTCTACTATTAAGAAAAAAAAAACATATGACAGATATGTGAATAATCGTTTGTATAATCCCTAGTGATGTAGAAAAACGGAACATTTTGGATAGTAGGCGACAAACTCCTTTATCAAAACAGTTATTCATAAAGTTAATGACAAAAATGCATTCAGAACATTCAATAATTCGTGGTATGACACACACAAATTGTTAACAGGAAGTGAAATTAAAGCTAAATTGTATTGTTGGCCATATTTGTTGTTGTCAAGTAAAAAAAAAAAAAAATGAAATGAAATCTTTAAGTTTCATTCCAGGGTATTCCACAAGAACGACTTTTAGGTTTTCGCAATATAAGTAACCATAGAACTGCCAGAGAAGTATGGTCTTTACTTCTTAACGTTCTCAAAGATTTCAATGTCAAAGAGAAGGTGATTGGTCAGTGCTTTGACGGAGCTAGTGTCTTGCCAGGTGAAATTAATGTACTTCAGGCACTTGTGAAAGAACATGCTCCACAAGCATTGTTTACTGATGGTTGTGATCATCGTCTGAATCTTGTTTTGCAACATTGCGCAAATTGTATAAGAGATGTTCGTGTCTTTTCTCTGATATTCAAGCTTTTCCTGCATATTTTTGTAAGTCCTCTAAACATACAGCTATTTTGGATAAGATAGTAGAAAAAATAATACCGACAGCCAGTGATGCACGTTGGAGTTCAAATGCTAGAATTTTTAAGTCCTTCTTTATTGAAAGAGATAGCTTAATCGCTGTGTGTATTCATATCGAAGAAGGTCCTCCTTCCAGTCCTGAATCTATTAACGAAGCTATCGGTCTAAAAAAAATCTTCAAAATCCGAAATTTCTCTTCTTATTGAATATATATATATATAAAAAAATATATTTTCAATGGCATAAATACTGTTTGATATGTTACAGAAGAAGTCATCAGATATACAGTATTGTTTCACAACTATACAGATAGAGAGACTAGAGGAAATGTGAAATAAAAGAAAAGCTGAAGAATATTTCAACGTAATCAACGACACAAACAACATAAAGAGTAACAGACATAGTACTGATAGAAACCTTGCTCAATATAGACAGCTATTTTTTTTTTTTTTGAAATTTTGGACATTGTAATTCAGCTTAAGATACGGTTTGGAGATACTCAGAACCTGGTATTCCTGCAGTTAGTAGGCTCATCTAACCGTAAGTTCAATGAATTCAGGGAAGTTTTTCTTTGAATGTCTTGACTTTATTAAAAAATAATTACAACAATTATTCCGATTTTTCACGTTCTAGAAATGAGCTGGAATTTATCTATTGGGACACTCAGTTCTTACGTTGTAATGTATCAGACATTGTAAATTGAATTATGACTTTCATAGTGTTACCGGAAGTCTATGAATTATTTGGCTTCGCTGCAACAATACCCGCTACAAGCTGCAGCGTTGAGAGGAGTTTTTCGTGTTTGAAGACAGTTAAATCGTATTTAAGGAGCACCGTGACACAATACAGAATTTCAGCTTTAGCTGTAGTCTATTGAACGTCAGCTTCTGGATAAGTTGGAGAAACACGAATTTTGGTATAAGAATATCATTAAGCGTTATGCTAGTAGGAAGGATCGTCGCGTAGATCTGCTCTACAGATAAAGATAAGCTGGTAAATTTAGTTTCATTGTGTACTAGACTATATACTTTATTATAATTTGCCTACGATGAGTATTTTGGTACGAGCCGCCACTGAAGCGCTTTCAAAGTTTTAAATGGAGATCCAAATATAAAATCACCGTTAGGAGGACGTAGGCGCAGATGGGATTCTTGCAGAAATAGGAGTATAAAGTAGAAACTGACTCCACTTGGCTAAAGACATAAGTCAATTTAGAGCTTTTGCGAGCGCAGCATTGAACCTCTGAGTTCCATAGGCCATAGAGTTAGTTAGTTAATTAGGCTAATTATAAATTTGTAGAACTTTCAGTTGCAAGAGAGGGATTAGAACTTTGATTTAACCTACTATTGGGACACGGGAGTCAACCAAAACTTTTTTCTCGCTACTTCTTACTGATCTTTTTCTTTTCCTATATGGATAAATATTTAAACCGAAAGATTCAGCAGATTTAAACCTTTTTTGTATAGCGGTAAGGGAAAGGTGAGGCATCTTGGGGCGCTAAGTCCATATCGAGAAACTGGTTATGTCCTCTATGGTTTCGTTTCTGATGTTTGTTGGCATGGTGAGGTTAAATTTACATTGAAGTTCCACCGCTCGGTCGTCACGTAATGTCACGTGGTATTAGTTTACTTTTCACACACAGCTTTATTGATAAAAAAAATGTTTATTTACGCTACGAAACATAACTGACCGAGCGTCAGCGAGATAATGGGGATAGAAGCCCCGTAGGGCTTATTTTATTTCACCTTTATTATCAAAATTCACAGACCATGTGATATTACGTCACGATCAGATGGTGCAACTTCAATGTAAATCTAACATCATCCATATATAGTCAAGTACTCAAAACCTGATCACTTTCAAGAAAAAAAGCTGGGACTCAGAAGGAAACAATACAAATAAGTAAATTTCACACTCATATGATAGAAAGGTATGTTATTTATTGAAGAAAAAAAGTTTTGTTGGCTTGTAATTAAGCACAAATGTATAATAAACAAAACATGGAACATGCACGAAAACTAAAATTAAGCAATTTTTCTTCTAAAGTGGATCATGTGTACTGCTAAGTGGATCATAGCCCATTTCCAACAGCACAAAAGTACGAAAAAATCTAAATGAATAATAAGTGGAAAGCAAGGTGAAATAACTCGCTTAATCTAAAATAACATCTTTTCCTAGTATCTACAATTATTTCTTTTTAATTGTTTCCGAAACTAAGCACTGTCCAGAAAGAAATGTCTTCTTTTTCCTCTGACACCAAAAGAGTTTTCATGGAACTACGTATTACACGAGCTGTCTTGGATCGTTTTTTTTTCTTTCTTATTTTTTTTTCTGATGCAAAGCACTTTCCACAGAGGAATGTCTTCTTCCCTCGAACACCAACATGGTCTCCGTCAAACACCATGAACTTGTGACCACGCATCTTCCTAGCCCGTACCCAGAACTATCAGTGGGAAAAAAGGGGTATGACATTAAATACGTTACCCATTTGTTATCCAGCATGTAGTGCATTTTTATGTGTAGTAAGTTGATACACCTTTTATAGGGAAGAAAAGGATGATTTTCTAAAAATAAGTCGTGACATATTTAATTGCAAATCCATGCAAGTGATGAAAATTGAACAAAATACATTATTTTTTTAATGAAAATATTTTTATTTTAAAAGAGAAACATATGCTTTCTAGGAATACATTTTATGGGACCTTTCTATAAACGATCCAGTTTACAAGACAATTCAAGATTCAGTTTAGAAGACACTATCATTCGCATAACGTTCAGCTGTGAGTACCTAACGAGCTAGACGAGGGGTCAGTGAAATGCATCAATTGTTGCACAATGGTTATCTTACAGCCGTGTGCACCAACGAAGTTTAAACGAGCGTTCACTCAAACGCGTTCAACATTAAACTTTCAAGTTTAAACGCGGTTCCCGGACTTTTGTTGCACCATTGAAAGTCGAAGTTCAGTACGCTTCGTTTAAGTAAACTTCGGTGAATTTGTAAAATCTACTCTGATTGGTTGTCGTCTTTTGTATCTAATCTTCGTTTAACAAAGTAACAAATGAAGAAAGCGTACCGCGTGCCGGGGTTTTCGACTTTCGAGTTTGTGTGCATCTCGACTGAATACAACATCAAAGAATGGACTAATACATTCTACCTGAAATAAAATAAGCGAGTGATACTTGGCGTTATAATATTAGTATTAGATATTAGATTAGATTGTAGCGTGTAGTTTTATTATACGGATCCATAGTATAGGTAGTAGTACTACTAGTAGTAAAAAAGGGTTAGAAGGTTACCCTATACTGACACACAAATTGTAAAATGTATAGAAAAAATGGACAAGTCTTTAATTTGCCCATTTTAAGTAGAGGACAGAACCCAACTAACCCCTGCGGTGCTTCTAACCCGTTTCTACTACTACTACTTATACTATGGATACTATAGTAAAACTGCACGCTGTTCTCGGCATAAAATGTGCAAATTAAACACTTCTGCATTTTTTAGTATATTTTACAATCTGTGAATCCGCATAGTAAAACTGTCCCATGAAGATTGCACTAAACTTAAAACAAAGAACAAATATAATGTGGATCTATATGGACCAGTGGTGATTTTAGGAATTGGCCAGGGGGAACTTCTCCTCAAGAACCATGAAATTCTCCCGGGACTATGCTCAATGTTGATTCTCAGTATTTTCGTTACCAATACAATTCATCCTCAGTATACTGAACTTTGCCACCATTAGAAAATAAATAAACATCTGGAATCCACTGAAGGGGAAAATTGATTGAATAGTTATACATATTTCATCGTGAAAATGCTATTCTAATTTCTTTTACATCCGTTTCCCTGTTGGTGTTTGCCTACAATTCCCAGTTAGCATAGTTAAAGTTAAGGAGCGCTACTATTTATTATTTCCACTTATGATCTAACGTCTTCTGCATTTTTAGTTTCTCACCTGTCCACCAGCTGCGTACACATTTATAATATGCTTGCAACCTTATATGTTTTAAATACAATAAGTGGAAACGGCCACGCAGGAATCTGTGCTAAGCGGCCAACACAACCTAAGTTTGTATCTATTGGGGTCGCTCGTGATTTTGTTCGCGAAAGCAGGCACATTAGCGATGGTGGTGTGTGCATAAGGAAAGACAGGTGTGGAAAATATCAACCTCCTATTTTGCAGTGCAATTTCTCAAAATAATTCGTTACACATTTAAGTAATCTGTGATTATAGAAACAGGGTTAAAATGTTCGGTACATAAAAGCAATTATAATGCAAAGTTAGCTTGTAGTGATCACCTACTTCAGATTGGTACGAATTTTTGTACTAATATGCCCATTACTTGAGCAAACGGTTCTACCAAGTTTTGACACTTTCTTGCATTTTCAGGTTAGGTTAGAGCTTTCTTTTAGCAGAGCTTGCACTAAATGAAGAGCTCCATTACTACTTGCGGATTGACTTCAGGATGGCACAGTTCCGTATAAATAAAGTGTGGAATATAGCATAAAAACTACTGTGTATAAAACACAAACCAACTTGTGCTACGTGGCCACTAAAAAGCACGAATGCTATCTAATCGAGTTAGAGTAGAAGAGTAGTACGTAGGCCCAAGAGATAGCGAGCGGATGCGTCGATAGGAAGCAGGCGCGTCAGCGACGGGGTGTACGCATAAACGAGGAAAGTGTAAGAGCACACTTACACATACAATAATTTCTTTATCAATAGTAATTCATTTTAGTATGCTGTGATATATGATAATTAGTTATATTCACACTTTCATTTCTTCATGAAAAATATTTCACGTCGTATTTTACCTATAAATTTTATATTTGGTAGTATCATCTGTTTGAGCGAAATCTTAATTTGCTTACACGTATACCCAAAATCGCAAATTCGACTGTTCCCTACGGACGCACCTCGATTATAGCCCTCCAGCTTCACCTTGGCGTAAACCATAATAGGTTCAAATATAGCTTGTAATGAGCAGTTTGAAAAAAGTTTGGTGTGTTTTTTGAGACGTGTGGCTTTCACTATTTGTAGGTAAGTTTGTATGTGTCTTATGCGATTGTATGCAATTGGTTGACACCACTCGAGGAATAACTATATAATAAATTTCACAACTAATAACTGGATAATAAGTTTTACGCTGTTTCCATGGAATTTTGACAAGAAAATACTGTATTTATAGACATAACTTTTATGCCCTTTTAAGGTTAACCTTTACTGGAAAATTGTTTAGAAAATAGATTGTCGAAAATATTATGAGCTGATTTTCTAAAAAAAAGCACAGTATACATAGTTTATTTCTAGTGAGTTCTATAGTGTAAAGCTACAGTCTCGTAGGTTTTCTACATACATGTCTTACTTATTTCTTTTTGCGATTTAACAGACTTTACTTGAAAATTGTAAAAGAACTGTATTCCTAATCTACACCGTTTATTATTTTTGCTTTTGTATTTCAAGAACAAAATTCAGAACATTTACTTCATTTTATTGATGACATACATTGTATCTAGGGGGAAAAAATGAAACCACGAGCAAAAATTTTGTTTTCGAACAAGAGAAACAATGTCATTAGTCCATTGTAATTCATTCATTATAATGTAGGAAAAACACAAACGGCCGTGTGCACCAACGAAGTTCAGCTGTTGAACGAGGATCATAGCCAACTTCAGTGAAAATGTCTGTTGCACCAACAACGTTCAAGGATAAGTTTCGGTCAAATGGTTGATGAACTTAGTTTTAGCTTGAACGGCCGAATTTGGGGGTTTAAACTTCGTTGATCCAAGTCAGTCTGTTTACATTCAATAATGTCTTTGTATTTATCCACTAATAAAATTCCAATTCTCGTGATCGGAGAAATTTTCTGCTCGTGGTTTCATTATTTTTTCCAAGATACAATGTATATCAATAAAATGAAATAAATGTTCTGAAGTTTTAAGAATACAGTTCTTTTTTAATTTTCATGTAAAGTCTGTTAATTAGCAAAAAGAAATAAGGAGAATATGTAGCTAGAAAACCTGCGAGGCTGTAGCTTTACACTAGAGAACCCACTAGAAATGAATTACTGTGCGGTTTTTTTTTCTTTTTTTTTTTTGAAAAAATCAGCTCAGCATTTTCGACAATGTATTTTCTGAACAATTTTCCAGTAAAGGTTAACGTTAGAAGGGCATAAAAGTTGTCTATAAATACAGTATTTTCTTGTCAAAATTCCATGCAAACAGCGTAAAACTTATCCAGTTATTCCACGTAAAACTCATTATCCAGTTATTCCTAGAGTGTTCTCAACCAATTGCGTACAATTGTATAAACTTAGCTAGACACATAGAAACTTAGCTACTACACGTCTCAAAACCACGCACCAAACTTCGCAAGCTACACATTACAAGCTATTTATGAGCCTATTACGATTTAGGCCAAGGTGAAGCTGCTGGGCTATATTCGAGGTGCATACGTAGTGAACAGGCAAATTTGCGATGGTAGCTATATACGTGTCAGCAAATTAAGAGTTCACTCCAGTAGACAGTTCTACCAAATAGAAAGTTTATAGATAAAAAAACGACGTGAAATATTTTTCATGAAGGAATGAAAGTGTGAATCTAAGTAATTACAATTTATCACAGCATATTGATGTTAATTATTTGTGATAAAGAAATTATTGTATGTGTAAGTGTGCTCTTCCACTGTCCTTGTTTACGTGTATACCCCGTCGCTGACGCGCCTGCTCCCTATGGACGCAACCGCTTGGGCCTCCTTACTGCGCTCCTACTCTAACTCGGTTAGATAGCATTCGTGCTCTTTAGTGGCCACCTAGCATAACTTGGATTGTGTTTTATACACAGTAGTTTTTACGCTATACGCCCACACTTTATTTATACGTTACTCAGCCATTCTAGTCAATTCCAAGTAGTAACGGAGCTCTTCATTTAGTGCCTGCTCTGCTAAAACAAAGCTCTAATATAACCTGAAAATGTAAAAAAAGCGTCAAAATTTGGTAGAACCGTCTGCTCGAGTGATAAACAAATTCGTACAAAAATACATACCAATATGTAGTAGGTGATCACTACAAGCTAGTTTTGCATTATTATGAACACTACATTTTAAAGCTGTTTCTATAATCACAGATTACTTACATGTGTAACGAATGTATTTTGAAAAATTGCACCTCAAAACAGGAGGGTCATATTTTCCACAGTGGCCTTTCCTTATGCAAACACCACCATCGCTAATGTGCCTGCTTTTGCGGACAATATCACGAGCGATCTCTCAAATTGTGCCCTGCGTCGAATCGGAATAGATACAAACTTAGGTTGTTTTTGCCATTTAGCACAGATTCGTGCGTAGTTTTTGCACTTATTGTATTTACAACATATAAGTTTGCAAGCATATTGTAATTGTGTACGTAGCTGCTGGACAGGTGAGAAACTAAAAAATGCAGAAGTGGTTAGATCATAAATGGAAAGAATAAATGGTAGCGCTCCTCAACTTTACCTACGTTAACTAGGAATTGTAGACAAACGCCAACAGGGAAAAGGATGTAAAAGACATTAGAATAATGTTTCCACGATGAAATTTGAATAACTGTTGAATCAATTTTCCCCATCAGTGGATTCCAGAAGTTTTTTTTCAATTGTTTATATTCTAGTGGTGCCGAATTTTAATATACTGGGGATAAAATGTACCAGGAATCCACATTGACGATGGTAGGATATATGGTCAGAAGGGAATTTCATATTTCTCGCGGAGAAGTTCCCCCCGGTCAGTTCATGAAATTACCGCTGGTCCATATAGATCCACATTATATTTGTTATTTGTTATATGTTTAGTGTAATCTTTATGGTGCAGTTTTACTATAGGGGCTACGGATCCAATGATTGTAAAATATATGGTAAAATTGCAGACGTCTTTAATTTGTCCATTTTATGTCGAAAAAAAACGTGGAGTTTTACTATACGTATCCATAGTATAAGTAGTAGTAGGAACGAGTCAGAAGCCCCGCAGGGGTTTGTTGGGTTCTGTTCTCGACATAAAATGGGAAAATTAAAGACTTGCCCATATTTCTCTATATATCTTGCAATCTGTGTATCCGCATAGTAAAACTGCACCGAGAAAAGAACCCAACAAACCCCTGCGGGACCTCTAACCCTTTCCTACTACTACTTATACTATGGATTCGTATAGTACAACTACACGCTACAATCTAATCTAAAATCTACTACCAATATTGCAACACGAAGTATTACTCTTATTTTATAACTTATTAGTCCATTCTTTGGTGATGTATTCAGTCGAAATGCACACAATCTCGAGAGTCGAGAACCCCGGCACGCGGTATGCTTTCTTCATTTGTTACTTTGTTAAACGAAGATTAGAGACAAAAGATGACAACTAGAGTTGATTTTACAAATTGACCGAAGTTTACTTAAACGATGTTTACTGAACTTCGATTTTCAATGGTGCAACGAAAGTCCGGGAACCACGTTGAAACTTGAAAGTTTAATGTTGAACACGTTTAAGTGAACGCTCGTGTAAACTTCGTTGGTGCACACGGCTGTAAGGCATTATTGAAACGAACTGACTGGGATCAATGAAGTTTAAACCACCAAATTTGGCCGTGCAATCTAAAACCAAGTTTATCCACCATTTGACCGAGACTTATCCTTGAACGTTGTTGGTGCAACAGATATTTTCACCGAGCTTGGTTATGACCCTCGTTCAACAGTTGAACTTCGTTGGTGGACACGGCCATAAATGAATAACAAAAATATGGTTCAACTTGAGATAAAAATACTTACAGCAGAACCTTACGTTTTTCTTCAACTACCCTTTCAGAAGTAACTGTTGTTCTAACAATGGACGCCGAAACTGTATTTTCGATTCTCTATGCAACAGACGTCTGCGATCTGTTTATTTCTACCGCTACTTACCGTTGTAGCCACTTATCGGAAAACGGCGGAAGCAAATTTCTACACCTTATACAAAAATGATGATCTTTTGGATGTATCGTAAATATTTTAGTAAATAAATAAATAAAATACATATTATGATTAATTTTATCACCGTGACTCGATAGCTGGTGCCGAGGGTGAGATAATGAATATTACTAGAAACTGTTACAAAACTAGGGGTCGCAAGTGCCCCATTGGAAGCAGGTGGGTGTAGCTGAGCAACCTGAGGTGTTACACTATAGTGTTGTCAACGGTTCGAGCGGCTTGGCTCACGGCTCAGTCACCACCGAGCCGAACCGAGAAGTGAGCCGAGCCTACACCTCACCCTACCGAGCTGCCTCGAGTCCTCGGCTCAGTTGGACCAAAGCGAGTCGAGCCAATGACTTACCCAGCGTAGCCGCCTCGAACCAACGGCTCGCCGAACCGAACCGAGCCGATAACTTATTTCAACCAAGCCGGCTCACCTGAGCCGAGCCGAACAGACCCAATGGCTCACCTGAGTCAAGCCAAACCGAACCGAAGGGTCATCCCAACCGAACCGGTTCGAGCCATATCAGGCCTGTGGCTCATTGCAACCGAGCCGGCTCGAAACGATGGTCCAATTAGGCTGAGCCGAACCGAGCCTGCTCGAGCTGTTGGCTCAGTTGGACCGAGCTGGGCGGGTTGACATCATTATTAGACTGACGATCGTGAGGTTTTCGTGTCCCTCTGTAGAAGGAAGGGAAGAATTTTAATTGTCCTCGATGTTTCAGAATTCATGTCGCTCTCGAATCTAGGAGTCCTGAAATGTGGTTGAAATAGAGAATAAGTCAGGAAGTTAAAAAAACAAATGTATAGCTAGTGCCAGCTCGAAACTTAGGTTGAATTTCGGAAATTTCTTTTATTAATTATAACTTCTTTATATCTTAATTTTTTACAGAACAATTCTTTTTTGTAAATACGTGATTTCCTTTTTCTGTATATTTCTAAGAAGGCATTTTACATTTTCTATCATAAGAAAGAGAGTTATTTCGATTTATATAATTTTGAAGGACATGTGACAGAAATTCTGGAGAGAAGTGTAGTTTCTTCTTTTATTTATATACTCCTATTCCTAGACACAGACAAAACAACTTTCCTCCATTTTTTTGTTTCTTTAAACAAATTAATAATTACCCATACCTTTGGTTTGGTCTTACTTGTTAGCTCTAAATTTCATGCGTCTCGATTCTTTTTTTGCCTTTTCTACTTGTGCTCAAGAATTGAAAACGGTTATGCGCGGAAATCGATCCGTGGACTACAAGTTTTTCAGACCACCTTTCTATCGAATACTCTACGAGGGAGGATGGCCAGAGCAGAGAAACTGATTTTTTTTGTTCAAGTGACATACGCGCATTACTCTGGCTTCGTTACCTCGATATGTGTGAGAATTTACACAACTAACCCATTCTTCAAATTTTACATATGATATCGCCATCAAGTTGTTATAAAATTTAACGCTACATGCAACATTGATAAAGCATGAAAGTAATAACACAAATTACAAATAGTGATCGGATTTTCAATTCTAGTCTCAAGAACGATTCTTTTCAAGGTGACACCTTACCTTCCTATCTAGAAAAAGACCCGGGTTCAATTCCCGGCAGGAGCTCATGTGTTTCAGATTCTACGTTAATCCGTAGGTCCCGTCTCATATAGCCTTGCTGCTGAAAGGGACGTTAAACTCAAATTCAACTCATCCTATCTAGAAGAAGGGCGAAACAAAATTCATTACTGCTACCAGCTTACAAATATTTATACTCCATTTCTTGTTCTCATAAAATAATAATTCTGTCAATCCATAAATGTAATAATAAGGTATTATTACGTTCATGTGTAAACCTAAAAAGAATCTGACATAAATTATATCTCTTCTGTTCCTATCAATAGCTTCGACTATGTGTCTTTTTCTTTCCTTCCTTTGTCATTCTAATAATAATAATAACAATAATAAATGGACACTGTTCTCCTCAGAGACTTGCAACTTTAAGGTCTACAGTGTAGAGCTCTGCCGAAAACCACACACTGGACATTGTTTATAAAAGGACCGAAAAGCATTATTCACTAAATGAAAAATGAAATCTTTAAGTTTTACGTCTCACGATTATACCGATTAGGCTAAAGGAGACGGTGATGATGAGTAATGAATGAAATGGTGGAATGAAGAAAGTGGGAGGAAACGGGAGAACCCCGAAAAAACCCACGCACACGGTGTTTGTCCACCACAAAGTTCACTTGGCGGGGGCTGAGATCGAACCCGGGACTCCAAACACCAGAGGTGAACGCTCTACCACTGAGCCACTGCGGCCCCCATTATTCACTAACTTATTGTCTATGGTTTGAACTACAAGAAGTTATAATTTTTCTTCGCGATAATGTGAATACAAAAGTGAAATATTGTGTTTCTACACAATTCCCTTTTCTGGGATGACTGGATAATTAAAAAAAAACTTCTTTTGTCGTAAAGAAAATAAAAAGTATGTGCTCAGCGGGAATCGATCTGAGGACCCCGTGAGATTGAGCCCACAGTGTTACCGATTACACCATCAACATCTGCTTCTAGGAAAGCACTACATTGAATAATTATCGAAAACGTCCTAGCACTTTACATCTCATTGAATTTTTTCTTGTTTCGTTTTTATTGCGTCCACTCTGTGTTTTTCGTACAATGCACGAGAAAGCAAATACATTTTTTTTTTTGCCACGACGCCAAGGAATACTATTTTTACTGATCAGCAAATAGGAAGGTACTGGCGAAATGATATGAGGTAATATGTAGTATTTTATTTTAATAGCAGCAAGGGGTAAGATGCTATCCCACAGAAAACATGCATTTATTTGTTTGACAGACAATACATTACAAAATGGAGCTCTTCAGTCAGGTAGAATCATACGCATGTCTGCTGAATGTTACAATAAGTTGATGAATTGTTAGAATTTCCACGTTCTTTTTTTTAAAAAAAAAGAAATACTGTACTTTATTTCTTGTTCTCATGAAATAAGTAAATAGCTTTTACAAGAATACGCAACATATAGAGCAGTTAGTTCCACCTTTCTAGACGGTATACGACTCCTATTATCCTGTAAATATGGTTCATTTCCGCTGGGTCTTCTTCATCAAGTGCCACATTGGTTTCCTTTTTCCTTTTTTATTCAGCATCGTTCACAAACACGACAATATATTCTGGGAAGTGTTTTTCTTAGGAACTAGTGAATGGACGTAATCACTTTTGTAGATGTAATATTGTAGATGTAGCTATTAAGCATATATCTTGGATGTTACTTTTCCAGCATCTGTCTTTGTGTCATGCAAGAATGCAATTACAGTATTCTCAAAGTTTCCTGGGATAATGAGCAGGAAGAATGGCATCAATAATGGAAAAGCACGTGTAATCAAAAACATGTATCTTTTTTCTTTTAATTGAAATTGCATCTGCATAAATTACATGATCGTTTTCTATAGTAGTTTATATTTATGGGAGAACACATTTGGACAACATAATCCTAAGTCTTATTCGACAATACCTCACCGAATCTTTAAAATGCGGATCATTAACTAATTAAAGGCGCTGAATAGGTTCTCTCAATAATATGTTCTGTATACTATTTTAAAGCGGCTTATATAAAACGATAGTGTCTTATATATATATATATATATATATATATATATATAAGGTTATTTACGGCTTATATATATATATAAGGTTATTTACAATTATATCAAGAACGGTTTATTATATGCCGATGCGGTTTTCACTAATCGAATAATTACTTTCAGGTAAGAGTTTTGCCTAATATGTTGGCAAAAGAGCCAACATTTTAGGCTCTTGATGGTTAATATATATCAAGAGAGAGGGAACTAAAATAATTCATCATTACCTCATAAAAATATATATTATTAATGCAACCTTATCTTGTAAATCGTTGGCCATATTCCAATGTCCTTTTCGCTAATGTAGGAGAGCTATCCCCAACAAAGCTTCTTGCCTCGCACGGGGAGAAAATATTTCAGTTTGGACTTAAATGGAGGAATTTAGAATGAAACGCCATCCAAAGTGTCGCTCTTCATCTCGTCGATCCCGAAAACTATGGATTCGACACTAATATCGGTTATTTTCGGTCAGTTGTATATATATACACTCTCCCACTCCCCTAATGTGTACCGTTAAAGTGAAATGATAAAACACATTTCAGGCCTGAACCTCATCTATATTGAAAATCTGATCGAGATCGGTCGTTTGTTTCAAGAGTTCTTAAGAGTAAAAAACATAGTGACTTTCATTTTTATATACATATTTTACTATCATTTGGATAGTTGGGGCTCCGCCTGCAGAACCCCACGTTTGCTCAGCCTACGGCTTTGCATCTTTTATGTATCACCGTTTGCATTAAGAGGAAATTTCGTGCATTTGCTCTTAATATTTCCTGAATTTGACCAGATTTTGTTTAATAAGCCTCAGCCAAACTTATACAAGCATACATAATTTCAAGTTTCTATTCCAATTCCAAGTACTTAAACGAGAGATTATAGATCCCAAAAAAAGGTCCATTTAAATAACGTGGGGAATTTCTTCATTCCCCCTTTAGACCCCCTAAAAATTAAAAATATTTATTGTGACAATTTTCCTGTGAGTTAGTTCCGGAAAGCTACAATCATGCCAAACTTCAACTTCCCGCGTCAACTGAAAGTACATCTTTATTTTATGTCAATTCATGTAGTTTTATATATAGTTTGGATATCGGTAATTTTGCAAATTAATTTTAAATGAATTCAAGAAAGCAGGTGCTTCTCAATTCGACAGTGTGTTATGTGTAGTGTATGCATAACTTCGACATAAGCGTATTTATTTTGATAAGTTTTTTTTTTCCTTTTCTTTCTTTTCTTTGTTTTATTTTCCTTTTGTTTGGAAGAGGCATACTTTCTTAGTTGTTGCATGTATGTTCCGTCAAGATTTGATGGTGGTCTTTGGTGATAGAATATGAAAGGTCTCAACGGATGCAGTGTTAATACCGTACTTGACCGACTTCAGTGTATGTATGGTCGCGCATGACTCCAACATTAATGAACTGATTTTAATGATTATTGTTTTGTTTAAAACAATATACTTTAATAGTGGTTTCAGTTAAATTTCATTTGAACCTAATGCGAGCATTTGGAGTTAGATCACAAAACTAATCAATGTGTAATGTCGTAATTGTATGTTCATGCATAATTCCGCGACATCTAAGTCGCAATTCAGTACTGGAATGATCCGCCGTGATGGTTTCATATCAATGGTGAAAAACATAGTGGAACACTCCGCCGTAGACCGCCATACTAGACAAAACACCTTATGTGGATTTTGGAAACTGTCCTCAACGGTTATCACGATCCAATCACCTGTCCTCTTGACCGCTTTCAATTGTCGTAGTACCGGTAGGTCAAGATTTATCGGAAGTGACAACGCAATTCAGGAAACCATCTCAATTATTCTTTGAAGTCAGATAACTTCACACCTCCAGAAAGTGGTCTGTTTGTTGGTTGGATTTCAGTTTAGCACTCTTTTTTTCTAGCAACGAGGATATATGAGACATGGACCTACAGTTTAACGTGGAATCCAAATTGCATAAACTCTTGCTGAGAATCCTACTCGGCTTTCCCGCAACAAAAGCACGTACGATAACGTCGAGGGAGCTCCTGATGGTGACTTGTGTTGGCTGGTGTCAACTTGCGTAGCTGCGAAGCTACAGTGGTATAGTGCGTTTCCAAGTTTGTGTGCAATTACATGAACATTTTTTTAAAGATTCCTTTTCCGTGGCATTTATGATGATCTCTTCAGGATATGCCATTGGTTGGTAGCCACAGGGCTCAATTTTTAATGCTGTATCACCGGCACGAAATTTTACGAACCAATGGCGTATGGTGCGTTTATTCGCCATGCTTAGTTAAAATATCCTGTTGATAATTTTGTGAGTGTAATAGAGAGTCACTTCCAAGTGGATGACTCTGTTGAGCAACACACTACCTCCTGACTGACTGGTCATCCCAGACTGTCGCATAAACATGTCAGAACACGTAGTACGTGACGTCATACTCATGACCTCGGTCCATGCAATGATTGCGTTGCAAACAGTGTTTCTCACCAACGTAAATTTGACATTGCAATCGCACCATCAACATATCCAGTTCTGTCCTGCGTTCTCTTCTAATTTTGCTATGTTTGTTATTCCCACTGCTTTCTACTTCCTTTTCTCCGATTATTAAAGGGAAATATGTTGTTTTTGACTAAAATGAAAAGAAAAGGATCGTGTTACGGATGTGATTTGAAGGGCATAGAATTATATACAAGGATGAGAGGTAGGGGTTTGCTTATCTGCAAACAGCCCTCTCTTTTGGAAACGTGACACTAATTATTTTAAGAGAACGTAAGAACTAATTATATCTTAAGAGATTTTAAGAGGAGTGTTTTGTATAATAATTTGTGATAATGTAAGATCTAAATAGCACTAGAATCAAGTAGCGGGTCGTCAACTACAGAGCCAGCTATTGTAATATCGAAGGCACGTGCATACGAGCGAGTGGTCCTCTCCTCCCGTGTTCTTCAATCTCGTCCAAATAATATTTAGAAAATATGAATAGAAAAATCCCTTCAAGGTCTATTTTTATAGTTATTAATTTAAGTAGATTCACTAATATTGATTTAATATTTAGGCTATTTATTTTCTTTTTTGAACAAAACAAACAATCAATGATAATATATGTTTATACAATATTTATGCACAAAATTGCTATACTGGTGTTACTGATAAACTACTCAGGTGTAAAAGAATGTACTCGCTGTTTCCAAGTCCATATCTTGTGACAAATTTGACTTAAACGTGACAATTTTTGGCACTGAGAGGGGGTATTGGTATGTGTTCAAAATTGTTACCAGAAGCTGCTGTACAACGCCATGACGCTGAATTGCACACGGAACTATGGTTGTTAGTGTATCTGGCGTAATTGTAGCACATTACATTTATTTTCACGTAGTTCATCAATTCTTGCTGACTTTTTCCTATGCACGACATTCTTGACGATCTCTCAGATGTAGAAGTCCCGGAGTGCCAAACAGGAGACCAAGGTGGGTACTTAACAGGACACCTTCGACCAACCCATCGCCCGGGTAGAGTTTTATCGAAGTGCTACCTGATATCTCGATGGTAGTGAGGTGTGGCCCCGTCTTGTTGCATGTAAACAAAAATCATCATCTTACTTGTTTTGGATGCAAAATCCTTGTCTGAAGCATATCAAGATATGCTTCATCAGTTACAGTACACCCGAAGAAGAAGAGGAGACCAACCACACCACACAAAAATCTTCAGATTCACTGTCCATATGAGCATGAGCATTTCAGGAGCTCAGTAGACTCAATTGTGGCTGCTCAGAGTACCGTTAGATACTAATTAAGCCTCGTCAGTTCATACAAACTTCTCTGCAAATTCCTCACCCTCGACCAACCGTGTGCTGAAACCATTCACAGTACTCCATCCTTCGATCTGGGTTGTCCTCATTCATCGCATGTAGCAGTCTTGGAACGTACACTTTCCATTTTACGCTCTTCAGAATGCTTCTCATACTTGACCAGCTCACTCCGCTTTCGCGAGCTCCCTGGTTCACTTATTTTCGCGGTGACCGG